>NC_064618.1:558596600-559221600 GCF_023898315.1 Schistocerca nitens | reverse complement strand
AGTCTATACAACTACCACTATCTACACAATACACACATACAATGATAAGCTAAGGGATTATATACACGGAAAGGGACCCTAAACTACGAGATATTTACTGAAATTACGCTGTTATATACATTATATCTATATATGTATAATATTTAAGTATTAAAGGTACATCCACTAATTATATTTGGTGGACCAGAAGAGTCTTGCTGCAGGTAAGCAAAAGAGTCCAGTATTAAGTGGCAAGCTGAATAAGAGGTCGCACCACGCCTGTAATACACTTTATCTTTCAGATTTACAGGGCAAGTAGAGACGCACACATGACATTAAATAAGTTTTGTGATAGCACAACTGCACACAGAAGTGAATGAATACATGGCTGAATATATGTAAGAGGCATTAGTAGCCTTCGAGCCACTAAACACTTATCTATGAAGATTTAGTTTTAAGTTAGTATAAAATTTTTCTTCCAGGGAACGATGCATCGACACGTCCTAAAGTGACGAAGGATAAATGCTTGTAGAGAGTTAGGTACCATATAAAACAGGACCGCAGCGCAAGATAAATGTAGTTGTGAGTTTATAATAAGTATGAATGTGATAGTGTGAAGGTATGTGAAATTGAAAGCAATATGCAATACGTTAGATATCACCATGCTGAACTAAGGTTGAGCACTAACAAATTATCAAGGGGTCGAAACCTAACTACTGTGAGCATCGACTACCCATGAAAGCGTCAAACACCTCATATACATTGAAATGTTTATGCTCGTTTTGGTCGTGCGGTAGCGTTCTCGCTTCCCACGCCCGGGTTCCCGGGTTCGATTCCCGGTGGGGTCAGGGATTTTCTCTGCCTCGTGATGGCTGGGTGTTGTGTGATGTCCTTAGGTTAGTTAGGTTTAAGTAGTTCTAAGTTCTAGGGGACTGATGACCATAGATGTTAAGTCCCATAGTGCCCAGAGCCATTTGAACCATACGCTCGTTTGTTATTATGTAAACACTGTTTTACGCTCATTGTATGTAACATACCGTATTGGTGATACAACTCTGTATACCTCAGCACATGAAATGGTTATCCTTTATACAATGAACATAACAAGTGTATACTGAGCTGCACTATTAACACTGAATAAGTATTTGCTACGATTGGTATCGTCAGATTTGAGTTGTGTTTATAAACAACGAATTGTTTTGTTCTTGGGGTCACAGTTAAATCCAGTAACGAGGAGTAAATGAGCACATAAATGCCTTTCCATGGAATGTCCTCAACCTTGTAGTGTGTAGATTCTTGGAGAATGCGAGAGAGGCGAGGCACGCCTCGTTATCTGAGCGGCGGGTAGTATCTATTGTAGCTACTATTGTTCACTTCTTTAATTCTTTGGAATTAATAAATATCCTCCGACAAGAAGTCACTGCAAATTGAAGTGAAATGTATGTCAATTTATGCCATAAAGGAAAACAGAATCTATTATTGTATGAAAGTTGCGCGAAGACTGTATAACCAAACGAGAGTAAAATGTCCACTCATATAATTGGAACCGAACAGTGTAACGAAAATGTAATTTAACAAAATGTACTAAAACAGAACGATAAGCAGACTATAATGTATATAAGCGACAATAATGGCATGTCAGCAAATGAAAAAGGTAAGTGTATTTTGTAATTGTAGTTGTAGTTTTCATGTTATGCGCAGAGTATGTGGAAAGGACACTACAGAAACTTTATGTAATGCAATTGTATGAAAGACGCTCAAAAACAAAGTGCAAAACATACTAAACCTGGCTGCAAAGTGTTAAGTGTGCGTGTGATATACGTGGATGTACGTGTGTCATACTTGGAGGTGCGTGTAATAAATTAAAGATAGCAATGCCTTCTGTAACATGAATTTTCTGTGTTCGACAACGTAGAAAAAGCGGCAAGAAACGTACCTTGTCGACGGATGTCGGATGTACATCTGGTGACCCCACTGAATAAGTGAGAGCGACGAAGTGAAATAAATTCCTCAGGCCGCTGCTACAGAAACCAGTTGTCACTGCTTCAAAGATTTCACAAAGGATCACGAGCTTCACGACTTTGTGCAGTGAAAGTGACTGTAAACGCACGACACGAACACCCTGGCTTTGTCTAAACAAGAGGGCGCGAGATAGGACGATGACGACCGTAGCGATGCGCGTGCAAGCTTCGCTAGCTAAACGCTGGCCAGATACTGACTGGCGACGGTGGGACTGTGTGGTTACAGCAAGAAATTTGTTACGAAAGAAAACTTATGTATTTACGCGTTAAAAGAGGCTGACATGCCCATATGAATTGATAGCTATACTGGATAACTTTAATGGCCAAAAATAGAGGCTATGCCCATACCGGCCAGGGTTATCAACCCTCAAAAAGGGAAATAAGCTCAGGCACCGTGCACCTCCGTATGACGTCAGTGGACAGTGGGGGGCAATTGTAATGGATCGTATTTTTTTTCTTCGATTTTTCATTTTTAAACATGTAAGCTATACAGGGTGTTACAAAAAGGTACGGCCAAACTTTCAGGAAACATTCCTCACACACAAATAAAGATGTTATGTGGACATGTGTCAGGAAACGCTTAATTTCCATGTTAGAGCTCATTTTAGTTTCGTCAGTCACCTACGCTCAATGGGGCACGTTATCATGATTTCATACGGGATACTGTACCTGTGCTGCTAGAACATGTGCCTTTACAAGTACGACACAACATGTGGTTCATGCACGATGGAACTCCTGCACATTTCAGTCGAAGTGTTCGTACGCTTCTCAACAACAGATTCGGTGACCGATGGATTGGTAGAGGTGGACAAATTCCATGGCCTCCACGCTCTCCTGACCTCAACCCTCTTGACTTTCATTTATGGGGGCATTTGAAAGCTCTTATCTATGTAACCCGGTACCAAATGTAGAGACTCTTCGTGCTCGTATTGTGGACGGCTGTGATACGATACGCCATTCTCCAGGGCTGCATCAGCGCATCAGGGATTCCGTGCGACGGAAGGTGGATGCATGTATCCTCGCTAACGGAAAACATTTTGAACATTTCCTGTAACAAAGTGTTTGAAGTCACGCTGGTACGTTCTGTTGCTGTGTGTTTCCATTCCATGATTAATGTGATTTGAAGAGAAGTAATAAGATGAGCTCTAACATGGAAAATAAGCGTTTCCGGACACATGTCCACATAACATATTTTCTTTCTTTGTGTGTGAGTAACGTTTCCTGAAAGTTTGGCCGTACCTTTTTGTAACACCATGTATATAAATTCAACGGTAAAGTAACAAGTTATTTTCTGCCAGAGATAACGTTTTGATACAAGAAAGGGAGGAGATACGCTCTTCAATTGATTAATTTCTGTATCTTCACCTGTTTGTTTCTATAAGAGGTAGCGGGCGGACGTACGACTAGCTTCGCCGTGCCAGTATTGCTTAAAAATGTGCATCCCAATCGTATAATAAAAAGTGTTATGAAATTTATTAGGAAGGCATATATATATTGCATTAATCACATCTGTCTGTTCATCATTTTGCCAGCGCCGAGAATCCTGCAACAGGAGGTTCGATACAGACAAGAGGAATTTCCATGAGCAGCGGAGTGGCGATCCTGTATCAGCATTGTCGTAATCAGCTCCATGCGCAGTGGAACTAATGAGAAGAAATACGTAACTTTAAATAATAAATATTGATATTAAGGTATTGACATTGAAGGCCTGTATATCAGTACCAGTTAAAGTTCACCCAAGATATGTGTATCTACTAATTTCTTTCAGTCATACTTTCCACTTAATATCACTGTTCAGGAAATGAAAGGAGCGAGGAACTTCAGGTAAAGATTGATGGTCATGAAGTGGATGATGTTAAGGAATTTTGCTACCTAGGCAAGAAAATAATGCCTGATGGACGGAGAAAGGAGGACATTAAAAGCAGACTAGCACTGGCAAAAAGGGCATTCCGTGCCAGGATAATTCTCATACTATCAAACATACGTACCGCAAATAATTGAGGACGCAGGCTGCAAGTGCTACTCTGAAATGAGGAGATTTTTTTTTTGTTTTGTTTTGGGTTCATCTGACTGGTTTGATGCGGCCCGCCAAGAATTCTTATCCTGTGCCAACGTTTTCATCTCAGAGTAGCACTTCCAATCTACGTCCTCAATTATTTGCTGGATGTATTCCAATCTCTGTCTTCCTCTACAGTTTTTTCCCCTCTACAGCTCCCTCTAGTACAATGGAAGTCATTCCCTGATGTCTTAACAGATATCCTGTCATCCTGTCCCTTCCCCTTACCAGTGTTTTCCACATATTCCTTTCCTCTCAGACTCTGCGCAGATCCTCCTCATTCCTTACGTTATCAGTCTACCTAATTTTCAACATTCGTCTGTAGCACCACTTCTCAAATGCTTCGATTCTCTTCTGTTCCGGTTTTTCAATAGTCAATGTTTCACTACCATACAATGCTGTATTCCAACGAACGTTCTCAGAATTTTCTACCTCGAATTAAGGCCGATTTTTGATATTAGTAGACTTCTCTTGGCCAGGAATACTCTTTTTGCCATTGATAGTTTGCTTTTGATGTCCTCCTTGCTCCGTCCGTCATTGGTTATTTTACTGCCTAGGTAGCAGAATTCCTTAACTTCATCTACTTCGTGACCATCAATTCTGATTTTAAGTTTCTAGCTGTTCTCATTTCTACTACTTCTCGTTACCTTCGTCTTTCTTCGATTTACTCTCAATCCAACCTCTGTACTCATTAGACTGTTCATTCAGTTCAACAGATCATGTAATTCTACTTCACTTTCACTCACGAAAGCAATGTCATCAGCGAATCGTATCATCGATACCCTTTAAACTTGAATTTTAATTCCAGTCCTGAAACTTTCTTTTATTTCCATCATTGCTTCCTCGATGTACAGATTTAATACTAGGGGCGAAGGGCTACATCCTTATCTTACACTCTCTTTAATACAAGCACTTCGTTTTTGGTCGTCCACTCTTATTATTCCCTCTTGGCTGTTGTACATATTGTATATGACCCGTCTCCCCTATAGCTTACCCGGCTGCTTTTCTCAGAATTTAGAACATCTTGCACTACTTTACATTGTCGAACGCTTTTTCCAGGTCGACAAAACCTATGAATGTGTCGAATTTTCTTTAGTCTCGCTTCCATTTTTAACCGCAACGTCAGAATTGCCTCTCTCGTGTTCTACACACCGACGTGAATAGTCGTTTTGTTGCCATTTCCCCCAAGATTTTAGAAATTCTCGTGGAATTTATCTGTCCATTCTGCCTTATTTGATCTTAAGTCCTCCAAAGCTCTTTTAAATTCCGATTCTAATACTGGATCCCCTATCTCTTCTAAATCGACTCCTGTTTCTTCTTCTATCGCATCAGACAAGTCTTCCCCCTCATAGAGGCTTTCAATGTATGCTTTCCACCTATCCGCTCTCTCGTCTGCGTTTAACAGTGGAATTCCCGTTGCACTCTTAATGTTATCACCCTTGCTTTCAATGTCACCGAAGGCTGATTTGACTTTCCTGTATGCTGAGTCTATCCTTCCGACTATAATTTCTTTTTCGATGTCTTCACATTTTTCCTGCAGCCATTTCGTCTTAGCTTCCCTGCACTTCCTACTTATTTCATTCCTCAGCGATTTGTATTTCTTATTCCTGAGTTTCCCCGAACGGTTTTGTACTTCCTCCTTTCATCGATCAACTGAAGTATTTCTTCTGTTATCCATGGTTTCTTCGCAGTTACGTTGTTTGTGCCTACGTTTTGCTTCCCAACTTCTGGGATGGTCCTTTTAAGGGATGCCCATTCCTCTTCAACTGTACTGCCTACTGAGCTATTCCTTATTGCGGTATCTATAGCCTTAGAGAACTTCAACCGTATCTCGCCATTCCTTAGTACTTCCGTATCCCACTTCTTTGTGTATTGATCCTTCCTGAATATATGTTCTGATATGAGTCTATATCTGCTCCTGCGTACACCTTATAATCTAGTATCTGGTTTCGGAATCTCAGTCTAACTGAAATCTTCCCGTACCATCCGGCCTTTTCCAAGTATACCACCTCCTCTTTTGATTCTTGAACAGAGTATTCGCAGTTACTTGCTGAAACTTCTTACAGAGCTCAATTAGTCTTTCTCTTCTCTCATTCCTTGTCCCAAGCCTATATTCTCCCGTGACCTTTTCTTCTATTCCTTCCCCTACAACTGCATTCCAGTACCCTATGATTATTAGATTTTCATCCCCCTTTACATACTGCATTACCCTTTCAAAATCCCCATACACATTCTCTATCTCTTCATCTACAGCTTGCGACGTCAGCATGTATATCTGAACTATCGTTGTCGGTGTTAGTTTGCTGTCGATTCTGACAAGAACAACCCTGTTAAATGTTCACTGAAACATATTCTTTGCCCTGACTTTCTATTCATAACGAATTCTACTCCCATTGTACCATTTTCTGCTGCTGTTGATATTACCATATTCTCATCTGACCAGAAATTATTGTCTTCTTTCCATTTCACTTCACTGATTCCTAGTACATCTAAATTCAGCCTTTGCATTTTTCTTTTCATATTTTCTACCTTCCCAATCACATTCAAGCTTCTGACATTCCACGCCCCGACTCGCAGAACGTTATCCTTTCGTTGATTATTCAATCTTGATCTCATGGTCACCTCCTCCTTCCCAGTCCCCTCCCGCAGATCCACATGAGGGACTATTCCGAAATCTTTTGCCAATGGAGAGATCATCATGACACTTTCTTAATTACAGGCCACATGTCCTGTGGATACACGTTAAGTGTTTTAATGCAGTGGTTTCCATTGCCTTCTGCATCCTCATGCCGTTGATCTTTGCTGATTCTTCCGCCTTTAGGGGCAGTTTCCCACCCCTAGCTCAAGAGAGGGTCCTGAACCTCTGTCCACTCCTCCGCCCTCTTTGACAAGGCCGTTGGCAGAATGAGGGTGACTTCTTATGCCGGAAGTCTTTGATCGCCAATAGTGAGTATTAATCAAAATTTAAGCAGCAGCAGGGTTCTAAACCAGGACCGAAGACTTTTGCAGTATGAATCAAAGACGCTACTCCAAGACCACGGGTACTCGGGAGGGTGGCACTGCGGACGAATTCGTGGCCGGCCGTATCAGACCAGTCGGGAGACTGATAACTAAAAGATATCGTCGTCGTTCGTAATTTTTTACCACGAAGAAACTTTTTCAGACGCAAAAAGGTATCGAAGTTGTTAGGAGCGAAGTCAGGGTTTTTTTGATGGGTGGTCAAGCTGGTTCCAGCTAAAGTTTCGTAAGAATTGTCCACTCTTGTTCCCAGTCTCAGGTCAGGCTTTATAATGAACCTTAACAATACCGTTTGTGAGCTTTCCACGTCGCTTGTTCTTTACTTGGGTATCTCACAGTAACCATTTGCAATGATTCTCGCACATCGCGGCAGAAAATGCGGCAGTAGAATGCTGTACCTGTTTCAAAATGATTCTGCAAGTTAAAGAATACCCTCGAGGATTTCACTTTGATAGTGATGAAGCGGTACAGGCAGTGGTGTGGTTGTCGCTTCGTCAATGATGTCCAACATTCCTCAGTGACGGTATCAACAAACTGGTCTCTCGCTGGGAGAAACGTGTTCGTCATCAGGATGACTAAGTTGAGAAGTAAATAAATAGGCATGAACAATCCAGATGTAGAACGTTAACAGCTTTTGTTGTACGTAAAAAGCGTTAAGAGTTTTCAAACAAAAATTTCAGACATTACTTCTCAGCACGCCCTCTTGGATAGGTCACCGCCTACAGGTGACATAAAGGCCGTATCTTTTCATTTCATTCACTTAGAGCCTCAATTTTTTTGCTCTTCCAATGGACTGTAACCTTAGTGTTTGAAATAAATTTCATCTTGATACCCCTACCCTTCCGGAGAAAAAGTGGTCTTAACAAGCGGACAGCAAAGTGATCTTACATGAGTGCCGTTTCTATTGACTAACCTACGGAATCCTAAAACGTACTCAAAATAGTGCCGTGTCCTTTGTCTGACTTAAAGCAACTACTGCGCATACGCCGAACAGTGATTGTAGCACCTCCGTCGAAAGGAGTACTAACGGCACATATTTTCACGGCATAACTGTTCTATGATGGGAAAAAGTCATAAAGGTAAAATTAGAGCTATTCTAGTTAACACAAAGGCTTAGTAATATTCGTTCTTCCGATCCTTTCACTAAAACCGTAAGATGTGAAGTATGATTGGAATGTAGATCAAAACGTCCTGGGTCCCGGATTCAAAGTCAGCGGCTGATTAAATTTTGAATAAAAGCATCATCAGTGGCTGCAGAAGACATCCAGCGTAAGAAGTCACCTCGTTCTGGCAACGGCTTTGTCGAAGAGTGTGCAAGAGTGGGCAGAGGTTCAGGGCACACTCTTGTCCTTGGGGAGGGAAACTCTCCTTTAAAGGCGGAAGAATCAGCAGTGATCAATGGAATAACGGTGCAGAAGGCAATGGAAACCACTGCATTAAAGACACATAATTTGTATGCACAGAATACCTGGCCTGTAATTGAAAAAAAGAGTCTTGATTATTTCTCCACTGGCGAAAGATTCCGGATTAGCCCCCATTCAGATCTCCGGGAGTGTAGGTGATCATGAGAAAAATATGGAATTACCAACGATGAGATAATATTCTACTAGACGGAGCTTGTAATATCAAAAGTTTGAACATAGTAGAAAAGTTAGAAAATCTGAAAAGAGAAATGCAAAGGCTCTTTGTAGATGTTGGGGTCTGTGAAACGTAATGGAAAGAAGATAAGGTTTTCTGGTCAGACGAACATAGGATAATATCAATAGTAGCAGAAAATGTTACAACGGAGGTGGGATTCGTTATCAATAGAAAGGCAGGGCAGAGATGAGCGTCTGTGAACAGTTCAGTAATACAGTCGTTCTAATCAGATTCGACAGTAAACCAAGGCCGACAACGATAGTTCACGTAGACACTCTAATATTGCAAGCAGCACATGAAGCGATAGAGAAAGCTTATCAGAATACTGATGGGTAATTCAGTATGTGAAGGGAGACGAAAATGTAAGTCATAGGGGACTGGAACGCGTATGTAGGAGAAGGAGTGGCAGAAAGGGTTACGGGAGAATGTGGGCTTGGTGGTAGGAATGAGAGAAAAGTAACACTAAAGTACGTGTACCAAATAAGGCCCACCTGACGTTTAGGATTTTCGTATTCAGTATGTGTAAGTGGTAAGATTCCGAGATCGTAAGTGCAACATCCTACAACTATATTGAGTTCAGAAATAAATGCACATTGAAAGTTTATTTAAATAATATCATCATTTTAAAGAAAATGTTTAACCCTTGCAAGTGGGCCTTGTTAGGAGACCTTGCTCCTGATATGGCCCGTAGGCACAACCTATTCATATTAACATTCTGGGGCATGTAAATGGCAGGAAAACTGTTTCAATACACTGCAAGAGTTGTAAGTTTATTTTAGAAATAAGTGGAATGAGATGATACATAGACCTTTCTAATTACTTGTTTTTACAAACGCTTCATACGGAACTGTAGGTACTTACTGCTTATTAGCTCTTCAGATTTTTACATTCAATCAGCATTTTCTGCAAAGTCTCATGTCGAATATCCTGTCTTCACAGCATACGTGAAAAAACTAGCCAACCTCTTGCAACACATTCTTAGAGGGAGAACTGCTGCTTGCTTCAGTGAAGTCTTTATTTTTGCATTTTTTCTTCTGAATATTCATTACTGAGGGTGAAATTTTTTGGCGACGTGAATCTGCCTTAGACCCAGTGCTTTCGTTGGTACCATTTTTCTTTTGAGTCTGTGTAAATAGTGCCTTAGATACGACTTGCACCTTGTAATTTAATGCCTTCTTCCGTGGTGTTTGGTTTTTGTTCTTCAGCTTTGGGGTTTGCAAAATTTCCTTGAAAGAACACTCGAGATCTTCAGGTGCGTCACTATCTTCAAGACTGAAGTCACTTGAACAATCCTTTACTGAATATGCCTCGCTTTCTGATGAACTGGAACCAATGGACTGGCGCCCCTTTTTGCGGGAAGCCTTTGGGACTGATGGAGTCTCTGGCAGTTTCCCTGTTTCAGTGGCAATTGTCATGTCCTCTTCTAGGTCAGGAGGCTCTGATGGACGAAAGGGAGCAAATGCAGTGTCTGGAATAGCTTCTGGGTCAAAAGGATAAATCCCTGTTGCACGAAACCCAGACATGGCACTTTCTGGGGATGCTGCTTTTGGCCACATCTTGCTGAAGATTTTTCCAAACACACGTCTATTAATTGCTCTATTTTCTTCCCTTTCATGTGTAGACCAGTACAGGTGAACTTCGTCATCCCAGTAAGACTCAAACGGCTTGAATACTAATTTATCCATGGGTTGCAGCTCATGTGTTGTGTTGCTGGGCAAGCAGTAAAGTCTGATATTGTGCTCTTCAGCAACGTCGCAAATTTTCGGGTCCAAATGTGACGATGCTCGATCAAATATCAAAATAACATCTTTTGCAGGCTTGTATTTGGCAAAATGATGTATCCATTTGATGAATGTCGCAGTATTCATTGAGCGCTTATCTGTCATTTCTACTGCAGTCCCAGGTGGCAAATAGTCTCCCCATTCTGGCTTGCGTCGCTTTCCTTTGAAAAGTATCATAGGAGAAATAACCTGTCCAATTGCGTTCTCACATGAGACAATGGTAACACTTTCCCCATGTTATGGGGCAACAAAGTGCAAGCGTTTCACACCTTTCTTGGCTAAAACATCAGGAGACATCCCTTTTCGTCCATATTGTAGATAAGGTAGGGTTTGTCAGATAACTCCAATTCGAACAAGACCGTTTTCAGTTTCTGAAAATGATCATTTACAATAATCTTGTTCAGCTTTGCAGCTCTTCCTGGATTCAAGTGTTGCGCCTTCCTTCTTGCAATGTCTGGGTGTCTTTGTAGGAAGAGCTTGAGCCACTTGCGTCCAGCCAATCTCTTCGTCTCATTAAAAGGATTCTGCACACTATTCTTTTCACAATATACATATACACATTTTCTGAGCACTTTTGATGTAATTGGATACCCAACTTCAGCGAGTCGAAAAATTCTTTGGCAAAGTTCTCTTTCCTGAGCTTCGTCCAAACAAGTTTTTCGTCCCAAACGTTTGGTTGTTAGTCCAGAACGTATGTGGTTGCGTAACGTACGTCGAGGAATCCCGTATGTTTTCGAAGCGGCTCTGACAGGCATCCATTCAGTAACAGCTTCTACAGCTCGTTTTAAATTGTCTGCATCCCACGTTGCTCGTTTTTTCTGTGGCTCCATCTAAAAATAAACATTAGCAGTAAGCCTGATGTTCCTGAATTAGATTTGTAAAACTGTGATTATATATACACTCCTGGAAATGGAAAAAAGAACACATTGATACCGGTGTGTCAGACCCACCATACTTGCTCCGGACACTGCGAGAGGGCTGTACAAGCAATGATCACACGCACGGCACAGCGGACACACCAGGAACCGCGGTGTTGGCCGTCGAATGGCGCTAGCTGCGCAGCATTTGTGCACCGCCGCCGTCAGTGTCAGCCAGTTTGCCGTGGCATACGGAGCTCCATCGCAGTCTTTAACACTGGTAGCATGCCGTGACAGCGTGGACGTGAACCGTATGTGCAGTTGACGGACTTTGAGCGAGGGCGTATAGTGGGCATGCGGGAGGCCGGGTGGACGTACCGCCGAATTGCTGAACACGTGGGGCGTGAGGTCTCCACAGTACATCGATGTTGTCGCCAGTGGTCGGCGGAAGGTGCACGTGCCCGCCGACCTGGGACCGGACCGCAGGGACGCACGGATGCACGCCAAGACCGTAGGATCCTACGCAGTGCCGTAGGGGACCGCACCGCCACTTCCCAGCAAATTAGGGACACTGTTGCTCCTGGGGTATCGGCGAGGACCATTCGCAACCGTCTCCATGAAGCTGGGCTACGGTCCCGCACACCGTTAGGCCGTCTTCCGCTCACGCCCCAACATCGTGCAGCCCGCCTCCAGTGGTGTCGCGACAGGCGTGAATGGAGGGACGAATGGAGACGTGTCGTCTTCAGCGATGAGAGTCGCTTCTGCCTTGGTGCCAATGATGGTCGTATGCGTGTTTGGCGCCGTGCAGGTGAGCGCCACAATCAGGACTGCATACGACCGAGGCACACAGGGCCAACACCCGGCATCATGGTGTGGGGAGCGATCTCCTACACTGGCCGTACACCACTGGTGATCGTCGAGGGGACACTGAATAGTGCACGGTACATCCAAACCGTCATCGAACCCATCGTTCTACCATTCCTAGACCGGCAAGGGAACTTGCTGTTCCAACCGGACAGTGCACGTCCGCATGTATCCCGTGCCACCCAACGTGCTCTAGAAGGTGTAAGTCAACTACCCTGGCCAGCAAGATCTCCGGATCTGTCCCCCATTGAGCATGTTTGTGACTGGATGAAGCGTCGTCTCACGCGGTCTGCACGTCCAGCACGAACGCTGGTCCAACTGAGGCGCCAGGTGGAAATGGCATGGCAAGCCGTTCCACAGGACTACATCCAGCATCTCTACGATCGTCTCCATGGGAGAATAGCAGCCTGCATTGCTGCGAAAGGTGGATATACACTGTACTAGTGCCGACACTGTGCATGCTCTGTTGCCTGTGTCTATGTGCCTGTGGTTCTGTCAGTGTGATCATGAGATGTATCTGACCCCAGGAATGTGTCAATAAAGTTTCCCCTTCCTGGGACAATGAATTCACGGTGTTCTTATTTCAATTTCGAGGAGTGTATTTTTAAAGTACCGTACTTCAATTGAAGCTACTAAACGTTATTGATCTAAATGCAGAGATTACCAAGGAATTTAAAATGTTTTCTTTTGATATTTCTTGCAACGACCAACTAATAGCTCGGTAAAAATGTATAAAATAATTTAATTTACAGATAGTGAATACGTGTTACATGAGGTTTCCCAGGATACACTGAACTTAAATATGCATTGCAGTTATGCACAGCTCCGTACAACAGAGTGCCTTATAAGGCTCGCCCGAGCCTTGTTTGGAGCGCCACGGATGGGCCTTATTGGGAACAACCAGTTTAAAACGCGTGTGCGTTAATTGTTTAAAAAGAAACTTATTGTTAGGAAGGTAATGCAACTATCTTAACACAGCACAATTTTCTGTTCATAAATACATATTTACTAGTACAAATGCTTCATAACCGAAACGACTGCATTAGATGAAACGCACCGTGCAAATAAGAAGCAGCCCTCCTTTGCTGAACGCCGTAGCACAACTGAAAGTAAAATGAACGGCACGAGAGCGGGTGCGGAAATAGTTGTTGCCTTGGCCACTGGATCTCACAAGCTGTCACTACCGAAGACATTTCGCGCTGTTTTCAAACTTTCTGTGCTAGAAAATGAGAGTGGCCTTTATTAGCAACCGGGCCTTATTTGGCACATGGACCTTAATTGAGTTGTGCAATAAATTTCAAATAGTAATAGCAAATACTCTGCCCAAGAATTAAAGGAGGAGGAGGGTACTTGGGAAAACCTAGAGATATGGGAAGGTTCCCGCTGGATTACACCATTATCAGACAGAGGTTCCGAGATCAGATACTGAATTTAAGAAATACACAGGTGCACATATAGACTCAGATCACAATTTAGTAATGATGAAGAGTAGGTTGAAGTTGAAGAGACTAGTCAGGAAGAATCAGTGCATAAAGAAGTAGGATACGGAAGTACTAAGGAATGAAGAGAGACATCAGATTTTCATCAAGGATGTGGATACTGTGATACGGAAAACCAGTGTAGGCAGTTCGTTTGAAAGTAGTGGACGTGTCTAAAAAGGGCAATCGTAGATGTTCGACAGAAAACCGGATGACAGTGTAACCTCCCCCTCACTTATCGACCTTAATGACAGTGAAAAATTAAACCGCGTGTACCTAATAGAAACTTGGGAAAAGCAATCGTCACCGAAGTTAATTTGTCGGTAAGGAGGGAGGAAAGGGTTACATCTAAATGAAAGGAAAATGCAAATGAAACTGGTCGAAATTAATTTTGAAAAGGGATAAAGTTAATAAAGAAAGTAAATGTGCGGCCGTTACGTTATCAATTAACTAGCAGTAATTAGATATTTGAGATTCGGGGGAAATTACGGTCTCCATTCCTAAGGACAATTACTATAATAACTGAAAAAGAAAGGTTATTACACATACAATTAGCACTAGAAGCGTGGCAACTGAAGGTTGACACGTGTTGTGTGAAAACTGCAAGTTTGTCAGAAGTAATAAATTTCGCTACACTCTGACTTAATTTAGCAAACGAATTAATAAAACCGGAAAATCGAAAGTTAATTTAGTGACTGAAGTTAATAGTGAGCTTTCTTTCTGAAGCACATCGAAATTCAGTAAAATACGGTTAGTCTTGGACTACCTCAACAATCACTTCAAAAGCTACTTGAATCTACGCAATTTAGTAATAAGAGATTTAACGTTGAACTTGAATTAAATGATTCTGAACAATTAACAATAGTAAAATTGAGTACGTACCAAGCTGAGCTGCAGTCACATGTAAGCTAAAATACGGTAACAATTAGCAAACGAATTAATAAAACCGGAAAATCGAAAGTTAATTTAGTGACTGAAGTTAATAGTGAGCTTTCTTTCTGAAGCACATCGAAATTCAGTAAAATACGGTTAGTCTTGGACTACCTCAACAGTCACTTCAAAAGCTACTTGAATCTACGCAATTTAGTAATAAGAGATTTAACTTTGAACTTGAATTAAATGATTCTGAACAATTAACAATAGTAAAATTGAGTACGTACCAAGCTGAGCTGCAGTCACATGTAAGCTAAAATACGGTAACAAAACTCGCACTCTTAATTTGTGCTTGTGGAATCTAAATATTGCAGCCAGCTATGAATACCTTAACTGAACTTTGAAATTAAAGTAGTGAAATCGAATGATATTACTTTAATGCTGGCGTCTGAATTTCAACGACACTCGGGTTCATTTCTGAAAAGGAAGGGACCCTGCTTGGTAATGCAATTGGGACAATGAGCAACAAAGGTTCATGCTAAGTTGCTGTAATTTTGTGATGCAACAATTTTAAAAAGCTGAGGTCTGCCATACAGTTCTAAAACTTTACATGCTTTCAGTCTTCCTTGTTGGTTGATTGAAGGTTTGAAGTCGGTCATCGAGGAGGTGGCGACAGTCACTCATTGTCGGCCGTCGCTGTGGCAGAAGCTGGATGTTGGCGCGCCTTCTTCTCGACACGGTCACCAGGCGAAACGGGCTCTTGGTGTGCACCAGCTAATGTTTCCCGTCCGCGACACCGTGCCAGAAACTATCATAGCGAGTCGAGCGCAATTACATGCAGCCAAACCCCGAAAGCGCGGCAACTCCCGGGAGCGTCACTCAACACACCTACTCCACTGCACTACTCCAACCAGACCTCTCTCTGCCCGCGCTCCACGCGACAGAGTTAACACTACCAAAGATCCTAAACACTTTCGTTCTCCACACGACCTATCGATGTATTCGTTCGATGGTATAGTTTTCCCTAGGCCAGACCCAGCGTATAAATACAAATAATATTCACAAAACAAACCAACATAAATGCATAAATATATATATATATATATATATATATATATATATATACAAACAGTAAAACAATTACAATATATAAAGACACAGAAATGTCATATCTTCAGGTAAAAAAATAAGGAAAAAAATTTATAGTGCAGCAGATGGAAATAGGAGGATATGCATTTCCGGCGTTACACGTGCCCCTCATTGTCTGAGGATGTTCGTGTAACCTAAACAGACTCAGAAACTGTCCCAAAAAAGAAACAGCGGAAATGCATATGCTCAAAACATCAACAAAATTTAGCATTCGTCTAATTAAGCATAAATCAATTTTTAGACCATAATAATTGAGTGGAGGCACTCCTAATCTTATTCCACTCTGTCATCTTGCACAAAATATAACAGGTTGACAACATATTAAGATTCATAGAAAACATAGAAAATGGTTTAGCTATTCTAAAATCGTCAAAATTCCTAACAGTATCAAAAATGGAATTATATTTACAAAATTAACCAGAGTTCATGGTCATAAAAAACAGGTATATCAAAATACGCAAATTAATAATTAATTAAATAGAATACACATCTTATATAACCTTTTCATAATTAATATTCTCGTCATGAGAGTCCACTTAACGCTAAACAAGAAAATAATATACAGCAGATCGACAAAAACATAAATATTGACAACAGAATTCTTTCACATCAGCTGTGCGGGAAGAAAAACAACTCCGCCTTCCGTACTCGCAAGTACAAAGAATGCCGACAGCGGCTCAAGAGCCGACAGCGGCTCCGCCGCGCCAATATTGTTGAGCCCGCCTGCGCGGCACGCTTGATCTCACTCGCCTGTCTAACGGCATTTCCAGAACGTCCGTTTCACTGACTTCTTTCGGAAAAACTCTCTCCCGGGTAAACTCAAGGAGTCCATTAACACCATCACAGTGGATAACTCAACACTGTCCATAATCACACGCATGTACTAGCCTGAAACTTAAAACAGCGTCTAAGTACATCGGCAATGACTAGTAAAACACGCATTCATGAAATCTGACAGCTAGTTACAAAAGCATATTTACATTCCTTAATCTACTGTGACTCAGCTGAAAACTTAAACTAGCAGCTTGGATTTTTCAGATGATTACTAATCAGTTACTCTTAAATCATTTAGTCAAAATTAATTTCTTATTAATTACAACTTCTTTAATGTCCTCTTGGTCAGGCAAAAGCATGGAAATCTAGCAAATCGTTAAATATTACACTCTATATTTACATACTGTACAAATTACCCTTCTGTGGTATTAATCAATCCTAGGTTGGTACAATTTCAAGTCTACAATGTTCCGTATACCTAATAGTTTTCCAGAGCTTGGATACTCTAAGCAATAAGCATTTGTGTGAGGTATGCCAATGACTTTATATGGCCCATTATAAACAAACTTAAATTTAGAGATTTCATTGTCTATCTCGCTCGATTTCTCATGAGCTTTACAAGTACTAAGTCTCCGATTGCAGACTTAGCAAAACGCGCTTTAGCGTCATGACGACGTATGCGAGCATCGGCTTTTAGCTTCATTATTTCTCGCAAACGATCTTTTTTCACACCAATACTAATGTCAATCCGTGGAGAGAATTTGATTATCTCTTCCACAAGTCCCGGTTTGTCTGAAAACACACACTCTTATTCCTCATTATTACTTCATACAGGCCTCGTCTTTGTTCGTGTGCTACGTTTGACACACCATCTGCAATACTTCCCAATTCACTTTCTACACTATTGTTAATGCCGAGATTCCTCACGTTACAGTAGTTCAAATTCATACCTAAGTCAATGGCATCCGGCCACTTAACAATGTGTATAGGCTGGTATTGCCTGTGCACACCGTCTCCTGCCTCGTCAAAACTAAGTACTATTGTTTTATCTTGTGACACACATGTCAATGTTTTGCTTTCGCAATTAATCACCACACGGTACTTTAGTAGCTAATCTAACCCGATAATTACTTCCGTAGTTAAGTCTGGCACGACCACAAACTCTTGTTCAAATCGTGCCCCACAAATCTCGAAGTTGACAAAAATCTGTTTTGCGACCGGTTTACTGGCCTTCCCAGTAGCACCGATAATTTTCACTCCTGTTACTGGCATAACTACGATGCCAGGTCTGTCTTTCAGTAACTCAAATATTTTCCCAGATACAGCACTCAATTCTGCACCGGTGTCAATCAACACGTTTAGTTGTAGGTCGTGCCTATTAACAGACACTACTATCTGCCTACACTTGCCTTCGACTGTTTCTTTATTTTCCCACAATAAATCCTCGTCTATATCCAGGTCATTCCAGAAAAAAACATCCGGCTTTGATCCTAAAACCGGCTTATCTGGCGGCTTTTTCAGCCTCTGTTCACATACAGTTTTAATTTCAGCACGTTTGTCCTGAGGCTTAGTCTGTAGCTTCGCCTCCAATACCGAAACCTTTTCCTGTAACTCGTCAACTAGTGAGTGTTGCTTTGCTATCAATTCATTAATTGTCACCTTCGTTGATTCCTTTGGTCAGATTGAACTCATCTGCCAATCTACCTGGAGGAATGTGCCCAGTAGTATCTGCAATTACTTCCTCTAGATCTGCGCAACCCACACTGCTATCGTCTGACCGTATAATGTCAGCTCTAACCTCATACACGCTGCAATGTACGTGCTTTTCTACCAATCGTGTCCGGCTATCACTAAAATTCTTGTAATCTTTCTCCTTAGTACTTTCGCAATGTTTAAATTAGAGTTTTGCGTCGGATGGGTTGGCCACTTCTACCACTATAACTATCGGTAAAGTCTGCCGGTCAGGGCCAGAACTTTCCGTTACTACTTCAACATGCAACTCTTGCGGTATGAAACACGACGAATCTTGCTCGTGCTCCCCATTAACATCAACTATTTCTGGTAAAGCCTGCCGGTTAGGGCCAGAACTTTCTATCATTTCACAAACACTATCTTCCTGCGGGACGAGACGCGGAAAATCCTGCACGCGCTCCCCATAAACACTTCTCCCATACAGGCCCCTATAATCTCTTAGTTCGTCGTATAAGCGACCGAACTGCCTTAACCAGACCTCATCCCTCTCTGCATCCCCTCGCTCGATGACGGACGTTTTATCCGACATCTGATCTTCTCTCAAGACTTGCGAATCATTCTTAAACTCAATCTCCAGTTCCGCTGTGGGTGTTACAGCTGCCACTTTGTAATCGATTTCCGGAACACAGCTAAAATTGTTCTCACTGACAGAGCATGTATTTTCTGCTGCCGTGTCTACGGCTGATCTGCTACTTGTGGGCGCACTCCTTTCTCCTAACACTGGCACACACTCCCGCCGTTGATTATTCCATACGGAATTTTCATAACGACGACACCTCGGTTTTCTACTGTTATTGGGCCGCCAAAATTTCTCCATGCCCGGTCGGCCCCTCACCGGCGCGGCTAATGGTTCAAAATGGCTCTGAGCACTATGGAACTCAACTGCTGTGGTCATTAGTCCCCTAGAACTTAGAACTACTTAAACCTAACTAACCTAAGGACATCACACACATCCATGCCCGAGGCAGGATTCGAACCTGCGACCGTAGGCCCGGCTAATGGTTTCCCTGTCTCGTCCCAGCAGATACGCTCCACGGATGCTACTGAGGCGGCTGATCACACCCTCTGGCGTTATTACTATTCTGCGAAGCCCGTATCACGCTAGTATGATACTGGTTTCCGTCATTCCTGTTATTATTTTCATTGTACCGATTGTCATTACGGCCCGAACCACTATTGTTATTGCTGCCAAGATTGCGGTATGCATTATTCCCATGGTTATCGTTGTTGTGGTACCCGTTGTTGTTACCACGGCCTCTACCAGTATCACGATTATTGCGCCAATTGTCCTCGTCCTCAACTCTTTCCAGGAAATCATTGATTGTTCTGTAATTGCTTCCTACGTAGCGTTTTGTATCATCTGGAAGCTTCTTGTAGAGTTTCCAGACTATTTCGGATTCCGTGTGGCGATCACGCAAATACTCCAACTTGCGGATCCAGCCCTCACAAAACTCCTTCATCGAACCGCGCGAATTCGCATGGAAAGGCCTCGATACGACAAATTCGCGCCAGACACTTTGCTGTTTTTGCTCTGACCAGTATTCAGCCAGAAACAAATTTTTAAACTCGTCAAAAGTCAGGTTCGTAATGTTGAGGTTTAAGCCCCAACGCTTGGCATCACCAGCCAACACATCAATAACCGCATTAATTTTTCTCTCATTAGTCCATGATCTGGGTAAAACTCTTTCACAATTTTTAATGAAATCCGTCGGGTGTATACCGCCTTTTTTCAAGGGGTCGACCCGCTCCTCTTTCGTCAACAATTCCGAACTATGTGCACAGATTGGCACGTAGCTCTGTTTTTCGTCAAGTTTCTTTTCTAATTCTGACACTCTCGTAATTACTTGGCAAGTGGTTGTCGCAAGCGTTTCTACTTCCCTATTTTCTCTTCGCAGGTATTAGCCTGCTTCGTCACTTTGGTATCTACTTCGGATACTAAAGCCTTTAATGTTTCCACCTTCTTTTGATCCTCCTTTTTCCCTAATTGAGTTTGTTCCGTCACCTTATTCTCGATGATCGGAGCAACTGCTTCTCCTACACTTTTCTCGATTCTGCTAATTTCGGAATAAAAACGAGTATTTATGCTCGCAATTTCCGCCTGAACGCCTATCATTTCCTGTTTAAGATTACCGATTTCCGTATTAACTACACCAATATCTTCTTTGATTTTATCAACTTTCGTGTTAACAACTCCAACATTGTTGTTAACAACATTAATAGCTTTGTTCTGATTGTCTAGTTTCTGTTCCATTTTTTCAGACTGAGCTTCTTGCTTGGCAGACTGAGCTTCTTGCTTGGCAGACGGAGCTTTAATTTCTGCCGATTGACTCTTGATTTCATTAATCAAAAAATTCAATAAATCAGTTAAATTCCCGGAAACTACCGGTTTTACTTCCGTAGCGGGTTCCTCTGTATTTGTCCCCCCCGTATTCGTCATCAAGGAGTTCAGATTTGATTTTCACTTCCGATTCCGAAACATTTTCTAAAGTTTGGAATTCTATTTCAGCTCTTTGTTGCGTTTCGGCGGTCGTGTCTTTCATGCTAGCCGCCTGCCCCTGAACAATGGGTACCGCAGTGCGCGTTTCCCACTGTTCGACCGATTGTTCCGTATCCAAGTCTACCAAATTTTGGTAATTGTTGCCTTCACTAATTTTAATAATTTTCAATATAAATAACAAATCTCAGATCTAATTAGGATACCTCCCACTACTTAATCTCGCTGACATAACTACCTGTTCGTAACCAATACTTTGTTACGACATTTGCACCATACAAAATTCGTGTCCAGAACAACCTCAGATCTGAAGATTGTCCTGTCACCAGGTCGCCACGTCTAACCTCCCTCTCACTTATCGACCTTAATGACAGTGAAAAATTAACCCGCGTGTACCTAATGGAAATTTGTGAAAAGCAATCGTCACCGAAGTTAATTTGCCGGTAAAGAGGGAGGAAAGGGTTACATCTAAATGAAAGGAAAATGGAAATGAAACTGGTCGAAATTAATTTTGAAAAGGGGTAAAGTTAATAAAGAAAGTAAATGTGCGGCCGTTACGTTATCAATTAACTAGCGGTAATTAGATATTTGAGATTTGGGGGAAATTACGGTCGCCAGTCCTAAGGACAATTACTATAGTAATTGAAAAAGAAAGGTTATTACACATATAATTAGCACTAGAAGCGTGGCAACTGAAGGTTGACACGTGTAGTGTGAAAACTGCAAGTTTGTCAGAAGTAATAAATTTCGCTACACTCTGACTTAATTTAGCAAACGAATTAATAAAACCGGAAAATCGAAAGTTAATTTAGTGACTGAAGTTAATAGTGAGCTTTCTTTCTGAAGCACATCGAAATTCAGTAAAATACGGTTAGTCTTGGACTACCTCAACAATCACTTCAAAAGCTACTTGAATCTACGCAATTTAGTAATAAGAGATTTAACTTTGAACTTGAATTAAATGATTCTGAACAATTAACAATAGTAAAATTGAGTACGTACCAAGCTGAGCTGCAGTCACATGTAAGCTAAAATACGGTAACAAAACTCGCACTCTTAATTTGTGCTTGTGGAATCTAAATATTGCAGCCAGCTATGAATACCTTAACTGAACTTTGAAATTAAAGTAGTGAAATCGAATGATATTACTTTAATGCTGGCGTCTGAGTTTCAACGACACTCGGGTTCATTTCTGAAAAGGAAGGGACCCTGCTTGGTAATGCAATTGGGACAATGAGCAACAAAGGTTCATGCTAAGTTGCTGTAATTTTGTGATGCAACAGTTTTAAAAAGCTGAGGTCTGCCATACAGTTCTAAAACTTTACATGCTTTCAGTCTTCCTTGTTGGTTGATTGAAGGTTTGAAGTCGGTCATCGAGGAGGTGGCGACAGTCACTCATTGTCGGCCGTCGCTGTGGCAGAAGCTGGATGTTGGCGCGCCTTCTTCTCGACACGGTCACCAGGCGAAACGGGCTCTTGGTGTGCACCAGCTAATGTTTCCCGTCCGCGACACCGTGCCAGAAACTATCATAGCGAGTCGAGCGCAATTACATGCAGCCAAACCCCGAAAGCGCGGCAACTCCCGGGAGCGTCACTCAACACACCTGCTCCACTGCACTACTCCAGCCAGACCTCTCTCTGCCCGCGCTCCACGCGACAGAGTTAACACTACCAAAGATCCTAAACACTTCCGTTCTCCACACGACCTATCGATGTATCCGTTCGATAGTATAGTTTTCCCTAGGCCAGACCCAGCGTACAAATGGCCGGCCGAAGTGGCCGTGCGGTTAAAGGCGCTGCAGTCTGGAACCGCAAGACCGCTACGGTCGCAGGTTCGAATCCTGCCTCGGGCATGGATGTTTGTGATCTCCTTAGGTTAGTTAGGTTTAACTAGTTCTAAGTTCTAGGGGACTAATGACCTCAGCAGTTGTGTCCCATAGTGCTCAGAGCCATTTGAACCAGCATACAAATACGAATAATATTCACAGAACAAACCAACATAAATGCATAAATATATATATACAAACACAGAATATAAAGACACAGAAATGTCATATCTTCAGGTAAAAAAATAAGGAAAAAAATTTATAGTGCAGCAGATGGAAATAGGAGGATATGCATTTCCGGCGTTACAACAGGACATGAATTAAGACATCAGGGAATGACTTCCTTGGTACTAGAAGGAACTGTAGAGGGTAAAAACTGTAGGGAAAAGCAGAGATTTGGATACATTTAATACATAATTGAGTACATAGAACGGAAGTTCTCCTATGTGATGAAGAAATTAAAGCAGGAGAGGAATTCGCAGCGGGCAGCATCAGACCAGTCAGAAGATTGATGACTAAAATAAAGTATGTAGATACAGAGTTCACGCAGTTTGACTCCGTATGCAGTGCGGACACCTAACAAACAATAGTAGCTAGCTGGAGTATTGTCAATCAGTATTACGCGCTCAAGCCACTCGATTCCCTCTGTCCGTGAAATGCAAGTTTCAGAGTTTGAGTCCCGATCCTGTTCATAGTTTACGCTATTCACATATTTCTACAGCCAGCATCTCTGCGAGGAACTGCACACATTGCAGCATTTCTCACGGATCAGGGACTTTCAACAGTGATATATCATGTGTCCATGTATTCGTTACGAATATTGATGAGACATTTTCCAGATGTGTTGGTTGACCAAATAAAGTATTTGGGCGTGTCACTGTTTATTTCATGCTTTTCATCTGAGCTGCAAAAGGGGTTCCACTGAACACATTCAGTAGTGCAGCACACGCAAAAAATTTGGCTGAGAATTTCTCGTTTAATTCGGCGGTTCGGCCGTAGGTCGGGGCGGAGCACGTGAAATATTTAAGGCGCGCCGGGAAGTTGGCGCCGTGAGCGATGTTCCCCCCGGGGCCCGGCCGCGCCGCCCCGCCGCCAGGTACCGACCTGGAAGCCCTCCAGCGCCGCTAATTCCAGCCATTAATACCAAAGCCATATCTCATAAAAACTCAGAACCCGCCATTGACGTAAGACAAACGGCCCTCGCTGCCGCAGTCACCCACCGCGATGCGGACGCTCTCCGTGCGACCAACACGTCCGGGGTTCGGGGAACTTCAGTCGCGTCGCAGAGTGTGTTTCTGGTTGCATATCTTATGTTGGATGTTGAACTCTGGAGTGAAGTTCACGTTTAAACTCATCCCAAAGGTATTCCATCGGGTTCAGGTGGGGACTCAGGGTAGGCCAGTCCTTTTCAGGAACTTTATCCCCTACAAACTGTTAACTCAGAGATGCTACTTTGTGAGATGGTGCATTGTCATGGTGATGAAATCAGCATCCCCGAACTGTCCGCGACAGTATGCAGTACATAACGCTATAAAATTCTTTTTTTTTAATCCTTCTGAATTAACCTTAACCAAGAGGAAACAGCTCCAAAGCTTAACTCCACCCCCTCTGTGCTGCACTGTTGACAAAACACATGATGGCAAGTAACGTTCTCCCAGCATTTGCCAAACCCAGACCCACATCTGCCTGCCACAGGGTATAACGTGATTCATCACTGCACATCACTCATTTCTAGTCATCCACAATCCATTATCGTCGCTCCTTTCACCACTCAAGCATCGTTTTGCGTTGTCTACAGAAATATGTGGCTTCTGAGGAGAAGCTGACCATTGTATCCCTTCCTTTTTAACTCCCTACGTACGGTCTCTGTGCTAACTGGACTGTTGTGGAACTCACGAGTGATCTTTTTCCACTGATTTCATGTGACTCTTTACAACTACCCTTCGCACTGCTCGATGGTTCCTATTCGTCATTACAAGAGATCTGCTTGGTCCTGTAGCAGTTCTTTCGAGTTTACACTTCGCAGTAACAATACCAACAAAAGTGGTTCAAATGGCTCTAAGCACTATGGGACTTAACTTCTAAGGTCATCAGTCCCCTAGAACTTGGAACTACTTAAACCTAACTAACCTAAGGTCATCACGCACATCCATGCCCGAAGCAGGATTGGAACCTGAGACCGTAGCGGTCGCGCGGTTCCAGACTGTAGCGCCTAGAACCGCTCGGCCACCCTGGCCGGCACAATACCAACAGTAATCTTGGACAGCTTTAGGAAAGTTGAAATTTTCCTGATGGATTTATTACACCGGTGACATCCAGTGACTGTTAACGTTCGAAGTCATTGAGCTATCATGAACGACTCATGCTGCTGTGACTGCTTGTCTACTACCAATACAATAATCCCACACCCCTCCATTGACAGCGGCGAGTCCTGCTCTCGTGGGCACCTAGTGGTCAGTTCCGCATTGCATAGATCGTGCAGATACTTTCGATGAAATAGTGTAGAATTAGTTGCATCAGATTTACGTTTGACTTCTGTTGTACACCTAGAGGTAATTAAGATGAGATGTTCACTGTATAAGCACCTTTCTGTAACACTGTCTTTGAGTCTGTTATATTATATAACTTACGGGTACTAATAATCTTACTAGACCAAAATTACTCATCTCCTGAATAAAGTTTACTAGCCGATTTAGAGCGCTGCATATGGTGTAGAAGTGATAGCAAGCAGTGTCGGGACCCTCCATGTAAACCAAGGCAGCGCAGTCATGTGTATGCGCTAGTAAGTTATATGGAAGCAGCGCACTAAGACGGGTCTATGTCGAGAGGTGAGTGGCAGAAACGTCTTTGAACGTTCTCATATCTCCATCGTGAATGTACTTTCTAGATTTTGGTGTATCAACCCGGACTGTCCAATACGTCTGTAAGGAATAGTGTACCACTCGCAGCCATGTAACTAGGCGTTATGACAGTGATTGTAAAAAGACCCTATCCGACATTGACCGGAGAGGAGTGTCACGCTTCGTCAGTGAAAAATCTGTTTCAAACCCGACAGGAATTACTGCTTTCCATGAAAGAAGTCCGCAGCTCGTGGTCTCGTGGCTAGCGTTGCTGCCTCTGGATCACGTGTCATGAGTTCGATTCCCGGCCGAGTTGGGCATTCTCTCTGCCAGTGACTGGGTGTTTGCGTTGTCCTCATCATTTCATCATCATACGTGAAAGTGGCTAGATTGGACTGTGTAAAGATTGGGACATTGTACGGGCACTAATGACCACGAATTTGATCACCCCGCAAACCAAACACCATCATCATCGATGAAAGCAGGTCCATCTTCACCATTTTCAGAGCGAACATTGCGACGGGAAGTGAATGTAATGGACATTTGGAACCTACACGTCAAAAATGTCAGTGCTGAGGACGTCACGTAAAGCTGCGTTTCTTCAGTGCGCTAGCAACGCGGGATGAATAACAGCTGACTGAAGGTATATTATGTTTTGTGAGGAGGTGCGATTTGGCGTGTTTTCAAACGATTGAAGGTATAGAGTGCACAAATGGTTCAGTGAAGCATTTAACTGCCAGTTCTGGATTTCGGTGGTTCTATGATGATTTGGGTTTATTTTTCTAGCTTGACTTCATTACAAATTTTCAGGTTAAGTGATTGACGTTTCTGTGACCAAGTGTTGCCCTTTCTTCTGCACCTTCATGATTAGTATCCTGTGGATATTCCTATCTTCCAAAATGGCAACAGCCGTTTTCAGAGTGCCTTATGCGTACTTTCATAGTTTGACGAACACTCAAACAACCTATCAGAATTCTATTGTCCAATTACACCAGTCGATCTAAATTCTATAGACCATTGGAGCATTGCGTGAAATATAGCACTCTACATCCCCGTAGTTTGGTAGCTCTACGATATCTAATGTCAATGAATGATTGCAGCCATATACGACACACACGAAAAAGTTAGTCATCTTTTCTCTTCAGCGAACTGTGACCATCATCGAAGGTAGAAGCAGTGACTGGACTTAAGAATTTCTAGGAAACAGAATAATTTACGTCTCAATGGAGAGAAGTCTTCAGGCGTGCCTCAAGGCACTGTTACAGGTCCATTACTTTTCACAATATACACTAATGAAACACATTCACTACCAGAAAATGATTAATGTGGCGTAATGAGATTCCGGGAATGCATCTGTCCACGTACCATATTTAAATGAATAACGCTGCAAGATAACAGGTTAATAAAAGCGCGAGAGAAGTGACTGAAAATATGAAATGCTTGTAGATTAATAACGGCTGTAACCACCGGAATGTTGAACGGGAGCACTCAAACGCACATGCATTGTGTTACGCAGGTGACGGAAGTCAGATTTTGGGATGCAGTTCCATGTCTGATGCTCTTGGTCGGTTGATACAGGGGCGGTTAATGCTGGTTGCGGATGATGCTGAAGTTGCCCGCTGAGGCCTCATATGTGCTCCATTGGAGACAGTTCTGACTATCGATGAGACCAAGCCAACTTGTCAACATTCTGGAGAGTATGTTGGGTTACAGCAACAGTATGTGAGCGAGAGTTATCCTGTTGGAAAACACTCCATAGAATGCTGGTCATGAACGGCAACTCAACAGGTCGGGTCACTAGACTGACGTTCACATTTGCGGTCAGGGTGTTTGGGATAACCACAACAGTTCTCCTGCTGTCATACAAAATCGCTCCCCAGGCCGTAACTTCAGGTGCGTATCCAACATGTCTAGCATGCAGGCAGATTGGTTACAAGCCCTCAGCTGGCCTCCTTCTAACCAACACATGGCCGTCCCTGGAAGCATGCAGAACCAGTTTTCATGAGAAAACACAACAGCCTTCCACCCTGTCCACCAATGAGCTTCCGCTTGACACCATTGAAGTCGCAATTGGCGGTTATTTGGGGTCAATGGAATGCAGGCTACAGGGATTCTGCCTCTAAACTGTCCTTGAAGCAACCGCTTCGTAACAGGTCTTTGTGTCACTGCCAACTCCTGCTTAGATTACTGCTGCAGATACAGTGCAATACCTTGAAGCCATACGCCAAACATGACAGTCGCCCTCTCGGTAGTGCCACGTGGCCGTCAAGAAATTGGTCTTCTTGCGACCGTACTAACTCTAGCCGCCACTGCCAGCAGTCATGTGGCTACATTCATGCGTGGCTATTTTCATGAGTAAATACCTGCAAATAACATACTTAACTAACAGTTGACATCACGGCTTAGGTCCGAAAGATAAATGTTGTACAAGCGACTTGATCAGGCTTACAACTCCAGAAACATATGTTAGCTAAAATTCTACACCACTCAAGCAAGCATACAAACAAATAGCAGTCTGATTTACTAGAGGACTGTAGTTCATTCGCTCTACTGGTGATGTAACTCACAATGCACCCTCAAATTAAACATTTTCACCTGTAAACGGTTACAAAGCACAATTTTGAAAGGCAGAGAGATAATGCATCGTATCATACGCTAGAAAAATATAATCAACGATATTGATTGGTGGTCATTCCTCTTCAAAGATTCCAGGTTCAATTTCTTGTCTCACACACGGTATTAAACTGCCAGAAAGGTTCATCTTTGTATCCTCCCAGTGAGCCGAGTAAGGTATTTATGAATATGTTGCCTTCATTTTGCATTATCTTTACACACTTCTTGTCTCTATATTGTTTCCCACTTTTCTCCTCTAGTCTTCAAATCTTCCTTAATCTGATCCAGCAGTCTTTTTGTGGGTCGTTCTGTAGGTTTTTTCCTCTACATATTTCTATCCAAATATTGTTTTGTCAAGCAGTTATTCTTCACCCTCTTCACATGTCCTGACATCTTGACCATGCAATACTCAGCCTCTGCCGGCCGGAGTGGCCGAGCGGTTCTAGGCGCTACAGTCTGGAACCGAGCGACCGCTACGGTTGCAGGTTCGAATCCTGCCTCGGGAATGGACGTGTGTGATGTACTAAGGGTTAGTTAGGTTTAAGTAGTTCTACGTTCTAGGGGACTGATGACCTCAGAAGTTAAATCCAATAGTGCTCAGAGCCATTTGAACCATTTTTTTTTACTCAGTCTCTCAGTCACTGACAGAGTCACTTGCATTTCTCTCCTGATGCCTTCATTCTTAATTTTGTGCCTTCCAGTCTCCAGCAAGACTGGTCCCAGAAACTTCATTTCGCATACTTGTAGCTTGCTCAGATCTGCCTTGGTAATCACGCAGCACTCCAAGCTGTATCTCATAATCGGAAGGAGGCAGAAGTTTCAGTATATAACATGTATTCATCAACTCTAATCAAAACGTATATGTCAAATAGATGCAACCTGTAATTGAATAGTTTCTTCAAGCAAAGTGGGATGCGGGAATAATAACTTTTCAGGTTAGTTCTACACGCATCAATAAGCAAGCAAACTCTATATACAATTTTGGAACAACAAACCTAAGAATGTTGTCTCACCATACTGGTGAAACCACTTGGAAGCTGCGTACAGCATGATCTAAACACATATGCAGTGACACTCGTCCCACCAGCTTTTTACAAATACTTCTCACCGTGTACTACTTTCTCTTTGGGATGATTCTGTACTTTTCATATAGTCATATAGTCAAATTTTCTTCCAGTATTAACAATAAGTATGTTGCTGGGTAATTTTATGTAATTATCAAATGTCAATTATTTCTCGGTTTCAATAAAATTGTATTACAAAGGACCTTGATGTTTGCCCTACGTAATACCTCCGATTCTGTAAAACAGCTTTGCAATCATAAAATTAAATAATCACGAATAGAACGTCTGACCGAACGTAATGAAACAAATAAAGGAAACAGAACGTTACTGCGTGTTTAGCGTAGCGTCGATGTCAGCAGAGATAGAGCACCAGCTAGGATTTGGTAGGAATGGGGAAAGAGATCGGCAGTGGTTTTCTTGAGAGAATCATCCCTGCATTTGGGTTAAGCGATTTTGGGAATGCAAGGAGAAACTAAATTTGATGGCCACAAGGGACCTGAATGCTACTCCTACCAAATACGAGACCGCGACCTCTGCGTCATCTCATTCAATAATTTCGCGTTAGCCATTACATTTTTGTAATATTATTCTCAAGTAAAAATATTAGTTCATAACCATGATGCTTTTTCTGTCAGTAACATAATACTTAACTAAATCAAGAAATGACCGCGACAGCAACACATGAAATCGTAAGCACCTGACTGGAAAATTGAATTTGTCGTTATGCAATAGTGCTGCAGCAAATCGTCGCATCTAAATCAAAGATGTTGTAATCCACTCTCTCATCTATGTAAGGCTGATAACTGCATGTTTGCAGATTGGACAGCAGTTGTAGTGAAGTGAGCGAGAGAAACGAAATAAAAGGAAACGTATGGTACATCTCGCTAAGAGTTCCATTCTGGGGAGTATGGCCACCAGGTGCAAATTTTTAACTTGACGCCACTTCGGTGACTTGCGTGTCAGTGATGATGAGAACACACACATACACACACACACACACACACACACACACACAGTCCAGGGAGGAGAAACTCCCCGATCGAGCGGGGAATCGACCCCAGGGCCTAGTGAGTCAACAGTACTAACTACAAGACGAGATTCTGACGACAGAAAAGAAATGGAAGAACCATTTGGTATATACTCTTAGTGTCGTAATTTACCGGAGAGTATGCGATTGAGGTGTTTGTCGGATGTAGTTTAGGCAGAGGACAGTTTAATGAATTTTTTCTGGGTTTTTGGCCGCATTGTCAATGTGTAAAACTATCGAAGTATCGGTCACTGTTGCAAGTTTGCTGTAAACAAAAACTCCCTGAAGAAGGTCACTTGCAGCAGTGACCGAAACGTCGGTAGTTTTACATACTGAAAATTCGGTCACGGACCCAAAAAAATTTCACTGACTGTGACAATGGCAGCGGAAGCCCAAGTTTTTATAGAGGACAGGTCGTTCAGTGTCTGTCCGCTATTTGTGGATGTTGAGAACAAACTGCAACGGAAACTTTGGTAGCCACGAGTTTCAAAAAGGGCTGTACGTGCTATGAACGCTGACTGACGCCGGAAATTTCTTGTCTTTTACTTTCTGAAACGCAGGCTTGTGATTGCACCACACCTACGGCCTGTGATCACTTCAGCCGTTGTAACTGTAACGACATTGAGCAGGCGCTGATCCAGAGGGGTGGGGGAAGGGGGGGGGGGTGGCAAACAGATATTTCTGCCCCCTGCAGCATTTACAGGAGGCGCCAAATTCACATCCTTGAAGAAAAAAGACCTTGCTTCACAAAGCGCCTAGCATCCAGCACACAATGATCTGTTGATGCTTCATGTGATTTTGAAATACACCCCTGTTGTTTTTTGAGCACATTCTAAGTTGATTTTTGAACGAATCATAAGTTGTTTTTTGAATGCGTGCATAGATCACGTGATGTCTCTGACAGGGGAAGCCCCGTCGCATCTAGAAATAAAGAACTTCCCCGCAGGCATAAAGGTACGGGACTATGCGAGCTGAGCGAATTAACCAGTTCGGGTTCGTTTATGTGATTGTTCGTTTATGTTCGTTTATGTTCGTTTATGTGATTGATTTGGTGTCCGAATGATAAGCGTCATTATAGTTACTAGCGAAATCCATAGATTCAGACTACCAGACTACAAATAAACGACCAACAGGAATAACAGGTACTAAAGACTACATATTATCTTCTCGGTGTATCCAAGAAAATGAAATTTTGACAGAGAATTTTTGCCAAATCACTACATTCCTGAGGGCCAGCTGTACAGTCCCCGGCTAGCAGCTACTTAAGTCCTATTCTCGAAGTAGCGCTGATTCTGGTAGAGTTAGTGAAGTTCACCAGAGAATAAGTTTTGACAATGACAGGAATAGTTACAAAATTAGTGATGACAAGATTGTTTTTTTGAACGAGGAAGGAGAAGAAACGGGAATGTCACACAAATTATGTGGAATAATATGATGGTTCCAAATTTATGTAAATATTTCGTACTAGTACTACCACTTTTCGGTCCCATGCTTGAGAAACTGGTGCATTTGAATGAAATGTCAAACTATTTCCTAACATACAACTTTTTTCTTGTAGAAGGCCTAACAGGCATTTGATATTGGTTCATCGTGGATCATATTCTGTCGTGTTATTTATGTAAATGAAGTAAATAAAAATGACCATTTGTGCCAAAACATTCTCGCTTATTTGGCCTGTGTTACAATTGCTGCAATATTAGAAAGGCACAAGACTAGAGAGAAAAAAAAGCTGGGATCTAAGGATTGAAGAAATATGTGCTGTCTTGCCCGTCTCTTGTCTTTACTGGTTTTATGTTTCATTTATATAATTTTATCTCACACAAAAGCGAAAGTTATTAGCTAATAGGCAATAAAGAGTGGAAACTTTCTGAAGCGTTCTTATTCTCCCGGTCACAAATCATCCCTCCCAGTATTAATTGTGAGTTTTTTTAAGGGGGTAGGATGTCAAACACGCCGACTGGGAGCAGGAGAGGCACCACAAGACATTTTAATTTCCACTGCCATGAATATAGGTTTATGGGTTCCATTACAAAGATTACACGTTTGAATTCCACAGAGTGAAATACATTTACTTGCGGTAGAAGAACGTTGTGTGTATGGGCGAGGCACTGCACTTCGGCACACTTAAGCCTAAAAAACATGTTTTTGTATTTTCGACATTGTTTAGAGTTTAGATGGTCCGTCTCGACCTTTTGGGATTTAATTCTCTTTTCATTTATTTGTAGTTGGAATCCAGAGACGACTTCATCCTTGTCCATTTATGGCATACACATGGGCAAATTAGTAGCTATCTTTTATTTTTTTTTAATTGTTCCCTGTGAAGAACATGCCGTCTTCCCATGTCAAGTGTCCATAAAATTTTCCTACGTGTCGTTTTGGGTCAAGCACGTTTTACCATATCATATCTATTTAATAATAGCCTCTAATTAAGAGGAGATAATTCTCTTTTGTAGCGCGTAGTGGAATTGACCTCTGTCGGTCGATAGAGTATTAGGGCGATGAAAGGGCGTTACACGTCTGTTCATGCAATTACCATATTTTGTACACGTAAAACATAATTTGTACTATGCTGGTCATTTGCTATTACATGGCAATGAAGTGGCGTTGTTCGTTTACTCACGGGTTATTTCTAGTAATAATATAAAATTAATCTTGACAATATTCTTCATTCAGTGCGTGTCAGCAGTAAGAAGTATATCGACATCAACTGATAAAAACACCTACTCGACCATCTGAGTACAGGTTGACCGAGATTATTGCATTATGGCGTTTACATACTGCAGTTTCGCTGTTGTATGTCCTATGTCATCTTTCATTAAAAACGATGGGAGCGTTACTCAGCATTCGTTGTAAAAGGGCCGATATATTCTAATTGTGTAATTCGGGATAGTGTGTTCGAACTTATATAAATCCATGCATTGTTCGTTACATTTTAGTCATAACCTGGTGCAGAGGCTTTATGTTTAAGATTTTCAGCCTTTCTATAAGTTATTTGTTTTAAGATATAACTGCGTTAGTCTTTTATCTTTGACAGTCGTTGTCTCAGACATGCGCTATGTTCCCCGCCATGTTGATTTGCAGCGCGTTATCTAGTCCTACTTAAGCTTCACGTTAGCTCCCGAGGCCCACGACACGGTGTCCATGGAGACGAGGCACACGCCAGAGCTTAAGTTAAGTCTTGGTGTTGGCATTTTTAAAATGTGACTAAGCCTATTCAGGCTGTTCTATTTCTAGACTATGCCCTCTTAGACATATTATAGATACAGGTATATCTTCTGAAGAAGGCTCAATTACTTGGGCCGAAACCTAGGTAAAGGTTGGTTTCATTACCGCAATCGAGGCTGATAGTTTCTTATGTATTAAAAACATGTCTTACACTTCCTGGAACATATATGTTTTATATATCAAACGCTTCAGAAAGATGTGCGCTACAGAACCAACACATTTTTGAAAAATCGTTTTATTTTAATTTTTGATGTCCTATCTCAAACGCTCGAGAGGGAGGGGAGGGTGGAGCGCGCCAATATAAAGTCTTCTCCCCGGTTCGGAAATATCGTAAATCTAGGGCTGACACAGCACCACACCAGAAGGCTTCACAAGAGCTCGTTATGAACAGGAGGCATCAGAGTGATGTGTACCAGCACACCACTCTTCAGAAGGCTACAAACTCTGTCTCTACTTGCGCCATTCCACTTCCGTCACCGGTTGTAACGGACCGGTCACATCCTTCTGTCGTGATGAGTTGCGGGAGCATGGTTAAGTTCGACAGCGTGGATTAGGTGATGTCCTATCTAGTCGTTGCGGGTTCGATCGGCGGGGCAAATAGGCAGGATTCCATCTAACATGGAGATAGCTGCAGCAAGATAGACTGATTACAGAAAAAAATCGTTTGTTAATGCATCAAGCTGCAGCAGACGCAAGTATGAAGCTTCGTCTGGTGGGCACAACCTAAAGGCCACTCCCGCATGTTGGCGTTGTTCGACGACGGCCAATTGATGCCCAGTTAAGGGGCCCGTGTTCGATTCCCGGCCGTGTTGGAGATTTTTTTTTCTTCTCTCGGGGATTGGTTGGTATGTTGTCCTTACGTTCGTACCGTCGTAATTGACATTCCAACGTTGAGCTGGAGGAATGGACACCTCACGCAGCTAATAAATTCAAAAAAATGGCTCTGAGCACTATGTGACTTAACTTCTGAGGTCATCAGTCGCCTAGAACTTAGAACTAATTAAACCTAACTAACCTAAGGACATCACACACATCCATGCCCGAGGCAGGATTCGAACCTGCGACCGTAGCGGTCGCTCGGTTCCAGACTGTAGCGCCTAGAACCGCACGGCCACTCCGGCCGGCAATAAATTCAAGAAAACAAGGACAAGAACAATTCCCCGCATTCCTTCGGTTGTCAGGAAACGTATCACACATCTTTTCTCTTCTTTTCAAGCCTGCAGTTACCTGTTTTATGCGCCATTGAGAGCAGCGGATGGTCGAGGCGTGCACGTACACGCTCTTTGTCAAGAGTGTGAGCGCCCATGTCTCTTTAGCGGCCAGGTGGGAGTCTCAGTGCTCGTATAGGAACCACACCAACTTCTGTAGGCACTTCTGCAGCTTCTGGCTCGTTTCATTTTTAACGTTACGTATACTTGTTACTCTCTTACTGTGTATTTATGTTTAGCCTGGAACGTGTCCTATTTTCTACAGTTTAGCTGTTTTCAACGCGTTCTATGATTTTCTTGGTATCGTTGTTTTCATAAGATTTTTTGCTCGTGCAACGTAGTGTAACTTTAATACTTGAAGTTTTCTATCTGTCTGAATGTCTACGTCGTGTAACAGCATACTTATTAATTATACTTTATATAAAAATTTTGTGTGACTGAGATACCTAAATGCATAATTTAATATATAATATGCAATCTTTATGAATACCATGCATCTCACCTACCACAAGTGATATGTATATTGCTCTGTAAACTTGAATACGAAATCTCAATGTTTTGGTCTCCAATGCAAAACGCTTAGCCACTGAAATAATACCAGAATGTGTATCAAACTAGTTATTATTCCACTGAATGTAATCTGAATAAACTATCACTGTTCCCCAGGTGTACCAAACAATGTACAATTCTGGCCTTGAAAATCGCTTGATCTACCTGTGGAACAGCGGATAAACAGGCAGTTCCAGTGCAATACCTTTCTGTGGATTGGGCTGAAAGAAATCACGCTGATTTTACCATTACTTAAATTCAATTTGGTAGTGCAGTGGTAAATGAAATAAGCGCCAGTAGATTACAAGTTAATCGTCGGATGTCGCGAGCTGCAATACGAGTCCGAATTGCTTAGTTTTACAAATTACAAATAGTAAGAGGGCTGTGAAGCTCAATGACGAACTCTTTTGGTTTAGTTCTACATTAATCATCAAAATTAAAAAAGTGTGAACCAGACTGCAGTACTGATCATTGTTACTCGTATGTGAATACCAAAAACAAAGCTCTTGAAATTGATTCTGTAGATGAAACTTCTTACTTTCATGAAATTATCTCTTTAAACAAAATTTACTTTTAGCATTTAAAAGGGGAAAAGGGGTAAAAAGAAACGCATTTCTTTCATGAGTTGATGCATTTACAAGGTAGTTGAAACAACAGCATCGTAATAGTCAACCATCGCAGGTTATTAAAATAAAAAAGCAAAACTGGAAAAGTTCCCTAAACACCACATCACACTTTCTACTTGTTAGAGCACCCCCTAAAATGCCTTGTTTAATATATATCAAGCTGCTGCAAACTGCATTCAGAAATTAGACTTCCGCACTAACACACACACCTACTTCAACCAACTTTTGACACCAAAGTGCTTGCACAGGAATTTTTGACAGAAATATAAATTTTGGAATACAGAGACTCTCCTTTACAAATGTGTTCAGGAAAAGTGTTTACTGCGAAAAACAACTATTCAAGTTGTCCCTAATGTATAGAAGTCACTGTGTAATCAGTTTATTAGTACAGGGCTATATCGATAACAATAAGAATACAACATAAATATACACACACTGATGCCACAAAACATTATGAACAATACCTACTGCATGACTGAAAGACAGTTGGTGACGTTGCAAGCAAAGTTTTGCGGTAAAAAAAATATAAAAGTGGGGCAGAGACGAATTGGAAATATTATAACTTATTTCAATATGCACAGTCATGAACGTATTTAGGTTTTTTTTTATTTTCGGATGACCAGTTTCAATATTCTCAGATATCATCTTCAGATATTACATACAGTCCTTGATAACACTAGGAACCGCTGGCGTGGAGCAGGTCCGTGTGTGCAGTGTGCTGCACAGTAGGACTTATTCCACGCCAACGGTTCCTAGTGTTATCATGGAGTGTAATATCTGAAGATGATCTCTGAGAAGATATAAACTTGTCATCTAAAAATAAAAATAATCAACCTAAATTAGATCATTACTGTGTGTACTGAAATAAGCTACAATATTATAAAGATCGCTGTTTTTTTCCTGGAACAATGTTCCAAAAAGTTTCGAATGAGGAATAATACTAGAGACGATATGGACCACAAATGGAGGCATCCATCGACAGAAGCAACTTTGATAAAGGACAGAATGTTACGCGCAGTGTATGGAGACGAACATTGAGGAAATGACGAATCTGGTTGGCTCTTCTCGTGCTACTGTAGTCAGCATGAATGGAAAGTGATTAGAGGACAGAGAAACCACGAGCAGGCGGTAAGGTGGTGGACACTCTCGCACCATCATATACGCCATCACCCATAAGAACGACTGCTCAAAACATGCATCGCGGAACTAGCACAGGCCGGTGGGTGCAGTTTTGTGCAATGAGGGACATTCACCTGGCTTTCCACGTGAGCAATTGAACGTACCATGAGATCTGAGAACTACGTGAACATTATTGCAGTCTACCTGCATCTCTCAATGTTCTACTTCTTCCTGTTTTCAGCAGGATAATTTCCATGTCGCAACCTCAGAATCGTGCAACAGTGTTTTAAGGGCCGTGATAGATAACTCACGTTGATGTTGGTTGGTTGGTTTGGGGAAGGAGACCAGACAGCGAGGTCATCGGTCTCATCGGATTAGGGAAGGACGGGGAAGGAAGTCGGCCGTGCCCTTTGAAAGGAACCATCCCGGCATTTGCCTGGAGCGATTTAGGGAAATCACGGAAAACCTAAATCAGGATGGCCGGACGCGGGATTTCACGTTGATGTCTTGGCCACAAAATTCGCCCGTCCTGAACACAATGGAACACAACTGGAACCCTAACGGGTACCAGCTCCGCTTCCACAAACTGGCACATAATTTATGGAAATTCCATGAGATATAGGTAGACGTCTGGTGCCACATACCTCGGGACACCTAATAAGGATTTGTGGAACCCATACAATGCAGAACTGTTTTGTATCGATTTCTAAAGGTGAACTAAAACATTATTAAGTAGCTGAAAATTTATTATTAGGTTTTGAAATTATTATTCAATTTTATATTATTATGGCTTTTAAAATGTTTGAACTCAATTCCAAGTTTGAATCAAATTAAAATTATCTTTGGCTAAATAATTCGTCAATTAAAGCAAGAAAATTACGTACTTGAAAAATAATGTAAAAAAATTTTTAAATATTGAAATCTGAATGCAATTCGCCAGATATTACCACCATATTTTTAGCCAGGCTCCTCAACCGGGATTGTCAGTTGGCGAGTATAATTTTGGGACGTGACTTACACCTAAAAGTTATCGGACTTCGTTTTGTGAAAAGTGAAATTTTAAATGCAGGTTATATACTGAAAGCAAACCAACCGTATTACATTAATTTGTGCCGTTAATAAGCGATCATTCACTAACAGACATCCCCACACAAACAGACACATTTTATTATCAAATTCATGAAAAAGGCTGAGGAAAAAGTTACGATTAGTCGTAATAACAAACACAATGAAATTAAACAGTTATTATTATGCAAAATGAGCACAAATAATAAAATCTCTACGTAACACAGACCAAGCAATATATTTTATGACCGTACCACACAGTGACTGAAAAGGAACAGAAAGCACAAAAAAGGTGCGAGTCCTTCGCATGTGGTCAACATTAAACCAGGATTTTACGTGTTTTCGGGACTTCGCTGTGCGTGTGTGCTTTATGCAGCGTTTGAAGTTTATAATATCAAGAGTTTTTGTTGTGTTTCACCGTTTGTTGATGGTGTAATAGCGAGGGTGAATTACTGTTGTTGCTTCGGGTGCAAAGAAAAATATGTGAAAGGAGGCATAGTAACTTTTCATGGGTACATACCATGTAGCTCTAATTATAGTTATCATATTAGTAAGAGACACTGTATATGTTTAAAAATTTCGAGACGCCTTATAATTAAGGCTTGATTCTGTAGACCCATTTTTCTACGATTTTATGACTATAAAACAGATATTACGGCTTGTACAAAAGCTTACAAACAATCGCTTCCTCTCGTAAATTTGCAAGTGGAACAGGAAAGGGAAAGGTTAGTTGTTTCAGTAAATACTATCCTCTATGTATTTATCAGTGACTTGTCGATTATGTATATAGATTACTCAGTCTACTATTTATTTAATAACCTGGGAGCAAGTACTAAAAATTCGTTAAATAAATACCTCAGAGTGCCACCAGTAAGAAAAATTGTGCTTTAGGTCGCAAAAACGAGAAAATAAATACGCAGAAATACAAGAAAAGAGGACAAATTATGAGGGATATTATTGCTAATGTGTGGCAACTTCGGTGTTTTTCGGACACTTGCAAAACGTTTTGCAGGACTATCACTGCAAAAATGTACATCAGGCTCTGTAATACTATAAAGTGCCGTATCATACCGAAAACTACCAAAACTGGAGTGCATCTGAACTATGACACCAATCGCAAAGAAGCAGAATGTAATATCACTTGCCCTTAAAAGTTGCGTAGCTGATTTATTCCCGGTATCAAATGGATACTGTTAAAATGTCTGCGCAAACATATATAAATAATCCACGACACGTACGAAAAGAATCCGTCTGTACTAGGGATGTAGTGACATTCTAAATATACAGGGTGCTATACGGACAAACACACGACGTCCCGAGATCACGTGACCAGGCCGGCAATGTATGTTGCCAACACAAAATCTGTTCTGCGCATGTGAATGCTCACTCCAGAGATATTTACTCTATGATTATAATCGCAGTGTCTATTGTCAGCGATAAAATCGTCTCACCGTTACCACGCGAAAACACAGTCACGAAATACGCTAACACTAGGGAAAACGTTACACAGCCCCCTAAAGTTTTAAAAGTTTGTCAAACCTTTGTGAAAAGTTTTCAAAATTTAAATCGCTTCATTAACTTTTAGTCTTCCGATTGCCCTTTCTTTTGTTCATCATTTTATTTGTTTGAGTTGGAGCCTGTTTTAGCTTTGCCAGGAATGTAATTTGCTTTCCCATTTGGTTGCGAGCCTGCTGGAGCCTGGCGAAACGACAGGAAAGGCCTAGGCATCCAGTTCTTTCTTCGCATGCAAAGTTTTCTCATAAAATTTTCAAACATTACACACTGATAAAATCAGATCATTTAGTAAATTATGGCTTTATCCTTTCCGACTTGTGGAATGTATTCTTTAGTGATCCTGATTATGATTGTTCCTGATGTTATTGACTTCATGGCATACAGTTTTACATGCTTAGAGAAAACATCTAGAACTGCTAATATGTACTTTATTCCTCCTCGTACTGTGGGGAGAGGTCCTGCTGCGCTGATGGATGTTAGGTGGTGTTGTTGCCTGGGAATAATCGAATGTAATAATTGGTAACATCCCACATTCATGGGTTTAGCTTTCTGATATAGTAAACATGTTCTTGATGTTTTGTGTACATGTCTCCTTAAATTAGGGAAATAGCGGTACTTTTAATCTTTTTACGACATTTTGTTGTACCAAAGTCTTCCCAAAATAAGTGTGTGTGTTCTAGGTAAGTGTTTTTAGGATTTTTAGGTTGGATTCTGGTATACAAACACAGCAAATGTCAGACTTTGGGTGTCTCCTGTGAAACAGTATTCCCTTGTACGCTTTATAACAGGTTCCTATTTTACCAGGATGTTTTGCTGCAGTAATTGTTTTACTTTTTTCCACCTAGGGTCTATGTTTTGCAAGGTCTCCATACTTTTGCACATGTCAAGATAATAATTTCTATAAGTCAGATCTTTTACTAATAATATTTTTAATTCTGATTCCTCAATAGCATCTGAAATTTCCGTCAACCCTTGTGGTAGACGAGAAAGTGTATCTGCAGTTTTGTTATCTTTTCCACTTACATGTATAATCTCGAAGGAATATTCCTGTAAAGTTAAGGACCAGCGCTCTAGGCGTAGGCATCAACTTGCACACAAGGAGAAACCTTCGAGCTTGGTGGTCAGAATATACTTTTACATGGTGCCCATAAATATAATAGTTGAACTTTTTAAATGCCCATACCACTCCTAATGCCTCTAGTTCAGTTGCATAGTAAACTCGTTCACCTTGTGACAACGTACGGCTGGCGAAAGCAATGATTGTTACTTCTGTTTTCTCACCTACTTCAAATAGTTGGAATAGGCAAGATCTTAATCCGTAACTGCAAGCATTTGTTGCAATACAGAAATCTTTGCCCATTGCATATAAAAATACTTGTTTCACGTTCTGAAAAGTTTCCTGACATTTTGCTGTCCACATCCACAAAGCATTTTTCTTTAGTGAGCTTAACAAGGCTTGGTTGTTAAGCAACCGTCCGGTTATGAAACGCATAAAACATGACACTAGGCCCAAAAAGGCTTTCAATTGCTTTTTTGACCTACGAGGTGGCATGTTTTTAACGCTTCCATTTTCTTAGTGTCAGACGCTATGGCTTTGGATGTCACAATGTGTCCCACAAGTTTTATATTGTCTCTAGCAACTTTTGATTTTTTAAAGTTTATGGTTATCCCCGCATTACTGAATTTTTCTAATACATGTTGTAATATTTCAATGTGCTCTGCCCAAGTTGCAGTAGCAGTCAATAGGTCATATACATAACTAGTGGTAATGTTAATCAATTCAGGCCCGAGCACAGTATCTAATGCAGTAATAAAAACACCTGCGCTTACGTTGAAACCAAACGCTAGTACTCTAAACTGATAACTCTTATCTGCAAAAATGAATGCTGTATATTTCCTACAACATTCTGAAATCTCCACCTGCCAGTATGGAGATTTTATGCCAATTGTTGTGAGATACTTTACACCGTAAAATCTCTGAATTTGCTGCTCTAAATTCTCTGACCTCGTCTGTGTGGGTATGATAATTTTGTTTATATTTCTTTCATTTGAAGATAAGGTGGGTAGATCACGTAACTAATTAGGAGGTATTGAATAGGATTGGGAAGAAGAGAAGTTTGTGGCACAACTCGACTAGAAGAAGGGATCGATTGGTGGGACATGTTTTGAGGCATCAAGGGATCACAAATTAAGCATTGGAGGGCAGCGTGGAGGGTAAAAATCGTAGAAGGAGACCAAGAGATGAACACTAAGCAGATTCAGAAGGATGCAGGTTGCAGTAGGTACTGGGAGATGAAGAAGCTTGCACAGGATAGAGTAGCATGGAGAGCTGCATCAAACCGGTCTCAGGACTGAAGACCACAACAACAACCACAAGACGTACACTTCTTCCGGGTTTAGCCACTGTAAGTTGTGGACAACTATATGGTGACATGAATGGTTCTATAATATCCCATTCTAACATGCGATGGATTCCATTTGGTACAGCTTCTCTACTGGCCCACAGGACAATATAGGTACATTGGCAAATGTTTGGTGAGGCTTCACTTGCATTGTATACACATATCATTTAATTATACCGGGCTTTTCATCAAAAATAGATATATATTTGTTTAAAGGGTCAGTCAGTTCATTTTGTTGTACAGTGTTAAAATAAACTGATTCATAACCTTGGCTTGGTATTTATTGTCTGCAAGACTGCACATCAAATTGCTGTCGACTGGGCTGTGTTTGATCTGGCAACATACGAAGTTGATTGTCACATAAAATTACTTTTGGTTTTATGTATTTCATTCGGACTCCTTGACATAACTTACTGTGAAACGGCTTGCTTTGAATGAGTGGTAGGGTTATCCCCTTCCCATTCACTTTTAATACGCATGTGCCACAAGAAAGGTCAATTACTGCATCTCTTTTTTGTTACAAATATGCTCCCCATATTCAGCTCACTGATAAACCTTCACAAACCAGGAATGTGCTCTCTATAGCTCCATTACCTGCTTCAACTAATACAAGCGTCTGCATGTGTACTCCCTTTGACTTATTTCCAATCGCACCAATGTTCCTACAATTGTCTACCGGCAGTGTATGTGGTGTCTGAAGTTCACAGATCTTATTACAGAATTATAAACCATACAATTTGTAGCTGCGCCCGTGTCGACAGTAACAGTGGTTGGTGTTCCACCTATTACTACGTGAAATGAAGCTTGGATTGTTTCCTTTTCTGTTATTTTACATAAATAATTTGCTTCGCAAAGTTCATCAATCAGATTTTTGCCCCGATTGTTGTTGTTGTTGTTGTTGTGATCTTCAGTCCAGAGACTGGTTTGACGCAGCTCTCCATGCTACTCTAACCTGTGCAAGCTTCTTCATCTCCCAGCACCTACTGCAACCTACATCCTTCTGAATCTGCTTAGTGTAGTCATCTCTTGGTCTCTCTCTACGATTATATCTGATTAAATACACGCTCTCACGACATTTTCCCCCTTCTTCATCCGCGACCGACATATGAGGGCTGAATGAGGTCCCATCTAGTTTAACGCCACCGAAGTGCTGGGCGTAGTGTTGCCCATCACTTCTACGTATAATTGTAACTGATGGCCGTTGCCGCCAGTTTTGTCCAGAACTATTGGTTCAGCGGCACTGTTCGGTGGTGCGGAAGCGCCAGCTGATTGTATATTGGTTCCTGTATTAGGATGGTTCAAATGGTTCAAATGGCTCTGAGCACTATGGGACTAAACATCTATGGTCATCAGTCCCCTAGAACTTAGAACTACTTAAATCTAACTAACCTAAGGACAGCACACAACACCCAGCCATCTCGAGGCAGAGAAAATCCCTGACCCCGCCGGGAATCGAACCCGGGAACCCGGGCGTGGGAAGCGAGAACGCTACCGCACGACCACGAGATGCGGGCGTATTAGGATGCCAATCACTGTTTGACTGCTGTGGTAGTGGTTGCCAACGGTTTGGCTGATTAATGTTATTACTATTGTAATTACTGTACCCTGGATAATATCTGTTATCTTGCTTACGCCTCTTATTAAAAGGAGGAGAATTTCTTCCATCCTTTTGTCCTAGGTTATTATTACCATTGTAAGACAGAGGCAAACTATTCCCATTTTTGTTACCATTACCTTTTTATTGTGATATTGGTAATAGTTATCACTGTTGTTGTTCAATACTTGAGCATTACTGCCCCCGTTCAATTTCGCTTCTTCATGCGAGGGTCAATACAATCAAGCGTTGACATGAAGAGTTCTACATCTGAATGTGGTACAGTTTATTTAATAGGAACTTCTGTTAATGGATAGCAATTGACGATAAAACAATCTAGCGACGATTCTCAGTCGTTCTAGAAAGCGGCCACCTTGCCGACATTTCGTTTTGCAGAATTCACCAAAAAATTTGCAAACTATTATGAGCAACGTATTTTGGAATTTAACACTTCCTAACTGACTTTTGCACACAAAGGCAAAGGAAAACAGTAATGTCCTTGCCTCCTTTCTTACTGACCTTCAGCAACGGCCCGAGTCGTGGTTTTTTCCTTTAAGAACAGTACTTCACGTCTCGTATTACCCAGCTTGTTGAAATTGTCTCGTACCTCGTTACAGTGGTTTTCTTGTAATAGAAATATACAGATTTCTTAGCCACTAAAATTACAATGATACATATACATACATATGTACATACATAAATAGGTCCTGTTCTGAGGGAGCCATTTTAATGGTGGCTTTTTTTATTATTAATTATTGGGTTTTGAAATTATTATTTAATTTTATATTATTCTGTATTTTAAAATGTTTGAACTCAAATGCAAGTCTGAATCAAATTAAAATTATCTTTGGCTAAATGAGTTATCAATTGATGGAATTAAGTTACGTACTTGAAAAATTATGTAAAAATATTTTTAAATATTGAAAGTTGAATGCAATTCACCAGATATTACCACCATAAATTTCAGCTAGGCTCCTCTACGGCGATTGTCTGTTGGCGAGTATAATTTTGGGACGTGACTTACGCCTAAAAGTTATCTGACCTCGTTTTGTGAAAAGTGAAATTTTAAGTGCAGTTTCTATACTGAAAGCAAACCAACTGCATTACGTTGACTGTTGCCGTTAATATGCGACCGTTCAATAACAGACATTTCCACACAAAGCAAGCCACATTTAATTATCACATTCATGGGAAAGGCTGAGGAAAAGAGTATGATTAGTCGTAATAACAAACACAATGAAATTAAATAGTTACTATTATGAAAAATGAGCCCAAATAACACAATCTCTGCGTAACATAGACGAAACAATATACACTCCTGGAAATGGAAAAAAGAACACATTGACACCGGTGTGTCAGAACCACCATACTTGCTCCGGACACTGCGAGAGGGCTGTACAAGCAATGATCACACGCACGGCACAGCGGACACACCAGGAACCGCGGTGTTGGCCGTCGAATGGCGCTAGCTGCGCAGCATTTGTGCACCGCCGCCGTCAGTGTCCGCCAGTTTGCCGTGGCATACGGAGCTCCATCGCAGTCTTTAACACTGGTAGCATGCCGCAACAGCGTGGACGTGAACCGTATGTGCAGTTGACGGACTTTGAGCGAGGGCGTATAGTGGGCATGCGGGAGGCCGGGTGGACGTACCGCCGAATTGCTCAACACGTGGGGCGTGAGGTCTCCACAGTACATCGATGTTGTCGCCAGTGGTCGGCGGAAGGTGCACATGCCCGTCGACCTGGGACCGGACCGCAGCGACGCACGGATGCACGCCAAGACCGTAGGATCCTACGCAGTGCCGTAGGGGACCGCACCGCCACTTCCCAGCAAATTAGGGACACTGTTGCTCCTGGGGTATCGGCGAGGACCATTCGCAACCGTCTCCATGAAGCTGGGCTACGGTCCCGCACACCGTTAGGCCGTCTTCCGCTCACGCCCCAACATCGTGCAGCCCGCCTCCAGTGGTGTCGCGACAGGCGTGAATGGAGGGACGAATGGAGACGTGTCGTCTTCAGCGATGAGAGTCGCTTCTGCCTTGGTGCCAATGATGGTCGTATGCGTGTTTGGTGCCGTGCAGGTCAGCGCCACAATCAGGACTGCATACGACCGACGCACACAGGGCCAACACCCGGCATCATGGTGTGGGGAGCGATCTCCTACACTGGCCGTACACCACTGGTGATCGTCGAGGGGACACTGAATAGTGCACGGTACATCCAAACCGTCATCGAACCCATCGTTCTACCATTCCTAGACCGGCAAGGGAACTTGCTGTTCCAACAGGACAATGCACGTCCGCATGTATCCCGTGCCACCCAACGTGCTCTAGAAGGTGTAAGTTAACTACCCTGGCCAGCAAGATCTCCGGATCTGTCCCCCATTGAGCATGTTTGGGACTGGATGAAGCGTCGTCTCACGCGGTCTGCACGTCCAGCACGAACGCTGGTCCAACTGAGGCGCCAGGTGGAAATGGCATGGCAAGCCGTTCCACAGGACTACATCCAGCATCTGTACGATCGTCTCCATGGGAGAATAGCAGCCTGCATTGCTGCGAAAGGTGGATATACACTGTACTAGTGCCGACATTGTGCATGCTCTGTTGCCTGTGTGTATGTGCCTGTGGTTCTGTCAGTGTGATCATGTGATGTATCTGACCCCAGGAATGTGTCAATAAAGTTTCCCCTTCCTGGGACAATGAATTCACGGTGTTCTTATTTCAATTTCCAGGAGTGTATTTTATGACCATACCAGACGATGGCTTAAAAAGAAGAGAGAGCACTCCTTGTTCGCTTAAATTACACAGATAATCCAACTACAGAGATATTAATTTCATTATAATCTCAGTATCTATTTTCAGCGATAAAATCGCCTGAGCGCTACTGCGTGAAAACACAGAGTCACGAAATCCGCTATCACTAGGGGAAACATTACAATTAATTTTGGCCACCCACTAATGATCCTGATAGGTGTTTTCGACGTCGTTAGCAGATTTCATTCTTCTTCATCACTGTTATCTACTTGACAGTTTTTCAGGGACAGATTCGACGATCCCGATTCATTTTCACCAGTGGACGTGACCATGACCCGTGCACAACATTTTATTAGATCGCCTCTATGAACGTAACCTACAACCGTCCTCATAGGGATATGAAAGGAGTACTGAGGACCCATCAATCTGTAAAAATAGTTTTTTTTTTGTATTTTCCACATTCACGGATGACATCTGTGACATGTGTCTCAACTACCCCCTTTTGGTTGATTCTGTAATACCTGCTGTTTACTTGCTGTAACATCGCAAGTAAATTTCTGTGACCTTGCGTTCACCGTATTGCCGACTTGTTAGTGTGTTAAGTGAGGAGCTTCGTATGATGGCGCAATGGGTCTCACATTCCTGTTCGGTCATCCTGCTTTAAATTTTCTAGGGTTCTGTTAATTTCTTTATCCAAACACCGAGTCAGTGTTTACAATAACCGAGCTTCTCTTAACTGATATAAAATCTCTCTCTTCTTTGTTCTTCCTCTTAGCAGAAGAAATGTAAGAACAGCGTGAAGTCTCTAAAATGATGAGGATTGAAATTTCCTCGAAAGAAAATTGTTTCCTGTGATTTGCGGTGCTCAGTGACAAATTACAGGAAGAGTACGCTCCATAGAAGCCACGTCGTGACTGTTAAAGGCACTTATAGAAGTTATAATTTCATTTTCCTTTAAAACTTCCGGAGCTGCTTTTATGATAAATGTTCGTGTTACACTCAGTTAAGTTATACAGTCCTTCTACTGGCCCATGCTTTTAAACGACATTTCCTAGAAGTTATGGTCATTAATCCAAAAAAGTATCATGCTGCGAGGTTTTCGCTCGATAATGAATCCTTAGTTCAAACTCACACCAATTTTAATGGTAGTAGTTAAACTATAACCTTTACGCTTAAAATTTGGTAAAGGATAATTAGAACTAAAAGCAGATATTTGTTGAGTAAATGAACTTAGCAGGAATCATTCAGCTGAAGTACAATAGTAATTTAATAGAATTTTGCACGTTGTGGGGGTCGAGTAAGATAACGTTGTTTTCAAATTTCTCTTGTAATGTTATATGGATAGAAATTATTTTGGGAATAAAGGTGTAAATCAGCGGTGGTATCGTATATCAGGTAATAACTGACGGGAGACTAACAGGTTGCTCTAGGGATATTTGTCCACTGAAAGCACAGCAATCTTTTTCAGTCAGTTGACCAGGATACGAAAGACTAACGTTGAGAAATCGACTTCCAGTGCCGCTGGCGTCTTGCCGCTGAGGACTCCAGATCGATTGCGTTCTGGCTCGTGCCCATGCAAAAGAAATTCCATGTAGGTATCCGTAGTCCACTGCATCGCCCTTGTTCTGGCGTCCTGGCACCACTTGTTTCGATATTTAACCTGAATAGAAAAGTGAACCTGACAAACTTTTACATCAATAGAGTACTTCCGGGTGTTCTACCAAGTTGTTGTTTCCGTTTTAGGCATAATATTTCGACGACTGTTCCAGTCATCTTCTTCACGTGCTGCAAGTACTACTGTAATGTGTACTCACTCATTAAACTTCAATCAGACTCTGCCAGGAGTCCAGGCAATGAGTACGCATTACAGCAATACAGTCGTCTAAATATTGTGCATAAAATGGAAACAACTCCGTATAACACCCGAAAGTACATCTTTAATCAATGATGCCGAGAAAACCTGAGAGATCATAGACGTTTACATACTTGAGATATAGTCTGTATTATCATAAGAAGCAATAATGTGTTCTCGTGTGTTCTGTATGAGTCCTCGTTATTTGTTTCCAATTGCTTTATAAGGTCCTGGTCAGTCCTTGTTCTTGCGGGATCAATTCCCATGGAAGGACTCTGTTTTATGCGTGTATAGTGATCGGTAAGAACGGTATGGTTTATAGCGTGTAGTAACACATGGTTGTTATGTACAGTAGAGTGAACGGATATACTTAAGCAAGTAAACGGAGCTCACAAAGATTTCGATGAGGGATTTGGTCGTCTACTCGTCATCTGGACAGTCATGGTTCGAAGTCTTATATGAACATTAGGATTGAGAAAATATTCTGAACTCTTACTTCAGTGTAACAACAGTGAGGTTCACCTTCTCTCCTTACCTCTCTTGCTACGTGCTTCACTTGATACTTCAAAGGACAGGCATAAAATCTAACGCTAACGAAATTGCAGATTTCCTCTGGACAATCGAACTAATCGAGGAATATACTTCCGATATTAATTAGAATACTAACTTATACAACACGCATTTGACAATTTACATAAGAATACACATACAGAGACAGCCCGTCTGTGACATCAATTACTTGAAAATGACGAAGTCGTCCAGGGCGGTAATGCGGCAGACGTCATGGTTTCCTTATCCTGGTGTACCCCTGACCTGCCTCTCCTTTCTAACCCTCCTCACTACAACCCCTTTCCCTTACTGAGGACAGAACTAACAGTTCGGACAACTAGGATAGTTTTCTGTTGTTCTGTATGTGTGTGTTGGCAGAAATGGAATTTCGTCTCTTGAAGATAAACAGCGTCGCGCCATCTGCCACGCATGATTATACTGTTCTGAACAGAATTTTTCTCTTGGTACAATCGTCGTGTTCTTATACAGACCAGCGTTTCAGTTGTTGTTACAAGTGGCCTTCATCAGGATGGTGTGCTTACTACGGTGGTGGCACCAATTCGTCTGTCATTCACCTTTTTCATTTAGGCCACTAAAGCCATGAATTCATTAAAACTCTTAATTTTATTTATATATGAGAGTCACTCCAAAAGAAATGCACACTATTTTTGTAAAAATACAGTTTTCATTCTGCATGTGTGAAAGTTTTACCGTGTGTAGATACATCCTTCCCGCTTGTTTTCAAACTTAGTTCAACCTGTTCCCGTGAGTGGCGCCGCCACAGCATGTCTTCAAGATGGCTTTTACACTTGACGTTCGTCAGAAGCGACGTGCTGTCATAGAATTCCTGTGCTATGAAAACGAGGCAGTGGGAAACATCCACAAGAGGTTGAAAAAGGTGTATGGAGATACTGCTGTCGATCGCAGTACAGTTAGTCAGTGGGCAAGCAGGTTAAGTGATGAAAACGGGCACGGCAGTATTGAGGATTGTCCTCGCAGCGGCAGGCCTCGTACTGCACACACTCCAGACAATGTGCAGAGAGTTAACGAATTGTGACTTCTGACAGACGCATCACAGTGAACGAATTGTTGCGCTACGTTGGGATAAGGGAAGGAAGTGTTTCCAAAATACTGAAAGTGTTGGCGTTAAAAAAGGTTTGTGCCAGGTGGGTTCCCAGGATGTTGACAGTGGCTCACAAAAAAACAAGAAAAACGGTATGCAGCGAACTTTTGGAACAGCACGAGAATGGTGGAGATGAATTTCTTGGAAGAATTGTGACAGGTGATGAAACATGGCTCCAACATTTTTCACCAGAGATGAAGAGGCAATCAATGGAGTGGCATCATGCAAATTCAGCCAAGAAAAAATTCAAAACCACACCTTCTGCTGGAAAAGTTATGGCTACAGTGTTTTTCGATTCTGAAGGACTCTTGCTTGTGGACATCATGCCAAGTGGAACCACCATAAATTCTGATGCATATGTGACGACACTGAAGAAACTTCAAGCTCGACTGAGTCGTGGTCGACCACATCGGCAAAAGCAGGATGTTTTGCTGTTGCACGACAATGCACGGCCACATGTCAGTCAAAAAACCAAGGAAGCGATAACAAAACACGGATGGACAACACTGAAACACCCGCCTTACAGTCCTGACCTACCTCGATGTGACTATCATCTCTTTGGGACAATGAAAGACTCTCTTCGTTGAACAATGTTTGATGATGATGACTCCCTTGTGCACGCTGCCAAACAGTGGCTCCAACAGGTTGGTCCAGAATTTTACCGTGCGTGTATACAGGCGCTGGTTCTAAGATGGCGTAGGCAGTTGAGAGGGATGGAAATTATGTGGAGAAATGAAAATATTGCTCCTAAGGGATATATCTACACACTGTAAAACATTCAAACATGTAGAATACAAAATGGATTTAAAAAATAGTGTGCATTTCTTTTGGAATGACCCTCGTATAAGTGCCGCCTTCACTTTTATCCTTTTTCAACATCATATCTTTACATATTTCCGGGCTTATATGGACGAACTACCTGTCGAAACATAAAGAACAGTTTAATTTGAAAACCAAATTGAATGGAAATGCACACTGTGAATATGCTGCCATTTTTATATGTGTTGACTTTTCTGGGTAAATATCCTTCCGTTGATTTACTTTCACATCACTGACGTGACAGTAAATCCTGCAGCGGCGTGTGTGCTGATGTGAAACTTCCTTGCAAATTAAAACTGTACGCCGGACAGAAAGTCGAGTTCTGGACCCTTGCCTTTTGCGGGACGTTCTCTACCGAGTGAGCTACCCACGAGCTACTCACGACCCGTCCTCAGAGATGTATACCTGGCAGTATCTTATCTCCAACCTTCCAGAATTCACAGAAATTCTCCTTTGAAAGGTGCAGGACCAGCACTCCTGGAAGAAAGGATATTGCAAAGACATGGCTTAGCCTTTATTGTTCAAATGGATTTCTGCAGATGTGATTGCCCCATTCACCAAGTGATTTGTAACTACAAATTTTATTTCGAATGAGTGTTATTTTTACATTTATTTTACACCTGTATTAAGGTAGCGCTGATGTAATTTATACAAGAACTTGAAGGCAGAGCATAATTCTGAAGCTGGTAACGACATTAAATATTTCTCGATAGTGACTGTAGTACAGTTCTGTAACCAAAATTGATTCATAACAGACTAATCAGTCTACGAGATTGATCATCACACACCTAATTATAAACGTTCTATTTTTCGATGTATTGCTTTTATCAGCCATCCAAAATCCGTCAAATTAAACTAAATTCAAACCAAAGGTCTTTTTCAGCTTATTCTAGAAAGGTCGATGTCTCCAGTTACCGGTTATCTAATGCACTATTTGGTTCAGAACAAATACACGACTGATCTCTGTTTCTAAATAAATTCAGGTCCAGGGCACGACTTTGGTGTTCCGTTACTTTCAGAGTGTCCGCCGGCGTTATTATTACGGCTGAACGCTTGGTACGTGTTAGCAAAGAAAGGAGCTGAAGTGAGAAAAGAAAAATCACTCTCTCTCCTTGCCTTGGCTCGCCCATCAGAGGGAGCATGTCGCCTGAGCTTTTCTAAGGGCGTCGAGCGGAATGCAGTTACGATGCCGTCTGCTGTGTCTTCTTCATTCGCGAAGGAAACGGGAGGGTAACGGAATAACAAAATACCAGCCAACGGAGTACTTTATTCTGCAGCGCTCAACGCTACGACTCAGAGGGGTGCAATCGCTTTCCCCAGTTATTTCCTTGTCTGTCACCTTCAAACGGAATGCCTTTTACAAGAGGCACGGTGAGTATTCTGCGATGAAATTGAGTAGCAATGACAGTGGTAGACACTAAATAAAGTTTGCTGTCAGAGAAGGCTGAAATGATTAGTGCTTCCACTTGTTACTTGCTCCCCGAGAGGTAATCAAATACAGTGAATTACATTTAACATGAGAACCCGTAACCCTTGCAATACACAGGGGTGGAGGTACTCATATGCACCTTTTGAAAATATTGCAATCTAGTATACACAAATTAATGTTTTTATTTCCAGCAGAACTTAAAACAAAAATTTAAGACCTAATAGTAAATGTCACTTACTACAATGAATGGCATATTCAATATTTTCTGTTTCAGAACCTTACTTATATATCACTATCTTTTTAAAAATTATACTTTGGATAGAAGTTAACGAAACTTGCGTTCTTTAATTTTTTAGTTTGGTGGCCATAATGTACGTATTACACGTTATGGAAAAGGCATTGATATTGCCAATAATGTGCTAAAGCATATTTTCTGGTCGTGGACTCTACTTAAACATCAGTACCTCTTTAAACGTATGTTGTGAATATTATGTTAATAAGTCAACAACAGTTAACGAATATGATCATGAGTAAAAGATTGAATATGCAACGAAAGGGTAACGTTCTACGAGTCAGGGCTTGGGATGTCAGAAAAAAAATGGTTCAAATGGCTCTGAGCACTATGGGACTCAACTGCTGTGGTTATCAGTCCCCTAGAACTTAGGACTACTTAAACCTAACTAACCTAAGGACATCACACACATCCATGTTCGAGGCAGGATTCGAACCTGCGACCGTAGCAGTCGCACGGTTCCGGACTGCGCGCCTAGAACCGCGAGACCACCGCGGCCGGCGGGATGTCAGAAGTTTGAACGTGTTAGAGAAGGTAGAAAATTTGAAAATTGAAGTACTAAGGCTCTGTCTAGATATAGTGGGGTCAGTGAAGTGAAATGGAAAGAAGACAAAGATATCTGGTGAGATGAGCATAGGGTAATGCCAACAGCAGCAGAAAATAGTATAACGGGAGTAGGATTCTTTATGAATAGGAAGGTAAAGCAGAGAGTGAGTTACTGTGAACAACTCAATGAGAGGGTCGTACTCACCACTCGCGACAGCAAACCAACACAGATAACGAAATTTCACGTCTAAATTCCAACGTCGCAAGCTTGAGATGAAGAGACAGACAAGGTATAAGAGGATATTGAACGGCTAATTTAGCACGTAAGGGGAGATAAAAACCTAATAGTCATCGGAGACTGGAGTGCGATTGTAGGGAAAGGAGTAGGAGAATGGGTTACGTGATAATATGGTTGGTTCAAATGGCTCTGAGCACTATGGGACTTAACATCGGAGGCCATCTCTAGAACTTAGAACTACTTAAACGTAACTAACCTAAGGACATCACACACATACATTCCCGAGGAAGGATTCGAACCTTAGACCGTAGCGGTCGCGCGGTTCCAGACTGTACCGTCTAGAACCGCTCGGCCACTGATAATATGGGCTTGGTACTAGGAATGAGAGAGGAGGAAGATTAATTGAGTTCTGCAATAAATTTCATATGGTATTAACGAATACTCTGTTCAAGAGTCACAAGGAACGGAGATATCCACGAAAAAGGTCGGGAATATTTGAGTTAGAGTACATCATGGTCAGACAGAAATTCTGAAACGAAATAACTGTAAGGCGTACCTAGGAGCAGATGTAGACTGAGATCACAATTTAGTAGTGACGAAGAGTACGCTCAAGTTAAAGAGATTAGTCAGGAAGAACCAGTGCGCAAATGAGTGGGAATCGGAAGTACTAAGTAATGACGAGATATGCATGAACTTCTCCTAGGCTACCAATATTGTGAGAAGAAATAGCTAAGTAGCCAGTTCAGTTGAAGGGGAATGAGCATCTCAGAAAGGGCAATCACAGAGTTTGGAAAGGAAAACATTGTTACAAAGAAGGGAACTGCGAAAAAACCACGGGCAACTACTTCAGTTGATCGATGAAAGAAGGAAGTACAAAAATGATCCGGAAAAATTCAGGAAATACAAGTCTCTTAGGAATGAAATAAATAAGAATTGTAGGTAAGCTAGAGCAAAATGTCTGCATGACAAATGTGAAGAAATCGAAACAAAAATATGATTGTCGAAAGGAATGATTCAGCACACAGAAAAGTCAAAGAAACCTTCCGTGAAATTAAAAGCAAGGGTAGTAACATCAAGAGTGCCCGACCGGCGGATTAGTGTCGAGCTCCTGTGTGTCGATGGTTTTTAAGGCGGTTTTCCATCTGCCTTGGCGAATGCGAGCTGGTTCCCCTTATTCCACCTCAGTTACACAATGTCGGCGATTGCTGCGCAAACACTTTCTCCACGTACGCGTACACCATAATTACTCTACCACGCAAACATTAGGGTTACACTCGTCTCGTGTGAGACGTTCCCTGGGGGGTCCACCGGCGGCCGAAACGCACAATAACCCTGGGTTCGGTGTGGGGCGGCGGTGGGGTGAGTGGACTGCTGTAGCCTATTGTGGGGTTCTGAACCACTGAGGGCTGTGGTGGGGACGAAGCCTCTCCGTCGTTTTTAGGTCCCCAGTTCCATACAATACATCAAGAGTGCAATGAGAATCCACTGTTAAATGCATAAGAGAGAGTGATAGGTGGAAAGAGTACATTGAAGGCCTTTGTGAGTGGGGAGACATGTCTGATGACGTGAAGGAAGAACAAACAGGAGTCAACACAAGACAGATAGAGGATCCAGTATTAGAATCAGAATTTAAAAGCACTTTGAGAGACTTAACATCTGATAAGGGAGAAGGGATAGGTAAGATCCCATGACAATTTCTAAAATCATTGTGGAAAGTGGCAAGAAAACGACTATTCTCGTTAATGAGCAGAGTATACGAATTTGACGGTTTACCATTTGACATTCGGGAAAACATTTTCCACACAATTCCGACGATTGCAACAGCTCATAAGTGGGAGAATTATCGCACAATTAGCTTAACAGCTCATGCATCCAAGTGGCTGCAAGAATGATATACAGAGGAATGCAAAAGAAAATTGAGAATCTGTTAAATGTGGAACACTTTGGCTTTAGGAAATGTAAAGGCACCGGGGAGGCAGTTCTGACGTTATGATTGATAATGGAACCAAGACTCAAGAAAAATCGAGATACGTTCATACGATGTATCGGCCTGGAAGAAGTGTTCGACAATGTGAAATCGTGCAATATCTTCGTAATTCTGCGAAAAACAGAGGTATGCAATAGGGAAAGACGGTTAATATTTAATCTGTAGAAGAACCAAGAGAGAACGATAAGAGCTGAAGACCAACAACGAAGTTCTCGGATTAAAGACGGTGCAAGAAAGGAGTATGTTTGGGGCCTTCTGTTCAATCTATACACCGAAGAAGCAGTGACAGAAATAAAAGAATGGCTCAAGAGTGGAATTAAAATTCAAGATGAACGGATATCAATGATCGCATTCGCTGATGATAATGCTAGAAATATAGGATTTATTAAATGGAAAGAACAGTCTAACTAGTACACAATATGGATTGAGAGTAAATCGAAGAAAGACAAAAGTAACGAGAAGTAGTAGAAACGAGAATAGGCGGGGGTCCACTGGAGGCCGAATCGCACAATAACCCAAGGTTCGGTGTGGGGCGGCAGTGGCGTAAGTGGACTGCTGTAGCCTCTTGTGGGGTTATGAACCACTGAGGGCTATGGCAGGGACGAAGCCTCTCCGTCGTTTCTAGGTCCTCAGTTGCATACAATACAATACAATACAATACGAGGTAGCATGATCTACTTATTTAGGAATATGTGGGTCTAGGATATCAGTGGAAAAGGTATGCACTACCGTCTTTATTTAAATCAAACAAAATGCAGGAGGGTATCCGTGCTGCACATCGCAAGGTTCGCTGCTTGTAATGTTCCCATTCCGTGCCACACCATGCCATGCTGTTCACCTTACGGGCGCTGTACTGACATCGCTGTCCACACGAGGCAACGCACGTCACAGAGGGCGACCATGAACCGCTCACTGCAAGCATCGCTACATGTCTGGTGGGCCAGAGGGAAACAATTCTGGCAATGCCTCTGCCTCGTGCCACTCAACACCCATTCGCGACACACTTCTGGCCAGGCACAACCGTGTTATATCAAACAACTCCACCCTCCTTGTGACAGCCATCAACTTAGAGTGCAGAATCTTTCGTCTTAAATCACCCAGTTCAGGTCAAGTTGTGCATAGAGAGATAGCAAGTACTTCACCCATTCAGCATTCTCCTATACGATGATAGACGAATAACTAGTGCTCAGATAGAAAAATTAAGCCGTGTAATACAAACACTTGACATTTTCTATACCTTGTGCTGCACAGATTTACAAGTCAGAGCTCTGCTATTAGGGTAGGGAAGTGATCTCAAGCTCGGTACATTTACGTGTAACAACCCTCCCCATAAGTAAATAACTCCGTCCGAATAGGTCTTGGAAGACCCAACGGTGCTGACCGACCGCCATGACATCCTGAGCCTAGAGGCGTCGCTAAATGCAGGTAGGGAGGGGCGTATGGTCAGCACACCGCTCTTCCGGCCATTGACAGTTTTCAGACTGGAGCCGCTACTTCTCAGTCAAATATCTCCTCAATTTGCCTCACTTGCCAACAGCGCTCGGCCGATGAGACGGTCACCCATCCATGCGCTAGCCAAGCCCGACAGCCCCTGTTCCGACGGGAACCGACGGTACCACTGCAAGGCCGTTGACAGCCCTCCCCACAGTGTTATTTATTCATTGGCAGTGATAAACTAAATGTCCAGTTATTATGGAGACACTAATTGTAATTAAGAAGCGAATCTCTGCAACAGACAGTGACTAATTAGTTACGTAATTTATCGTTCTGATTGTTGCCTTGTGTATACAAGACCACAGATAAAGTCTCACTAATTTCTTACGTCTGCGATCGTCCATACTAATGATTACGAGAACACCAAAATTCTTAGCCGATCCTCCTCCTTCTGGGATTGCGTAATTAAAGGAGGTCATCGGAATCAGATTGCGAGATGGTCTAATTAATAAATACAGTGAACTACAAATCAATCAGGAGTGGAACCCTGTACTGAAACTGGAAAGGAAAAGGCCTTCCCGGACTGTGGCGTCTGCGCGCGACGGCGGTGGCGCGGACAGTGCAGGCCAGAGTGTAGACCGAGGCGTCGCTTCCCCCACCACCGTCACCGTTCGCAGCGGCGGCCCCTCGGACAGCGAGCGGTGCGAGGTGGTGGAGGCGGTAACGGCCAGCATGTAAAGGACGCTGAGAGGAGCAGTGCAGCCTTATCGGGGTTTATTTTCCCTCCCCTCCCCACATATCCTTAGTCCTTTTTCCTCCTTTCTGCCTTAATTTCCCCACCCCACTTTTTCCCAAGAACTATTAGTGTCACCCCCTCTACTCCTTCACCACCTCCTGATCCCAACAATCACTCCTGTACCATTGCTGCAATGCACATGTCCTCCATCCTTGTACCACCACATCCCTACCCTCTTCACTGACCAACCTGTTTCCCTTCAACAACTGATTTCCTATCCTGTGCCATGTCCTTCCAGTTTCTAATGACAGGAAAGTGCATATTTAACTTATAATTGTTTCAGAAATGTGAGATTATTGTATTTCATTTTACCTTTTATTATTACTGTTTTTAACTACCAGTGCAAAGTGTTATCCATCGTACATCTCAAAACTTCCATTTTATTTTCACCTTTAAAAAGTTTTAAATTCAGTGTATAAAGTGCGCTATCTGTTTCTTGCTTTTTTCATGCACTTTGCTATTTTGTTCTCCATTGTTTGAAGTGTTGCCTGCACTGCTGACAGCCCAATCTCTCACACATACGGGACCCAGGGAGATGAAATAACAATCAAGAAAAAAAAAGCAGCGCAGCATTAATCAGAAACATCTGAAAATTGCAACGTGTCACTTCGCCAGAATGTCGTGGAGGAATTACGACGTCACCCGGCCGGAAACCCGAGAATTCTATACATTACGCTACTGGCCATTAAAATTGCTACACCAAGAAGAAATGCAGATGATAAACGGGTATTCATTGAACAAATATATTATACTCTAACTGACATGTGATTACATTTTCACGCAATTTGGATGCATCAGCACCCAGAACAACCACCTCTGGCCGTAATAACGGCCTTGATACGCCTGGGCATTGAGTCAAATGGAGCTTGGATGGCGTGTACAGGTACAGCTGCCCATGCAGCTTCAACGCGATACCACAGTTCATCAAGAGGAATGACTGGCGTATTGTGACGAGCCAGTTGCTCGCCACCATTGACCAGACGTTTTCAGTTCGTGAGAGATCTGGAGAATGTGCTGGCCAGGGCAGCAATCTACTATTTTCTATGTCCAGAAAGGCCCGTACAGGACCTGCAATATGCAGCCGTGCATTATCCTGCTGAAATGTAGGGTTTCGCAGGGATCGAATGTAGGGTAGAGCCAAGGGTCGTAACACATCTGAAATCTAACGTCCACTGTTCAAAGTGCCGTCAATGCGAACAAGAGGTGACCGAGACGTGTAACCAATGGCACCACATACCACCACGCCTGGTGATACGCCAATATGGCGATGACGAATACACGCTTCCAATGTGCGTTCACGTCAATGTCGCCAAACGCGGATGCGACCATCATGATGCTGTAAACAGAACTTCGATTCATCCGAAAAAATTACGTTTTGTCATTCGTGCACCCAGGTTCGTCGTTGAGTACACCATCGCAGGCGCTCCTGTCTGTGATGCAGCGTCAAGGGTAACTGCAGCCATGGTCTCCGAGCTGATAGTCCATGCTGCTGCAAATGTCGTCGAACTGTTCGTGCAAATGGTTGTTGTCTTGGAAACGTCCCCATCTGTTGACTCATGGATCGAGACGTGGCTGCACGATCCGTTACACAGCCATTGGGATAAGATGCCTGTCATCTCGACTGATAGTGATACGAGGCCGTTGGGATCCAGCACGACGTTCCGTATTACCCGCCTGAACCAACCGATTCCATATTATGCTAACAGTCATAGGATCTCGACCAACGCGAGCAGCAATGTCGCGATACGATAATCCGCAATCGCGATAGGCTACAATCCGACCTTTATGAAAGTCGGAAACGTGATGGTACACATTTCTCCTCCTTAGTCGAGGCATCACAACAACGTTTCACCAGGAAACGCCGGGCAACTGCTGTTTGTTTATGATAAATCGGTTGGAAACTTTTCTCCTGTCAGCAAGTTGTAGGTGTCGCCACCGGCGCCAACCTTGTGTGAATGTTCTGAAAAGCTAATTATTTGCATTTCACAGCATCTTCTTCCTGTCGGTTAAATTTCGCGTCTGGAGCGCGTCATCTTCGTGGTGTAGCAGTAGTGGCCAGTAGTGTAGAAATACGTCAGGAAAAGATCAGCTCGCCTATTAAGACTCACTAGTCAACAGATTGTAGCTTATAGTTTGTAGGTGACATGTCCACGGCATTGCGATGGTTTGCCTGTTACACCGGTAAGCCTGAGAGTTGTTCGGACATCCCACGCGGAATTCCTGGTCTGATTTGTCAAAATGCTGACTGCATTTTAAAAAGGAAACAATGTCTGACAGTGGAACAAAATTATTTTATAAACAAACCGTTTACCACAGATCCATAAAGCTATATTTTTTAATTATTATTGACACTCACAATGGCAGGCCATCAATCAACAAAACAGTCTTCTATGGATTTTAAGTTTTTCGTTTCGTCTCCTGCTGTCACATTATTGCTCCTATGTAGGATGTATGGTAGTTTTTCATTGACACCCTGTCTCGCAGAGATGATCTCGATGAATTTACCATGTAGATAATTGCTTAATGCATCGCAAATTTCCTTTCCCAGATAATGCTTTTAGATGCGTAAAGCCCACATGCCACCTGACGGTGTGTGGTGGAGACTACGTCCATCGTTCAACCTCGTCCCTGCTTCATTCGCTAACGGTTTGTGGAAAGGATGATTGTTGCTTAAACTCTTTTTTAGCTATAACTTCTTGGATTTTCTCGTTGTGGTCACTTCGCGAGGTGTATGTGCGGAGAAGTAATTTGATGGCCAACTCTCCACGAAAAGCACTCCCTCGGATTTTCTACAGTAAAATTCTCCATGATATGAGACGCCTCTCTTACAGTAACTGCGGCTGTAGTTTGTTCAGCATATCGCTGTGACTAAATGACTGCCTGCATGTCTTTCTATGTAGAATTATGTCTGTCTCTTCTATTAATAAAACCTGGTAATGGACTGAAATGACGAGCAATACTCAAAAACACAGTACTGAATTGCTTGACTCATTTTTGCGAATTGTGTTACATATACCTTCATTCAGAGGCAACCCCCAGTCCCTGAACCAACCGTCGATCTTCTGGAGGTCTTTCTGTTGTAACCAAGTCTAATTACAAAGCATTACTAAGCGTGCCTCCTCCACACAAAAATCATTGTCTGCTGAGGTGTCAACCAGGCGGTACAGTTGCTACATAAACGTCTGCTGTCTGGTTTTTTAGGTCACAGATCCGCTTTCTGGACTATGAAGCACATTAAAAAGAATGTGCACTGTAGAATGCCCTGTACCTAAAAGAATCGAAACAAAGAATGTCTACATATTTTCTTTTTTCTTTCTTTTTCTTAGTTATGGAACATTTCCTTCCTTCAGCTCATTCCCGCGGTTATAAATACAGTAACTGCTCCATTTCTAAGAAAGAGAGGGACGCCAACTTATTTCTTTCTTGCATTCAATTGCTGTGTATTCTACATACATATACACAATGACGTAGGTGCAATCTTCAGCGGCTGTAGTATTCTACTACATAACACTAAAGTGCCTGAATCGTACGTGCTGATACGGTTTTTTTTAAAACATGATTCTGACATCTTATTACTTTTCTGCTAGCAACTTTTGTCCTATACTTTTACAAAATATGGAGAACATTTTTAGATAGCGGATAGCACTCCGTCTTCAGGCCACAAGTGGCCCATTGAGACCATCCTTAGCTCTGGATGCGGATAGGAGGGGCGTGTGGTCCGCACACCGCTCTCCCAGTCGTTATGATGGTTTTCTTTGACCGGAGCGGCTACTATTCGGTCGAGTAGCTCCTCAATTGGCATCACGAGGCTGAGTGCACCCCGAAAAACGACAACAGCGCATGGCGGCCCGGACGGTCACCCATCCAACAGACGGCCAGCGCTTAGCTTCGGTGATACGACGGGAACCGGTGATTCCACTGCGGCAAGGCCGCTGCCTCGTATATTTATTAGAGTATAGATATGTGGTGTCATCTCACTCTCACATCAAGGAGTTGCATTACAGTACCATGGTTTCTGCTGCAAATGCTGATTTCTTTATTAGGGAATGGTTTAAATCTGTTTGACACATGGTTTCCTATTGTAAGACCTTTGGAATAACATTGTTTACAGAAACAAATCCTAATTTGATAATATGTACATTTGGTAGTATTGAGAACAGTAAATCCTTAGACTGTGAAAAAAATGAACCCCCAGCTTTAAAGGGACAGCCTGTTAGGGAAATACTGAATTTTCGTATAAAATTTTTTTGCTTAAATATGTTCATTCATATATATAGATTGCCATAATACGAATGGGTTTTGTAATATTCGAAGGAGAAATGTAGAAAAAAATATATAATTAGTTCAATTGAATGTCTATGGGAACATAGAAATTGTGGAGAAAGAGTTTATGAATCAGATTGAGAAACAACTTGAGTTAGGACTGAAAAATGTGGTGAAGGAAAGTCAGGCACAAAACGTAACTTCAGGTGAGAAAGCACATAGAGGTCTGAAAGAAGAAACAACTGCAAAGCTGACTCATTAATACAGAAAAGCCACTGCTGAAAATGTTCCAAATACTATGGCAAATGAAAAGTGCAATCTATGCTACACTGTACCACTGCATGAGCACTGATGAGAAATCACAACACATCAAGTGTCCAAAAGTACAGAATTCTTGGTGGTTCTTTTATCGTATCCTTGCCAAAGGAGAACCAGCAGAATCATATAAAACTGCTCTCGATACGGCTTTGAGGTCATCTGCTGTTGTTAGAGTAATGTCTGTTCATAGGGGGCTGGCATCTGATACAGTTCTATCCAGATGCGCTACTAGACACACTCAAAATGCAAATGAGGTCTACATAGTATAACCTGATAAAAGTACCCAAAGGATGTATTTGGATCCAAAAACCCAGCCGCTGTGGTCAAGCGGTTCTAGGTGCTTCAGTCCGGAACCGCGCTGCTGCTACAGTCGCAGGTTCGAATCCTGCCTCGGGCATGAATGTGTGTGATGTCCTTAGGTTAGTTAGGTTTAAGTAGTTCTAAGTCTAGAGGACTGATGTTAAGTCCCATAGTGCTTAGAGCCGTTTGAACCATTTTTGTATCCAAAAGGAAAGTAGAACTAGCTGAGACAGAAGCTGTTTCACAGTTCAGTCAAGGATGCTATCTGACAAAAGCGACAAGGACAATAGAGACCACTCCACTATCAGTAATAAGGATGTGAAGGAGCAAAGTTAGAGACGAGCGAAGAAGGAACAAAAGGCCAAACGGTACATAGAATTTGAAAAAGAAGACGACATGCGTCCAGATTAATAGCCGTACAAGCTGAGGAAGCTCGGAAGAGATCAGGAAGAACAACTCACGGCCGAGGTAGATTTTAGAGCAAGGACCGCTGAATGATTGTGTTGTGTAACTTTCACGCGTTAATTCTAATTTGCGAAACTGAACATTCAAATGAAACTTTTTCATAGTAAATACTCTCTAATTGCATGAAATTTGTAGAGAAAATCCTTACTATCAATACTAACAGTCTTGAGTATAATTTTGAGAAAAAACTATTTAGAAAAGAAAAGATTGATAAGTGAGTGTTCTAATTATTTCAATAAAAAGGTTCAGAGCTTTGAAAAATAATTTTAAGTTCACCGTAAAAGATATCCCAAAAACCTTACACGAAACTGTATTATTAAATACAGTCTTCAATTTTTTAAGTGTATTAAGGCAAATTTACTATGTAAAATAAGATTTCCAAGAAACTTTTGAAAATAAAATAATAATTTCTGAAAAACTGTTGGATAGATCTAGTTGTAACGTTGTAGTTATATTTAGCAATAGGTAGAAATTGTATGTTTAAAATTGGAGACCAATCGATTAATTAGGAAAAATGTTTAATTTTTTACCAGACTATCCCCTTGATGTAACAGTTCTGTGTAATACTTATATCATCTTTGTTGGAACCTGTGTTAACAGTCTCCAAGTAGTACAGCTGTAAATAATTAAAACATTAGGCACACAAAACATTGTTATAATTGTTGATTGTCTGGAAGTTTTACTTTTAAACGTATTTTATTTTTATTGCCGCAATAGAAAAATTACAGAAAACCGTTAAATACAACACAGCAGCTGTTTTGTAAACTAGTACTAATTTACGGCACATAGAAACGATTGGCACTTAGTACAATGGAACATATTGTAAATACCGTTTGTTGGCAGTTAATACATTTAGATAGTCTTTCACAGCGTCAAAAAGACCATCCAATTTGTAGCTATAATTTGTATTTTCTAGTCTGGTAGGAGCATGTTTCTTAGCAAAGGAAGATGTAAAAGTTTCTCGTAGATGTAAGGTTCTTTAAAAAATCTATGAGAGAGTTACCGATAACTTTATTCATTCCTGTGTATGTGATTTGTTGTACAGGGTGTTTACAAATTAGTTATACAAAGTAATCTTTAATTGTAAGAAAGGTAAATAACTTACAGAAATTTTTGATACAGCACTGAAAACAATACATCTTCAACTTATATTTACCTATGTTCAATTTGGCTACCTTTTTGTAACACAACAAATGTCCCATTCGTAGTCAGTTTCCTGCAAAATCCTATGAATGAAGTCTTGATGCATGGTGGCAACTGCTCACGCTGTCCATTATTGCAGCGCGTCGACTTTTCCCGGAATGAGCAAACACTCTGTCTTTAATGTAACATCGTACACAGAAGTCCATTGGGCTCAAATAAGGTGATCGTGGTGGTCAGGATATTGTTCCACCCCGTCCAACACAGTACGACACATTCCTACTGACACACGTGACAACTTCAAGACGAGATTGTCGTGGCACGTCATCTTGATGGAAAATACATTCAAGCATATCCATGTACCGTAAGTGAGTTACAGCTGACTTTGGCAAAAAAGGTAGGACCGTAAATCCTGTTACAGCTTACAGTTCAAAACACATTTAGCTTAGGCGAGTCTCGTACATGTTAGATGATGTAACAAGGTTTCTCCCTCCCCATATCCGAACATTATGCCGATTTACTTTACCGCAAGTATGGAAGGTGGCTAGTTAAACATTTCAGCACAAAACTCAGGTCGCTTTACTTTCACACTTTCTCTTAAAGCTTGCAATAGTTCCAATTTACAAGGTTCGAATGACAAGCGTTTCCGTAATACCTTCCACCCTGTAACACTAGGCATATTCGGTTCTAAGCTGGCACGTCTCACTGATTTACCTGAACTACGAATGTGGGACTGCTGAACTTGTTCATCTACTGCGTCAGAGACTGGTGGCCGACCCTGACACGTTGTCATTTATAATACACAGCCGATTTCGGTGAAACGATTGTTCCAATTAATAAAAATTTGTCTTTGATGTGGTAACTTGCGACATTTAGTCCTGAACTGCATCTGGACTGTAGTGGCGAATTTGTATTCGTGAAACCATAAACAACTCCGCATACGACTCCATCATGATTGTTGGAATAACTCATTCGCGCATGCCACCTAGCAGAAACGTCGGGAGCTAGAGGCGTCAGGCGGTATAAGATTTCAAGATATACTGCATTCAGTGCACTATGAAACATTTCTGTAAGTTATTTACCCTTTTCACAGTTAAAAGTTACTTTTATATAGCTAATTTGTAAACATCTTGTTTATCTTTATTCTGGAGTTGGAGCTGGTCTACATTAAACAGTCTTATCACTGTTTTCAGTAAAATTATTTTTTCTTGGTAGTCTTCTTCTTGCACACAGATGTCGTGGTTAAACGTTAAGTGGTCACACATCTCTCTTTTGTTAAAAATCCTTGCGTTACATCTCTGTTCATAAGCTAATAGACGTCTACGCGAAACTGTTGCATTAGTGCAGGCAGCTCATTTTAATGTTTGTCAATTCCACTTTACGTGGTATAGGTGAAGGAGTTTTTACATTTCCTCGAAATGGTTTCCAGTGCTTCCTTGCCACCATTTTCCAATATGCCTCTTGCTGCCATATTATTTCTCACATGTAGGAGAAATGGTAGCTTCGTCTTCATAACGTTCCTCTAGAATGTTTCGTCTTTACTGTATTAAATTACACACATGTGGAGTCATCTTCCTCTTATGTCTAGTGGTTACATTAAAGTCCCAATGTTCTGCCTGAATTTTCGATTACATTCTCAGTTTACTGGTTTTTGTAAGTGTATCTATAAATTAGTATAACACTACTAAAGTACGAATTGTAAATAATTCTGACCAACAGGCGGAAGCAATGAATTATATAATTGTTGTGATACGAAGAGTCCGTGCCGTAACAGAATTAATTTAACTGGAAGATAAGAGAGTAGATATATGGAAATGTACAAGGGGATAGTCATAAAATCGAAAAACAACAACCTATGACCAAGAAACAAGGTGGTGATGGTGGTGATGGTGGTACTGGTGTTGGTGGTGGTGTTAGTCCTCCTCTATATATGTATCCATCATGGATGGCTTAGAGGAGACCTTGGTTAAAAAAGTCTGTCGAGGAAACCCTCCACCTCGAAAACTACCTCACTTCTTTTTGAAATGCCTGTTAGGCAATAGTTTCCTCACCCAAGGAAAGAGAAGTGTCACTTCGTCATGTCAGAACAGTACAGAAGGGGATGTAAAATTTGATAGCCCAAAGAAGCGGGATGTGCGACTGTCTCCTGTGCTAAATGAGCTAGGACGTCGACGTGCAGTAAAAACTCCGTCTTGGACGTCTTCCCACAACGCTTTGTCTTGGCAGCGTTCCGTCTTTGGGTGCTCTGGAAGAGTCTGTGCCTTCATCTAAGCACAGTGTCATATGATGGCGCATTATTTCCGTACACTTCCAAGAACTCAAAAAGGATTCTTGCAGAAAACGAGTTTCCGCATGATGTATGAATTTGTCAGTTGTCTGTGTCACTTTATTTTGGCTTAGGTATTGTAGCGCGGGTATTTCTCCATGCACCAGGAATGCAGACATGTAACAGCAAACACATATTAAATAAATTACTACATATATTTTTTAAAGTGCCTACCCATAGTATTATCCACGGATTTCAAACGAAATTAGTCGCCTTTGTTTTCAAAATTTGTCTAATGAACAACGACGAAACCAAGTTTACGGGAAAAAGAGTTCATAGAACAACTAATTTTAGCCTGAAATGCTGACGAACAGAGATCATTCTATAGTATCACAAAATAAACGTAATTGTGGCGCAGTTGTTACGGGGTTACCGGCAAAATTGTAGTTATCTTCAACTTTTGTAGTCCTGTTTTCCTCAGTTGCGTGTAATATTACGGTATATTAATGTCAAAAATCAGTCGGCAACAGAAACCAAAACATTGCATTGAAACAAACGTTCAGTTCATAGTGCTGTGGAATGTATGGAAAAAACCGCAAATTGGCATTCACAAGAAGAAGAACAACACCAAAAATGCAACAGGAGCGTAATATGTAAGAAATTGTTCACGCAACCTGCCGCTGACGATGCCTTGCAGAAAATAAAGGTGAAACGCGTATGGCACCAAAACTGTGTTTTATTCAGTTGCTGTCAGACGGTCCATAAGTAAAAATTATCAATATACCGTAAAATTGTAGTTAATTTTCTCTTGAACTTGGCTTTTAATTGAAAGTGATGGTGCTAGAAATGTAATAACAAATCAAAACGAAAATGAGAATGAAAAGAAACGGTTAATAAATTCACGCTCTATATTTGAAACTGTTCTTGTGGTCTTCAGTCCTGAGACTGGTTTGATGCTGCTCTCTATGCTACCCTATCCTGTGCGAGCTTCTTCATCTCCCAGTACTTACTGCAACCTACATCCTTCTGAATCTGCTTAGTGTATTCATCTCTTGGTCTCCCTCTACGGTTTTTACCCTCCACGCTGACCTCCGATGCTAAATTTGTGATCCCTTGATGCCTCAGAACATGTCCTACTAACCGGTCCCATCTTCTTGTCACGTTGAGCCACAAACTCCTCTTCTCCACAATTCTATTCAATACCTCCTCGTTAGTTATGTGATCTACCCACTTAATCTTCAGAATTCTTCTGTAGCACCACATTTCGAAAGCTTCTATTCTCTTCTTGTCTAAACTATTTATCGTCCACGTTTCACTTCCATACATGGCTACACTCCATACAAATACTTTCAAATGCGACTTCCTGACACTTAAATCTATACTGGATGTTAAGAAATTTCTCTTCTTCAGAAACGCTTTCCTTGCCATTGCCAGTGTACATTTTATATCTTCTCTACTTCGACCATCATCAGTTACTTTGCTCCCCAAATAGCAAAACTCCTTTACTACTTTAGGTGTCTCATTTCCTAATCTAATTCCCTGAGCATCACCCGTATTAATTTGATTAAATTCCATAATCCTCGTTTAGCTTTTGTTGATGTTCATCTTATATCCTCCTTTCAAGACACTGTCCATTCCGTTCAACTGCTCTTCCAAGTCTTTTGCTTTCTCTGACAGAATTATAATGTCATCGGCGAACCTCAAAGGTTTTATTTCTTCTCCATGGATTTTAATACGTACTCCGAATTTTTCTTTTGTTTCCTTTACTGCTTGCTCAATATACAGATTGAATAACATTGGGGAGAGGCTACAACCCTGCCTCACTCCCTTTCCAACCACTGCTTCCCTTTCATGCCCCTCGACTCTTATAACTGCCATCTGGTTTCTGTACAAATTGTAAATAGCCTTTCGCTCCCTGTATTTTACCCCTGCCACCTTTATAATTTGGAAGAGAGTTGGTTCAAATTGTTCAAATGGTTCTGAGCACTATGGGGCTTAACTGCTGTGGTCATCAGTCCCCTATAACTTAGAACTACTTAACCCTAACTAACCTAAGGACCACACACACATCCATGCCCGAGGCAGGATTCGAACCTGCGACCGTAGCGGTCACGCGCTCCAGACTGTAGCGCCCAGAACCGCTCGCCCACTCCGGCCGGCTACCAGTTTTTCCATTCGTCTGTAAATAATTCGTGTTAGTATTTTGCAGCTGTGACTTATTAAACTGATATTTCGGTAATTTTCACATCTGTCAACACCTGATTTCTTTGGGATTGGAATTATTATATTCTTCTTGAAGTCTGAGGGTAATTTGCCTGTCTCATACATCTTGCTCACCAGATGGTAGAGTTTTGTCACAGGACTGGCTCTCCCAAGGCCGTCAGTAGTTCTAATGGAATGTTGTCTACTCTCGGGGCCTTGTTTAGACTCAGGTCTTTCAGTGCTCTGTCAAACTCTTCACGCAATATTATATCTCCCATTTCATCTTCATCTACATCCTCTTCGACTTCCATAGTATTGTCCTCAGGTACATCGCCCTTGTATAGACCCTCTCTATACTCCTTCCATCTTTCTGCTTTCCTTTCTTTGCTTAGAACTTGATTTCCATCTGAGCTCTTGATACTCATACAAGTGGTTCTCTTCCCTCCAAAGGTCTGTTTAATTTTCCTGTAGGCAGTATCTATCTTACCCCTAGTGAGATAAGCCTCTACATCCTTACATTTGTCCTCTAGCCATCCCTGCTTAGCCATTTTGCACTTCCTGTCGATCTCATTTTTGAGACGTTTGTATTCCTTTTTGCCTGCTTAATTTACTGCATTTTTATATTTTCTCCTTTCATCAATTAAATTCAATATTTCTTCTGTTGGCCAAGGATTTCTACTAGCCCTCATCTTTTTACCTACTTGATCCTCTGCTGCCTTTACTACTTCATCCCTCAGAGCTACCCATTCTTCTTCTACTGCACTTCTTTCCCCCATTCCTGTCAATTGTTCCCTTATGCTCCCCCTGAAACTCTGTACAACCTCTGGTTTAGTCAGTTTATCCAGGTTCCATCTCCTTAAATTCCCACCTTTTTAAAGTTTCTTCAGTTTTGTACAAATGAATAGAAAAGATTACTGCAACTGTACTAACATATAAACAAATGAATAGAAAAATTTATTTTTTAGTACAGTTGCCGCAATCTTTTGACACTTATGTCGATTTAAGAAAACTAATATTTATCAGTTTAAGATTTCATACAGTCAAAATAATATTCTAATCACGATTAATTACAAATCATCACTTAACAAAGGTGTAAAGCTATGATATTAATATTTCAGTTTACATACAGAACAGTATCCAGTCAGGCATTACCTATGAGGACTACAAGTGGAACAACATTTTATTCTTAAAAAGAAAGCACGTAATTAACAAATTTTGCAAATGAGAGACGAATTAAGTTTAGCAATCTGTTCCAAAATTATACACATCGGCTACACTTCACCTTGCTGCAGGATTACGGGATGGCGTGACGACAATGACGTGCGGTTGGGGCCTTTGATGATTCTGCTTTGAAAATAATGTTCCTAGATCCGTTACATGTCTGTTCCACGTTGTTGGAATTATGTGAAGAATATATTTCGTGTGAAACGATGGCAAAGTGCATGATGTGGAATATAATAGACCTCTCTGGTGCTATTGTACGCTATGAGTTTTACATGTATAATTAAATGTTCCTTGGTTGTTGTGTTCAATGTATTTTACCTGGAAGTGTTTTACTCACTATTACTTATTCACATTTGTCGAATCTAACAGGTTATGGGCCCAGCAATGCATTTGGAATAGGTATATATATATAACGTAATAGTGAGAAAGTATTGGAAAAGTTCCAAGTAGTGCACTTGCGTGAAGTACGAGTTATCGTTACAAGACGAACGCAACTCTTTTTTATTATTCTTCGGTAATGTTGTTTTCGTCAAGAAAGATAATGTTACCGTTAAAGTGAGCGTGGCACAAATTCCGCAGAGTGAAAGACTTACGGGTCGCGAAAGCCATGCAACGTGGAAATTTGCAGTTGAAACGTATTTACGTTTAGACGACCGATGGATTGCGGTGGATGGGACAATGAAATCCACAGATCAGAATTATTCAAGTAAGGACAGGAAAGAAAAATCAAAGTTTATATTACTAGTTGACCCAGTGAATTATGTTCACGTTGAAAAAGCTGCAACGGCGAATGAAGTCTAGGACAAATTACGAAGTGCATTTGAGGATCGAGGTCTTATAAGGAAAGTAGGATTATTGCGAGAGTTAATTACCACTCATCTAGACAAATGAAAGAGTGTGGACGAGTACGTCAACAAAATAATTGCCACATCGAATCGACTGAGAAACATTGGGTCTGAGATCTCTGACGAATGGATAGGGACACTGTTGTGGCAGGACTCCCCGAAAAGTATGCGCCTCTGATTATGGGGCTGGAAAGCTCAGGTATACCGATCACGGGTGACAGTGTTAAAGTGAAAATCCTACAGGATGTAGAGAGTGCTTCAGGCTGTCATGTGTTGGAGAAAGAAACTGCATCTGATCTTTATTCAAAAAACAAAAGGAAGAAATCAATGAGGTGATATAGATGTCAGAAGAATGGGCATATTGCGTCTCAGGGCAGAGGAAAAGGTCAGACACGCAGCAAAAGAGGTATGTTGCTGATAGCCCAGAGAGCCCAGAAAGAGGGACCAATAACAAAGGTTCGGCTTTCTCATATTTTTATTATTTTGTAGATATCCCTCAAAAATGTCACTCACCTGGTCTTTGGAACTAAGAAAATAAACATACGTATATTGTGAATAATCATCAATAAACGTAAAAAAATAATGGTTCCCGCCAATGGATTCGCTCTCCATCGGGCCACATATATCTGTATGAATTAACGGTAACACGTTTGTAGATTTACTTTAACTAGTCTTAAAAGGTAGTCTCGCTTGTTTTCTTTTTATGCATATCTCATAGGGGTCCTTGGTTACTCTATAATTCTGTATTCCCTTCACCATATCCCTCAAGAAAGACGTACTCTTTCTATTTAGGTGTCCAGGTCTGCGGTGCCATAAAAAACCAGGCGAGGCATAAAGCTTTGTGAGGTGCAGTCATCAAGGGTACACGAGTGGGTGTTCGATTCCGAAAGCCCATATCGATGGTGTTTCCTTAAATGGTACGCACGCTGACACTTTTTGATGGCCCAGAATTGAAATCTACGACAATTTGCGGAAGGGTTGCACTTCTGTCCTGTTGAACGATTGTCTTTAGTCGTCGTTGGTCCCGTTCTTGCAGGATATTTTTCCGGTCATAGCGATGTCGGAGATTTGATGTTTTACCAAATTCCTGAAATACACGGTACACTCGTGAAATGGTCATACGGGAAAATCCCCACTTCATCGCTACGTCGGAGATGCTGTGTTCCATCGCTTGTGCACCGACAATAACACCACGTTCAAACTCACTTAAATCTTGATAAGCTGCCATTGTAGCAGCTCGAAAATGGTTCAAATGGCTCTCAGCAATATGGGACTTAACATCTGAGGTCATCAGTCCCCTAGAACTTAGAACTACTTAAATCTACCTAACCTAAGGACATCACACACATCGCCGACCGAAGTGGCCGTGCGTTTCTAGGCGCTGCAGTCTGGAACCGCGAGGCCGCTACGGTCGCAGGTTCGAATCCTGCCTCGGGCATGGATGTGTGTGATGTCCTTAGGTTAGTTAGGTTTAAGTAGTTCTAAGTTCTAGGGGACTGATGACCTCAGAAGTTAAGTCCCATAGTGCTCAGAGCCATTTGAACCATCACACACATCAATGCCCGAGGCAGGATTCTAACCTGCGACCGTAGCGGTCGTGCGGTTCGAGACAAGCGCCTAGAACCGCTCGGCCACACCTGCCGGCTCATTGCAGCAGTAACCGATATAGCAACAGCGCTAGACACGTGTCGTCTTATACAGGCGTTGTGGACGACAGAACCGTATTCTGGATGTTTATATGTCTCTGTACTTGAATACGCATGCCTACACCAGTTTCTTTCGCGCTTCACTGTATTTTTTAACAGCATGATACAGCTCTTGGAAAGTGCAGTGATATAAGTTCGTTTAAGTTGACATAGAAATATTTCGCAAAAGTACTCGGGAGAAGTGCTAAAACTGAAATACAAGAAAGCTGAAATCGGTTATTTGCAGTGTAAACACAGCCACGCAGAGCTCGAATGCCGGGCTCCGTCGTTGTACCTGGCGTTTCGACTGTTTACTTATTTTCACATAACTTGTTCAGTTCATGAAAGAAAACAGTTGCCCTGTGCCCCATTTGATAAGCTAGAAGTATATATTTCCTTTTACAGCTCTGCATATAAAATATGACCAAGGGTAAATACGTTTCACCATAATACTGTAGGTCTATCGTCTTGCTGAACACAGCGACGGACACTGGGTTGGGAGCCCGCCTTCTCGTGTTTACTCTTCAACAACCATCTCCGACTGCGTTTTCTTTTAATTTAAGCATATTTTTCAGATATTTTTTCGAAATGTTTCAATACCAAAATAACAAAGCTTGTATCAGGTTTCAGGTGTTTACAAAAGCTTCCGAGTGTCATTAAAACAATGTACCCATTTGTTGAAAAAACATACTTCTTTCTTGTCTCAATTGATACAGTTATTGAGACAGTTAAATATGTCAAAGAATTACGTGACCTTCTCCATACTATCATTTGTTAGAAACATCGTTTCGATGTTGTTGTTGTTGTTGTGGTCTTCAGTCCTGAGACTGGTTTGATGCAGCTCTCCATGCTACTCTATCCTGTGCAAGCTTCTTCATCTCCCAGTACCTACTGCAACCTACATCCTTCTGAATCTCTTGGTCTCCCTCTACGATTTTTACCCTCCACGCTGCCCTCCAATGCTAAATTTGTGATCCCTTGATGCCTCAAAACATGTCCTACCAGCCGATCCCTTCTTCTAGTCAAGTTGTGCGACAAACTTCTCTTCTCCCCAATCCTATTCAGTACCTCCTCATTAGTTACGTGATCTACCCACCTTATCTTCAGCATTCTTCTGTAGCACCACATTTCGAAAGCTTCTATTCTCTTCTTGTCCAAACTGGTTATCGTCCATGTTTCACTTCCATACATGGCTACACTCCATACAAATACTTTCAGAAACGACTTCCTGACACTTAAATCTATACTCGATGGTAACATCGTTTCGATGTGATTATCAATTCATCAGTTTTATTTCTCTCCAACAAAGAACAAGACTACTATCGATAAGTTGCGCACTTGAAAATACACTGCCCAGTCACTTTAACATAACCACTTCTCAGAACCGTGAATATCCACCTTTTGCCCATACGCAGCAATGTTCGCTAAACGGTTGTTAAGAAGACACCGTTGGTAGCCCCTTCATCCATCTCGGCGGCCAGTTGCTCGACAGCTCCACGTTTGAAGAGACCGTCTGTCCAACCTCAGGTTTCGTACGATAGTGCTCAGAAAGCGGTGTAGACGTTAAAATTTCCTGCATGTCATGTTCGTACTGTGCATACATTGAAGGCATCCCAAAAAGAAAAGTGTGTAGTGTATTATACATCACTTCGGTTATTCGTTGACGTCCATGGACCATATTTTCTTCATCGACAAGGCGTGGTTTCATCTGGAAACACAAGAATTTGGTCAACAAAAAATCTACATGTCCTCCATGAAAATATGTTGCACTGCCAGAAGATTGGAGTGAGGTGTGCCGTATCGCGTCGTCGAATTGTGAGTCCTATTTTCTTTGAAATCGACTTTTCGATCGCCCTGTAGTGTTTCTGTCACAGTCTGAACTATTATGCTTGTCTCATCCTTTTCTACTTTTGTTTTCTTCCTTCGAATTTAACTGCTAATGTACTCTCCTGTTTCTTGTTCTTCTCCACAATGATTACTTCCGTACTGTTCTCACGCGTTGCTATGAGATGTTATCACTCACATTCGATAATAATATAGTGAGGGAGCTGCTTAATTAAATGTTAACAAGGCCATATTCATTGCTATTCACACTGTCGTGATTATTATTATTATTATTATTATTGTGATTAAATATTGCTCATATACGAGTGTTAGTCAGAAAGTACTGCGCCACACTTTTATTTCTCACCCAACGACAATAGTACGAATACGAAACTTCTGGTCTGCATTACTTGAAATTCCCTGAGCGCGTGCGCCAATTTTACGTTTACTCCGTCAGATGCGTAGCTGCGGCGATGTTTCCAAATGGCACCTGTAAGTGATGCACGTTACAAGCAGTGGGTCGTCATTGAATTTCTCACTGCGGAGAAATAAACCGCAGGGATCATTCTCAAACGTTTGTATGCATTTTATGGAGCATCTGTAGTCGAAAAAAGTACGGTTACCGCTGGGAAAAGAGGATGAGGTGATTACGAGAAGGCGGTTAGGCCGTATTCCAAGATTTACAGCGCCCGGTTGGGGGGGGGGGGGGGGGGATGGGGCATGCATCCATGGTTGTCACACCAGATTCACTGACTTGGTGCCAAAAGGCAACACCATTAATTCTGAAGCTATGTGAACACATTAACCAAATTCAAGAAGCGCTTCCAGCTATTTCGCAGCCATAGCAACCTAGGTGACTGATTCAACATGACAACGCTTGACCTCACACAAGGACTTCGCAACGTATTACAGTGTAGACTTGGACAGTGTTACCCCCTCCATCCTATAGCCCCACCTAGTATCTTCAGTGTCCCACATGTTTGGGTCATTAAGGATTGGCATTCGTGGAAGACTTTTGAGAATGACGAAGAAGTGATCCATGTAGTGTAGAAATGGCTTCATGAGCAGAAGAAGAAGTGATAGCGACATGGCATACATGTCCTTGAGTCCTGCTGGAGAAAGGCTATAGAAGGGGAAGGAGATTAAGTGGAAAAATAGGGAGAATAGAAGAAATTTCATTCTGTCTTGTGTGTACGTTTCGCTGTGTTTAATAAACAATTGTTGAAGAAAACGATGTGATGTTTTACTTTCTGAACGCCCCTCGTACTATATAAATTGTAATATTGACTCACTAAGGATGTCGGTCAGATGTAAGAGAAGGCCCGAAGGCTATAAAATTACCAGGTGAAATGTTACGTAGATAAAGAAATAATCATCTAATACCTAGGTCCATCTATCAGTGACACATATGATTGCCAGATTGAGAGAGACTCACAGCGAAGAGTAATTCACTCACAAAAGAAATTTGCTCCAAATATTAAACAAGCTTGTAAGTAGGCTGTTTAGGTTTTTATGTTGGTAACACCACGTAGCGCTCTGTATGAAAATCACTGCCTGTGCTGTGTGCAGTCTGTGGCTGGTTTGCATTATTGGAATATTTGCTATTGTAGTGTTGGGCAGTTGGATGTGAACAGCGCGTAGCGTTGTCCAGTTGTGGGTGAGCCGCCAGCAGTGGTGGATGTGGGTAGAGAGATGGGAGAATTTTGAGAGCGGACGATCTGGACGTGTGTTCGTCAGAAAAAGGATGTCATGAACTGGTACATATATTATGACTTTTGAACACTATTAAGGTAAATACATTGTTTGTTCTCTATCAAAATCTATCATTTAGCTGCCAGTATTGGCGCTCGCTGTATTGCAGTAGTGTGAGTAACGAAGATTTTTGTGAGGTAAGTGATTCATGAAAGGTATAGGTTATTGTTAGTCAGGGCCATTCTTTTGTAAGGATTATTGAAACTCAGATTTCGTTGTACTAAAAATATTGTGTGTCAGTTTAGTGTTGATCAGAATAAGTGAAGAGAGAAATGTCAGATACGTTCAGTTTTGCTCAGCCGTTTGAAAATCAAATAACGTAAGTAATTTATAATTTCCCAAACGGGACGTTTCAAGCTTACGGAAGATGCGGTGGGGGGGGGGGGGGGGGGGGGGGTAGAAGGGGGAGGGGGAGGGGGAGGGTGTTGGGAGTGGAGGGAAGGTAGACTCAAAGATATGTGCGGCCTGTCAGAGGTTAACGAGGGATCATTACAGAAAAGCTCGACTACAATCAGATACGCTGCAGAAGAAATATGGTGAATTTCACAGAAAGACTTAATCCATAAAAACAAAGATTTCGCATATCGATCAACGGAGTATAACAACACACACACACACACACACATATATATATATATATATATATATATATATATATATATATATATATATATGAGGGTAAATTAACCAACCGCTATGCAGTTATACATCACCAAGCTTCGTGTGGAGTTCAACACAAGGCTTGAGTGCGTGACGTTATCAACACTGAGCCAGTTCATTTGCTAAGGTGACAGGATCTATATTTCAGTTGTTCATCGTCGCATTTTCTCTGATATACTTTGTATCCACTTTACCACAGCGTACGTTTTGCATACGGTATCAATGCAGGCCCTATAAAACATTCAGAGATAAATCTTCTCGAATTTACTAAACTAGATAGCATTTATTGCCGCTAAGTGAAACATTTTCTGAATAAAAAAGCAAATGCAATAAAACTGGAACGGCTGTGGGTGATATATGACTGTTGTGCAGGCGTGCTGGCGAGGCCCTACTCGCTTGTCATCTCGAATGAAATATGTTTGGCTCGTCCCCATTCTGCGATACAACGCTTAAAGACGTGCAACCTCAACTTCTGCTGGCTCCTTGTGGATTTAGTTGTGTTGCTGGCGTAGTCACTGTCAGAAAGGGTAAACAAAACAGTTTTCGCTCATAATGTTAAGCCCTTCTGCTTCATGGTGAGATGGCTACGTTTACATCCAAAGTGTTTTATGACTACCGACACGGTAATATTATTGCGACCCTCAGTGACTTGGGCTATGTCATTACTACTGTCGTTACCATAAATCCTAAAAAAGCACAAACTTTGTGCAAAAGTTGCAGTAGTAAATAGTGTTTCAGATAACATATTATCCAGAAAGCCATCAGTCTCATGGATTCGAGTTGTAAATGTTCCGTTTGACCTCTCAGTGCACAAGTAAATAGATCAGTTGTCAGCTAATTCCACGAACGACGACGCTAGTCTTCAAGATAATTTTCGTGCTGGAACTGTTTGTTCATGAAACATTCCCAGTGGTTTAGAAAGTGTGAACCAAACCGATATTTTAACCCGCAACTTGTACTCGCGATTACTACCTATATACTTGAGGTACAGACAGACAAATTGTCGACTCACCACCACCTGTCTGTTTCCATTCCAAACAGCAACTCTTCTGTTAGTCCGTGAGTCAAACAGAGGGGACAGTTTTTTCCTTACTTTCGACACTGGCTGTTACTGCCATTACTGTAAGTAGGCTGTTTAGGTTTTTTATTGGTAACGCCACCTCTGTATGAAAATTACTGGCTGTGCTGTGTGCAGTCTGTGGCTGCTTTGCATTGTTGTAATACTCGCCATTGTAGTGTTAGGCAGCTGGCTGTGAACAGCGCGTAGCGTTGCGCAGTTGGAGGTGAGCCGCCAGCAGTGGTGGATGTGGGGAGAGAGATGGCGGAGTTTTGAAATTTGTCATGAACTGCTATATTTATATATGATGATATCAAGGTAAATACATTGTTTGTTCTCTATTAATATCTTTCATTTGCTAACTATCCCTATCAGTAGTTAGTGCCTTCCATAGTTTGAATCTTTTATTTAGCTGGCAGTAGTGGCTCTGGCTGTATTGCAGTAGTGGGAGTAACCAAGATTTTTGTGAGGTAAGTGATTTGTGAAAAGTACAGGTTAATGTTAGTCAGGGCCATTCTCTTGTAGAGATTATTTAAAGTGAGATTGCGTTGCGCTAAAAATATTGTGTGTCAGTTTAAGCACAGTCATGTAAAATTGTTTAAAGGGGAAGTTTCATATGTCGACCCTTAGCCTAGGATACCTCACTGGAATCTTCTGATTTTTTCTTGTAGTTTGTGTAATTAGTGTAGATTTTGTTTATTGCTAGCGCGTAATTGTAGAGAGAATCTCCTTTGTAGTTGCAGCCTTTCATTGTTGTACAGTAAAACAGTTGTGGCATGCATGTAGATTTGCACCAAGTATTTCGCAGCTGCAATTAACTAGATATTATTTTCAGTGTTATGTTAATGTGTTCTCTTATTTTTGCTCTTCAAATTGTGTTTTTCTGTGTTGTCGTGTGAAATACTGTGACAATGATGGCGTGTGAAAAACGTAACACTAGGCTCCAAAGTAAATTGAGAAATGACAGCGAAGACGAAAGCAGTGTGTTAGCGCCACCGTGTGATGAATTAACTAATATTCAAAGTAGTAATTTGGTAACTGTGCATAGGGAAATGGAGCGGGTGGTAAACAATGGCGTAGACAGTGAAACAAATAGTGAGCAGGGAAGCATTATCGATCGATCGGTCGGCAACAGCTCGCCTCAGGAATCGGGAATGACAGGACACAATCTTGCAAATACTGCAGATTCAGGTTTTGGGTCCTCACCGTTTTCTCAAATAAGTCAAGACACATTTTCTGCTTGTCAAAATGTCAATGTTGCCGGTGCAAATTCACTGCCGAAAAGCACTGAGGAACATGTTTCAGACACCAGTGCATTGTTATTACAGTTAATGCAACAAATGGGACTAAAGCTACAAAAGTTAGACATAACACTTGAACAAAATCAGAAACAAATGGGACAAAATCTTCAAAAGTTAGACACAATGGAACAAAATCTTCAAAAGTTAGACACCACACTTGAAAAAACACGTGAAGATTTAACTACTGAGTTACATAACATTGAATCGAAATGTCAAAAAGTCTGCAATGACGTAAAAACACAAATTTGTGAGCATTTTCAACCTATTTTTTCGCGGCATGAAAATGCATTACAGAATCACGAAGCAGCCATAAAAGAGCTGCAAACCATTGTTCATGAAAATCATGAGACCTTGTCGGCTAAAATTGACTCAGTTGCATCTACCGATTCGGTTACGCAACTTGCAAAAACTCAAGAAAACTTAAAGGACACAGTAGATTCGATTTCAAAACAAATGGACACTCTGAAACTTGGTTCAGAAAAACACACTGAGGAAATGTGTTCACTATCGGAGAAAGTAGCCGAACTTTCGGATCAGTTCACTAACTTATCTACGAAGGTAGATGATAATCTGAATGACACAAAACCGGTAGTCTTTAATGAGACAGAAGAGTGCGAACAAATTAGGAAACTGAAACAAAATCTGAATCAAATTAATACGCAACACCAAAGAGAAATCCGGGAAGTACAAGATCAGCTGACACAGGTAATACAAGAATTACGTATTTCAGAGGACACTCGCGCCCCAACACGGGAAGAGGGACTTAGAAATACGGAACACCCACAAGATAATAACACAGGACACTTCGGAAATTATGAAAGAAATTGGCAAGGTGCACCGAATTTTGAGATGGAACCGCCGACACGACGTAACAATGACAGATATGCTACTCGCCGACACGATGATTTTGACTATAAGCTGTTTATTACTACACGTAAATTCAAAACATTTAAGAATTCTGCCAACGACATTCATCCACAAGCGTGGCTCCATCAATTCTCTCATTGTTTTCCTCCCAACTGGTCATTGGAGCACAGGTTAGAATTTATGTGTGGCTACTTGGAGAATGAACCAGCTGTAAGAATGCGATCGGTCATTCACGATTGTCACAGTGAAGGAGAATTTTATCATGCCTTCCTCTCAGCGTATTGGTCTCAAGCTACACAAGACCGAGTAAAACATAGCATCATAATGATGAAACGTTTCGAACAATCTGAATTTTCCAGTATTATGAAATATTTTGAAGACATGTTGCATAAGAATCAGTATCTGTCAAACCCATACAGCCCCTCAGAACTCATCCGAATTTGCTTAATCAAATTACCTGAACATTTACGGCATATTATTTTAGCAGGACGTTGCAAAGACGACATTGAAGCTTTTCAGGGACTGTTACAAGAACTGTAAATTGACACTGACAATCGCGGAACGCGAGAACAGGAGCACAACAATTACAGGTCACATCTGTCACAATTCCGCGATCACAGAAATAATACACGACAAGGCTATTCTTATAACGTAAATCGTGACCAAAACAGACACCACCCGTATGACAACCGTTGGCAGAGTAGTAATAATTACAGGGAAAGATCACCTCTCCGCAGTAATGACTATTACAGAGACAATCAGAGAAACAGACAATATGGGAACCAAAATAATTATTATTACGGGAGACAGAATAACTTTAGACGCAACGGTCCAGTGCGCAGTTACGATTCTGGGAGAAATTCTCCACCACTTAACCGACAAGAAAGAAACTACAGGAACTACCGACATGACGACAGACGATGTGATCGTAACGACAGACCTGAATTGAATCAGAACTGGCGGGATTTAAACAGGGCAGGGCCTTCTCGTCAGAGTGAATTTGTAGAAGTTCGGTCTCCTAATCCCAATAACGGAGCGCGCCAACAAAGAGACAGACAATGACTCGCACCGCAGGCTGCGACGTGCGCCGGCTGGCTCAGAGAAAAATAACATAGACGCTAACCTTGAGAAAAATTCCAGTATTCTTTACCGACGTACACCGCATGACAAATGCATTCAAGGTCAAACTCTGAGTACTATGAAGAGTAAAGGATTTCACCTCACTTCACACATAAAACCGTTTATTGAAAGATAATCTGCTTTTTAACTTTGTCTTTGCCATATAACTTTTCACTTTACATTGATAGTAGGCTTTGTCAGACTTAGAATCTGTTAATATACAACAATGTTTGAAGTTAAATATCCAATCAAGAACCAAGAGAACTTTTTTAAACAGAAATTACGAATGCATTGTTATAGTGAACAGACTACACAGTGTTGTATTTGTACATTCTTGCTTGTTAGTTGCACTATTACATAACGACTATCAGACTTACATACTTAGGACACATACTGGTACTGCTAATGAGATTTTAATGCAACATTTTGGTTTACTTGAAATTTGGTGTATCATGAGGAAAGTACATTGACTTCTGCAGAACTTCGCTTTCGGAGGACGATAACTACGACACTTCCACAGAGATTATGTTGCGACAAGACGCACAGTTTAACGCTATAGTACATGCATTTGAGTGATTAATCTTATACTTAAAACACTTATTTTTAAAGATTTTTTTATTACAAAGAAAGTTTTCCGTGATACATTTCATTCCATTGCTGTAATTTGTAACACCTGAGGGTATAATTACATTTATCCTCAGGGGGATACACGCCTACTTTGTGTACCATGTGTTTGGCAAGCACAAGGGGCCCTAGCTAATATGGTATTTGCTTATACAACTTTACACATCGGTACCATATTTCTCTAACACATAAATTACACAGCTATCTGATTATTTAAAAAAAAACATTTTTTTACTACAGTTGTGACAGATGTTTACGTAACTACACAGTTGAATAACTTCACACTTATGAAATTGCATTTTGTCAGTACTTTGTGAACTGTTCATATTTTTTCGGAGCCATTGTGGTACTACGAGAGCTTTGAATGATGTATTTGGTATGGGATCATGATTTTAAAGTACGTTTGAGGCAGATGACACTTTTGACATGAGCAGAGAATTTTTTTAGGTTTTGAAATTATTGGAGGAAGCTACGACGATTTTGAGATTTGACTGAGGTGTTATGATGTTATTTTTACGACGACGATGTGTATTATGCTGTTGCGGTATGTTTATGATCAATAAGATGATGCTGTATAAGGAATGTGATTACGTGTTGATATGTATATGAATAATGAATAGAAGGTAGGGACTCTGACTGGTGAAAAAGGATTTTGTAAACCGAGAATCATACTTTAAGAGTTATGAAATGTGTGTAAATGCGTGAATGTATCACAATGCCGGCGAAAATTTTTTGGACACTGTTATATTCATATGATTTTGTTTCTACAGATTTGTAACGCAAATTCTTGACCTATGAAATTTTTATATGAGACTGTCGCTGTAGCGAAAACTGCTGTCGTAAATATTTTGTTAAGAAAGGTAAGTGACCGTGAAGTAATTAGTTGTGAGCGGCCAGGTGTGTCAGACGCCTGGAGAAAAAAGCCATTATTGCGAGGCCTTTTCAGCGGCACAGGTAGAAAAAAAAAGGGAGGCCATTATCCTTGCTATTGACGTTCCTTTGTAGAGAGCATCGCAAAAACGACACGGTCGAACTTGAAAACATATGTTGACACTGTGGAGCTCTTAATTTATAATATTTACAGAAATGCCTAATGAAATGACGAGAAATATTTTTACATCTGCACACCTGATTATGACAAGCGTCTTTCTACGAGAGTTGAGAGAATGTCTACTAACTTATGAAATGTCACATGACTATTGAATGATATTTTTATGCTTTGGTTTGCGTAATTGCTTATTTCATTTGATATCTAGTTTCTAGCTGCACTGCAGCATTGGTTAAAATAAAATTTTATAGATGTACTAATATAAATATTTTCTGTCTACAGATCGAGTAAATAATAATTTTTTCAAAAAAAAATGAGGGAGCACAAAAAGACATTTACCTTCACAGGAACTGCAATCATAGTTTTCTTTTCAAGTACTTGTTAATTTCTTTTGTAGAATAAATTGTGATGCATCACTCTAGTGTTGATGTGACATAGGTATTAGACATGGCCATTTTTAGTGTAATACTTTTTCTGCTTGAACTTTGTCATGTTTAGGTATAAGTTATGCTGTTTGCCAGGCATAGTGCTACTGAATTTTAATTTGTGTTACTCTGCTAAGCCAGATTTATTTTTCTTGTTTGCTGCACATTGCCTTATATTAGTCGTAATATTGCAATTGCTTCGCTAATTTCTAAAATGCTGCTTCCTTTGCAAATCTGCACTTTTTTGTCATTGCTGTTTGCGTTAATTGTTTTATGTGCTGCTGCATTGCCTCGTCCCTTAGTTTAGCATCTGAGCTCAGTAAATTTAAGTTAGCTTAAGAGGGGGTAGACTATATAAGAAACTAGTTGTGATGAATGGAAAGAAATGCATTGAAGGTATATGAAAACGTTTTGGGCCAAAATGAGTATTGTACAATGATCCGTAATTATTTTGAAAGAAATATGAACAGAGTAGAGAAAGCAGGTATTGATAGGACTTTTTGGAAATAATGAGGAACGAAGGGAGATCTCCGAGAAGTAAAGAAAGTTTTGTTTGCAAAATACTGCAGTAAAAGAAACCCTGTCCTTTCTTTGTGTTATCCCACTATGTGTTTGTGTACCCTTGTGTATTTGTTTTCTTCCTGTCTCTGTGTACTGTTTCATAGAATTTTTTTTCTCTTCTAATACTAAGCTACATTCACTATGATGAGGAATACTGTTATCCTCAAATATAATTTGCATTAATAATATGTTATTTTCTTTGTAAAGATGTTTAGACATTATTTATTCTGTTTTGTTTTAAGGGGATACGGAATCGGATTTTGGGTTAAAAAATCGAATTTTTTTTTATTGGCGTATTATATTCTGCCATGTTTCCTCTTTAAAATGACGTATCATACATAGCTCTACTACAATTATAACTATTTTATTTTTATATATTTGTGAGATCGGGTATTGCGCTTTAGTTATACACGTCTCTCGTGGCTGACCATGAACTTTTTGGCAGTACCTTTAAAGTGACATGAATTCAAATATCCCGGTTTCCAGCGACTATTTATACACTAGTTGCCCGAAAATGTTTCTCTCTGGTTTCCTCAAGTTACTCTTTGACTTTGTGGCGGGACTGTTTTGTAAACAGTGTGATATAAGAAAGTAGTAGTTGTTGAGTTATTTCGTATTTAGTGCTTCATTTTTCGCAGTGAAAATGCCTAGAGATAAAGCAAAAGTATTTAAAAAGCGTGTGAACTGGCAAAAGAAAAGAAATAATGATTCATTAGCAAAGCAAAGCAGTTCATCATCATCACTGTTGGAAAATGTGAATCCACTTATTACTGATTTGCCGAACGAACTTACACCAAATGAAAACAGTGCTTCTCATAAAAAACTAAGAGATTTGGAAGAGAAATATAATTTACTTGATAGAGGGAATGAAGTTTTTGAACTCATTGATACGAATATATTGTGTGAAGCTCTTGAAAACAGTTTGTGCTGCAAAAAATGTCATGGAAACGTTTCTCTGAAAGTAGAATCCCATGTTGGCCTGGCTGCCCAGTTTAATTTAATATGCAGTGTTTGTAAATACAGCTGTAAGTTTCCAAGTTCGGTTTCAGTAACTGTAAATAATGGATACAAGAAAACTGAACTTTATAGTGTAAATATTAGGTTAGTTTATGGATTGCGAGCAATTGGTAAGGGCAAAGCAGCTGGTGATATGCTATGTGGTGTTCTAAATCTTCCAAGTGCACCTTCAAAGTTTGAAGCTTACAATTATGTACTAGGATCTGCAGTTGAAGATGTAGCACAGAAGTCAATGCAGGTTGCTGTGGAAGAAGCAGTGGAAGAAAATGACGGCAGTCGTGACCTCACAGTGGCGTTTGATGGCACGTGGCAGAAAAGGGGCCACACCTCCAACAATGGTGTTGTAACAGCAACTAGTGTTGATACTGGCAAGGTTATTGATGTTGCAATAATGTCTAAATACTGTAGGTGCACAGGCAGGCTGAAAAATGAACACAGTGATGACTGTATTGCTAATTATTATGGTAGTAGTGGTGGCATGGAGGTTGCTGGGGTGAAGAAAATTTTTCATCGCTCTTCACAGTGGTATAATGTTCGCTATGTCAAATATCTGGGAGATGGTGACTCTAAAGCATTCAAAGAAGTTTTGGAAAGCAAACCATACGGGAACAGTGTAAATATAAGCAAACTTGAATGTATAGGACATGTGCAGAAGAGAATGGGTGCCAGGCTGAGAAGGTTAAAATCAGTTATGAAAGGGAAAAAACTAGATGATGGGAAAACCTTGGATGGCAGAGGAAGATTGACTGATTCCATAATAGACCACATTCAGAACTGCTATGGCCTTGCAATCAGGCAAAATACAGGCAATCTTGAAGAAATGAGGAGAGCTATATGGGCTTTATATTTCCACACCGCATCCACGGATGAGCATCCACAACATGGTTTGTGCCCCAAAGGTGAAAACAGCTGGTGTAAATACAATAGGGGACTAACAACAGGAGAGAAATACATTCACCACCACAGTCTACCATCAGCCATCATGGCAGAAATAAAGCCCATTTTCAGAGATCTGGCTGACAGAAGTCTTCTGATGAAATGTCTTCACGGAAAAACGCAGAACCCCAACGAGTGCTTGAATAGTGTGATATGGCATCGTCTCCCAAAAACAGTGTTTGTCGGAATTAATACACTACATTTTGGTGTGTATGATGCTGTGGCAACCTTCAATCTTGGAAATATAACTAAATGCCAGGTCCTTCAAAAGTTGGGTATGTGTGTTGGTTCCCGTACGGTACGTGCTATGTTCCTTTTAGATCAGCACAGACTAAGGCATGCTGATAATATAATCAAGACATTAGTGAAAAAAGCAAGACAGGTGCAGAGGGGTGCCAAAAGAAGACTTGAAGATGATTATGAAGACTGTGAAGGGGGTATTAGCTACGGATCAGGAATGTTTTAATCTTCTTTCTCCGTTTCCCGTAAGTTTACTTTTTACTTCATCTAGGAACATTATCTCAGGTACTGGTCAACCTAGAAGTCTGAAATTTTTATGACGTAGTGACATAGGTCCCTATTACATACTGAAACAACGATTTTTTAATTACTTGATTTACAAAAGACTTAGGGGTGATAGTCTAGTAAAAAGCGATGGAAAAAATTTACTTAAAAATAAATGTACAATATCTCTGTAAGAAAATACTTTGACAATAAACTGTTGTTTCAGTATTGTTGTAACATATGAATGCACATACAGTAAAATTTTTACCTCTCTGTCTCCAGTAGTTTGTGAGAAAATGTTCCCTATAGTAGGCATATATTAACATTGCGGGGATAGGTGATTCCGTATCCCCTTAATGCTCATGTGTGAAGTTGATGTTTCAAAATTTATTCTGATCTTTATGTATGTACTTATGTCATTATTCTTGTAACACTGAAGTATATGTTTATTTCTATTCTATTGTAAAACCTGTACTACAAATGTTATCTGTATTGTTATGTTCTTTAATGATGTATTTTGTACCTTTGTAATTGTAAGTTACATTTCACTGCACACGTTTCTATTGGTCATAGTATATGGACAATATGTGTGAAGTAGGGACTGTTAGTGTTTGCACGTGTGTTAATAATTCAGCAAGGGACTGGTTAACAGCATTGCTGGCTCTCAGGACAATTCAAAAACTTTGTGAGTGCACAAGTGGTGGTTATGGACTTGCTCTATTATCCGCAAGACTCTTCAATGGTGACTGTGCACCTGCATAGTCACAACAGATGGCTGCTGGCCATCTCTTCAAGGACTACAGTGGGTCTGCACCTTTGGTGGCCCACCAATACCGTAATCTCTACCAGGACTACAGTGGGTCTGCTCTGTGATGACCTACCCACCAATACTCTTTAAAACTTTGACTGACTCCGCTGTGGGTTTGCTCTGTTGTGGCCCATTACCTGTCAGCATGTCAAGAGTCAGCACTGTCTTTCCGTTGGAAGGACAACACTACTTCTTCAAGACTGCATGGAAATCCACTACTTCTGTGTGCAATTTCGTTTATTAATGAGACTTTGTGAAAAAAAACCGTAATTACTATTACGATGAATGATCAGGACTATCTTTATGGACTGTGAGAAAATTTTAGCTTTTGACCAACATTGTATCAATAAGTGTGTGCATTTGATTTCTTTGTTATTGTAATTACGATTATGAAAAATTTTAACAAATATGTATTGGCCAGTGCCCAAAAAAATTTGTAAAATTTTTTGTGGGTAGCATGGGGGCTATGTAAGTAGGCTGTTTAGGTTTTTTATTGGTAACGCCACCTCTGTATGAAAATCACTGGCTGTGCTGTGTGCAGTCTGTGGCTGCTTTGCATTGTTGTAATACTCGCCATTGTAGTGTTAGGCAGCTGGCTGTGAACAGCGCGTAGTGTTGCGCAGTTGGAGGTGAGCCGCCAGCAGTGGTGGATGTGGGGAGAGAGATGGCGGAGTTTTGAAATTTGTCATGAACTGCTATATTTATATATGATGATATCAAGGTAAATACATTGTTTGTTCTCTATTAATATCTTTCATTTGCTAACTATCCCCATCAGTAGTTAGTTTCATTACGAGTTCGTCTTTGTCTGTACATTTCACATAATCGAGCAGTTTTCCTATGTATCTTCTCCTCAGTTGTAACGCTTTCTGATGTTCTTGTAGTTCTGGTAGTGTTAGCACTTGTAGTTCGTTCTCGGTTTTACTAAACTAATTCTCAGCACACTTACGAAGCCCGTGCGGTTAAAGGCGCTGCAGTCTGGAGCCGCAAGACCGCTACGGTCGCAGGTTCGAATCCTGCCTCGGGCATGGATGTTTGTGCTGTCCTTAGGTTAGTTAGGTTTAACTAGTTCTAAGTTCTAGGGGACTAATGACCTCAGCAGTTGAGTCCCATAGTGCTCAGAGCCATTTGAACACTTACGAAGCGTCATACACGATACGGAAATTTTAAGTGAAACTATACGGAATTAGACCTAAAATCAGAAATTGGAAGGAATGATGCCCAATTAACACATACGGCACGTACATGGGAGGCCACCTAGGGTTTCCCTGCCGTCACTTCAGTTATACACTTAAGACTTACTCCACAAATGGATTGTTTTTATACATGGTGTACAAATCATTCTGACCACATCAAATAACTTTTTGTCCGGGAAGGAAACATAAAATGTATGAATGAAGTGTCCTTCAGCTACCGGGCGGCCATTAAACAGCCTGACTGTTGTTGGATTCTCTGGCAACCCCTGTCGGATACATCCCTTTCCCTCTATGGGTTCCGAGTTAACTGCTCTACAGACATCTCTACGAGTGTTCAGCAGAGGTCGTCTTTGACAGAGGAACTATTTCACCGTACGTCCCTCAGGCACCAACCAGGGACTGCGGATCACATCTTCTACATGTACATCTACGTGATTACCCTTCTAGTCACAATAAAGTGCCTGGCAGAGGGTTCAATGAACCAAACAAAACAATTTTCTGAGAAACCATTCTCTACAATTTCGAATGACGTTTTATTCCTTCTGTGCGGGCGTTAAACGCATAATTTTTCCAGCATCTCAAGGGTAGTTTGAAGTCACCACCGACTGTAATTGTGTGAGCGGGGTTCATATTTGAAATGAGACTCAAGTTTTCTTTGAACTTTTCAGCCAACTATATCTTCTGAGTCGGGGGGTCGGTAAAACGATCCAATTAATAGTTTAGTCCGATTGTCAGGTATAACCTCTACCCATACTATTTCACACGAACTATCTACTGCAATTTCGCTACAAGGCGAACTACCTCTGACTGCAACAAATACTACACCACTACCTGTATTTAATCTATCCTTTATGAACACTGTTAGATCGTTTGAAAAAATTTCGGCTGAACTTATTTCCGGCTTTAGCCAGCTCTCTGTACCTAAAACTATTTGAGCTTCAGTGCTTTCTATTAGGGCTTGGAGCTGTGGTTCTTTCCCAACACAGCTACGACAATTTACAACTACAATACCAATCGTTTCTACAACTACCTTACTGCGTTTTACCTGTCCACTTTTAGATGGACGCCCCTTCTGTGGTTCCCGGGGACCCTCTAACCTAAAAAACCGCCCAGTTCCTTCCACACAGCCCTCGCTTCCTGTGTAGCTGCCTCCTGTGTGTAGTGGACTCCTGATCTATTAAGCGGAACCCGGAAACCCGCCACCCGATGGCGGAAGTCAAGGAATCTGCAGCCTACACGGTCTCAGAACCACCTGAGCCTCTGATTCAGACCCTCCACTCGGCTCTGCACCAAAGGACCACAGTCGGTTCTGTCGACGATGCTGCAGATGGTGAGCTCCGCCTTAATCTTGGAAGCAAGACTGACAGTCTTTACCATTTCCGCTAGCCTCCCGAAACCAGACAGAATCTACTCCGATCCGAAGCGATACACTTCATTGGTACCGACATGAGCCACCACTTGCAGTTGGCTGTAGCCTGTACTCTTCATGGTATCCGGAAGCACCCTTTCCACATCTGGAATGACTCCCTCCGGCATGCCCACGGAGCGCACACTGGCTTCCTTCCCCTCCTTGGCAGCCATATTCCTAAGGGGCCCCATTACACGCCTAACGTTGGAGCTCCCAACTACCAGCAAGCCCACCATCTCCGAATTCCCAAACCTTGCGGGTCGAGAAGCTTCCTCTGGAACAGGGTGGACGACTGCATCCGGCTCAGAGACATCGTGAGCCACAGACAACGCCCGAAACCTGTTCGTCAAATTAACTGGGGAGGCTGTGCAATCCTCCCCTCGAGTACCAGCGCCTTTGTTGCCGTCTTTGCGGAGATGTCTGGTGCGGAAATAGCTTCAGGCCGCCTCGTGTAACGATCAACTGCTGTGATTCAATAGCGGCGACCGTACGAAAATGGACAGAGTGACAATATGGAAAGTATGTGTGAAAATCTCATCGTCGGTGTTGGGAACTGTACCACTGGAGTGAAAGCGTGCCAGTTGACCTCGGTTCGCTGACATTCCAGACAGGAGCGTGCACCCGCTCTCTACAGCCCTTCTGTATTCCTCGGTACACCATCTTGCTTGGTACTAATTTAACCGTTCGTCTGACAACCTGATGAGCCAGATGAAGAACTGTGATTCGTCATAGGCTAGCGAGAGATCAGTGCAAAAATTCTCTATTACATTTCAGTCCACCCTCTTTAGTGGAAGTTTTGCGTGACTACAATGTAAGCCAACGAAGAGAAAGTGGAAATATTACTCATTTGGAGTGACCAACGTAAATGGGACCGTATGACCAGTGTAGATTTCCTTGTTTCGATTTATTTATGAAGTGGCATCGGGCACGTCCCACGTGTCCCCTGGTCGGTCCACTGCTGTGGCCACCCCGGGTACTGTCTGCACTGTGGTCGAGTGGGAGATCATTCCAAAGTCTGAAGTCTGGCAGGCAGCAAAAATCTTTCTGAGGGGAGGTTCGTTTGACGAACAGGTTTCGGGTGTTGTCTGTGGCTCACGATGTCTCTGGGCCGGATGCAGTCGTCCACCCTGTTCCAGAGGAAGCTTCTCGACCCGCAAGGTTTGGGAATTCGGAGAGGGTGGGCTTGCTGGTAGTTGGGAGCTCCAACGTTAGGCGTGTAATGGGGCCCCTTAGGAATATGGCTGCCAAGGAAGGGAAGGAAGCCAGTGTGCTCTCCGTGGGCATGCCGGGGGGAGTCATTCCAGATGTGGAAAGGGTGCTTCCGGATACCATGAAGAGTACAGGCTGCAGCCAACTGCAAGTGGTGGCTCATGTCGGTACCAATGAAGTGTATCGCTTCAGACCGGAGTAGATTCTGTCTAGTTTCGGGAGGCTAGCGGAAGTGGTAAAGACTGCCAGTCTTGCTTCCGAAATTAAGGCGGAGCTCACCATCTGCAGAATCGTCGACAGAACCGACTGTGGTCCTTCGGTGCAGAGCCGAGTGGAGTGTCTGAATCAGAGACTCAGGCGGATCTGTCAGTGTGTAGGCAACAGATTCCTTCAAATGGTTGCTAATATATTTTTAGTTTGGTTCAAATGGTTCAGATGGCTCTGAGCACTGTGGGACTTATCTGCTGAGGTCATCAGTCCCCTAGAACTTAGAACTACTTAAACCTAACTAACCTAAGGACATCACACACATCCATGCCCGAGACAGGATTCGAACCTGCGACCGTAGCGGTCACGCGGTTCCAGACTGAAGCGCCTAGAACCGCTCGGCCGGCCGCAGATTCCTTCACTTGCTCATTCGGCTGGTGGGTTTCCGGGTTCCGCTTAATAGGTCAGGAGTGCACTACACACAGGAAGCGGCTACACGCGTAGCGGGTGCTGCGTGGTAGGGACTGGGTGGTTTTATAGGCTAGAGGGTCTCAGTCAACCACGGAAAGGGCGTCCGTCTACAAGGGGACAGGTAAAATACAGTAATGTAGTTGTAGGAACGATCGGTATTGTACACTCCTGGAAATTGAAATAAGAACACCGTGAATTCATTGTCCCAGGAAAGGGAAACTTTATTGACACATTCCTGGGGTCAGATACATCACATGATCACACTGACAGAACCACACTCACATAGACACAGGCAACAGAGCATGCACAATGTCGGCACTAGTACAGTGTATATCCACCTTTCGCAGCAATGCAGGCTGCTATTCTCCCATGGAGACGATCGTAGAGATGCTGGATGTAGTCCTGTGGAACGGCTTGCCATGCCATTTCCACCTGGCGCCTCAGTTGGACCAGCGTTCGTGCTGGACGTGCAGACCGCGTGAGACGACGCTTCATCCAGTCCCAAACATGCTCAATGGAGGACAGATCCGGAGATCTTGCTGGCCAGGGTAGTTGACTTACACCTTCTAGAGCACGTTGGGTGGCACGGGATACATGCGGACGTGCATTGTCCTGTTGGAACAGCAAGCTCCCTTGCCGGTCTAGGAATGGTAGAACGATGGGTTCGATGACGGTTTGGATGTACCGTGCACTATTCAGTGTCCCCTCGACGATCACCAGTGGTGTACGGCCAGTGTAGGAGATCGCTCCCCACACCATGATGCCGGGTGTTGGCCCTGTGTGCCTCGGTCGTATGCAGTCCTGATTGTGGCGCTCACCTGCACGGCGCCAAACACGCATACGACCATCATTGGCACCAAGGCAGAAGCGACTCTCATCGCTGAAGACGACACGTCTCCATTCGTCCCTCCATTCACGCCTGTCGCGACACCACTGGAGGCGGGCTGCACGATGTTGGGGCGTGAGCGGAAGATGGCCTAACGGTGTGCGGGACTGTAGCCCAACTTCATGGAGACGGTTGCGAATGGTCCTCGCCGATACCCCAGGAGCAACAGTGTCCCTAATTTGCTGGGAAGTGGCGGTGCGGTCCCCTACGGCACTGCGTAGGATCCTACGGTCTTGGCGTGCATCCGTGCGTCGCTGCGGTCCGGTCCCAGGTCGACAGGCACGTGCACCTTCCGCCGACCACTGGCGACAACATCGATGTACTGTGGAGACCTCACGCCCCACGTGTTGAGCAATTCGGCGGTACGTCCACCCGGCCTCCCGCATGCCCACTATACGCCCTCGCTCAAAGTCCGTCAACTGCACATACGGTTCACGTCCACGCTGTCGCGGCATGCTACCAGTGTTAAAGACTGCGATGGAGCTCCGTATGCCACGGCAAACTGGCTGACACTGACGGCGGCGGTGCACAAATGCTGCGCAGCTAGCGCCATTCGACGGCCAACACCGCGGGTCCTGGTGTGTCCACTGTGCCGTGCGTGTGATCATTGCTTGTACAGCCCTCTCGCAGTGTCCGGAGCAAGTATGGTGGGTCTGACACACCGGTGTCAATGTGTTCTTTTTTCCATTTCCAGGAGTGTAGTTGTAAATTGTCGTAGGTGTGTTGGGAAAGAACCAGAGCACCAAGACCTAATAGAAAGCACTGAAGTCAAACAGTTAGCCGACCGTGTGGCCGAGCGGTTCTAGGCGCTTCAGTCCGGAACCGCGCTGCTGCTACGGTCGCAGTTTCGAAGCCTGCCTCGGGAATGGATGTGTTTGATGTCCTTAGGTTAGTTAGGTTTAAGTAGTTCTAAGTCTAGGGGACTGATGACCTCAGATGTTAAGTCCCATAGTGCTTAGAGCCATTTGAACCATTTGAATCAAATAGTTACCTGTACAGAAAGCTGGCTAAAGTCGGAAATATGATCGGGCGAAATGTTTTCAAACTATCTAACATTGTTCAGAAAGGATAGATTAAATACAGTTGGTCGTGGAGTATTTATTGCTGTCAGAAGTAGTTTGCCTTGTAGTGAAATTGATGGGTAGAGATTATACTTGATAATCGAACTAAATTATTAATTGGATCGTTTTACTGAACCCCCGACTCAGAAGATATAGTTGCTGACCAGTTCAAAGAAAACTTGAGTCTCATTTCAAATAGGTGTCCTACTCAAACAATTATAGTCGCTAATACTTCAATCTACCCTCGATATGCCAGAAAAATTACACGTTTAATGCCGGCGGGAGGCATAAAATGTCATCCCAAATTGTACTGAAAACTTTCTCAGAAAATTATTTTGAACAATTAGTTTATGATCCTACTAGGAGCGTAAATGGTTGCGAAAGCATAGTTGACTTCTTAGCAACAAATAACCCTGGACAAATAGTGAGCATCGTGACGAATACATCGATTAGTGACCACAAGGCTGCTGCTGCTAGGCTGAATGTCGTAAAACCTACAACCATCAAAAAGAAACGCGAAGTATATCTATTTAAAAAATCTGATAAAAATGCTCTTAAGGCCTTTTTAGGAGACAGTCATCACTTCTTCCAGTCTGATAATGTAAGCCTAGAAAAGCTGTGGAATGATTTCAAAGGGATAGTATCAACCGCGGTTGAGAGATATGGACTAAATAAATTAATAAGTGATGGTACTGATCACCCGTGGTACACAAACGGGTCTGATCGCTGTTGCAGAAGCAACGATAAAAGCATGCCAAATTTAAAAGAACGCAAAATCCTTAAGATGGGCGAATTTTTGCAGAGGTGCAGAGGTTCGAAATATAGTGCGTACTTCAATGCGAAATGATTTTAATAATTTCAATAACGAAACTCTGTCTCGAAATCTGTTAGAAAACCTAAAAAGATTCTGGTGGTGCACGGTGAAGTCACTGATGACAGTGCCACCAAGCAGAGATACTAAACACGGTTTTCCGAAACTCTTTCGCCAAAGAAGACGAAGTAAATATTCCTGAATTTCAATCAAGAACAACTGCCAAGATGATAAATGTAGAAGTAGATATCCTCGGTGTCGCAAAGCAGCTTAATTCACTTAATAAAGGCAAGTCTTCCGGTCCAGATTGTATACCAGTCAGGTTCCTCTCAGAGTATGCTGATGGAATAGCTCACAGAAAGATCCGTACCTAAAGACTTGAAAATTGCTCATGTGGCACCAATACAAAAAATGGGAAGTAGAAGTAATCCGCTGAATTACAGGCATATATAACTAATGTCGTAGGGTTTTGGAACATATACTGTATTCGAACATTATGAAGTACCTCGAAGAAAACGGTTTATTGACTCTTAGTCAATACGGATTCAGAAAATATTGTTCTTGCGAAATATAACTAGCCCTTTATACTCATGAAGTAATGAGTGCTATCGACAGGGGATGTGAAATTACTTCCACATTTTAGATTTCCATAAGTCTTTCGACACCGTTCCTCACAAGCGTCTTCTAACCGAACTGCGTGCCTATGGAATATCGCCTCAGTTGTGAGACTGGATTCGTGATTTCCTCTCAGAAAGGTCACAGTTAGTTGACGAAAACCATCGAGTGAAACTGAAGTAATATGCGGCGTTCCCCAAGGTAGTGTTGTAGGCCCTCTATTGTTCCTGATCTATATTAACGACCTAGGAGACAACCTGAGTAGCCATCTTAGATTGTTTGCAGATGATGCTGTCTTGTGAAGTCATCAGATGACCAAAACGAATTGCAAAATGATTTAGATAAGATATCTGTATGGTGCGAAAAGTGGCAATTGACCCTGAATAAAAAAAGTGCGAAGTTATTCACATGAGTACTAAAAGATCCACTAAATATCGATTACAAAATAAGTCACACAAATCTGAAGGCTGTCAATTCAACTACATACTTAAGGATCACAATCACAAATAACCTAAATTGGAACGATCACATAGATAATGTTGCGAGTAGCGCAAACCAAAGATTGCGATTAATTTGCAGAACACTTAGAAGGTGCAACAGGTCTACTAAAGAGACTGCTTACACCACGCTTGTCCGCCCCATTCTGGAGTATTGCTGTGCGGTGTGGGATCCTCATCAGGCGGGACTGAAGGATGATATCGAAAAAGAACAAAGAAGGGCAGCTCCTTTTGTATTATGGCGAAATAGGGGAACAGTGCCGCATGCATGATACGTGAATTGGAGTGGCAATCACTAAAACAAAGGGGTTTTTCGTTGCGACGGGAGCTTCTCATGAAATTTCAATCACCAGTTTTCTCCTCCAATTGCGAAAACATTCTATTGGCACCCACATACATAGGGAGAAATGATCATCACGATAAAATAAGAGAAATCAGATCTCGCACAGAAAAATTTAAGTGCCGGTTTTTCCCGCGCGCTGTTCGAGAGTGGAACGGTAGAGAGACGGCTTGAAGGTGGTTCATTGAACGCTCTGCCAGGCACTTAATTGTGAATAACAGAGTAATCAAGTAGATGTAGCTGTAGATGTACATGGACGGATTCCCTACCGCTGCATTTGTCGGACTACAAACAGCCACGAAGGAAGATCCCCAGTGTTCACGTGACCATTTGGTCTATGCAGAGTAGTTACGGGTACCTAGAGAACTTACTGTATCGGAAACACGTTAACCAACAACGACAGAAAAGTAATGACGGAGTTCGCACGGCAGTAGAGCTCGCACACGTCCCGACTACATAGGCTCTACCCGTCAGGTACGGTGTATGGGAAGTCTGCATTCACAAAGACCTGGGTGCAAAGGCACATTTCTGACTCGGAGACGACACCGTACGGCAGCCATTACGTCCACCATATACTGGTCCAGAAAAAGTTCTGGCAAAAGGAAAGAACACCTTCCCGACTGATCTAAATAGCAGGCATGAATCTCGGTCGATTGATTAAAACCTACCTCGACGGAGAAGAATCTCAGCAGCGCAGTTTCGGTGGTTTCCCATCAAACTGCAGCAAACCTTCAGCACAGATGGACACGGAAGACGATTAGGTGACGCAGGGGGACAACATAAAGCAAACGACGGCTGTCACGGCACACACACACACAGACACCCTGCGGTTGTCACAAGGGCCGACCAACCAGTTGAGCAGGCACTGTGGGCACAGACGGAGCAAGAAACAGAGAAAGCAACTTTGCTGCAGCAATGCAGAATTTATGTAACACTCTTTGAATGTTTAGCAGTTGCTAATTGAGTGTCAGTTAAGAGACTTAAGAATTACTCACGCGTGTGACTTTATGCGGTAATTATATTATTCACAGCATAATTACCCATGATGTGACATCTCCTGAAGTTAGTGTCGTACTGTGATAATTTGTGTAGATACTTTCAACGGCATATGTGGATACTCTCTGCAAAATGCGTTGCAAATAGAGTAAGTAAAAAAGAAGTAATAAATTTAAACGTCATACACAATGTGGCAGTTTTTCACGCATCTCAGTGTGTGTGACGTCATATCTCCTGAACTGTGATAGGTAGGTGGTTCTTGACCCCACAGCGATTGTTACTGACAGAGAATGATATGTGTATCAAGTTGGATTGAAATCGGTCCACTGATTTAGGAGGAGACATGGAAAACACACACACACACACACACACACACACACACACACATACACTTACGCGTTTTTATAATATGTGTGGATTTCAGCCTTGGGTCGGGATACGTCAGTACAGACAGTATTCCACATAATTTCGCCGAAACTCAATATGAGGCTCATTCGAATTGGTGTAAGAAAAGCTGGATCAGTTCGACCGAGGAAATGCGAAATCCGCACACAGCATCATACCGAGAACGAAACCAGGGATATATTCGACCGAGTCGGAAACCAAGCAGCAATCAGTCTAAAACACCAAAGGTGTTTGTTCACGAACCACTTCAAGATTATGATCGCCCGTTCCTTAAATTACACAAAACATGTCGCTACCATTGTTTAGAAGAACGAAGGGTAGTTAATGCTGAGTTGTATACAATATTTTGTTTGCCGCAAGTAATGAATGCAGTCAGGAGAAAACGTAGCAACATTTTTCATTCTGACGACATCACCTGGCATCCAGAATGTCACCGAAATGGTTGTCTGACAGAGTAAAGCTCGTAAGGGATATCTCATTCTCATATTCATCTGATTTATCACTTAAAATTCCTTTTTGCTCTCTTTCGTCAAACAAAAAATAAAAAAATACATGTACAACGATTTTCATCACCTCACGCAGCTGTCGAATCCTTTCAAAACAATGTTTCGATCGGAACTGGGAAAAGATTTCCAGAATCGATTACAATGCATGCGAAAGTGCATACAGTTTAAAAGAGAATGTTACGGTAAGCTATGTACGGTGTTGTATCAAAAATATTTTCATTGCTTTTTTAGTAATTTAGTAATTTTAGTAATTTAGTAATTACCTATACCAGAGGAAAGCATGCAAAAAATCTGTGCTTCCATTGTATATCCCACGAACTACGAAACTAGTCTCGTAACAATAAACGGTTAAAAACCCGTTTTTACCGGAAACGAGAGTACAAACAAGTGAGGGATAATGGAAAATTTTTCAGATATTACCACTACAAAATAATCGGGCTGCCTTTGGATGACACATAATAAGCCATTAAATAACATTTTCCAATATTTCTAAGAGTACATTTTGTGGTCACTGACACGTTCATAGACTAAAATAACCATCAAAATCAAGTGAAGTTTTGCACCATCTGAAAGACGAAACACCGCTCAGGGGCGGTACGGGAAAGAGCCGAGTCCCTTTCGGATGATGTGCCGAGGCGGCGAGAAGAATTCCTGTGGCGCCCGGGGAATTTAGGGTAAAATAAGGATGGACAAAAAAATCTGTCCGGGCAGGTGCGTTTCAGATGATCAAAGCAGTCTCTCAGAAAAACAAGATACCTTTGTATCACCGAGATGGAAGGGGATTTAAGCTGAAACGGAATTGATTTAAGCGATAAAAGTAATACCAGGCCACAAAAGAAGCATAGCGTTAAAACGTGGCATGCCGCTAGCTTTTACGATAAAATAACCTATAGTTAACGTTTAACGCAGTGAAAGATGGGGCGCCGAAGGTATAATCAGAGAAAAGACGGGAGTATGTTAAGTGTATAAAATAATTACACCATTCAAATTAGGCTACTTGATTAGAACAAACATGTCCATAGTCTATTGTTAAATCATACCATAGTTACATATAGAACTCAACAGAAATGAAACGATCGTACCCTTAAAAATTGCGGAAAAATCAGGTCATTTGCCCGAAGTGATGTTTATGTTGCTGTGGTTTTCAGTCTGGTTTGGTGGAGTTCTCTACGCTTGTCAATCATGTGCCTCTTCATTCCTGAATAACCACTGCATCATACATCCACCTCAATCTGTTTACTGTAGTCAAACATCGGTCCTCTTCTAAAATGTTTTCTCTAAGACACATCCCTTATTGGCACATTGGGGATACCTGGAGGCCTCAGGATGTGCCCAATTAACTGACGGCTGTTTTAGTCAAATTGCGACATATATTACTTTTCTTCTGAATCGTACTTGATATCTACTACATAACATAACATAATTATATGGAATTCCTTTTCTTTTAAATACAACCTTTGGTGTTTACTCACGCATTCGTTCCTCAAAATAACAACCATTCGTCTGAAAACCTGAATTAAACCATATACCTCACATTTTTGTATGTGATAAAACGTATGTATAACTGTTATTACAACTTGGAACTTATAAATACGACGTAGAACCAAAAACCTAACATTACACCAATAATGCTTGCAAGTCCAAAGGAAATTTTGCATCGTAATCAGAATAACACAGGCACTGCAATATCGTATTTATCTGCTGATATGGGGTAAGCGACTTTCAAGTACAACGTCTGACCTGAACAGGAATATACATAATGAATGTACGGGTTCAGGTCGTGGACCCATGGTTGACGACATATCGAAGTTTGGTCTGGCCGTGGCCCGTGCAGGGAGAGCCGAATGGTAAGGCGACCACTCGCGATAAGCGAGAAATCTGGGTTCGAATCTCGGTTCATTATCGTCATTCCATTCTACAGTCGATGGCAGTCTTTACTCACATTTGCGAAATCATTTGATGTGTTTCGTAACGGCTATGGTTACCGCAGTACCTGTTCCTTTGAACAAGCATGCGTGTCCAAAGGAACTTTGCATCGTAATCAGAATAATACAGGTAGTGCGATATCGTATATACGCATTTAAACCGTACCCTTTGAAGAAATCACCCATTTAACTGCATTTAATGTGTTACACACAAAAAACTGAAAATTCTGTGGTGAACTAAAACTGGAGTATATAGCGAAAACAACTGCCATAATGGTCGAATAAAAACTGCTTCTGCCGAAAGAGCAGGTCAGCTATGCTAATTGGTGTATAATTAGAGGGGTAGCAGCAATACATAATTTTATAATTGCGCTGGAGAGCTATTAACACATATTCTCCCATATTATCACCATTAATATATGAGCTATTAATTCTAAAGTCTTCGTGAATTTAGTTTATAGCACTGTGTTTTTTAATAACAGTATTGGCACAGTCCATAAAAGCATTATCAGGAGGGGAGAGTTGTATGGGAAGCGTGTATTAGGCAGGGATGTGATTTTCTAAGGAGCCATCAGAACACTTGATCCGTTGATCAATGACTGCAGGTATTGCACATCTGAAGTTCGATATGGACAATGATACTGTCTAGGAGAAGATTTGTGGAGCAGGCAGCTGTTAATACTTAAGATTAAACGAATGTAGGACAAAGCTAAATTGAAACCCCTGCATCAAATGATCGCCACTTTAAGCTTTTGAGTGTGTGTGTGTGTGTGTGTGTGTAATGGGAAACAAACCATCCCTTTCTGTCATACTAAAGACATTACGTGTGCTATTTCTCTGCACTGACTGCAGTTACAAATTGTAAATATCTACAGACACACCTGCTAAAATGCTAGTAGTCTGTGTAACAGAACAGTGCTGCCACAGCGTGATGGCATTCTGAGAGACTTAGCACAGCTCTGAGTCTTGGCTTGGTGCATCTAGAGCCCTGATTACATTTCAGAATACATCAATACACTTCCCTCCCATATACATCTCTATTGTGGTGTTAAACTGCCAAATGGTGTATTACATTTAACGGTCATTTACAGACTGAATTTTCACTCTGCATCGGAGTGTATGCTGATGAGAAATGTCCTCGCAGATTAAAACTGTGTGCCAGAGTGGGACACGAAACCAGGATCTTCGCCTTTCACAAGAAAGTGTTCTACTGACTAAGCTACCTCAACATGACTTACAACTGGTTCTCACAGCTGTACTTCCGTCAGTAGCTCATCCCCTACTTTCCAAACTTCACACAAGTTCTTCCACAAATCTTGCAACACCAGCACTCCCTGAAGAACGGATATTGCGGAGGCATGGCTTAGCTACAGTCTCGGGGATTTTTTCCAGAATGTGCTTCCAGGACGGTGACTCATGACATGGACCTTAGATGTTGACCCTTGATTGTTCCTGAGTCCCCCTTGTCTCACTATTTATATTGTAATCAAAATTAGCCACGTACCCAAATTTAAGGTACCAATGCGTGTTGTGTGTACCTTGGAAATCAAACTTTCACGCAAGATTCTGCTTGCTCACCGTCTGCCTAAATTGGTCTGACGATCAGCTAAAGGCTAGTTTTCAGTGCTAGATCCTGAAAACGGCCCCTAAGTGCCGAAATTCGTCACCCTATACGAAACTGCTTGAATAAACTGATGAAGTAAATACGTTACTGCAGGGTATTAAGGAAAAATAAATTTTCAGAATAATCTTAAATACCAGACAAGTGCATGTTTCAACAAAATTCATAGTTGCCTAATGTAATAATAATGTAACTGTTATACAGTGTTTCTTAAATTTGTAAAAACTGTCATGACAACTTTTTAGCTATATCACAACGCTTGGAACTATATCAGTAGTCATTATATATCTTTATATACAGCTGTAAACTGTAATATTGGAAATTTTAATATCAAAATACTTATGTAAATATATCGATGTCTGTTAAATATGCATTTCCTCATTCATATTACATGTGAATCAGCTATGTTTTCGCATTATCTGAGCCAAAATGCTTAGCTTTAGTTGGTCAAAAGGACTTTTCTTAAACTTTTATATTTATGTTTTACACTTTATGTCAATTAGTTTGGCTTTTTCGTTCTAGACCTATCAGTTACTCTTCTTATATCAGGTTAAAAAACATTTTTATTAAGGCTGCTATGCTAATATTTTCCTAAGTTATCTCAATAAATGCATCTCTATCAGACCTGGTCTTGGCATGCCATGCTTCACATTAGCCGAATATGTGGACCACATCCAGGCCAAGATTCGTCCTGTTTCGGCTTTGCTCATTCACGATTATATGGCAACCTGACGGCGAAAATCTGTGAATCTTGAAAGGTCCCTGTTGGATTCCTTTTATGTTAATTTCTTATATCTGTTGTCATTTACGGCATAAATTCCTCTTCTAAATTTACTGTTTCTGACTATCTGGGAGGGGACTGAGCAGTGAAACGTGTTACTTTTACACATAAACAAGAACGATCTGTCACACTACTACACTTTAAAACACAGTTTATATGTAATTCATGTCACACAGTCTCATACGGAACCTACATCCGCTTTCTTTTATATACTGTATATGATAAGATACTGTCATCCCCCTTCCATTCTGTGTGAAAGAATGAATGAGCAAATGTATTTCTAGTTGCATGCTTGATGGTAGCAGACAAGCCTGTCTGCTAGAGAACAGTAGGACCAACGTCGGAACAGGTAGCTACGCTTTCTAGAAGCAAAGAAGTTTCTATTCTTAGTATGGTCCTGTCCGTCCCTTGTCATGTTGGTACAGGAAGCTGCCTCTCTGGTCACTTCCGTTTGTATTTGTGAGGCACCCCTCAGGAGGGACCCACTGCAGTCTGTCTGCGGCGAGCGTCTGAAGTGGTAAGATCTCCGGCTAAGCGCGTGTCTGCTATGTCTGTAGGACAACGGATTTCTTAAGATCAGCCTAACTGAAAATTTAATCACCTTTATTTCATATTTACCTCTAAAATTTCTAATGTTATCTTAAATTGCAACGCAGTGTAATTCAAGTGTGAAGTTCATCATATCTTCCGGTAGTTGCTTTGTCACTACTTTGTGAGTAAAGTGGAACCACGTGTTGATCAGTAACTCTAACTAAGATCATCAATCTTAAATGCGAATGTGCGTGAGATTATAACGTCTCGTCTTGACAATATTTTTCAATATAGCAACTTTTCTTTATGTTCAACCCACGTAGGCTGTACTTTGTGAGACCAGTACCACGTGCTTATACAATTGTTTGACCCATCAGGTTAATAGTAAGACGATAGTAACCAGTTCAAGGTTTTTCTTTTGTAAATTGCTTTTCGATAGTTACACTCTTTGTGTAAACCAAGTTGAGCACGTGGAGCACGTGGTGTAATCATAAAAGTAGCCCTCAGCTATTCTTTTCGGGAAGATTTCACAGAGAGTTAGTATGAATTTAGTATACCAGTGTGTGGTAATTACATGACGGACAGGATTGCGCTACGAACGTAACTTCTTTGGGTGAAAATTGAATCGGTTGGTTGTGGTTAATTTCCTCTTGCATATGTTTCAACATTCTTCGTGTGTTATTTTACGAATGCAGTGTTGTATGCAGTCTCCCAATCCTCTCTATTTGATGTGTTCCGTAAGATTACAAACTCACATTTTCACAATCCTAAATAAGGCACCAGGTTAGTTATGAATCAAGTTTGATATGCTGAAATTATAACGGAACAATTATCAATGTTAAAATAAATGTCCAAATATAAACTGATTTATTTCTTTTTATTTAAATTATATATATATATATATATATATATATATATATATATATATATATATATATATATATATATACCGGTTATCGTAAGATGAGTACTAAAAGATCATAATTAATGTTAGTCTGGTTGGGAATTTGGTAAGCTAGACTGGATACCTGGTGAAACAGTTGCGCAGTAATGCAAGGTTAACTTCCTCAGATAGTTCACAGCTTTTAACCTGCTTTTATTATCTTGAATATCAGCACCGCTTACACCTCAAATTAATGCAACAACATTACACATGGCGACCCTGTTCTGTGATTCCGCAAGACTCTGGAATCTCTGAAACGTTAGATTGCGAGCGTTGTATAATATTAATTTTTTTTGCCTGCAGCACTCAAACAACTTCTGCATTGTTTCTGAGCAGACTTTCAAAAGATTCACGGCGTTGTTGAGCGGCGTTGTGTTGTTTGTCTTGTTTTGTTTTCTATATTTGTGTGTTTTATATGTATGTGTTTTTCTTCTCGCTTGTAAATTGCACTGACTTCGATCAAAGATAAAAATTTGTTTTGCGTGTGAAAAAGTGCGTACTAGGCTGGGTTCCTTTCGTGTAACTGTCGTAATTTTTGGGGGATACATTTATTGTGATTAGTGTGTTGCGTACCGGGTATAAATTGAACTAATGCAGACACGTAACCAAGCTAAAAGTAGGCGGTCCAACAACTTAAGCAACATGGACCAAGGGGATAATTTGATTCCGAATATTAACGCGTCGGACGGTTCCGAAAATGCAATGGGAAATACTTCAGACGAAATGCAAAACGGGACGAACGGGCTCACAGCAGAGCCAGAAATTAATTTGCCTCCTACTAACCAAATTGATTTGGCAGAACTCATGAAAGCCTTATTGCAACAAATAAAGAAAACGCAGAGAAATCAGAAAAATCGTTCCGAGAACAAAAAGAATCATCCAGAGCTAGGCGAACAAATGACACAGAAATCTGAAAAAATGATTCGAGAGCTAGGCGAACAAATGACGCAGAAATCTGAAAAATCGATTCGAGAGCTAGGCGAACAAATGACGCAGAAATCTGAAAAATCGATCCGAAAGCTAGGCGAACAAATGACAGAGAAATCAGAAAAATCAATCCGTCAGCTAGGTGAACAAATGATGCAGAAATCTGAAAAATCGATCCGCGAGCTAGGCGAACAAATAGACGAAAAACTAATCCAACAGACAAATAAAGTCGACAAGTCGATGCAGAGTGTGTCCGATGATATCTCACAAAGAATAAACAATCTGGCAACTGAAATAAAAAGTGATATTATGAAAGATTTAGGCCGTACATTTGAACAAATCGATGACCATCTGCAAGCCTTAGAACAGGGCAAGCGGAGTCGCGATGCTGAATCGAAAGAGAGCGAAGAACAGCTACTTAGGAATTTCCAAGCACTGAGAGAAGAATGCCAAAGGGAACGCCAGCAGGTACTCTTGAGGGTCCAGGAGGTGGAAACGCATGTCCTGCGTCCGTTAGCAACACAGTAGCGGACAACAGTCAAGCGATTCACGAACTCGAACAGCAAGTAGAACAATTGAATTAGACTGGGGAAGAGGACAATAGACAAATACATGATAAGATTGCGGCATTAACGGACATTGTAGGCACGATGAAGGTGACGGAGAGCGATAACAATAGTACACAGGTAGCGGTCGCAGAGACCGAAGAAGTGCGTTCGCTTCTTAGATTTCAGAAGGGACAGTTCGGAGTGAACAGGCGGCACAAAGCTGTAACAGGCGAATTACAAGAACGTGTGGCGCATCTGGAAAGCCGCATTGGGTGTGATTCCGAACTCGCCAATAGCACTAAAAATAGCCTTATGAACAGTGCAAAGAGGGACTCCGGCCACGAGGGAGATTTTGACGACAGGAAAGAATGTATTTTGAGGGGCAGACATGAGAAAAATAGAAACATTCAAGGGCCTCGCCGGGAGGAAATGCAGGGATTTGATTTCAAACATTTCCTTAAGGTGAGAAAGTTTGAGATATTTCGAAATTCGCAAAAAGAAATACATCCACGAGCATGGCTCGAGCAATTTGAATTCTGTCTTCCCCCCGACTGGGCAAGTTCGCATAAGATAGAATATACACTCCTGGAAATTGAAATAAGAACACCATGAATTCATTGTCCCAGGAAGGGGAAACTTTATTGACACATTCCTGGGGTCAGATACATCACATGATCACACTGACAGAACCACAGGCACATAGACACAGGCAACAGAGCATGCACAATTTCGGCACTAGTACAGTGTATATCCACCTTTCGCAGCAATGCAGGCTGCTATTCTCCCATGGAGACGATCGTAGAGATGCTGGATGTAGTCCTGTGGAACGGCTTGCCATGCCTTTTCCACCTGGCGCCTCAGTTGGACCAGCGTTCGTGCTGGACGTGCAGACCGCGTGAGACGACGCTTCATCCAGTCCCAAACATGCTCAATGGGGGACAGATCCGGAGATCTTGCTGGCCAGGGTAGTTGACTTACACCTTCTAGAGCACGTTGGGTGGCACGGGATACATGCGGACGTGCATTTTCCTGTTGGAAAAGCAAGTTCCCTTGCCGGTCTAGGAATGGTAGAACGATGGGTTCGAGGACGGTTTGGATGTACCGTGCACTATTCAGTGTCCCCTCGACGATCACCAGTGGTGTACGGCCCGTGTAGGAGATCGCTCCCCACACCATGATGCCGGGTGTTGGCCCTGTGTGCCTCGGTCGTATGCAGTCCTGATTGTGGCGCTCACCTGCACGGCGCCAAACACGCATACGACCATCATTGGCACCAAGGCAGAAGCGACTCTCATCGCTGAAGACGACACGTCTCCATTCGTCCCTCCATTCACGCCTGTCGCGACACCACTGGAGGCGGGGTGCACGATGTTGGGGCGTGAGCGGAAGATGGGCTAACGGTGTGCGGGACCGTAGCCCAGCTTCATGGAGACGGTTGCGAATGGTCCTCGCCGATACCACAGGAGCAACAGTGTCCCTAATTTGCTGGGAAGTGGCGGTGCGGTCCACTACGGCACTGCGTAGAATCCTACGGTCTTGGCGTGCATCCGTGCGTCGCTGCGGTCCGGTCCCAGGTCGACGGGCACGTGCACCTTCCGCCGACCACTGGTGACAACATCGATGTACTGTGGAGACCTCACGCCCCACGTGTTGAGCAATTCGGCGGTACGTCCACCCGGCCTCCCGCATGCCCACTATACGCCCTCGCTCAAAGTCCGTCAACTGCACATACGGTTCACGTCCACGCTGTCGCGGCATGCTACCAGTGTTAAAGACTGCGATGGAGCTCCGTATGCCACGGCAAACTGGCTGACACTGACGGCGGCGGTGCACAAATGCTGCACAGCTAGCGCCATTCGACAGCCAACACCGCGGTTCCTGGTGTGTCCGCTGTGCCGTGCGTGTGATCATTGCTTGTACAGCCCTCTCGCAGTGTCCGGAGGAAGTATGGTGGGTCTGACACACCGGTGTCAATGTGTTCTTTTTTCCATTTCCAGGAGTGTATGTGTGGCTATTTGGAAGGCGAACCGGCGATTCGCATGAGGTCGGCAGCGCGTCACTGCAACTCTACTCGGGAGTTTCGACAAGCCTTTCTGTCCGCCTATTGGTCGGAAGCGGCACAAGATAGGGTCAAGCATGGCATAATTATGCTGCCAAATTTGAACCAGTCTGGTTTCGGCAGCCCAGCACGCCTATTAGACCACATGCCGCAGGCAAATCAATTTTTATACGCCCCATACGGGCCTGCGGAACTAATTAGGATATGCATCACCAAATTGCCGATGCACTTGCGCCACGTCATTCTTGCGGGACGATGCAAAGAGGACGTGGAAACGTTTAAGACACTTCTCCAAGAGTTGAAATATAATACAGCAGAATGCCCGCCTAATCAGGCACAAAGTTATTACGGGGCACAGCAGTGCGATCGCAGTCGTGGCCGGAGTACTAATCAACGGCGTGACTGGTCGTCGCGACGCGAACGGAACAATAATCGGGACCGGCCGTATAGAAACTGGGGCAACAGTCGCGAACACAGGTGGAAATGATCGAGGACGTGGACAAGATCGTGAACGCAACAGGTACGGCAACCAGAATCGATACTACGATGAACACGGTGGGAATAGGATTGTAGGCGGAGCACCACATGATGTTGAAATTCGGCCGGCCCACCCTAGACGTAATCCAGCAAATGGAAATGAACAAAACCGGCAATGATAAATGATCAGCGCTGAAGGCGCCCAATCGGAACAAATGAGCGACATGGCAAATGAGTACATAGGGTATATAGAAAGGACAGTGAGGAGTAGAGAGGACTGGGAAGAGAAACAATTGATTAGTTTACATTTGTGATAAATGCATTTTGAATAATATGTTGGTAAAAATAATGATAAAGATGTTTCTATGTGATTGATTGAAGTGATGTTTTTAGTTTTTTTTTCTTTCCTTGTGAAATTAGGATTTAGGATGGTTCAAATGTGAAGATAAAAGGTTTCTTTGTGAACGAGTGAAATGCTGTTTATGGTTTTTTTGTGTAAATTGAAAAGAGTCGCTCCTGAGAGAAGCAAGATCTGTGATGAATTAATGCAAAACTCAGGGGAATATCCGATCTGTGGGTATTATGGGTCTGGCAAACCCAGGTCCCCAGCTGTTAGTAGCGTTGATTCCGATTTTCTGCTTTCAGTGCTACTATCTATCTATTACTATTCTATATCTGTCAGTATAAATGAGGATCTCTTACTATAGTATGCGTGCCGTATGAATATTTTAAAGTAGGAGAACTCTGAGAAAGGAATGAGTAAGTTTAGAATTTTGAAAACAGGATGCAGTAATACGATTGTTTAACCAATGGCTTCCCAATATACGCCAATATGTTAATATTGATGATATATGTCTTTTTTGTTCTTTATAGCTGAGTACGTAAAGTGCTGTCTGTGGATTTCGTAAGTAGATTGATTCCCTTCAAGGTGAAAGAGGAGTTGTGGTTTGTGTAATTTACGTGGCCCTGAAATAGTATTATGGCAGTCAAATGACGAGCAGTTTTCCAGCAAATGGAGAATGGAACGGAAATACGGATCCTTTTTGTAGTCTTGACTGATGTTGAGCCAGAGCCTGAAAAATTATTCTGCTTTAATACTTGTCCTAGAAAAGTGACGTTTATGTGTTTTTCTGATGCTGTGAGCATTACAGCTTACTGTTTTCGCTGGTGCGGGATGCACTGCAGCCTATATGAGTTAAACTGAAGAAATGTCCCTCTTGAAAGTAGAGGAAGATTAAATAATTTTGATTATGGGACCGAAGGAAAGCCTGGTTTAATGCAATAAGGATGAAGCAAAACATCTGTCGTTTAAACTACAGGAGGATTCGGATCTTTGGTGTCTGTTGTTATGTTAAGATGAAACTGTTTTACAGAATAGAGGAGACCACAATTTTGCCATTCATGAGAAATGAATCCAAAATAACCACCACAGGCGAAATAACTGATTTGGAAGCGAAAGGTAAAAAAGAAGGAACGAAATTGGAGCAAAATGGGTAAGAAAATTTAATATAACCTGTAGGATGAAAATATTTTTACCCTTCTCAGAGTCATCTGCGTGATTAATTCTTGTGATAACGTAATTTTAGATGAAATTGTCTTACTGTGTTATGTATAAACTTATGAGTATGATAAATGTATAATTGCGAGTCTCTTATCAGGTATGTCAACTGGTATAAATGTTTTGGCGTGCAAATAACCATTGTTCTTTTTACTATTGTGTTTAAGGAAAGTTTCTCCATATTTATCATGTGACAAGACATATGCCGTAAGGGTCAAGAAGAGGACGAATTAGAACAATGTTGTAGTGGTGTAAACACTGTGTTGACATAGCACTGAAGTAGCTTGTTGGATTAACTAGTAGTGGATTGAAGTAGAATTTTGAGTAATACATGTTTATGGGTAGTTAGTTTGTAGCATAGACAACAGGTGTGCATGTGTGTATGTGTAAATAACATGTGAACCCTATGCTGTCCTGACCTATACTTGCACAAGGCATAATCCTATTCATTTTAGTGAATTAATAAGTAGCATTTGATTTATTAAAACGCAACTGAACCACATTAGTGATGTGGATTTAGATATTATATTGTCAGTTCATTTAATTTTTATTTTTATACTGTCAAGTCATTTCACGTTTATTTTTTATATTGTCAAGTCATTTAACTTTTATTTTTATATTGTCGATTCATCTAACTTTTTTATTTAAAAAAATTAAGTCTCACTTTTGTTCTAAAAAAATTGTGAAAGACAATACTAAGTGGTAATATGTATGACATTTTGTAATCACATAACTATGATGAACAATTTCTGTGAATGCAGTTGAGAACCTGAAAGCGAACCGGCTTAACTCTTACGAGACAGCGGGAGCAGCAAGGAGGAGGACTAGTTGTAAACAGGAGAGTTTCCCAGCAGGACACAATGTCAGCCGGGCCACTTCTGGAGCACGCTCGCCAACAAAAGAAGGGCTGTGGGGCAAACACTTTCCCTTGCACCCGGAGCTAATTGCCGGCCGCACCAGTGCGACCCTGCGTGGAGGCGATGACCTGAGATGGCCGAGCGGTCCACCGCGCGGAAATCCATCTGCTGGCAACGCACCACACGCACGGGACCGTGACGAGACGGCCGCGGTGAAACAATAGAAGACGGGGGATAAAGGGGCGTGGAGTCTTTTGGCAGGTACTGTCCAGAGTAACTTGCAGACGTCAACGACGACTATCAACATTTCTTGGCGGAAGCCCATTGTCAAGCGACAGTAAATCACGGTTCGTTGTTCTCTGGTTGCTGAGGGTGGCACAAAGAAGGGCCACTAAGTGTCATCCTTGCCCAGGAATATCAAACCGGCGAGCCAATTGAGGATAACTCAAGAATTTAACAACACAAGGGGCATGGAGCCTTTTGACATGAACTGTCCAGAGAAATTGGCAGACTTCAACGACGCCTATCAACATTTCCTGACGGATGCCCACTGTCAAGCGACAGTAAATCTTGGTTCGATGTTCTCTGGTCGCTAACGGTGGCACAAAGAAGTGCCATTAACTGTCATCCTTGCCCAGGAATATCAAACTGGCGAGCCAATTGAGGATAACTCAAAAATGTAACAATACAAGAGGCGTGGATCCTTTTGACACATACTGTCCAGAGAAACTGGCAGACTTCAACGACGCCTATCAACATTTCCTGGCGGATGCCCACTGTCAAGCGACAGTAAATCATAGTTCGATGTTCTCTGGTAGCTAAGGGTGGCACAAAGAAGAGCCATTAAGTGTCATCCTTTCCCAGGAATATCAACCTGGCGTGTCAAACGAGGATACCACATGAATCTGACAACACAAACATGGAACTAAATCGAGATGTACGGGCCACGGGCCACCAAGAGAAACTTCATGAGAGGGCAGAGACGGCGGGATTGCACGCAACAAATGGACAAAAATCCCTACTGACAGCTGCGGCGACGAACCCCCCCCCCCTCCTATATTGTGCCTCGGAACAGTGGTTACACTGAGTGTGCTAGTGAACAGTGATTATACGGTTCTTAGTCCAATGCATATACGTGTGTTCTTTCAAAGAAACTTTGATCGTGTATTTTGCAGGGGTTCGATTTATTGGTGTTTTTTCTTTATTAGACTGACTCTTGTATTTTGCAGGTGTTTTATTTATTGGTGTTCTTTTTAGACGTTGACTACTGTACTTTCAGAGCTGTTTTATTTCTCAATGTTTGTTTTCGTGTGTTTTATTAGATTTGTGATGATATTTTGTTTCGTAAATTCATTCCTGTGGCATTGCTTCGTTTATCACTCAGATAGCTATTCATGCTCATTGGGTAGCGATCGATTAGCCTTTGCATGGGGCATATTTATAGTGAGGAACCCCTTAAGGGTAACAATCACGTGATTAAATTAGTACCACAAAGTTATTTTAATTCTACAAATGATTAGTTTTATAAGATATAGAATTTTTTTTGCGATAACCACTTTGTAAAACGTTATTTTTCTTATCATTTTTTTTGCTTTTGCGGATTGTGCATTGTAATGTTCTGCTTTATAATACTGATGGCATTTTCATATTTTTATTAATTGGTGTGGCACCTTTGCTATTTTAATAAATTTTACTTGTTAATAAATAGTCATAAATTTTCCTGTGATAAGTTGGCTCTTGCAATGAGCAAGTACTGGTGAACTCCATAAGAGTAAAAACCAGAAATTGTTTTCATATTAATGACAGAGGGACCATTGTTTTTACTTTGTGACCGAATTAGGTCTACACTATCTTTTAAATAGGTGTCAGAGATTGTTTTTTTTCTTTGAAATTGGTAGATTCTAAAGAAGTGTTGAAATTATTGTGTTTTAGCAAGTAGCTCGTGACCTTTTGCCTTTTCTTTACATTTTTGGTTTAAGTTGGGTGTGAGAAGCCTGCTTGGGAATGTCCTAGCATGGCCAGAAAATTCCCTGCACAGTCTTTTCCTGGAGCGTTGGGGCTATGAAAGGTCTCTGTTGGATTCCTTTCATGTTAATTTCTTAAATCTGTTGTCATTTGCGGCACAAATTCCTCTTCTAAATTTACTGTTTCTGGCTATCTGGGACGGGACTGAGCAGTGAAACGTGTTACTTTTACACATAAACAAGAACGATCTGTCACACTACTACACTTTAAAACACAGTTTATATGTAATTCATTTCACACAGTCTCATACGGAACCTACATCCGCTTTCTTTTATATACTATATATGATAAGATACTGTCATCCCCCTTCCGTTCTGTGTGAAAGAATGAATGAGCAAATGTATTTCTAGTTGCATGCTTGATGGTAGCAGACAAGCCTGTCTCCTAGAGAACAGTAGGACCAACGTCGGAACAGGTAGCTACGCTTTCTAGAAGCAAAGAGGTTTCTATTCTTAGTATGGTCCTGTCCGTCCCTTGTCATGTTGGTATAGGAAGCTGCCTCTCTGGTCACTTCCGTTTGTATTTGTGAGGCACCCCTCAGGAGGGACCCACTGCAGTCTGTCTGCGGCGAGCGTCTGAAGTGGTAAGATCTCCGGCTAAGCGCGTGTCTGCTAAGTCTGTAGGACAACGGATTTCTTAAGATCAGCCTAACTGAAAATTTAATCAGCTTTATTTCAGGAACCATGGACCATGGACCATGGACCATGGACCTTGCCGTTGGTGGGGAGGCTTGCGTGCCTCATCGATACAGATAGCCGTACCGTAGGTACAACCACAACGGAGGGGTATCTGTTGAGAGGCCAGACAAACGTGTGGTTCCTGAAGAGGGGCAGCAGCCTTTTCAGTAGTTGCAAGGGCAACAGTCTGGATGATTGACTGATCTGGCCTTGTAACAATAACCAAAACGGCCTTGCTGTGCTGGTACTGCGAACGGCTGAAAGCAAGGGGAAACTACGGCCGTAATTTTTCCCGAGGGCATGCAGCTTTACTGTATGATTAAATGATGATGGCGTCCTCTTGGGTAAAATATTCCGGAGGTAAAATAGTCCCCCATTCGGATCTCCGGGCGGGGACTACTCAAGAGGATGTCGTTATCAGGAGAAAGAAAACTGGCGTTCTACGGATCGGAGCGTGGAATGTCAGGTCCCTTAATCGGGCAGGTAGGTTAGAAAATTTGAAAAGGGAAATGGATAGGTTAAAGTTAGATATAGTGGGAATTAGTGAAGTTCGGTGGCAGGAGGAACAAGACTTCTGGTCAGGTGACTACAGGGTTATAAACACAAAGTCAAATAGGGGTAATGCAGGAGTAGGTTTAATAATGAATAGGAAAATAGGAACGCGGGTAAGCTACTACAAACAGCTTAGTGAACGCATTATTGTGGCCAAGATAGATACGAAGCCCACACCTACTACAGTAGTACAAGTTTATATGCCAACTAGCTCTGCAGATGACGAAGAAATTGAAGAAATGTATGATGAAATAGAAGAAATTATTCAGATTGTGAAGGGAGACGAAAATTTAATAGTTATGGGTGACTGGAATTCGAGTGTAGGAAAAGGGAGAGAAGGAAACGTAGTAGGTGAATATGGATTGGGGCTAAGAAATGAAAGAGGAAGCCGCCTGGTAGAATTTTGCACAGAGCACAATTTAATCATAGCTAACACTTGGTTTAAGAATCATGATAGAAGGTTGTATACATGGAAGAACCCTGGAGATACTAAAAGGTATCAGATAGATTATATAATGGTAAGACAGAGATTTAGGAACCAGGTTTTAAATTGTAAGACATTTCCAGGGGCAGATGTGGACTCTGACCACAATCTATTGGTTATGACCTGTAGATTAAAACTGAAGAAACTGCAAAAAGGTGGGAATTTAAGGAGATGGGACCTGGATAAACTGAAAGAACCAGAGGTTGTACAGAGTTTCAGGGAGAGCATAAGGGAACAATTGACAGGAATGGGGGAAAGAAATACAGTAGAAGAAGAATGGGTAGCTTTGAGGGATGCAGTAGTGAAGGCAGCAGAGGATCAAGTAGGTAAAAACACGAGGGCTAGTAGAAATCCTTGGGTAACAGAAGAAATATTGAATTTAATTGATGAAAGGAGAAAATATAAAAATGCAGTAAATGAAGCAGGCAAAAAGGAATACAAACGTCTCAAAAATGAGATCGACAGGAAGTGCAAAATGGCTAAGCAGGGATGGCTAGAGGACAAATGTAAGGATGTAGAGGCTTATCTTACTAGGGGTAAGATAGATACTGCCTACAGGAAAATTAAAAAGACCTTTGGAGAGAAGAGAATGACTTGTATGAATATCAAGAGCTCAGATGGAAACCCAGTTCTAAGCAAAGAAGAGAAAGCAGAAAGGTGGAAGGAGTATATAGAGGGTCTATACAAGGGCGATGTACTTGAGGACAATATTATGGAAATGGAAGAGGATGTAGATGAAGATGAAATGGGAGATACGATACTGCGTGAAGAGTTTGACAGAGCACTGAAAGACCTGAGTCGAAACAAGGCCCCCGGAGTAGACAACATTCCATCGGAACTACTGACGGCCTTGGGAGAGCCAGTCCTGACAAAACTCTACCATCTGTTGAGCAAGATGTATGAAACAGGCGAAATACCCTCAGACTTCAAGAAGAATATAATAATTCCAATCCAAAAGAAAGCAGGTGTTGACAGATGTGAGAATTACCGAACAATCAGTTTAATAAGCCACAGCTGCAAAATACTAACACGAATTCTTTACAGACGAATGGAAAAACTAGTAGATGCCGACCTCGGGGAAGATCAGTTTGGATTCCGTAGAAATAATGGGACACGTGAGGCAATACTGACCTTACGACTTATCTTAGAAGAAAGATTAAGGAAAGGCAAACCTACGTTTCTAGCATTTGTAGACTTAGAGAAAGCTTTTGACAATGTTGACTGGAATACTCTCTTTCAAATTCTAAAGGTGGCGGGGGTAAAATACAGGGAGCGAAAGGCTATTTACAATTTGTACAGAAACCAGATGGCAGTTATAAGAGTCGAGGGACATGAAAGGGAAGCAGTGGTTGGGAAGGGAGTAAGACAGGGTTGTAGCCTCTCCCCGATGTTATTCAATCTGTATATTGAGCAAGCAGTAAAGGAAACAAAAGAAAAATTCGGAGTAGGTATTAAAATCCATGGAGAAGAAATAAAAACTTTGAGGTTCGCCGATGACATTGTAATTCTGTCAGAGACAGCAAAGGACTTGGAAGAGCAGTTCAATGGAATGGATGGTGTCTTGAAGGGAGGATATAAGATGAACATCAACAAAAGCAAAACGAGGATAATGGAATGTAGTCGAATTAAGTCGGGTGATGTTGAGGGTATTAGATTAGGAAATGAGACACTTAAAGTAGTAAAGGAGTTTTGCTATTTGGGGAGCAAAATAACTGATGATGGTCGAAGTAGAGAGGATATAAAATGTAGACTGGCAATGGCAAGGAAAGCGTTTCTGAAGAAGAGAAATTTGTTAACATCGAGTATAGATTTAAGTGTCAGGAAGTCTTTTCTGAAAGTATTTGTATGGAGTGTAGCCATGTATGGAAGTGAAACATGGACGATAAATAGTTTGGACAAGAAGAGAATAGAAGCTTTCGAAATGTGGTGCTACAGAAGAATGCTGAAGATTAGATGGGTAGATCACATAACTAATGAGGAGGTACTGAACAGGATTGGGGAGAAGAGGAGTTTGTGGCACAACTTGACCAGAAGAAGGGATCGGTTGGTAGGACATGTTCTGAGGCATCAAGGGATCACCAATTTAGTATTGGAGGGCAGCGTGGAGGGTAAAAATCGTAGGGGGAGACCAAGAGATGCATACACTAAGCAGATTCAGAAGGATGTAGGTTGCAGTAGGTACTGGGAGATGAAGAAGCTTGCACAGGATAGAGTAGCATGGAGAGCTGCATCAAACCAGTCTCAGGACTGAAGACCACAACAACAACAACAACAACATTTCAGGTTTAGCGCTAAAATTTCTAATGTTATCTTAAATTGCAACGCAGTGTAATTCAAGTGTGAAGTTCAGAATATCTTGCGGTAGTTGCTTTGTCACTACTTTGTGAGTAAAGTGGAACCACGTGTTGATCAGTAACTCTAACTAAGATCATCAATCTTAAATGCGAATGTGCGTGAGATTATAACGTCTCGTCTTGACAATATTTTTCAATATAGCAACTTTTCTTTATGTTCAACCCACGTGGGCTGTACTTTGTGAGACCAGTACCACATGCTTATACAGTTGTTTGACCCATCAGGTTAATAGTAAGACGATAGTAACCAGTTCAAGGTTTTTCTTTTGTAAATTGCTTTTCGATGTAATTTATTTTAATTATCAAAATTATTGTGGAGTTACACTCTTTGTGTAAACCAAGTTGAACACGTGGAGCATGTGGTGTAATCATAAAAGTAGCCCTCAGCTATTCTTTTCGGGAAGATTTCACAGAGAGTTAGTATGAGTTTAGTATACCAGTGTGTGGTAATTACATGACGGACAGGATTGCGCTACGAACGTAACTTCTTTGGGTGAAAATTGAATCGGTTGGTTGTGGTTAATTTCCTCTTGCATATGTTTCAACATTCTTCGTGTGTTATTTTACGAATGCAGTGTTGTATGCAGTCTCCCAATCCTCTCTATTTGATGTGTTCCGTAAGATTACAAACTCACATTTTCACAATCCTAAATAAGGCACCAGGTTAGTTATGAATCAAGTTTGATATGCTGAAATTATAACGGAACAATGATCAATGTTAAAATAAATGTCCAAATATAAACTGATTTATTTCTTTTTATTTAAATTGTCTTTATATATATATCACCGGTTATCGTAAGATGAGCACCAAAAGATCATAATTCATGTTAGTCTGGTTGGGAATTTGGTAAGCTGGACTGGATACCTGGTGAAACAGTTGCGCAGTAATGCAAGGTTAACTTCCTCAGATAGTTCACAGCTTTTAACCCGCTTTTATTATCTTGAATATCAGCACCGCTTACACCTCAAATTAATGTAACAACATTACAAACTGTCCACATCAGTCAGTATGCCAAAATTTGTTATGTTTGTCATCTGTGCTGTTGCGAAATGTGAAATATAAAACCAAGTAATACACCGTGTAAGTCCACTACTATTTAAATGCGGCAGACAGCGTGGTGTGATGGTGAGAGAAGTGTGCAGCGATGCTGAGCGCCGTGGCACTCGTGCCAGTGCCCGGAATATGAGTCAAATTGTTGTTCCGCCATGACCTACGTTATAGCTCTGTAAGTGGCTAATAATTTGTCAGAGGCGAACTGAAATTTAAAAAAAAGTTTCTCAGTTCCCAACTCAGAGAAGAAATTGAACTTCGCGCTCAGACCCTAAAGACCATGTGATATCGACAGGCGTCCTTGTCATCTTCTGCCATGAAGTCTCACGGAGGTGCGCTATGGAGAGGCTTCAGGTCAGTACGCTGCTCCCCATTCAAAGAAAACAAATACCATATTTTAGGCTGGCACATCATTTAGCAGGTGAATGTGACAATGAGAACCTTTCTACCATGCAGAATCGCCCGTAGTTCATGGGGTAATAGAGTTTGCATCATCTGGCTTTTGCCAGGGGTAGGAAGCTTAAGTAAAGCAAGCAGTGAAGAAGGCCATGTCATTTTTTTTTTTTTGTAGACTCGATTACTATTTAATCATTCATTAGTTAGACTGATGTTAAACTTTGTCCATTTTCCATTGGGTAAGCAAGATAGCTATGTCCAGACTAACTGAACCAGGTCTGGCTACGGCGTGGCAAACTTCGCACTTGCAGCGTGTGCGGGCTGCGGGTGGACCAAAACCCGGCCTGTCACTCGTCTTTGCTCGGTCCTCTCGGAAGTACCCTGAGCGGCGGCACGTTCCACTTAGCGCTGCGTTGCGGTATTTTTCGGTCGGCACAACTCTCTGAGTTCGGCAGTACACTGCTGCTAGTGCTGTTTAACCTTGCTATTTGTTCGCGGTATGGAGGACGTTCGCAGGCCCAATGTCTGCTTCCACAAAAAGAGGCAGTCCAGCGAACTATCGTCGCAATCCTTTAAAATAAATGGGAATGACAGAAGAGAGGGATTAGGATTCTCAGTTTACATAACAATAGGTAGCGCATATTTTCTATGAAACTACAACTCCATGCAGAAAAAAATTTAAAGATTTAGTTGGCAATGAAAGATCAAAGAATTACAACGATCGACAGACGGGATTCATTGTTCCCTGTTTAAAAAAGACTCTGTGCTAAATTTGCAGGTCTGGAGCACATGAAGGAATTGGTCGTACGAATAGTAAAGTTTCCGAAGTAGCATGCATTATTCCATCGTCATTATTCCATTGCGACAGTTTTCAGTGGGACTGAACAAAGGGTATGGAGACTTCATATATACTGCAAAAGCGTTGGTTAAATCAAAGGGCATGCCTGGAACGATTTTTCGATTTAAAACTTGCTATTGTTGAATTTATTAAGGTAAAAGGAGTGTTCTAACAAAAATATTTCACTTCTCTAAGCTCACTGCCGTTAAAATAAACGCAAAGCTTGAAGAATTCATTACGGCCTTGAAACTATAACAAGGATAATTCATTAAGATTTTGAGTACAGTGTCAATCTCACTTCTGTTTCCGTGATGTTTTTGAGACAGTTTGCCGTTTCAGTTGAAAGCGCCCCTGTGCATATGCAGGTGTAACTAATTATTCTCTAGGATAATTCCAGTTTTAATGACAAATATATTTACATTAAAAAGTCCAGGACGTTTAATTGCGTTCCTCAGGTAGAGTTTCGAGTCTCCATTATGAAGTTACGGAAGTGCTACATTATTTCGATCGACATAATTGTCTTAAAGACCACCTTCTGATTACGGAACTAACCAAGGCATGATTACGTGGCAACTTGAGTGCAAAACTGTTTGAAATTGTCTGTCTCTGTCCATATGCCGACTGTTTCTACCAGATAAAAATTATATTATGTCTTCAGCACGCCAAATATAATTAAATAATGCTGACAATTTGTTTTGTTTATGATATATATTGCTGAGAAATGTGAAATATAAACCCAAATAGTATGCAGTGGCACTGCACTGCCATTTAAATGCGGCGCTTTCGCTATTGTTCCTTTCTTCAACCTCCTCGCGCTCAGACAGCGTGGCGTGGAATCGAGGGAAATGTGAAGCGAGGCTGAGCGCTTTGGCAATCGGGCCCGGGCACCGCCCACGAGCTGAAATCTTCGGTCGCATTGAAGTGACCATCTGTTAAAGGCCTGAGTAACCAACTTTTTCAGCACGGACTGCTGTGAGACGTGCAGGAAGAGAGTAAATGGACGTTCTGGAAGGCACTGACATGAATGTGAAGCGATGCTCACTCCAGTGCTGTGGCTAGCTGAGCCAAGTTTCTTGGTCGAGGATCCATGGCACGAACAGCCGTATCTACACTCCTGGAAATGGAAAAAAGAACACATTGACACCGGTGTGTCAGACCCACCATACTTGCTCCGGACACTGCAAGAGGGCTGTACAAGCAATGATCACATGCACGGCACAGCGGACACACCAGGAACCGCGGTGTTGGCCGTCGAATGGCGCTAGCTGCGCAGCATTTGTGCACCGCCGCCGTCAGTGTCAGCCAGTTTGCCGTGGCATACGGAGCTCCATCGCAGTCTTTAACACTGGTAGCATGCCGCGACAGCGTGGACGTGAACCGTATGTGCAGTTGACGGACTTTGAGCGAGGGCGTATAGTGGGCATGCGGGAGGCCGGGTGGACGTACCGCCGAATTGCTCAACACGTGGGGCGTGAGGTCTCCACAGTACATAGATGTTGTCGACAATGGTCGGCGGAAGGTGCACGTGCCCGTCGACCTGGGACCGGACCGCAGCGACGCACGGATGCACGCCAAGACCGTAGGATCGTACGCAGTGTTGTAGGGGACCGCACCGCCACTTCCCAGCAAATTAGGGACACTGTTGCTCCTGGGGTATCGGCGAGGACCATTCGCAACCGTCTCCATGAAGCTGGGCTACGGTCCCGCACACCGTTAGGCCGTCTTCCGCTCACGCCCAAACATCGTGCAGCCCGCCTCCAGTGGTGTCGCGACAGGCGTGAATGGAGGGACGAATGGAGACGTGTCGTCTTCAGCGATGAGAGTCGCTTCTGCCTTGGTGCCAATGATGGTCGTATGCGTGTTTGGCGCCGTGCAGGTGAGCGCCACAATCAGGACTGCATACGACCGAGGCACACAGGTCCAACACCCGGCATCATGGTGTGGGGAGCGATCTCCTACACTGGCCGTACACCACTGGTGATCGTCGAGGGGACACTGAATAGTGCACGTACATCCAAACCGTCATCGAACCCATCGTTCTACCATTCCTAGACCGGCAAGGGAACTTGCTGTTCCAACAGGACAATGCACGTCCGCATGTATCCCGTGCCACCCAACGTGCTCTAGAAGGTGTAAGTCAACTACCCTGGCCAGCAAGATCTCCGGATCTGTCCCCCATTGAGCATGTTTGGGACTGGATGAAGCGTCGTCTCACGCGGTCTGCACGTCCAGCACGAACGCTGGTCCAACTGAGGCGCCAGGTGGAAATGGCATGGCAAGCCGTTCCACAGGACTACATCCAGCATCTCTACGATCGTCTCCATGGGAGAATAGCAGCCTGCATTGCTGCGAAAGGTGGATATACACTGTACTAGTGCCGAAATTGTGCATGCTCTGTTGCCTGTGTCTATGTGCCTGTGGTTCTGTCAGTGTGATCATGTGATGTATCTGACCCCAGGAATGTGTCAATAAAGTTTCCCTTTCCTGGGACAATGAATTCACAGTGTTCTTATTTCAATTTCCAGGAGTGTAGATGGTCCCACAGATTCTCGTTTCTGTTTACATCTGAGGGGGTTTTGTAGCCGGTACGGTAAACTCTGCGATCCATGCCAACATGCTGCAAGCTGTTGTACTGTCCTGCTGGTAGATGCCATCAGGCTGATCAAAAGCTAATTGCATATAAGGTTTGACATGGTTCCCAAAGATAAATGCATATTTGTGTTGATCAACTGCAGCTTCTAGAATGATGACATCATTCAAATGGCTCTGAGCACTATGGGACTCAACTGCTGTGGTTATCAGTCCCCTAGAACTTAGAACTACTGAAACCTAACTAACCTGAGGACATCACACACATCCATGCCCGAGGCAGGACTCGAACCTGCGACCGTAGCAGTCGCACGGTTCCGCACTGCGCGCCTAGAACCGCGAGACCACCGCGGCCGGCACATCATTCAAGGAATACCTCGATATCATTTCCCAGATCCTAGTGTTCCCTGTTTCGGCCTGGACCCTTCCAACGATTGTTGCAAGGTGTTTGCTTTCAGATGTTTCGCGTCGATGCGGCATAAAACGTGATTTATCTGAAAAGGCCACCTGTTGCCATTGCAGTATTGGCGTAAAGATTTCAACCTTGGTCGCTGACGAACAGCAGTCAGCATGGCTGCATGAGCCAAGTGCCTGCTGCGGAGGCCCATATGCAGCAACGTTTGCTGAAAGAGCATTGACGGGACGCTGTTAGTAGCCCTTTGCGTCATCTGAGCGGTCAGTTCCTCTTCAGTTGCACGTCTATTTGCCCATACAAATCTCCGCAGCAGTCGTTCACACCTGTCATCCACGGTACGTGGTACACCGAAGTTGCCTCTGCGCCATTTTGGATAGCGCCACTTTGCCAAGCGCGGTATACTTTAATCACAGCGCCACGCGAACCGCTTACAAACTTTTCCGTTTCGTAAATGCTTCTTCAGTGGCCCTAAAGTAAATGACCACGCCCTTTTGGACATCAAATAAATCACTCCGTTTTCGCATTACGAGAACGACTGCACTCTTTAACGGCGTCCCCAGGGAACGATTTGTATTACCTGCACTGCTAGTGCTGCCACCGATCTGCTCACCGTCTGTGAGTGGTTATTGCACTTTAACTTCGAACACAGGCAGCGTTCACATTAAAATGGCTGGACCGTGTGGATCTATACTAGATATGTGCCGGAATCAACTTCCTGCCGAGTTTATATACACACACGAGCCATATCGGTTCAAATACAAATTACTACGAAGATGTTCCCGATTCTGTATGTTATAGCTACAACTGCATCTACATCAATACTAAAAAAAGCCTGCTTACGGTGTGTGGCGGACGGTACTTTGTGTATCAGCACCACTTCCCTCTTTCCTGTTCCATTCGCGTATTGTTCGAGGAAAGATCGACTGACGGTCAGCCTCCGTGTGGGCTCGAATCTCTCTGATTTTATCTCCAGGGTCTTTTCGCGAGGTATACATAGTAGGAAGCAATATATTTCTGGACCTCTTAGAAACGTACGCTCTCCGAAGTTGAACAGCAGACCATGCCTTAACGCAGAACGCCTAAATAAAATGGCTCTGAGCACTATGGGACTTAACAGCTATGGTCATCAGTCCCCTAGAACTTAGAACTACTGAAACCTAACTAACCTAAGGACAGCACACAACACCCAGTCATCACGAGGCAGGGAAAATCCCTGACCCCGCCGGGAATCGAACCAGGGAAGCAGAACGCCTCTCTTACAGCGTCTGACACTAGAGGTGACTGAGCATCTCAGTAACACTTTCGAGCTTATTAAATGAAAATGTAACGTATCGCGCTGCTCTTCTTTTCAAATGGTTCAAATGGCTCTGAGCACTATGGGACTTAACATCTGAAGTCATCAGTCCCCTAGACTTCTTAGAACTACTTAAACCTAACTAATCTAAGGACATCACACACATCCATGCCCAAGGCAGGATTCGAACTTGCGACCGTAGCGGTCGCGCGGTTGCAGACTGAAGCGCCTAGAACCGCTCGGCCACTCTTCTGATTTTTTCTAGTTCCTCTATCAGTCCTATCTGGTACGGGTCCCACACTGACGAGAAATTTTCAAGTATTGATCGAACGAGTGTTTTGTACGCTACTTCCTTTGTTGTTGGACCATACTTCCTGACAATCCTCCCAATGAATCTCAGTCTGCCATTTGCCTTATCCGCGATTAATTTTATGTGGTCGTTACACTTCAAATCGTTTCGTACGCATTACCCCTAGGTATTTATGGAAGTAACTGCTTCCAGTGATTGTTCGGCAAGAGTGTAATCATACAATAAAGAGTCGTTCCGTCTTTGTATTCGTAGTATGCTATATTTGCATATTTTGGGGGTCAATTGTCATTCCTGCACGGAGCGTGGATTCTATGCAGGTATTTCTACATTTCGCTACAATTTTCAAACTTTGCGAGTTCTCTGTATACAACAGAATCATCTGCGAAAAGGCTCATGGAACTCTCGATGTTTTGTGCTAGGTAACTGTTGTATAGCCATTGTTGAAAGTAATGGTCATAACCGTCCCTTGGGGTATGCCCGAGGGTACGTTTACGTCTGCAGACTTCTCACCGCTAGGACTGACATGCTGTGTTTCGTTTGTTAGAAACTCTTCAGTCGAATCACACAGCTGGTTTGATATTCCGCATGCGGAACTGTGTCGTACGCAGTCCGAAAGGCAAGGAACGTTGCATCCAGCTAAGCACCTGTAGCTACTGCTATCTGGGTCTTTTGGACGAGACGACTGTTGCTTTGAAAACCCAAGTTGATCCTTACAGAGAAGATTTTCGGTCTCCAGGAATGTCATAAAACACGAGCATAAAACATGTTCCAAAATTCTATAACAGACGAGCGTCAGAGACAAAGGCCTATAGCTTTGAGCGTCTGTTAAACTTCCATTACCGAAATCGGGAATGACCTGTTCTTTTATCCAATTGTTAGAAACGTTTCATTCCTCTAGAGAGCTACGGCACACTTCTGCTAGAATAGAGGCAAGCCCCTTCGCGTATTCTACGTAGAATCGAACTTGTATCCCGCCAAGTCCAGTAGCCTGTCCTCTGTTTGGTGCATTTCAGTCACTTTTCTATAAATCGGTCACTTATTTCGATATCTGCAATTTTGTCGTTAGTATGACGATTTAAAGGAGGAACTACAGGGTGACCTTCGTCTGTAAGTCAGTTTTGGATAAAAGACGTTTAGTATTTCAGACTATTCTGTATCATCCTTCGTTGCTACGCCATTATAGTCGCAGAGTGTGTGGACAGATGGCGTCGATCATTTACCGATTTAACGTAAGACCAAAAGGTTTTAGGATTTTCTGATAAGTCGGAAAATAGAATTTTACTTTCGAATTCTTTGAACGCTTCAGACATATCCATCCTGACGCTAATTTTGTTTTCGTTTGATTTTTGTTTGTTTGTGAGCCTTCGGCTACATTGAAATTTGCAGTGAAGCTCTCTTTCCTCTTGCAGCAGCTGTCTGACACAGCTGCCTTTTTCATACCCTCACAATTTTGCGTATCGTAAGTTGCTCTTAATATTTGTCTACTGATGCTCAACACCTCGGCGCGGGAGATAAGATTTGTGTTGACTAGTCATGTAATCTGAAATCTGTTTCTTGTCGCTCTTGTTAAACGGAAGGATCTTCGTACCATACTATCAGTATTATAAGGGGTTTAAAAACTAATGACTTAACAATTACAGTTTACCTTGACAATAGTAATTAGTTCCAATACTAATTAGAGCAAGCGAATCACAAATTACATCATTCTTCTTCTGAAGAATGAGATTAGAAATTTAAGCGCTATGAATTGACACTATTTTTTTCTTTGGAGGATGATTTATAATCTCACGCAAATAACTTTTCTACTAAAGGTTTCTCGGTGAAATATCTTTTTAGCTTCTTTCTGTATCTTCAGGATAGAATCTTAACAGAAGGTAGCGTTGCATGCGATGAGTCTGTAATACTGTAAGTCTGTTACTTTGGTTTTGGTAGTAAAATACGATTTTAAACGGAAACAGCTCAGTATCAGCAGTTCTACGTTTGAAGATTTATTTTCTTACGTCCTGTTTTGGAGACACAAAGTTATGCCGCGGATTTAAATGAAACAGCGCTCCCTCGTTACTCGCCCGGCCAGAGTTTCCCTCCGCACTGCACCTTGAATTGTAAATAAGACTTTTATTTTTATTTTTCCTTCTCGCTGAGAAGGCACGAATCCATCTTAGTTAACAGCTCCCCTACCTCTTGCACGCCTGAACTTTTCCACCGCCGGGGCGAAACACAACACGCTTCTTAAATAATGCAGCGTTATCTGTGGAAAAAGCTCACTCTCGCAGAAACGTCTCGGCTGGCTTTACTTAGGGCAATGCGGTTTACTACTTACATAAATAAGGTTGCTAAGTTGAAACATGGTCAACATTTACTGTTTAAATTCAATAACGTTCCTCCTCCAGAGTACATGATTTCTCTATCCATTTGCTTCGAACTCTTATGAAAAGTCTGTCTTCCTGTACCCAATATGGTACGCTGTATGTTCTCTCTCTTTCTCTCTCTCTCTCTGTCTCTCGTATTTATGATTCAATTTAAAATAAACTGCCACTTACATCTGCTGACAGTCTAGAATTGATAACATAACAATGAATTAAGGTACGAGAGTTACCCGAGATACAAACTCAGTTTTAATGTAGCAAGGTGACTAGTGTAAAAAATGGAACGGTCGCCATACCAACTCACGCAATAGTTCAGTATGCTTAGGGACACGAGAGCGTGAAAGCGACATTTCTTCTCGCTCGGCTGCAGTAGCTAATCAAAATGAGCGTTGCCACTGGAAATACAGGCAAATGAAAAATCCGTTCTTTAATACGGTTTTCAGTGCCGAACAGCTTAGAGCTGTTGACATCCATAACAAAATTTGTACTGAAATAAAAGCATTATTTTCTTAATGATCTGAAAACTTAATTTAGTCTTAACACTAACACTGTGAAAAATAAGAGAAAGAATAAATACACTTATATTGTCCTAATTGTAGTCATAATGTTTAGTTTTCTCAAACGTAATATTTTGGACCTTCTTTATTATTGAAACGCGTTTCACAAGCTGGAACAATGCGCCCCAAGCACAAAAATTTACTGCATGTACGGCACCGATGTTTAGTTTTCCTATCTTTGGATCTAGGAAATATCGTGCACCTGATTTGTGACAAAGTTAATTTAGGGGCAGTTTCACTGCAATTTGTGTTATATTTTCTTTCAAGCGTCAGTTGAAAGCCTCTTGGCAATTATTTGATGCCCCTTCTTTACTTTGTATGTAACTGTCTACCATCTGAAGCCCAAGTCTTTTTAGAAACTTTCATCTATTCATATCAGAGACTGTGCTTGAAAACAGTGCCACACGGCCATTGATTTATATACAGTTTCAACTTACCATATTCTTAAAAACAGAGATACTCCACTATTTTGGTGGGCTCTGAGAAAACCCAGCGACGAAAAACGGGTCTCTCTTCTTCCACAAACCAAGTTAAACTGGCGTTAACTGCAGTAATGCCACCAACAGATTGTAAAAGTAAACTATGGAAGTGTTCAAATACAAATTACTCTCCGTCTCGTGAAAACGTTGAGATATGTTTCGACTGTGATCTGTCAAGCCCCAACACAGTCACGAAGGATTGGGAATCGAAGGATGAATGCTCATGATGATGACAGATGTATCCATCTGTAGTCAGCAGCGAATTAGCGTAGAAAATATGCGACACTTTCGTGAAAACGGGCGTTTCAAGATATCGGAAATGTGGTAGAACGTTCCACAGAGTTCTCGAAGCGTTTTGCATGAAATCGTGACTAAACAATTTGAGTAGAAGGTTCTGTACTCAGTGGGTTTGAAAACTACGATCTGAGACCCATAAAACGCTAATAATGACAGTTTCTCTGGACTTATTGAACATCGATGTCGAATTTATGATAAAAAGCGAAGACAAGGAGAGAAAACAGCAGTCACCGAGTTGGGCGCGCCGGGAGAAGGGGTGCTCTGCTGAAAGACTGAGAAGAGCCACTCAAATTAAGCAACTCGATCACTCAGCTGCCGGTACCGTACATTTTTACGGCAGTGCTCTGCCAAACACCACCTGTCAAACACAAGAATAGTTGCGTCAGTTCAAATCATAAATTTTCGAACTCTCGAAAATCCGTCCTATGACTCATTCTTCCCTACAAATGGTTTCCACCTCCTGAGCGCACGTAAATATGAACTGACACCTGACACTTCGAATTCAGCGAACAACTTAAAGATATTGTCACGGGGCGGCTGTAATCTCAATTTTGTGCAGAAGGAATTTGTCGAACTGAGACCAAAAGCCGGTCTGGCCTCAGGACTCTGACTGCTGCGGAAGGGATAAGAGTATTAAAACATAGAGAAACGCCTCTGCGGTTTACTGGCAGGTCTACCAGCAAACCTCTCTCTCACGTCCACGAGGGCGAAAGCTGCTTCACCCGCGGACAATGTAGCCATATGAAGCGTAGACAATGGGAGTGAACAAAAGACGTGCCCTTGACTACGAAAGAAAATCCTGACAGAAAATCAGGCACGTCTTCTGGCCTAGAGGTACGAGCTGATCCACTTGACTACTTCTCTATCAAGAGGTCGTTATTCCTTGTAAATGAAAAAATAAACTCTGGATCTTTACAGAAAACCTTGGTGGATTTCAAAGGATGTGATCCAGGCATGTCAAGGACAGGAGATTATGAATTTCAGAAAGGGTACTGTTAGCACCATGGAATATGTCTGGATTAGCAAAAACGGATAAAACAAGTGAACAGAGAACTAGAATTAAAAAATTATGTGTAACTGTCATAGCGGATACCAAAAATAAACTAAAAGGCATAAATGAATTGAGTTATTTTGCAATGAACCACGGCTTTGTAAATTAATAAGAGCTCATGCCGAGTTACAGTATTGATCGATAATACATGGAAAAACACAGTTCAAAGCTATAATTATCTGAATGAAAGAATATTAAGTACTTCTAAAAAACGGATAGAGGGTAACTGACAATAACATCTGTGTATGCTCCTGAAGAGGGGACAAAAGTATGGAAAGAGTGGCTTTATGAAGAACAAGTAGATCAATGTAAGTACGATCACTTGATAGAAGCTGGAGACTTGAATGCACGTGTTAGGGACATACCTAATTCCTGGAAGCCTAGGGACATATGGAATGTGCACAATAGAAAAAACGACAGACAGTAACCGAGAGATATTGCAGTATACACTGATATGAAAATTATCAGTGCATTCTTTTCAAAAATGACACTTATAAATACACACTGAATGGCCAAAGAAACTGGAACACCAACGTAATATCCTGTAGGGCCCCCTCGAGCACGCACAAGTCCCGCAAAACGACATGGCACGGACTCGATTAATGTCTGAAGTAGTGCTGGAGGGAATTGACACCATTAATCGTGCAGGGCTGTGCGTAAGTCCGTATGAGTACGATGGGACGGAGATTTCTAACCAGCACGTTGCAAGGCATCCCAGAGATTCTCAACAATGTTCACGTCTGGGGTATTTGGTGGCAAGCGAAAGTGTTTAAACTCTGAAGTCTGTTCATGGAGCCACTGTGTAGCAATTCTGGACGTATGGGGTGTCGCATTGTCCTGCTTGAATTTCCCAAGTCCGTCGGAATGTACAATGGACGTGAATAGATCCAGGTGATCAGACAGAATGCTTAAGTAAGTGTCACCTGTCAGAGTCGTATCTGACGTATCAGGGGTCTCATATCACTCCAACTGCACACGCCCCACACCATTACAGTCTCCTGCTGACATGCAGGGTCCATGGATTCATGAGGCTGTCTCCATACACATACACGTCCATCCGCTGGATACAATTTGAAACGAGACTCGTCCGACCAGGCAACATGTTTCACGTTGTCAACAGTCCAATGTCGGTGTTGACGGGTGCACGTGTAGTGCAGTCATCAAGGATGTACGAGTGGGCCTTCGGCTCCAAAGCCCATATCGATTATGTTTCGTTGAATGGTTCGCACGCTGACACTTCTTGATGGCCCAGCATTCAAATCTGCCGCAATATGCGGAAGGGTTGCACTTCTGTCACGTTGAACGATTCTCTTCAGTCATTGTTCCCATTCTTGCAGGATCTTTTCCCGGCCGCAGTGATGTCGGAGATTTGATTTATTTCCGGATTCCTGATATTCGGGCTGCAGTCGTGAAATGGTCGTACGGGAAAAATCACCTATTCATCGCTACCTCGGAGATACTGTGTCCCATCGCTCGTGCGACGACTATAACACCATGTTCCAACTGACTTAAATCTTGATAACCTGCAGTGCAGTCGTCGTCTTATATAGACGTTGCTGACCGCAGCGCCATCTTCTACCTGTTTACATATCTCTGTATTTGAATACGCATGCCTATACCAGTTTCTTTGGCGCGTCAGTGTATATTCAGTGCAAGGAAGCATCGGACTCTTAGCGAATTTTCTAGTAAACAGAAGCCTTAGATCACTTGTTCAGGATGTAAGAGTCCTTAGGGGAAACCATCCTACGGTAGCAAGGATAAACCTGTTGGTTCGATGGAGGAAATAGTAAATGAATCACAGAACACCAAAGAAGAAGTATTTAAAGTATATGAATTACAAGAAGACAGCATAAAACGTCAGGGGCCACAGACGACTCGCACAATATCTACAGAAAAAAAACCGTACAGGATAAAGTAAACATAGAATGAGGAAATCATTGAGTCATTTATTAATAGAGAAGCACTCGAATCTGTAATGAAAAAGAAAAAATTCAAGAAGAAGAGTGTTCTCAGGATATGGAATGATAAAACAGAGAATGCAGTTAAAGCGAAACAAGAATTCAACTCATTAATCTACGTGATAGTACAGAAGAGATTCGAGCGAAAAATGCAGAAAAGCGCAGCTTGGCCAAAACAGTAGTATAGAAAGCTCAACAGACTTTTATCAACTATGAAAAAGTGACGTGCATGGTAGAGAAAAATAGTCTGTAAAGTCATGAAAGAACTTAACAAGGAAAAAAGAGATGCTGCAGGAATAAACGTTATAGATAAAGTGGCTTGGACGAAATACTATCACGGTCTTTAGCCTGAAGAAAATAACGAACGGAAAGAAATAGTAATTTCTGAGGATGAAGGGGACCAACCTGTGTATCAAGGTTTTGATCATAACATAAAGTACAGGAGGACCTGAAACTGAAGAAAAAAAAAAAAAAGAAACGGAAATCTGCATGACCTCATTGAATCAACGTAGAACTCCTCAAATACGGAGGATTACAGTTGCAATTGAGGCTCTTACACATCTCAAATGAATGCTGCAAGACGAGGGTGGTACCTGAATCCTGCAAGACGGTGGTGCTGATACCACTCTAGAAAAAAAGCAAGAAACAGATGTGACAACTATAGTTAATACGCCTACTAAATGCTTTACACATAATCTGTGCAAGAATCACTAATAATATTAGGTTGGTACGTAGGTTCGTATCGGTTTTGTTTCGCATATTGTTATTCCGGTTGCTATTGGTATATATATCGATTATCAGTTTTTATTTGTAGTTCACTGGTGCTTTAGGGTTTACATACTGTAATTTTGCCATGTGCAGGTAGTCAGCGGAGATGTGGACATTAGAAAATGGAGTGCCAAGCAGAGAAATCAGAATTTTTCCAGCATACTCTTCTGTCTGACTTCAGTATAGGAGTGATAGCAGCAGAGGCAGCCATAAATATTTACGCTGTATGTGGGGGTAAGGCCACAGGACAAAACGCGGCAAGAAAATGGTTTTCTTCTTTTAAAAAAGGGTAGTTTTGACATGAGTGATTCTTCATGTCCAGGAAAACCTTCAGGGTTTGATGAAGATCGTTTAAACGTCAGTGTACTCGATAACTGGCAAATGTGATGAACTGTGATCATTCCACCATCATACGACATTTACAGGCAATGGGGAAGGTTCAAACATCGGGTGTATGGGTACCGCTTGCTCTACGTCAAAACCACATAAATCAGCTGATGGGCAAATTTGCATTTCTGCTTGCTCGTAATCAATTCGCTGGTGAACAGCACCGACCACTCCGACCCTGCCTCATTACTAGTGGCGAAAAATGGTGTCTTCATGTTAACATAAGGAAAAGAAAGCAGCATCTCCCCTTACAAAGACCTTGCGCGCGCATCCTCAAAAGATAATGTCATGCATCTGGTGGAACAACAACGGTGCAGAGTACTACGAATTGCTTCCCCGAGGTATAACCATCGCCGGCCGCTGTGGCCGAGCGGTTCTAGGCGCTTCAGTCTGCCACGGGCATGGATGTGTGTGGTGTCCTTAGGTTAGTTAGGTTTAAGCAGTTCTAAGTTCTAGGGGAGTGATGACCTCAGATGTTAAGTCCCATAGTGCTCAGGGCCATTTGAACCATTTTTTATAACAATAACTGCTGACATTTATGGTCAACAACTGAGACATCTTATAGACGCAGTCCAAGAACAACGACCAGGAAGGCTACATGAAGTGATGGTACTCCATAATAACGGCCGCCTGCATTGTGCTAGACTGACAAAAAGCACTATACAGGAGCTGGATTGGGAAGTCACCTTATTGACCTGACCTTGCGCCCTCAGGTTTTCACCTTTTCCGCTGCCTAGCGAGCAGATTTCATGGTACTTCAGTTCTGGATGAAAATGGCTTCCGAACATGGCTCGACCAATTCTCCGCCTCAAATCACGTGATTTCTACAGAATAGATTGAGTAAGATAACTGATGCCCTCATAATGGAGGAACAAATTGGCTTTAGAAAGCGAATCTCTTTTAGTGTCAGTGTTACTTTTGTACTCCTGTTAACTGAAAAATGACGAGAAAAGAACCTGCAGATTCACGTAGCATTCATGGGCTATGAGAAGAATTTCTATAGACTGAACAAAAGCTAGCTTCGGATCGTCATGGATAAACTAGTGTATCCGATACATTTAATACAACGAAGAATTTTATAAGACTTGATATGGTCAAGAATGTGCTACAGTGGTCTTATTTATCAATATGAACTTTATTTGTCTAAATAGGGAGTTTATAAAACGAAATGACCAGTTTCGATTGCGCTAGCAATCATCTACACATCATAAAATATCGTTACAAAGTGTAACGTTGTTCAGTCAAGTACTGTGTAACCAGAATGTATGGCCTGCACAAGATACACAAAGAATCGTGTCTGTCTGAGACCGAAAGGGAATGGGATTAACATTCCAACATACGTTTGACCAAGCTGTTTATCCGGAGAAGTGAGACATATTGTGGCAAAAACGAATACTTTGTCAAAGTTTAGAAACATTTTTTTAGTAATCAGATGCACGGTGAAAATATCTGCAACTGCCGTTCTTGTGACCTTTTTTTTTCTTTTTTCTTTATTGTGATTTCATTCCCCAGCCCCATATGGGCAGGGGAGGGCTGTCAGCGGCACAATCCGCCGCTCTTCATCCGAGAGACACGACAACTAAAACAAGAATAAAATGATACATACATAAGGAGATAAAAAAGGGGAACATAAAATAGAGTAAGGGGAGAAAATGGATGTAAAAAGACATGGACATGTAGACATTCATGGGGGACAGTTAAAAAAAAAGTCACCAGAAAGTTAAAAAACACAGTTGGCGATTCTTGAAACACAGAGAAGACACTGAATGTGAATGCACAGGTTAAAAGTTGGCCACAGTATTAAAAACACTCCGAAACAACACGCTTAAAACCCACTTCGAGCACACACAACGAAGAGTAAAACTACCAGGTGGGACCTGCCGAGGGAAAGGTCAGACAGGATGGAAAAGGAGGGGAGAGCATGGGGCAGCTGAGGAAGCAGCGAGATGAAGAGAGGAGGGGCAACCGTGGGTTCACGAAGAGGCAGGAAACTCGTGGTGCGGGAGAGGAAACAGGAAGACACGGCAGGAGGGAGCGCAGAGACACTGAAAGGAGGCACAAGAGATGGAGGGGGAGTAGGAGGGGAAAGCCGCTCAGGAGGAGGGAGGGGGAGGAGATGGAGCCCTGAGGAGGAGGCAGGAAGAGGGGGTTAGAGTTGGTAGGAAGGGTAGATGTCAGGGCGAAGCTCATCATCCGGGAGGGGTAGATGGTGGAAGTTGTGTTGGGAAAGGAGATGGAGGGTGTGGAGATGGAGAGAGGGAGGGACACAACGGTAAAGGCGCGGCAACTGGTTGGGAGTGGAGAGGAAGGGAGACACCAGGGGGTGAGGGGGATCAAGGCGGCGGACAATATATAGTGTGCGGATGTGTTCAAGAAAAAGGAGAAGGTGGGGGAAGGGGATGAGGTCGTAGAGGATGCACGTGGGGGACGGAAGGTGGATGCGGAAGGCGAGGCGGAGTGCATGGCGTTCGAGGATTTGCAGGGCTTTATAGAACCGGGGAGGAGCGGAAATCCAAGCGATGCTGGCATAACAAAGGATGGGGCGGATCATGGATTTGTAGGTGTGAAGGATGGCGGAAGGTTGCAGACCCCACGTCCGGCTGGACAGGAGTTTCAGGAGGTGGAGGAGTTGTGAGCTTTGTTTTGGATGGTAAGGAAATGGGGAGTCCAGGTGAGGTGGCGGTCGAGTGTGAGGCCAAGGTATTTGAGGGTAGGAGTGAGGTGGATAGGACGGCCATAAATGGTGAGGTAGAAATCATGGAGGCGGAAGGAGCGGGTGGTGCGGCCTATGATGATCGCCTGGGTCTTGGAGGGATTAACACGGAGGAACCACTGGTTGCACCAAGCGGTGAATTGGTCAAGGTGGGTTTAGAGAGTACGTTGGGACCGTTGAAGGGTAGGATAAAGGGCTAGGAAGGCGGTGTCATCAGCGAACTGGAGAAGATGAACAGGAGGGGGAGGTTTGGGCATATCAGCAGTGTACAGGAGATAGAGGAGAGGGGAAAGGACAGAACCTTGGGGCACGCCAGCAGAGGGGTAGAAAGTAGGGGAGTTGGAATTGTGGATAGTCACAGAGGAGAGACGATGGGAGAGGAAGGAAGCAACGAGACAGACAAAGTTGATGGGGAGAGCATAGGTCTGGAGTTTGAAGAGGAGCCCGGGATGCCAGACACAGTCATAGGCGTTCTGGAGATCAAGGGAAACAAAGATAGCAGAGCGACGGGAGTTAAGTTGGAAGCCACATTGGGTAATAGGAAGGAGGCGGTGCTGGTTAATGTGGCGGTGAATACGGCGAGAGAGGATGGCCTCAAAGACCTTACTGAACACGGAGGTGAGGCAGATGGGACGATAGGAAGAGGCAGCAGAGGGGGGTTTGTTAGGCTTAGGGAACAGCAGGACACGGGAAGTCTTCCACAGGTCAGGGTAAAATCCAGTGGAGAGGAGGACATTGTACAGGGTAGCAAGGACAGACAGGAAGGATGGAGGGGATTCCTTGAGGTGACGGTAGGTGACGCCATCATGACCAGGGGCGGTGTTGCGTTTGGAGCGGAGGACGAGTGTGATGTCTTGCGTGGTGATGGGAGTGTTGATGCCTGAGGGGGGTAACCGATCCAAGTACTGGAAGCTAGGAGCGAGCGGGGGGACAGTGCGGTCAAGGACGGTGGGGAAGAGGGAGTAATCAAAATGGGGATCGTCAGGAATGGAGAAGACCTCCGATAGGTGGGAAGCAAAATGGTTAGCCCTACTGAGGTTGTCAGGAAAGGCTCGATCGTCATGGAGGATGGGGTAATGCGGGTTGGGAAGGCTACCAGTAAGGCGGTGGAAGGCTGACCAGTACTTGGAGGAGTTGACAGGGAGGGTGGAGTTGAGGCGTGTGCATGTCTGACGCCAGTCCCGGCGTTTCTTTGCTGTAAGGAGGTTTTGGATATGTCGCTGTAATTGCCGGTGGCGGGTGAGAGTATCCCGGTCACGAGTGCGGAGGAAGGAGCGGTAGAGCCTGCGGGATTCACGCAGAAGAAGGACGGCCTGTGGAGGAAGCGTAGGGCGGCGAGGGTGGACGAGTTTTGTAGGGACATGAGCCTCCACAGCGTCAGTGATGGTCGTCTGAAGGAAGGAAGAGGCATGGGTGATGTCATCAGGGTGGTGGAACGTGAGGGGGTGGCTTTCGACCTGTAAGGCAATGGATTCCCGGTAGGCATCCCAATTGGCACGGTGGTGGTCATGGACAGACTTTGGAGGGGCAGCTGGGCGGGTGGCTGCAGTGGCGTGACGGGAGGTTTCGGATATGTCGCTGTAATTGCCGGTGGCGGGTGAGAGTATCCCGGTCACGAGTGCGGAGGAAGGAGCGGTAGAGCCTGCGGGATTCACGCAGAAGAAGGACGGCCTGTGGAGGAAGCGTAGGGCGGCGAGGGTGGACGAGTTTTGTAGGGACATGAGCCTCCACAGCGTCAGTGATGGTCGTCTGAAGGAAGGAAGAGGCATGGGTGATGTCATCAGGGTGGTGGAACGTGAGGAGGTGGCTTTCGACCTGTAAGGCAATGGATTCCCGGTAGGCATCCCAATTGGAACGGTGGTGGTCATGGACAGACTTTGGAGGGGCAGCTGGGCTGGTGGCTGCAGTGGCGTGACGGGTAGAGGAGATGGTGAGAAGGACAGGGAGATGGTCACTACCGACGGGATCAGGGACATCAACGGCAATGCGACCAAGGAGGTTGGGGGAAGCGAGGATAACATCGGGGGTGGAGTTACTTTCAGGATGGGTGCTTGTGAGCTTCCACGCGTGATCTTTATCTACAAACATCCCACAATCAGATACAATGGAGATCATTTGAGAGATGTTGCCCCAGATGCTTGTAACGTAAATAATCATGTCTTCGATTGAGCTATTTTACATGAGACCTTTAATAAGTAATGCAACACATTTTATTTCTCGACCAATTTCGGTTGAAAAAATGATGAATCAGTTGTCGGACATCGCGGAATGTTCCCGCTTCAGTCCCTATAGTTTCATGACGTTCCGACAGGTGGGGCCACTATATGTAACCCTCAAAATGACGTCTGAAAGGGACGTGCGCGCCAAGCAGAGAACTGTTATTGATTTTCTTTTGGCGATTAACCAGTGCCTCTAAGATATTCGTAGGCAACTGCAGAATGTCTACGGAGACCTGGCTGTGAACAAAAGCACGATGAATCGCTGGCGTACTCAAACGTGTGCGCCCTCTGGGTTCCTAGCCGCCTAATAGAACACAAAGAGCAACGAAGGACCATCTGTGCGGAATATCTTGGGCGTTACGTGACTGACAGCGACGTCTTTTGTCGAACATCGTCACACGCATTAAAACATGGGTTCATCATTTCGAACGGGAAACAAAACGCAATCCATGCAGTGGTGGCATACCATCTCTCCTCCGAAAAAAAATTTCAGTGCCTCACCCTCAGCCGGGAAAGCGATGGCCACGGTCTTCTGGGATCATTCTATTTGATGTCCTCTCCAATGATGTAACGACCAGTTCTGGAGTGTATTGTGCTACTCTCAGGAAATTGAAGAAACGATTTCAGCGTGTTTGTCGCCACAAAAATTGAGACACACTACTTCTTCTCCATCACAATCTAAGGCCTCGTACAAGGCGAGCTCTCAAAAGTTTATTCGACTGTTCTTTCTTATCCACTCTATAGCTCGGATCTCACACCTTCCGCCTTCCATTTGTGTGGCCAATGAAGGATGCACTCCGCGGCAAGCGGTACTTGGATTAGCGATACAGCAGGAAGTTGGCTTCGACGTTGACAAATAGATCGGCACCATGCGGCACACAGATATCCTCAGTAAGTTACGGTAATGCCGTAGCACTGAACGGAGATTATGCTGTAAAATAGGGTTTTGTAGACAAAAGAGTGGGGAATGATATGGTGTACTGGAATCCTGAATAAAACCAACCTTCATAATATACAACTAATGCTAAAATTTTTCATGGTGAATAAATCCGCTTCAATTGTACTGGACTAACTCTTAATTTGGATAAAGTGGTACACGCGACCCGGGTTTAAGGATGTAAACCCCATTTCTGTGTAATTGGTTGCGTACGAGAAAGTCGTCCATTCATGTAAAAAATCAGATTTTTTTTATATAAATGATATGACTTTCTCGTATGCAACCAAATTTTTTACATAACTGGTATGACTTTCTCGTATGCGATCAATTACACGGAAATGGGTTTACATCCAGAAACTCGAGTCTCGTGTACGATTTTATCCGAACAAAGGACTAGTCAAGTACAACTGGAACGGATTTATTCACAATAAAAAAAACCTATCTGCTTTCAGAAAAAAATGTGTTGCACTCGTTAATGAATGCGCCTTGTAAATGTAGAGGAGAATTTTATGAACAATCTGACAGTGTTGCTATGGATTCACCCTTAACACCAGTTGGTTCAAATGGCTCTGAGCACTATGGGACTTAACTTCTGAGGTCATCAGTCCCCTAGAACTTAGAACTACTCACACCTAACTAACTGAAGGACATCACACACATCCATGCCCGAGGCACGATTCGAACCTGCGACCGTAGCGGTCTTGCGGTTCCAGACTGTAGCGCCTAGAACCGCTCGGCCACCACGGCAGGCACGCCAGTTGGAACTATTATCTTTATGCAACAGGCATAAACAATGAACGTCTAAAGCCTTCCTCTTGGCTCTGCTATGTGGAGGACACATTTTTCATGTGGTTACATATCCAATGTACAGCTACACGTGTTTCACAATTTCTTAAATGAGATTCACCCCAAAGTCAACCTTTCCTTGGAGGTTGAGAGGGAAGTAGGTCTCCTACTCCTAGTTGTGTTGGTATATAGAAGATCTGACAATACTCTAGGTGACAGAGCGTATACAAAGCCTAATTACGCAAATATGTATTTAGACGGTATTTCGCATCAGCACTAAACCCAGAAGCAAGCAGTGCTTAACATACTGTCTTCACGTGCGTTCCATATCAGTGACAATAACATCTTGGAATCGGATTTCTTCAAGAAAACAGTGACGGCCAATAGCAATGACATTTTGTGCATAGACAGGACTATTGAAAGAAATATTCATCATGCTGATAGAAATGACTAGGACCCGTCTTCTCACTCTATTAACCTACTAATTGTTTCTGGGACCACTGACCGCACAAGCAGAGTTTTATGGGAAATGGCTTACAGACCTATTTCTTCAGTCAAAAAAAAAAAAAAAAAAAAAAAAAAAAGAGAGACTTTTCCCGAGTAAAATGGTTGCACACTGCGAGCGTCTATGAAATAACTTGTGGCTGCATAGGCGACTGTTAAAGAATGTACTAAGCTACACGAAAGCCAAACGCGGATAAAACGAAATGTGAAAGCTGCGGTAGCAGGACGTTACGAGAACTGTGTCCTTGACGCTTATTTCAGTAACCCAAGTGTGCTGGCTAGGGGAAACCTACGTTTATAGAGGAAAAGTCCAAGAAGCGGTTTAAATTTCTAAGAACGAATGAAACTTCAGTAGAGAAGACGGCTATAGCTTTCTGGCTTCGTGGTTAGCTGCCACCAAGAAAGTGAATACATGGTGGCAGTTTGCGAGCAGTACAAAGTCTAGGAAGCCACATCTGCGGACAATAATATTTTGATAAACATTCCCCCTGTCTTGCTCTATCCGTGTCCCTTATATACAACGTCCACCAATTGCAGCAGGAAAAGTTTCAACAAATAACTCTATTTCAGCATACACAGCCACTAGATTTTAAGCCAATAACCCCACTTCTTCAGCATTATCGCGGGAAACTTCTCTTACTATCCAATGATGGATGGCCCATCAGTGGTAGCCACAGGAATTTTACCCAATAATTCCAACTCTCCAGCATTCGTGTGGAAAATTTTCCCCCTTTATAAAGAGAACGCAAAATCGTCTTTGATAGTGTTACTTAGCCGTGGCCACCACATGATCCTGAAGATGATCCCAGCAGAAGGACCATAAAGTCGATCGTACAGAAAAAAATATGACGTTGCCTAGCAATCCAGAAGATTTTGCCTTCTCTGTGTCATTAAGTTCTAATGCCTCAGTGCTTGACTGTAAGACACGTAATGCTTTTCATTCTGTAACGATATTTTATGATCTGAAGGTGATTGCTAACACAATCAAAACCGGTGACGTCGTTTTATGCACTCGTGATTTCGAAAATAAAATGTATATTAACAATGAGTTTGTATCAGCATACAGAAATTGTAATAAAGACAGGGCCAGCCGCTGTGGTCGAGCGGTTCTAGATTCTTCAGTCGGGAACCGTGAGACCGCTACGGTTGCAGGTTCGAATCCTGCCTCGGGCATGGATGTTTGTGATGTCCTTAGGTTAGTTAGGTTTAAGTTCTTCTAAGTTCTACGGGACTGATGACCTGAGATGCTAAGTCCCATACTGCTCAGAGTCATTTGAACCATTTTTTAATAAACACAGGGAAAGAGGAGACAGGACCTATAAAGTTCAACAGGGGAGAGAGACATGGGTGTAGACTGTAGTCAATATAAACTTAGACAACGCTGTTACACAGTGGAACGGAAAGTTGAGGAAGATCTGAGATTAATACTAGGACAAACAATACTCTGCTGTTTGTCGATGAGCTAATGATTACTCAGAAGACAGAAAATGACCTATTCGCAATACATCTCCTATATCAAATATGTGGAAGGTGCCATCTAAAAATTTCACCAAAAATGTATTAATGGCCTTCAAAGGTAAATTCTCGTCGGCTCTAAAATAGTACTGTAAGACCTGTCAACAGTACACAGAAGAGCCAAAGAAACTGGTACACCTGCTTAACATCGTGTAGGGCCGCAACACGACTGATCTCTGAACTAGTGCTGGAGAAAACTGACACCATGAATCGTGCAGGGCTGTCCATAAATCAGTAAGAGTACGAGAGGGTGGATATCTCTCTGAACACCACGTTGGAAGGCATCCCACAGATGCTCAATAATGTTCCTGTCTGCGGAGTTTAGTGGCCAGCGGAAGTGTTTACACTCAATAGAGTGTATCTGGAGCCACTCTGTAGAAATTCTGGGCATGTGGAGGGCCGCACTGTTTTGATAGAATTGCCCGAGTCTGTCGGAATGCACAATGGACATGAACGGATTCAACTGATCAGACAGGATGTTTACGTACGTGTCCCCTGTCAACAGTCATGTATAGGCGTATCAGGGCTTCCATATCACTCCAGCTGCACACGCTCACACCATTACAGAGCCTCCACCATCATGAACAGTCCCCTGCTGGCATGCAGGGTCCGTGGATTCATGAGGTTGTCTCCATAACCGCACACATCCACCCGCTCTATACAATTTGAAACGAGACTCATCCGACCAGACAACATGTTTCCAGTAATCAACAGTCCAACATCGGCGTTGACGGACCCAGGGGAGCAATAAAGCTTTGCGACGTGCAGTCATCAAGGGTACGCGAGTGGGCCTTCGATTCCGAAAGCCCATATCGATAATGTTTCGTTGAATAGTTTGCCCGCTGACACCTGTTGATGGCCCAGCATTGAAATCTGCAGCAGTTTGCGGAAGGGTTGCACTTTTCTCACATTGAACGATTCTCTGAAGTCGTTGTTGGTCCCGTTCTTGGAGGATCTTTTTCCGGCGGCATCTGTGTCGGAGATTTGATGTTTTTCCGGATTACTGATATTCACGGTACAGTCGTGAAATGGTCTTACGGGAAAATCCCGTCTTCATCGCGACCTCGGAGATGCTGTATCCAATCGCTCGTGCGTCGACTATAATGTCACGTTCAAACTCACTTAAATCTTATAAACGTGGGTTTCCACGCCATTGTCAAATTCAATCAATTTTTTCTGGGTTTGTGATCGCATTGTCAATATATCTATAAAACTATCGACGTTTCGGTCCCTGTTACAAGCAACCTTCTTCAGGGTGTTCTTGTTTAGTGCTGGATGAGAAAACTTTATTTCTTACATACCTGCAAACATGGCTGTTATCTAATTCTGTTTGGCTGCTAAGGATGAAAGGGAGGGATGTTAGAAATCTTTACCTGTGTTTTCAGTATTAACATTGGTGGAAATCCGACGTTCTGATTGGTGTTTGCATTACTACTTGTGATTGGTGGAAATCGGCGTATGGAAAACGAAGCGGCAGCCGTGACGTGGTGTTGTTTTCCTGCTTCCTAGCGCCGGCCGAGGCGCCAGTACTTTTACGTACCTGCGGCCGCTGCGGTCTCCCTCGCACCTGTATGTGTTGCTTCACGTGAGGTATCGTCCCGCAGTGCTGTTATTGCTGGCAGTCAAGAAGTCGAAACTCGGTACCCGCCTTCTCTGTCCATGTTGGCTTGTCTCTTGGCTATTTCTATTGCCTCTCTAATCTTCCTCCTGAAAGTAAGTGGCTGTTTCGCCCGTGTGCGTGCTTCACCAGTCTGTTTGCCGCACTCATTTTGGTGTTTTGCCACCGCCGACTTGGTGTGCTGTATTAGTTGAACACATCCGCACTAAACGCAGCAATGTCTCTGGCCACGACCGCATTACCTACTGCCATTTTAAACACTGCCATCCCTCCTTCCTTGCAATCCTTGCCGCACTCTACAACGCAATCGTTGCCACTGGCTTCTACCCTAACCTGTGGAAAACCTCCAGTATGCTGATGTTCCCAAAACCTAACCCTAAACCTAACAAATCTCCGTCTGATGCCTCTTCCTGTCGCCCTATATGTCTCACCTCAGTGTTCAGTAAAGCTCTTGGAATGCATCCTTACCCGGCGCATCCATCACCACCTCCACCGACACCACCTCCTCCCCAACACACAATGTGGCTTTCGACCTTCCTTCTCAGCCAACGACCATATCCTATGCCTCACCCATGTCCTCTCCCTCCAGCTTAACTCCTGGTGCTCTGCCATTTTTGTATCCCATGACCACGAAGAGGCCTATGACGGCGTATGGCATCCCGGTCTCTTGTTTAAACTCCAGACTGACGCGCATCTTATCAACTATGTCAGTCTGATTGCCTCCTTCCTCTCCCGCCGCCCCTCCACGTTACCATCCATAACGTCGATTCTTGTACCTTCTACCCCTCCACGGGTGTGCCCCAGGGCAATGTCCTCTCCGCTCTCTTCTACCTTTTGTACACACCAGATATGCCCCAACCCCCCATCCAGTCTAACTCCTGCAGTATTCTGATGATACCGTCTTCTTTACCCTCGCTCTTACCCTTCGACGGTCCCAACGCCTTCTCCAGAGTCATCTTGACCTTTTTGCCGTATGGTGTAACCAGTGGCTCCTAAAACTCAATCCTTCCTAGACCCATGCAATCATCATAGGTCGCAACACTCGCTCCTTCCGGCTCCTTGATTTCTCCCTTACCATCTGCGCCCATCCTGTCTGCCTCTCCCCAACCCTCACCTACCTTGAACTCACCATTGACCGTCACCTCACCTGGATCCCTCATCTCCGCTCTATCCAATCCAAAGCCCACAGCTGCCCTCGTCTCCTTAAAACTCCTCTCTGGCAAGACATGGGGGTTGAACCACACTACCATCCTCTACACCTACAAATCCTTGATCTGTCCCATCCACTGTTATACCAGTACCGTCTGGATATTCCACCCCCCCCCCCCCAAATTCTGTAAGTCCCTCCAGATCCTCGAGTGCCATGCACTCCACCTCGCTTTCCGTGTATGCCTTCCTTCCCCCATGCGGATCCTCTACGTCCTGATTCCTTTTCCCCATCTGCTCCTCTTCCTCGAACACATCCCGTCGCCTTGATCCCCCATCCCCTGGTTGCTCTTTTCCTCTCAAACCCTCGCCCACTGCTGCACCTTCACCGTTGTGTCCCCCCTACCCTCCACCTCAACACCCTTCATCTCCTTTCCCAAGGTGGCTTCCATCAACTCCTCCTCCCGGATGATGCCCTCTCTCCCTCCATTTATCCCTCCTATCAACTCTGATGCTCACCTCCCCGTCCCTACTTCTGTCCTTTTCCCAGGTTCCATCCTATTTTTCCCACCTACCCTCTCATTGACTCCATCTGCCTTAGGCTGTGGTGTCATCTTTGTGTCTACTATATAGTGCAGTGTTTAAGTGAGAGGTCAGTGTTGTGCATCCACTATTTTAATTGTCGTGAACAGAAACCAGACTGTTGCATGTTTTTTAATTGTCTGTCTACTATTGTGCCTGTCTACTTACTGCATGTGTTAATTAGCATCACCAACTCTTTGGTTTTTATTCTAACTTCCAGAACTTTCCGCCATTTTAGAGTTTTAAAAAGTCACCGTTTTATCGAATGTTTTTACTGTTTGTTATCTTCTTATTATGTTTTTAACTCTTCAGTAGGCAGAAGAGCGGCATATTAAGCTGCTGCCATCCCTCCACCCCCCACCCCCCTGTGGGGAATAGAAATTCAATAAAAGTAGAAATAAACTCATTCAGTAGAAAACCAAAACATCCTGAGAAGATGCTTGCAACAGGGACTGTAACGTCGGTAGTTTTATATGTATAGATAATGCAGTCACAACCCAGAAAAAATTTATTGAATGTCAATTAAATCTTGATAACCTGCCATTGTAGCTGCAGTAACCGATCTAACAACTGCGCCAGACACTTGTTGTCTTATATAGCCTCTGCCGACAGCAGCGCCGTATTCTGCCTGTTTACATATCTCTGCATTTGAATACTCATGCCTATACCAGTTTATTTGGCGCTTCAGTGTATGAATAGAAAATTAGCGTCACTAATAAAGAAGTTTCACAAAAAATCAGCCTGTTTGGTGATTATTTTTCCTAGTAACCAGTTTCACTTACAAATAGATCATACTCAGACCAGTATGTGTCTCTGTTGAAGACGTGTGGAGTCGATACGAGGAGCAGTGGTACGTGCTTAGGCGCACCTGTCACCAGATGCTGAAAGAACTACTTCGAGCATGACGAGAGGTGCCTCTTAGCACATAGTACTGCTCCGTGCAACGGCTTCACATGTCACAAATGGAGATACACACTTGTCAAAAGATGGTCTATTTATGCTAGAACTCTCTGCAAAATGGCATGTCTAAGTATAGTCTTTGGATAATGTAAGTTTCCTGCGTTTTATAAAAGACATGTTTATGCATAAAGAAGCGAAATGACATACTGTGCTGTTAAATGAACTAGAAAAGTCCAGGAAGCTAGTTGTTAATAGTGTCTTTTTTACATGATGCATTGCTTAATGTGTGCTTGCAGGCAGGTTGCGCTATGCAAGACCACATATGTAAACGCTTGATGTGTGTGCATGGGAAAGGCTGTCAGTCTCCACAGATGACTTCAGTAAAACGGAACAGGCTGTAAGGCTACTCCATAAATTAAAAAAAGACGGAGAAGAAGAAGAGAAATTTGTCACCTGGGTAAGAGATTCACATAAGAAAAATAAAACTATGCAATTCGTATGATGGTTAAGACACTGGATTCGCCTTCTGTAGGAAATGAATTCATTTCTCCATCTGACCTTTTCTGGATCGACACAGCCCATGGCCCATGAACGTCTAAACTCTTGCTTTTGGAAAGGTAGCGCCTTTAGTAAAACAAGATTTTTATTTTTATTTCCCAGACATGTTTCGGTGATGTTTGAGCATCATCAGTGGGTTTTTTATTATCTTTCTACAAACAGGAAAAATGCTTTTTACTACTTTTACACACATAAATTTGAGTTTTTAATAAAATATTTATGTATCTGAAAAACAGACAAAGTTTTGTATTTATACCTTGTTACAACATGCTGTGGATTTCCTTGATGTTTATGTTATTTAATGCAGATGTCTTGTTCCACAGTTTATCATCTACAACCATACGGAACTTAATACAGAACAGTTATTTACTTCGAAACTGTATGACTGGAAGACTTATGATTATGCTGTGTATGTGCGTGTGTGTCTGTGTTTTCAATATGTTTCACAAATTTTTATCTGTTTCCCCATTATCTTCATAGTGAAGGCCTATGATAATATGGAAACCAGAAAAAAATACGTGGAATATATAACACACACAACACACACACACACACACACACACACACACACACAAACACACACGATCTTCCACACAGAACTAGTTAATGGCAGGCATAACCATAAAATTCCCAGTCGTAAAATTTCGAAGTAAATAACTGTTCTACATTAAGTTCTGTAGGGCTACAGATGACAAATTGCGAAACAAAACAACTGCATTAAGTAACATTAACATTTAGGAAATTCTTTGCATGTGGTTACAAGGTATACATACAAAACTTTGTCTGTTTTTTTTTAAATATGTAAATACTGTCTTAAAAACTAAAATTTATATGTGTACAAGTAGAAAAGAGCATTTCTCTTGTCTTATACGAAGATAATAAAAAACACAGCTGATACTAAAACTTCAGCGAAATTGTCTGGTAAATGAATATTAAAAACAAAACAAAAAATACTATTTGTCTGCAAACACGGACAGAAGAGCTTCAACCATAGGATGATCTTAAGTCTTCCTTCCATTATCAAACGCGCCTCTTTGCTGCATTTACCTTTCCTAAAGTGAAATTGATCGTAATGAAACAGATCCTCAACTTCCTTTTCCATTAATTGCCTAATACGTTTTTCGATATTTAGTTCCATTATCGAAATAAAAGAAGTGTTACGTGGTACGCGTTACCCACCCTTGTAAGGCACCACTGCGTATTATTTACAGATCTACAATTGATTACTACATGCTGTCTTCTGGCTGGTTGGAAAATTAGGCGTCGAACATTCACATCGCCAGTTTTGGAGTGCGAACTTACTCCCAAGACACGTGCGGCGATAATTAAATTCCTGCCAGCGAAGCCTATGACGCATGTCCTCTCTATTCTCTCGCACTGTTCTATAACTCATTCACTTCCAAATATTCTGATAATAATGAAGAGGTTGCAATATATGAATACTTTTGTACGACGAAGTTAATTTATTTCACTTTAAATTCAAGTGTTAGGTCCGTACTTGTTCTGAACGCACCCGCCCTACAATTACAATCACTCATCATATTTCGTGAGCTTACTTGAGTTTAACATTGCCGATTTCTTACCGTACGGTAGCCTTTTAATTATATAATAACTCGCTCGATACGAAATTAATCCTGAGCTTCAAAATTATTATTTTGACCATTGTCGCTGACGTCATTCAGTCCCTTCTAGAACTACGGGGCATCCCCGTCAGCGATGCCGCTACGCTGCAGCAAAGAAGCGTAAGTGTGGATTCGATCCGTCAAATATAAAATCGATATCTGTACCCTTACATCATGGTTTATTCATAAGTAAAACGGTGCACTGGAGCGGTTCCATTTTGATGAACTTTTGACAGAAAGAAGCACAAGTTAGCTACCTACTCCCTTCTGGATCTCGTGAACGTGAACGATCAGAGCTAGATGAGTTGCACATCATATTATGCGAGTCGAATTTATGTTAGTTACTACAGAGAACTTGTTCTGTTTCCAAAATTACTGTCACGGTGCGTCTAATACATCTATTCCAATGCAATTTTGAAAATTGTTAAGGCAGTACCGTACGGTGCGCCAGCAGTCGATCAATCAAAGAACTCAGATTCTTGGGGCACTTGCTCCTGCGACCACTTCTGTAAGTCGGCCGGCCTGGGTGCAGGAAGAGGTGCAGCTATTAAGAGCTGCAGAGGGGTGGCTGCGGGGGAGGCGGTTCGGCGGCGCAGCTCGGGCGTAGCGTCGGCGCGTGGGCAGCAGCCTACGACGTGCGGCCAACGATATATCGATTGCGACCGCCAAGACGGGGCAGGAATCCAGCAGGGGTCCCGGAGCGGAGCAGTCTGGGCTGGCGGCAGAGCGCCGTGGCAGAGGGCCCGGGATCAATGCGAGGTGCGTGCCCAGAGGCGACGCGATGTCGTCGCAGAGCCGACAGGCGCCCAGCTGACCCCGCTCCGGCTGCCTCGATACCACAAACGGTGCTGTTTCAATGATTACTACATTTAGTAACAGACCCTTGTGCGCGTGGTTCGCTCCCACCCAATATTTTACATTTCAAATGAAAAATCCTTAGCTTTCGTGGCCGACGACTTCTGTTATAAGAATTTGTCCTCATTTCCCATCTTTCTTGTCAAAACAGGGTGGAGGGACAGATAAAGATTCTGGGTATTCTGCCCCTCTTCGGAAGGAAAAGTGCTCTTAAACCGGGAGAACGACCAAACTGTTATTAGAATAGATTCACCAAATAGTTGCTTATTATAAGTAAGCTTTATTGACGACATACTGTTTCGGCTTAATCGCCATTTTCAAGTACGTCTAGATCGATGTGACGTTCATACTATGCCGTTAGTGGACTGTTCTATAACATTGAAATGGTATCGATACGTGGATGACACCTTTGTGGTATGGAATCATGCTGAAGAGGAACTGAGTGATTTTTTGGTGCACATAAACAGTTTCAATCCAAAGATAGAATTCACCATGGAGAAAGAGAGTAATGGACAACTTTTTTGGATGTATTGGTTATTAAACGGGCAGATGGGACTTTAGGGCACAAGGTATATAAGAAAGAGACACACACCGATCGTTACCTACATAAGGATTGGAATCATCATCCTAGGTAGAAGAGAGGAGTCATAAAAACTTTAGTGGACAGGGCTAATAACATCTGTGAGCCAATTTATTTGCAAGATGAATTAAGCCATTTGCGAACAGCTTTCAAGAGAAATGGGTACACTGACAACGAAATAGATCGAGCACTCCACCCTAGAAGAAAAGTGTCAGAAAATACTCGACGACAACAACCGTCGGCTGGAAAAGTTTTTCTTCCATTTATTCATAACATCACGGGCCGTATTGTGAAAGTTTTGGCCAAGTTTCAAGTGGAGACAATCTTTCGACCTACCAAGAAAATTAGTGTAAGTTTAAGATCGGTGAAAGACGCACGACACCCCTTATCTACCCCAGGTGTGTATAAAATTCCGTGTAGGTGTGGCATTGTTTATATTGGAACAACTAAAAGGAGTGTTAATACCCGCCTAACGGAACACAAAATGAACTGTGCATTGGGACAAATTGACAAATCAGCTGTAGCGGAACACGTTTTCAAAGACGGTGATCACGAAATAAAATTCAGTGAGACAAACGTGATAGCTCGGACCTCACGTTATTATACCCGCATGTATAGAGAAGCTATAGAGATCTACAAGCACGAAAATAATTTTAATAAAAAAGAAGAAGGATTAAAACTAGACAAGATATGGCGGTCGACTCTGTACCAACGAAGTGACTATCGATTACCTATAATCGAGTTAGATGGCACTAGGCAGAGATAGTTTTAAAGTCGAAAGCACGTGATGAGTGGTGGCGCCATCTAAGCTCTCTATATAAGCGGGACTTCCAGCACCTGGCAGCCAGTCGCCGACTCACCTCAGAAGATGTTGCCCGCAGTAGGCAACGAAACGTCAGGAAGGAGAAGCAGTTTTACATATGGACCACGGCAATTCAGCCCGGAAGTTGTAATTAATGAAGACGCCGGCAGTTATGACTACATGTTATGTTCTATAACAGTCACTATTTTAATAAGATGGTAAATGATATCATGACGTTCAAAATAAATTGTTTATTAGGACGTGACAGCAGTTTGACAGTTCCACTCTTACGACGCTATATGTTTCTGTTATATATGACAGTTCCACTCTTACGACGCTATATGTTTCTGTTATATATGACAGAAACATATAGCGTCGTAAGAGTGGAACTGTCAAACTATATATAGATCCAGAATGAGATTTTCACTCTGCAGCGGAGTGTGCACTGGTCTCGAGTCTCGGTCCGGCACACAGTTTTAATCTGCCAGAATGTTTGATATACAGATAGCTGAAACGTATAGCGTAGTAAGAGTGGAACTGTCAAACTGCTGTCACGTCGTAATTAACGTTTTATTGTCAACGTCTTGACATCATTTACCATCTTATTAAAACAGTGACATTTATAAAACAGTCCACTAACGATGTAATATGGACGTCACATCAATCTAGACGAACTTGAAAATGGCGATAAAGCCGAACAGTCCGTCGTAAATGAAATTTATTTATTATAAGCAGCTATAAGGGGCATCTACTCTAATAATCATGTCATTGTTAGACATATATTACGCTGCTGTCCCTAAAAAAGAAAAATAACCAAACTGACTGTTAAATCACCACTTTCAGTTACCAGTTTTACTAACATTAATATTAATATTGGAGACACGGAAAGAATTCTGCTACATTATAAGCAACATAATTCAAGGCAGACAGAGGAAGGAGGGTATAAGAAGCAGTCTGACACAGCTAAAGAAAGCAATCTTCGCCTGAAAAAGTTTACTACAGAGAAACATAGATTTAAATGTGATAAATTAGTTTGTGATAGTGTACGTCTGGAGCACACTATTGTAAATTATGGACCCTGTGAAAACCAGTAAAGAAGAGAATCGAAGACTTTCAGGTGTGGTGTTCCACAACAGTACTAAATATTCAGTGAAACTATATTATAAAAAATGAGATAGCATTCTGTAGCATCAGTGACTAAAGGAATATTTGAAAACACTGACTATAGAAAAATGTTCAGATGTGTGTGAAATCTTATGGGACTTAACTGCAAAGGTCATCAGTCCCTAAGCTTACATACTACTTAACCTAAATTATCCTAAGGACTAAAAAACACACCCATGCCCGAGGGACGACTCGAACCTCCGCCGGGATCAGCCGCACAGTCCAGGACTGCAGCGCCTTGGGCCACTCGGCTAATCCCGCGCGGCGCTGACTACATACTGGAGAGTATAAAAGAATATGCGTTACGGCTACAGGGAATAACTTCCGTGGTACTAGTGGTTTGCGTAGAGGGGACATTGTAGAGGAAGACAGAGAGTGGAATATACCCAACAAATAGCTGAGTAGTTTGGAAGTAACTACCACTCTAAGAGAATGGGATAGTATTGGAAAAGATGGCGGACGGCGTGAAACCAATCAAAAGGATGATGAACCGCCACCCGTCATACACTGTGAAAATCCCGTTACCTCTCACTGATTTAAAAGGATAACTAATATCACAGGGGATTATTCTGTGCAACAAAATTTCTGAAAATGAACAACAAAGAAAAATAGATGTGATCAAATAAAACCTTATACCACATTTTAGAGAAATATCAATACATAAATTAGTGTACGTAATATCTGAGTGAAAGAATTTAGCATGATATGTAACTCTTACATTGTACAGCCACTACTAATAAACTGCTAGGCACTAACGCATAAGGAGTCTGAGTATGGGCCCGCGGTACCACTCTCAATGCACTGTTCACGGACCTACAAATAGTAGTGATTTCTGAAGGACCGTGACCAACAACTTACCGATCTATCACATATAAAGTAGGTTCCATGAGTGAGATGTTTGACGGAATTGCACGTCAAGCAGACAACGGTAGTCGACGACCTTCGATGAAGGCTTGTTCGTTCCTCACCACATCCAAGCACTATCCTGCTGAAATTGTACGAATAGAATAGTAAATTGATTCAGAGAGCAGTCGGTCGGATTGCAAAACACTCCTGGTTACTGTTCAGATGCACTTGAATATGTAGGATTTGAGGCAGCATATTTTACCCTGTGGCATTCCAAAGCACCGCGTTTGCCCAGTATTCCGTTCAACGATTCAGTTTTCTGTCACTAGTGTAACGACAGGCTGATATGGAAACGCTGAATGCTGTCGGAAAGCTGCAGTATGACTTTCAGAACGATTAGTTTCAAAGGCATAATCATCATCTCCTCAATGTAAATGAATCATACTGGCTAACTATGGTGAATCATTCTCATCATGTGTTATGAATCATGAAACATTATGCTACGATTGTAGCTTTCAGACGGCCACCTCTTCTTTTTTAAATGCTTGGGAGTTGTGAAGCACCACCTGCACAAAATGTATCGTATCTCTTACACCTTCCCTTGCACTATAGCTTTTACTTATACGAATCAGCGTTTCTCGTCCCTCTTTTCCCATGTCGTGTTCAGCTTGGTCATCATTGTGTTATTCCATATATTTTGGAACCTAGTAAAGAACTTCCTTTGTCCAATCGCAATCCATGCGCATAGATACACGTCCAGTCCGCTCCCATTTCATCTTCATTATGGTCATAACAAGGTTGCCCACCCAGTCTACCCCCACTCCAGTTGTTTCATTTTCTGTCTCTAATAGTAAATATTAACAAGCATCTTTCCAGACTGACATCTTCGGAGCAAATTCTCATTCATTTGTTGTGCCGGCCGGAGTGGCCGTGCGGTTCTAGACGCTACAGTCTGGAACCGAGCGACCGCTACGGTCGCAGGTTTGAATCCTGCCTCGGCCATGGATGTGTGTGATGTCCTTAGGTTAGTTAGGTTTAATTAATTCTAAGTTCTAGGCGACTGATTACCTCAGAAGTTAAGTCGCATAGTGCTCAGAGCCATTTGAACCATTTTTTCATTTGTTGTACGACAGACTTCATTGTCCGTGTAGATTGCTGTCAGGATAATAACCTGTGACGTAGTATATAAACTTTCCATAATGAGATTTTCACTCTGCAGCGGAGTGTGCGCTGATATCAAACTTCCTGGCAGATTAAAACTGTGTGCCGAACCGAGACTCGAACTTGGGACCGCTGCTTTCGCGAGCAAGTGCTCTACCAGCTGAGCTACCCAAGCACGACTCACGACCCCTCCTCACAGCCTTACTTCTGCCAGCCTTGCTGGTAAGTTGGACTGGTTACTCTGGTAACCGCCACAATTCATGTCTGAGTATGATTCATGTGGAACTGAAACCGATCACTTTAAAAATGAAAGGAGTACACGTTAACTTTAAGACCTCAAGCATCTTTCCGTTGCATGCCGCCCGACCTTCAGTCTCTGAATTGTTTTCGCAATTAAAGTCCTTGATTAGGCTTGCAGATCTAAACTGGTATGCAGTATAACATTCAGAACGATTAGTTCCAAAGGCATTATTATCGTCTGCTCAATGTAAATGAATCATACTGGCTAACTATGGTGAATCATTCTCATCATATGTTATGAATCATGAAACATTATGCTACGATTGTAGCTTTCAGGCAGCCACCTCTTCTTATTTAAGCGTTTAGAAGCTGCGAAGCACCACCTATCGCATCTTTTACACCTTCGCTTGTACTACGGATTTTACTTATACGAAGCAGCGGGTCTCCGGCTTTCTTTGCCATGTCCTGTTCAGCAGGATCGTCGTTTGTATCTTTTCATATATTTCTAATTCAGTGGTTGGGTACAGGGCTTTCAGTTCGACACATTCGGTGACTTGTGTGTCCCTAATTTACCCCAGTTATCCAGCTGGAGAAAGGGGACGTACAGTTTAACGTGAGATGCAAACCAAGTACCGTTTCTGACGAATAGCGATGTCACTGAGAGGCGAATTAAGGCAAACTGAAAATCCATGGTCCGACGGAGATTCGATTCCGCGACGTTTCGGTACCCAGGCACGCGCTTTACCTCTAGACCACCAGGGCCGAGATCAAATTTGGTAGCATTCAGTGTCTTGCAGCTTTCCTTTACGTACATCTAATGCCTGCTTTTTTAAACGCATATTTAAATTACTATGCGCTCCCAAGCCTATTTTTCTCTGCTTTTATTTCTGCCCACCCAGTTATTGTCTTGACCTGGTCTAAATAAAAACACTCATCGACTGGCTCTTCATTGTTAATTTTTACTTTTCTGTTTTCACTATTTTAATTATACGATATTTTAGTCTTACTGTAACTGATTCACAGGCATTTTTTCCCAATTTCCTCTAATATATTCTTCCACTATTTGATCTTTATAAGGTGTGGTAAAGCTGTGGAATATTGAAACTGCTCTCAGATGTGTACAATTAATGAGTTTCCTTTCTTGCGCCAAATTAGCTGGACAATAGTCACCTCTTCACTGAACTAAGACTTCTAGTCCTGTAAGTGAGCAACACATCTGAATAACTAAGTGATGAACAGGGATAGTATATTCAGGTATCAGTTTATTCCAAGAAGGAAGTGTATATAAAACACATAAAGTGGTTTCGGTCTCAGGATGCTTTGTCTGGGCAACCGTGGCACAATAATTGCGTCTGTAGGACGCAGTGGGTTCTCTTATGAGCAATTTTGGCGGTTTGATCTGACTTAGGTCTTGTTAGGGAGTGGTTCATTGACAAGTCTTGTGAGTTGCTACGAAATGCGGTGTTAACAGGGCGGAGAACGATCAGCCGAGTCATTACGTACTCTGGCGCCCTGTAAGCAAACGGAGCCGTCTCTGGACGTGGTACGACCACCGCCGTTCCAGTTATAGATCCAAATATTAGCCAACTGACACTGCAAAATATTTAGTGTCCCGAGACGCCATAAAAATCCAAGCTTTGTGAGGGCCTGTTCGTCTGATTATGTTAACATGCCATTTAAAATAGGTGACCAGGATTAATCCCACCCGTTCAAGACTCAGCAGAATGCTTATGTGCAGCTGGCATCAAATGAGCTCCATATGGCGTTGGTAGCGGGCTCTTAACTTCTTACGTACGTTGCGAATTTTGTAAATAAGGCCTTTGGTAATCACTGTCCCTACAATTTGAATTAAGGACTTGTAAAGAATTCCTAGAATAGATATAAAATTAAATAAAACATTTTTCGATTTTTCGTTCTCAAGGACTGCATCCAAAGAAACGTGTAGCCCTATGTACATAACCACTGAATTAGGAAATGTAATAGCTTTTCAGAATTGTTAATTATTTCTTGATATCAAAGAAGTATTTCATAGGACAGGAAAGAAATCATACTGTGTCTGTGCGAGGGTGTTATTTACAAGCACACGACCAAGCAACCATAGACGGCTTGTAAGAAGCAGCTAAAGATTTAATAGTGATATATCTGTAAATGTCCTCATGCTGATTATCAGATATCTCGATAAAGTGAATATCGTGAAACATCAAGAAAGTCAGGGAACAGCCAGTAAAGTTTTCTAAGTCCGAAGAGAACGGCATTGCTCAGTCACACGGAAATTTCAGCACGAGGTAGCCGCTAGGCGTAAACATTTCGACATGGTCAGTCGGTCAAGCAGGGAGTTCATTCCATCTGTTATGTTTCATTCCCCAACACCCAACGAATTTCTTTCATTTTTTCACAATGATTTTCAATAATGTTACTTAAATGGCATGTGTATAGTACGAGGAACCCGGAACATTAACTCAGAGCTTACTCAACTTTATTATCCATTCCACTCATTTAATTAATTATAATCCATTGGTGACTAATTTACCTAATTCTGTGCTAATTACGATTACCAGTAATTTCAGATTTAGATGTCATTTTTCATTTGTAAACATATATCCCATTACTGTCTTGCTGATAAAGTAGATCAAAAAATATATAAATAAGTGAAATATCTCTGTAACTAATTACGATAAAACATACCAATTTTGCACTCACTTAGTTTCAGAGTAATTAGTTTCCTTAGTAAAAACGTTGTTACTAAAATTGGATACTTTATTTACTCAACCTAGCCAGTATAATTCAGTACAATTACTGTTGTATCTAAAAGGTTAAACTCCGAAGAACCTTCCTTTACTATTCAGTTAACCAGAAATGTAAATTTTTAGTTGTAACTTGCTAAACTCCACTGAACAACGTAACTAACTTTATTTTAATTATTGCAGACTTATAAAAGATAGTGTCCTGAAACTCATTTAGGATAGTCTGCGGAAGACTTTGTAACGATTAAGATCTCAGTCTAAAAATGTAACGTAAGCGAATTAGCACAAGCTACGAGTTGGGCAAGAGTATCGCAATTTATCTGAAATTCCGCGTCAGAGAGTTTATTCAGAGACTATTTTAAAGGACAAACCGTAATTATTTTCATGAACTTTTTTAATCTTAGTAACGCTCATTTTGACAATAGGGTGACACTATGAACAGTCCTCCCTACCACAGTTCCATAGTTACTCACTGTGCACAGCGTGATTATTTACATGGAAGGATAGTGATTTGAGAAATGGAAGGTATATACATTTTCCACATGCGAACTTCTATCCCACTTTAGTGTTAGGTTATTGGACCCGAACCATCACATTATAGGAAACAAATCAAATGTAGTATGTCGCTATCCATTCATCTGTGCATAAATTATGAAGGATGAGGCACGATCTGGCCATAAACCGACAGTTATTCAAAATCGAAGTGGAAGTAAAGTGTATGAACTGCAAGCCTGTTGTAGCCTCAATCATTGACAACAGCCTTCTTTAGAAAGCCAGTTTTCAGCCAGATTCGACGGAAGTGCAGCTTCCAATGGCAGATGCGTACAGATAAATACGGATATGCTATAAATATAGCGCAGCATAAACACTTCTGTGCATGAGTGCGAGTGAGCTCAGTAGAAAATTGTTAGAGGAGTGCAGACCAACCTGCTTCCGTTACTCTCGTAGCATTATGTAAGAAATGCAAAGGAGGACGCAACAGCGAATATCAGGGGTCTGAAGAAGTACAGGTTAAGTAAATGTAGTAGAACGGAAGACCAATGCCAATATGAGTAGAATCGATTTGGTCATGACCAATGATATCAGAAAGCAGTCTTCTTACACCATAAATACTCCACTTCGTTAGACCAGAGTCAGTCGATCAGTAGGATCGCTGGAGATTAGATTAGATTAGATTAAATCAGTACTTGTTCCACTGGCGTTCATGTCGTCCGCACTCGATTCTCTTTGTGAGGTCTTGTTACGAGAGTGTTTCAGTACCGGTCATACATCTGCCCCCTTACGAGATGCCCACCGATCTGTTGCTACAGATGATAGGGAACAGTCTCCAACACCAGCCACCACTGATGGGTAGTACAGGGGCCTGTAAATACCGTTCTAACCTGGGTCTACCCTAAACTCCAACGTCGTTTGGCGCAGACGGCCTACAGAACCGACGACCTGGATCAGCGTTCAAGACGGCGTCACAGCATCAAACATTGCGGCCCATCTGGTGGTAAAACACGGGCAATGACCTGGGGGCCATGGAGTAGTCCCAGAATGCCGTGTGAGAGACAATACGCTCGCGCGTGGTCACCGTCAGCTCCGCACAGTGTTTCCGGACACCCGCGGCAACCCGCTTACTAGGAATCATCGGTCTGGACACATAGGTGATGCAGCGAACTACGGCAACCTGAGCCAGCCGATGGGTTCAGCAGATTCTTCACCCGATTGCTAGGCCACCAGATGCCCCTGAAGATACAGCAACGAGTAGTATGGAGAGAAATAAATGAAGTAATATTTAATTCTGTTTTGTAGCGGCTAGCGACTTCACACAGGTTAACTGGCCTGGCAAAACAGTAGGGGTTCCCAGCCCGGGAGTGGGCATCCCCTACAGTACCAGCACGGAACTCAGACGTGAACTAAGAACAGGCCATAGGGAAACAGAAACTGCATCTTCACAATGGCTACTGGAGGTAAAGCGTTTAGAACTAACATCTCGTAAAACAAACAGAAACGGCAGATGTATAGATTGTTTATTGTAATATGAAGCCATTAATCACCTTATATAAGGCTGCACACTGGTAGTCCATAAAAATTGACTCCGAAGACACTATAAAGTGTTGTAAACATTCACTGACGTAGGAGTAAATGATTGAGTACAACACGGTAAAAAGATACAGCGAAAGTGAATCAACTGGCGTGGCGCCTTTAACTTACTGTTAGCGGACCGCATAAACGCGGAACGAACTGATGCCGATGGAAATTCCATGAGAACTGTACATAACAATACCTGAGGAGATGGTACTACGCTACATCTGTCTCGTTCAGCGAGTATAACGTGTGGTGGTTTAATAAATGACGGGTGGCAGTTTCGATCGTATCAAATGTCTCCTGCTGAAATAAGTGGTGGATCTCCGGATCTACTGAAAGTAGTATACAAATAGTGCCATCTCTCACGCACGTGCGGTTGCTCCAGAGTGTTGTCTCAAGTGATTTATGAAACTTGTAAAAGATTTACCTTGTGAATTGCTGTAAAGTTGTCAGCCGAAATATCGGAACAAGAATGAACGATATCCCGGATTCATGCCAGAAAGATGATGGAACAAAATTTACAAACAATTAGCACGTTGGAATCCAAGTTTAGTGACTCTGCATTGACTGATTTGGTAGAGGGCTAGAAGTAGAAACATATTATCACGCTGAATGCGCGGCATGCCTCCCAATGGATCTCCGTTATACCCTAGAAAACCAGACTATATTTTGCCAAGGCAAAATACATGACTTTAAATGTGAACGTTAACTGTTACTTATGCCAACTCAAATATAAAAATAACTGTACCAGTAATTTTTATTGATATTTGCACTACACGTTTAGGGAGACTGTACATCCATCATCAGATGCATTTATTGAAATTAATGACACACAGAACATTTGATCAGAGGAATTTTCTGCCCCATCTGTGACACAATCTTTCATTGCTCACAGGCAATTTTTCTACCTATTTTTGTTGAAGTGTTGCTCGTGATTTTTGATGATGATATCTGCGTCCTTTATTTTATTTATTTGTTTTATTTATTTATTTATTTAATTTGATCTTATTAGTGCCATCAAGCCCTCTCTTACATCTGACCAAGGTTACACAAACGCATTGTCTATTACATCTCACTTATCTAAGAAATAACAATTTCAGTGTGACAACCAGCGTTAAAATGATTTGAGTTTCTGCAGTGACAGTGTCAGTAATTTCATTCTAACTATAAACCAACAAAGTTAACACCAGAATTTCTTGTTCTACTGCAGCCGCAACCACTAACAGTCATAATAGTAACAATTATTCAGTGCTAATAATAATAATCATAACAATAATAATAATGACAATAATTGTGATTTTAAGAATAGTGATGATAGTAGTAGATACAAGAAGAGTTCATTGGTCTACAAAGTAGATATTTTTTGATATAGTAAGTTCTAGTGAAAAGAAATTTAAGGAAAATACATCGGATAAGAATACTGGGAAACGAGGAAGATCAGTTTGGAAAGAAGAATGTACAAAGGTAACGAGTGCGTACAGAGACAATGGTAATCTTATTATTGCTTTAGTAGACATCAGATTACCTGTTTTATGAAGCTGGAGATGTCCTTTACTTCTCTAATATAACGCGGAAGATTGTTCCAGACTCGGGTTCCTGCTAGAGAGAAAGGTAGTTGAAGGATAGAGTGGGACAAAAAGGAGTTTTCTCTAATGCAAACGAATGTTTTTGGCAAGTGGTTCAGGTAAGTGGTTATGGTCCAGGAGAGATATGAGGGACATTGTTGGTTGACAAGACAGTAGAGAAGACAGAGGGTATGGAAATGTAAAAAATGGTTCAAATGGCTCTGAGCACTATGGGACTTAACTTCTGAGGTCATCAGCCCCCTAGAACTTAGAACGACTTAAACCTAACTAACCTAAGGACATCACACACACCCATGCCCGAGGCAGGATTCGAACCTGCGACCGTAGTGGTTGCGTGGTTCCAGACTGTAGCGCCTAGAACCGCTCGGCCACAACGGCCGGCGGTATGGAAATCTCCGCGATTCTCTGCACGCAGGCAGGATAGCTGTGCATACTATAATGAAATGTGATCAAAGAGTCGAACGTCACTGATGTAACGAACACAGGCATTCATAACCTTTACGTACGTGTATTCCTCTGGCTACTGGCTACTGGCGATACATGGTTTCGGACATTGAAGTGTTTTATTTTCCTCTAGCGATGTATTTGGTCTAGCTTACGGCGAACACGGAGCGACTTCGACTCGGGCGTGTGGCGAGATCTCTGAGAGAGTACTTAGATTCGTCGCGAGAAACAACGTGAGTCCAGATCTCAATGAGGATAACGCGGAATTTGCTACAGAGTGAGGATTCCATGAATAAATGTATGTATTTGAAGCTTCATAGTAGGAGCAGGTACAGTGTAATTGTCTTAGCACGCAGCAGCATCCTCTACACCACCACACATATTCACTCTGTTAATTAAAACAATGAAAGAGAAGTAGAAACCTCATCGCCATGGATTATTCCTTAAAGTATCCTAACAGAATTTGGAAACGATGGGGAAGAAGTTTTTCTTGGAAGTATTTTTCTGAAGTGAAGCCATGTATTGATGTGAAGCTTCGGCAATAAAAAGTTCAGACAAGAAGACAATGCAAAATTCTGAAATGTGGTCGCACAGAATAATGCCGTTCTATCCATTGGGAAACGAAGACATCACAGCTGACTCGTTTAAGTCAGCTAACTTATTAATCCATACACCTATTCATCCATCCCTCTCTCTTTTGGCTTTCTGGCACAGAAAACATGTCTATGTTGCTATGGTACTGTTGTGGCATTACTTGAATGAAACCCTGATGTCATGCATAGCGCTTTCAGTGCCGTGACCGTATACTGTATCTAGTGTTGTGTTCTACCAATACTACGGTTCGGTAATTTTCGTACAGTAAGTAATGACTTATTAAATGATAGGATTAGCGGTATGATTGGTGGCGTTGGTAGGGAAAGAAACATAAATGAATGTGTGGAAGAGAAACTAAGAGCTGACTAATTTTCTCTGTTTTTTCTGTTTGTTTGGTCGTCTGTTTTGCACATAATTAGAACAGCATATCAACTCATTGTTAGCCCATTGTGTAGTTTACACCTTTACAGAATATAAATTGCATTTCATAAGTAATAAAAATTTGATGATCGCGTAATTTCGTATATTGTTTGCGACCTAGACAATTGAAAGATTTCATGATTTGTTTACAGACTTAACAGTCCTGAAGGTGGAGGAACAGATAGTACTTTAAACACAGTTATAGGGGGAAGAAATACATGACAGTGTTTCTCGTTCACTTTTGGTGCAAGTACAGTTTACATGCAAAAACATGAAAAAATGTATTTAGGTATTGTTGTTGTTTTGTATTTAATATAATGTTTTTCACCACGATCAGAGGCAAGAGTTTATATTATAACTGATAAATGTGAAAGTTCTTTGTAAATAAAGGACACATTTCATATAATTTCTACGAAGTACTGAAGCGATGTTTGACATATTTTTATTTTGTTGTTTTTTGTTTTATTTTACAATTTCGTTGTGCATATAGCACTTTCTAATCATATATCATAAATTTGTATTTTTTCTTTATTTTTACTACAACAGTCCTCTGTTTCACATTACAAATCAACAACTGCCGAATAAAATTTGAATTAAAAGTTGACAAGTTCAATTTGTCTATAAATACTGTTTATTTTTAAGTAAGAGACATGAGGATAACTACGTTGAACAAAAATGTTCCTTAGGTTACCTGGTCCTTTACATATCCTCACACACTTTCCAGACGATTCATTGCTTCCGGTTTTAAGGGGCATCTAGAGTGACACTGGGGTGCACTCAGCCTCGTGATGCCAATTGAGGAGCTACTCGACCGATTAGTAGCGGCTTCGGTCAAGAATACCATCATAACGACCGAGAGAGCGGTGAGCTGACCCCACGCCCCTCCTATCCGCATCCTCCACTGAGGATGACACGGCGACACGGCGGTCGGATGGTCCCGATAGGCCACTCGTGGCCGGAAGACGGAGTGCCTTTTTTTTCTTTAGAGTGACACTGACAACATACGGAAAGTAAGCGATCGGTATGTGGCAATACCCGATAGGTAAGCAATACATCTATCGTGCAGGTAACACAGGTGCGACCTTCACTGACCAAAGCTACTAGGAAAACTACAGTTCTCCACCCTTGCAACAGTCTACGGCAGAGGTCACCAAAATTTTTTATCAGCGGGGCGGACATCTCACGAAGTGACGAGCGCGGGCTGCGTCATCATTCTGTGCAATACATCACTCTGTGCAATATATGATTCTGTGCAATATCTAGACATAATAATTTAAAATGAAGATAGTAAATTTGAGGCAAATAACAGTCAGTAGGTCTCCACAGTAGGTCTCCACTCGTGCGAAGATCTAGTATTCCAAACACAAAACTTAAAATTAAATTGTATAACAAAGTGTTGTGTTTCATACGCTGTATCAGGCATATTCATGAATCGTCGGTGGGCCGGATGAACTGACTTGGGGGTCCCTGGTCTACGGTAGCCTCCAGTAGGTTTACAACTCTGACTTTATTAACAGCAGCGATGCTCTGCAGTGTAAGTGGTACGGAGGGCAGGGCTCGCACCTTCAGGTGAGACCCCGTGTCCGCAGCCGCAGCTGCAGCCTAGACCTGCTCACCTCTCGGCGCTCACTCAGAGTGGGTATTGATTGTCCTTAGGGTGGGAGCAGGCCGCACCGCCGTGAGGTACGCACGCCTCTATTCCACCTGTACGCCCGCCTTGCACCTCCTACCCCAGACATGTCCAGCTGGACCCAGCATCTGGACCTACCGAAGGAAGCTCTGGAGGTTCATTCTCTACTTGCAGGTCCATATAACGAGAAACACTCTCATGTATTTCTTCCCCCTATAACTGTGTTTAAAGTACTATCTGTTCCACCTTCAGGACTGTTAATTCTGTAAACAAATCATGAAATCTTTCAATTGTCTAGGTCGCAAACAATATACAAAATTAAAATTCGACAACTAGTTTCTGTTTATTCATACAGCCGTTTTCAGATCACTCATGGTAAAATATTGTGTCAGCACATGGAATAAGGATGGATCGCATCATCTGTATAACTTGGTACTTGTTCATATGAGAGACAACTTCGCTACACTGGCGAGATGAAAGACTGGTTATAGAACACGCTTAGGAAAATAGCAGTCGAGTACAAAATTACAGACCAATATAAATCACATCGGTTTGCTGCAGAATTCTTGAACACATTCTCAGTTCGAATGCAATTTTCCTGTGACCGAGAATCTTACGTCCACGAATCAGCATGGTTTTAGACAGCATCGCTCGTGCGAAACACAGCTTGCCCTTTTCTCACATGATATACTGCGAACAATGGATCAAGGGCAGCAAGCAGATTCCATATTTCCAGATTTCCGAAAAGTATTTGAAATGGTGCCCCATTGCAGGCTGTTAAAGAAGGTACGAGCATCTGCGACAGGTACCCAGATATGAGAGTGGCTCGAAGACTTCTTTAGTTATAGAGCTCAGTATGTTGTCCTCTACGTTGCTTGATCATCAGGGAAGTGTGATAGGGCCGCGGTTGTTCTATATACAATTTAATGATTTCGCAGGCCGGATGGACAGCAATTTGCGGTTTTTTGATGATGATACTATGATGTACGATAAAGTGTATAAGTTCAGTGACTTTAGCATGGTTCAAGATGACTTAGAAAAACTTTCTAGTTGGTGTGATGACGTTGGTAGCTCTAAATGTTGAAAAATGTAACTTGAAGCGGATGTGTAGGAGAAACATACCCGTAATGTTCGGATATCGCATTATTACTGTCATGACTAATACAGTCTTGTTGTTTCAATATCTGGGCGTAGCGCTACAAAGCGATATGAAATGGAGCGAGCATGTAAAGATTGTGGTAGAGAAGGTGAATTGTCGTTTCGGTTTATTGGGAGAATTCTAGGAAAGTGTGGTCAATCTGTATCGGATGCCGCATATACTTGTAGGACGTTTCCGCGACCTATTCTTGAGTACTGCTCGAGTTTTTGGGATCGGTACTAGGTCAGATTGAAAGAAGACATCGAAGCATTTCGAAGGTGGGCTGCTAGATATGTTACTGGTAGGCTCGAACAACACGCAAGTGTTTTGGACATCTTCAGGATCGCAAATGGAAATCCCTGGAGGGGGTTGGACATTCTTTTGGAGGAAAACTGTTGAGAAAAGTTATAGAACCGGCATTTGAAGCTGACTGCAGAACAATTCTACTGCCTCCAACATACATTACGCGTAAGGACCACGAAGATAAGATACTAGAAATTAGGGCTCATACGGAGGCATATAGGCACTCGTTTTTCCCTCGCTTTATTTGCGAGTGAAACAGGAAACCAAATGACTAGTAGTGGTACGGGGTACCCTCCGCCACACGCCGTACGGTGGACTCCAGAGTATCTATGTAAACTACATCGTTACACAACGTATGTTGTCAGAACGTTAATATGTATGGCATGTAGGTCAAACTTGCTCTTACCTAATCAAAGCCATAACAAGTGTTGTTACGACTTACTCACAGTCAATTTAGACCGCTCATCTTGCTTTTGACAAGTTACGTTCTGTAATGATTAAGTGTAAATATTTAATACTTGACTAAAATTGTACTAAGCGTGATTCGGAATCAGTCTTTCATCTTACTGGCATAGCGAGCAACTATATGAACATCTACCAAGTTATACAGACCATAAGATCCATCCGTATTCTATTTGCTGACGTAATATTTTACCATAAGCAATCTGAAAATGGTTGCGCGAACAACAGAAACCAGTTATCGAATTTTAATGTCGCATATGTTTTGGTATCTAGACAGTTAAAAAAATTTTGTAAATTTTTTTACCTTTTGAAAAAAAAAAGATCCCTTTTCTCCTTTCCTGATAGCGTCAAGTATAATTATCAATTCTGAAATTCGTATATTGCTTTTTCCAAACATTCAGAAATATACTGCAGTGGTTGAGATAACGCATCGGAATTAAGGAGGAGCAAGATCATTGTAGTGTAGTTTTCCCGTCGTTTCTTTGGGTCTCTTCATGTGAACGTTTAAGTGTCGCATGAAAAAAGGGATTTGACTCATCTCTCGAAGCCTCTCTTTACCCCTGCGGAAAATGGCCTTCTTCATCTGAGCCAGTTTAAAGTCTCCAAGGAGCGCTATGCCAACGAGACTATACATGTGAAATTTTTTTCACAATGCAAGTTGTTTTAAAAGTGGATATTGCTGCAAAGCTACTCACAATCTCACCAAATTATGTGATGGGAAATCAGACGATCGTAAAGGAACTGTACAATCCAATACGTTTCCCACCAACACTATAAAGATCACTGACAACATCAGACTTACAAAATGTACATTTCTCGGCCACTGTTTATGGCAGCGTATGTTAAATAAAAATTCATTTAAGAACTGCAAATAAGTATTCATTTAATAAACTGAAAATAACACCACTATATAAACCTGATTCAATGATGTTATTTTGTGTACTCACATAAGAGAATCGGACAGCAAATATGGAGATATAGTCTGTCTGTAAACTGAAAAGCAAGCAGTTCCCTGGCTGCGAAGAGTTGAATTTCCCGGAAGCAAGCAAAGCTGCAGTATACAGCAGTGTTCAGAGATATATGTAGGTTCTGCACATATGTGTTTCCTGCGTTAATATTGTGAGTAATTCATATGTGTGTTCCTTGTAGTGTTAACGCACTTTGCAGAAAATAAACACGCTTGGGGCATGTTTGCCTACTGCGTCGCTAGTGATTCATAAAGCGTGCTGCTGAGGAGCCATGTAACCTTGTGAAACTGCCTGTAGTTACTTCGTCTGACTTAGCGGGGTAGTAAACAGTGGGGAAGAACCTGCTAGCCTTGAAGTCTGCAGACCTTTGAAGAAGGGAAGTGCGTGACCACGATCCGGTGACCTACCTTCCCCCACACTTCTACCCTCCACCCCCGTGCCCTCCGCCCTGTTACACACCTAGAACACAATTAATTCCTCAATACGGCACATGCGCACTTAGACGTGGTTCACACATTCAATGTTTGTTCTTAACCCGTTTCATTTAACAGTAAACAGTAATTTTGTACCGTTGAAACATAATTTTCAATTTATGTATGTTGTGGTGTCCTTTGCTTCAGACATGTTCGAAAGAACAGACGCCATTCGTGATCCCGCAGCTGTACATATACATGATAAAATGAAATACATTCTGACATCGGCCGCAACTGTGCACTGAAATGAATTCAGTGGCGACAAGTGAAAAGTTGTGCTGGACGGGGACTAGAACCCGAATCTCCTGCTCTACGCGGGCAGTCGCCGCTGCTCGGATAGCCGCAGCGGTTAAGAAGACCTCCCAAGTAAAGTGGGAAATCCAGATTCTAATCCCGGTCCGGCACAAATTTTCACTTGTCGTCGCTGAATTCATTTCAGTGCACAGTTGCAGCCTTTGTCAGAATTTAATTCATTTCACCAACTGGTTTTAATAATCTGCCATTTCTCCATGCCCTGCAACGCGGGAACTATTTGTGTTTGTGATGCAGTAAGCCACGGTTTTCGAGTTACACAAGAGGAACGTGAGAAAGTTACTTCCCCACGCTCACACCACACCAGTGAGGATATTTAGCTATTGTTCATGACACTCCCTCCAACTACTTTACAGAAATTTGCGAGTAAGCGATGTTTCTCCCCGTATTCGACCTTTTTTGGTTTTCGTTGACTGGGCTAAAATAGTTACATTAATAAGTGTGTTGTACAGTACTGGCCTCTAAAATTGCTACAACCAAGAAGAAATGCAGATGATAAACGGGTATTTGATGGACAAATATATTATACTAGAACTGACATGTGATTACATACTCACGCAATTTGGGTGCATAGATGCTGAGAAATCAGTACCCAGAACAACTACCTCTGGCCGTAATAACGGCCTTGGTACGCCTGGCCATTGAGTCAAACAGAGCTTGGATGGCGTGTACAGGTACAGTTGCCCATGCAGCTTCAACACGATACCACAGTTCATCAAGAGTAGTGACTGGCGTATTGTGACGAGCCAGTTGCACGGCCACCACTGATCAGACGCTTTCAGTTGGTGACAAATCTGGAGAATGTTCTGGCCAGGGCAGCAGTAGAACATTTTCTGTATCCAGAAAGGCCCGTACAGGAGCTGCAACATGCGGTCGTGCTAAAGTGTAGGGTTTCGCAGGGATCGAATGAAGGGTAGAGCCACGGGTCGTAACACATCTGAAATGTAGCGTCCACTGTTCAAAGTGCCGTCAATGCGAACAAGAGGTGACCGAGACGTGTAACCAATGGCACCCCATACCAACACGCCGGGTGATACGCCAGTATGCGTTCACCACGATGTCGCCAAACACGGGTGCGACCATCATGATGCTGTAAACAGAACCTGGATTCATCCGAAAAAATGACGTTTTGCCATTGGCGCACCCAGGTTCGTCGTCGAGTACACCATCGCAGGCGCTCCTGTCTGTGATGCAGCGTCAAGGGTAACCGCAGCCATGGTCTCCGAGCTGATAGTCCATGCTGCTGCAAACGTCGTCGAACTGTTCGTGCAGATGGTTGTCGTCTTGCAAACGACCCCATCTGTTGACTCAGGGATCGAGACGTGGCTGCACGATCCATTACAGCCATGCGGATAAGGTGTCTGTCATCTCGACTGCTAGTGATACAAGGCCGTTCGGATCCAGCACGGCGTTCCGTATTACCCTCCTGAACCCACCGATTCCATATTCTGCTAACAGTCATTGGATCTCGACCAACGCGAGCAAGAATGACACGATACGATAAACCGCAATCGCGATAGGCTACAACCCGACTTTTATCCAAGTCGGAAACGTGATGGTACGCATTTCTCCTCCTTACACGAGGCATCACAACAACGTTCCACCAGGCAACGCTGGTCCTGCTGTTTGTGTATGAGAAATAGATTGGAAACTTGGTTGTAGGTATCGCCACCGGCGCCAACCTTGTGTGAATGCTCTGAAAAGCTAATCATTTGCATATCACAGTATCTTCTTCCTGTCGGTTAAATTTCGTGTCTGTAGCACGTCATCTTCGTGGTGTAGCAATTTTAATGTCCAGTAGTGTATATATGTTTAAACACCCTTGGAAGAAAGCTTGATTTTCGTTTATTTATATTTAAAATTTGTATTTAAAATAGAGGTGCATATCACTAGGGGTAAGATAGATACAGCCTACAGGGAAATTAAAAAGACCTTTGGAGAAAAGAGAGCCACTTGTATGAATATCAAGAGCTCAGATGAAAACCCAGTTCTAAGCAAAGAGGGGAAAGCAGAAAGGTGGAAGGAGTATATAGAGGATCTATAAAAGGGCGATGTAGTTGAGGTCAATATTATGGAAATGGAAGAGGATGTAGATGAAGATGAAATGGGAGATACGATACTGCGTGAAGATTTTGACAGAGCAGTGAAAGACCTGAGTCGAAACAAGGCCCTGGGAGTAGACAACATTCCATTGCAACTACTGACGGCCTTGGAAGAGCCAGTCCTGACAAAACTCTACCATCTGGTGAGCAAGATGTATGAAATAGGTGAAATACCCTCAGACTTCAAGAAGAATATAATAATTCCAATCCCAAAGAAGGCAGATGTTGACAGATGTGAAAATTACCGAACTATCAGTTTAATAAGTCACAGCTGCAAAATACTAATGCAAATTCTTTAGACGAATGGAAAAACTGGTAGAAGCCGACCTCGGCGAAGATCAGTTTGGATTCCGTAGAAATAATGGAACACGTGAGGCATTACTGACCCTACGACTTATCTTAGAAAATAGATTAAGGTAAGGCAAACCTACATTTCTAGCATTTGTAGACTTAGAGAAAGCTTTTGACAATGTTGACTGGAATACTCTCTTTCAAATTCTAAAGGTGGCAGGGGTAAAATACAGGGAGCGAAACGCTATTTACAATTTGTACAGAAACCAGATGGCAGTTATAAGAGTTGAGGGACATGAAAGGGAAGCAGTGGTTGGGAAGGGAGTAAGACAGGGTTGTAGCCTCTCCCCGATGTTATTCAATCTGTATATTGAGCAAGCAGTAAAGGAAACAAAAGAAAAATTCGGAGTAGGTATTAAAATCCATGGAGAAGAAATAAAAACTTTGAGGTTCGCCGATGACATTGTAATTCTGTCAGAGACAGCAAAGGACTTGGAAGAGCAGTTGAACGGAATGGATGGTGTCTTGAAGGGAGGATATAAGATGAACATCAACAAAAGCAAAACGAGGATAATGGAATGTAGTCGAATTAAGTCGGGTGATGTTGAGGGTATTAGATTAGGAAATGAGACACTTAAAGTAGTAAAGGAGTTTTGCTATTTGGGGAGCAAAATAACTGATGATGGTTGAAGTAGAGAGGATATAAAATGTAGACTGGCAATGGCAAGGATAGCGTTTCTGAAGAAGGGAAATTTGTTAACATCGAGTATAGATTTATGTGTCAGGGAGTCGTTTCTGAAAGTATTTGTATGGAGTGTAGCCATGTATGGAAGTGAAACATGGACGATAACTAGTTTAGACAAGAAGAGAATAGAAGCTTTCGAAATGTGGTGCTACAGAAGAATGCTGAAGGTTAGATGGGCAGATCACGTAACTAATGAGGAGGTATTGAATAGGATTGGGGAGAAGAGAAGTTTGTGGCACAACTTGACTAGAAGAAGGGATCGGTTGGTAGGACATGTCCTGAGGCATCAAGGGATCACAAATTTAGCATTGGAGGGCAGCGTGGAGGGTAAAAATCGTAGAGGGAGACCACGACATGAATATACTAAGCAGATTTAGAAGGATGTAGGTTGCAGTAGGTACTGGGAAATGAAGGAGCTTGCACAGGATAGATTAGTATGGAGAGCTGCATCAAACCAGTCTCAGGACTGAAGACCACAACAACAACAACATATTTAAAATGACACAACTGGAAAAGCCGCATCGTGTGACGACAGTGCCATGTGATATTATTGTTGCTAAATAATGGTGCAAACAGTTCAAACAGTGGTGTAATTTCTTCCTGTGTGATTCATTCTGTGTTAGTGAACACACGTGACGATCCTGAATCAACGTGGCCTTCAAATAAATCCAAACACGTTCACTATCATCGAATGTTGTTCAAATGTTAATGTCACTGGTTCCTGATCTCGGATGTATATTAGGGCGACAAAAAGTAGTACAAAGGCTCTCTATAATACACAGCAGCGTCTGCATTCAAGACGTCATTTACAAAATATATGCTTGAAATCAGAATTTATTACTATGTCCATTCAAATACCAAATTAAACATATGCTCGAATCACTGTACGCCAATAATTCGGATGAAAACAGTTTTATTTGTTAGAACTTTCCGAAATTTTGAATACACGTAACATTTTTACATAATTTAAATTTAAGTTGATGAAACAGAAAAATGAAGAAGTACAGCCCACTATAGCCAACATAATCGCACTGAGAGAATTCAGCAACTGTGTTGATATTTTTAAGTTTCAGTTGCGTATATTTGACAGAATGACTAGTTTCGATCTGTCTGGGTCATCTTCAGATCTATGTTGTTGCGTAAGCAACTCACTGAGTCTCTATCGGAACTACTGCTCAGAACACTGTACTCTCACATGTAGTTCTGATACAGGACGACGGGTTGCTTGCACAACAACATAGACCTGAAGTTGATCCAGGGAGATTTAAACTAATCACACAGCAAAAGGAGTACAACTGAGACTGCTTTTTCACAAAAACAATATATTAATATAATATCCATGAGTCAGATGCTACTATACTGTACAGCTTCAGACATATATCTCACTTGGAACCTCTTCAAAATCTCGATGTTCGTTCTGTGAGTCCATTAACGAAATTCTTTTCTGGTGGAGAAGAACCAACAGCCGTGAACAGTTCAAAGTGATATAAATATTTGCAGTATGCTTACATTTTTAAAAATATAAAACTGTGCAGTTCACAAGATGCTTACATAGTATCCTACGATTACAAATTCAGTTGATCGCAGCCAAAATCAATCAGTCCACACAAAAAACCTTGAAGTAATGAAATGAAATGATCACATAGACCAAACGCTAGTTAAGATGGCAGCAGATTCCGAATCTTTGTTAGGTTACTAGCAAAATGCAGTCAGGTGACATTAAACGTACAGGAAGAATTAAAGCTCAGTTGGTCACTGATTTGTTTGACTCACAGCAATATCGGGGAACTGAAACTGGTACACACATGAAGATAAACGTCAGCTATGCCGCGAAAGCCTACTTCCAATGTTTCAGCACCCATCTACATGTAAGGAATGTTTGAATATACTACATCCCCTATTATGTTACTACAGGGGGATCACGAAGAAAAGATTAGGCTAACTGTAGCACATTCAGAGGCATTTAAGAGTGGGAACAACGCAACGAATCCTTAACATACGGTACTCGATTCAATCAGCAGGTTCTGGCTCACTTTTTCTTAGAAACTTCACTCACTTGTTTCACTAATTCATTCACTTTCTTGGAAAAACTAACCAAAAATCTACTGAATGGATGAACTATCGTACAATTTTTACCCGCCTGACTCACTTTTTAATATAAAAATTATAATTTTTTTAAAAAAGGTGAACATAAGGAAAAACTTACACATTTTCTGAAAAAGCAAAAATAAGAAAAGAAATTTGAACTAAAGGAAACAAGGTAAACTAAATTTTATTACGGAATTTCAGAGTGCGGCGTCCCAGGCCCTGGAGCCTCTTATTATGTTTAAATTTTATTCACCTAAAATTTTTATAACTCAGTCTCCTTTAACAGGCATAACATTGTTTTGAACTCTCGATTTTTCGTGTTTTTGAGACAAGATTTGTTCACAGTTTACCATGTTCATGTGTAACTGTAATTTTCTGGTATCTCTTAACGCATTCTTTACACACATTTCGATACCCATCCTTTTGATGTATATCCTTATGAAATACTGTAATATATTTTTATCCCTACATTGACTGCACTCCTTGGTGATATCCTTTTAAATTATAAAATTTATAACAAAAAACATGATTTTTTAAAAATCTCAAGAGCTAATTAATTTCAAGTATGTTGCTGTTGTTGTGGTCTTCAGTCCAGAGACTGGTTTGATGCAACTCTCCATGCTACTCTATCCTGTGCAGGCTTTTTCATCTCCCAGTACCTACTGCAACCTACATCCTTCTGAATCTGCTTAATGTATTCATCTCTTCGTCTCCCTATACGATTTATACCCTCCACGATGCCCTCCAATACTAAATTGGTAATCCCTTGATGCCTCAGAACATGTCCTACTAAAAAAATGGTTCAAATGGTTCTGAGCACTATAGGACTTAACATCTGTGGTCATCAGTCCCCTAGAACTTAGAGCTACTTAAACCTAACCTAACGACATCACACACATCCATGCCCGAGGCAGGATTCGAACATGCGACCGTAGCAGTCGCGCGGTTCCGGACTGCGCGCCTAGAACCGCTAGACCACCGCGGCCGGCATGTCCTACTAACCGATCCCTTCTTCTAGTCAAGTTGTGCCACGAACTCCTCTTCTCCCAAATTCTATTCAATACCTCCTCATTAGTTATGTGATTTACCCATCTAATCTTCAGCGTTCTTCTGTAGCACCACATTTCGAAAGCTTCTATTCTCTTCTTGTCCAAACTGTTTAACGTACATGTTTCACTTCCATACACGGCTACACTCCATACAAATACTTTCAGAAACGACTTCCTGACACTTAAATCTATACTCGATGTTAACAAATTTCTCTTCTTCAGGAACGCTTTCCTTGCCATTGCCAGTCTACATTTTATATCCTCTATACTTCGACCATCATGAGTTATTTTGCTCCCCAAATAGCAAAACTCCTTTACTGCTTTAAGTGTCTCATTTTCTAATCTAATTGCCTCAGCATCACCCGATTTAATTTGACTACATTCCACTATCCTCGTTTTGCTTTTGTTGATGTTCATCTTATATCCTCCTTTCAAGACACTGTCCATTCCGTGCAACTGCTCTTCCAAGTCCTTTGCTTTCTCTGACAGAATTACAATGTCATCGGCGAACCTCAAAGTTTTTATTTCTTCTCCATGGATTTTAATTCCTACTCCGAATTTTTCTTTTGTTTCCTTTACTGCTTGCTCAATATACAGATTGAATAACATCGGGGATAGGCTACAACCCTGTCTCACTCCCTTCCCAACCACTGCTTCCCTTTCGTGCCCCTCGGCACTTATAACTGCCATCTGGTTTATGTACAAATTGTAAATAGCCTTTCGCTCCCTGTATTTTACCCCTGCCACCTTCAGAGTTTGAAAGAGAGTATTCTAGTCAACATTGTCAAAAGCTTTCTCTAAGTCTACAAATGCTAGAAATGTAGGTTTGCCTTTTCTTAATCTAGCTTCTAAGATAAGTCGTAGGGTCAGTAATGCCTCACGTGCTCCAATATTTCTACGGAATCCAAACTGATCTTCCCCGAGGTCGGCTTCTACCAGTTTTTCCATTCGTCTGTAAAGAATTCGCGTTAGTATTTTGAAGCCGTGACTTACTAAACTGATAGTTTGGTAATTTTCACATCTGTCAACATCTGCTTCCTTTGGGATTGGAATCTACATCCTTCTGAATCTGCTTAGTGTATTTATCTCTTGGTGTCACCCAACGATTTTGTATCGTCCACGATGCCCTCCAGTACTAAATTGGTGATCCCGTGATGCCTCAGAATTAGTCCTACCAACTGATCCCTTCTTCTAGTCAAATTGTGCCACAAATTCCTCTTCTCCCCAATTCTGTTCAGTTACGTGATTTATCCATCTAACCTTCAACATTATATTGTAGCACCTCATTTCGAAAGCTTCTATTCTCTTTTTGTCTAAACTGTTTATCGTTCATGTTTCAATTCCATACATGGCTACAATCCATACAAATACGTCCAGAAACGCCTTCCTGGCACTTAAATCCATCGTCTGTCGTTTTGTTTCAAGCTCAAAATGGTGAAGCCAGCTTTCATCACCTGTCACAATCCGGGACAAGAAGGACTCACCCTCAGCTTCAATACGTCGCAAGAAATGAAGACAAATGATATTTCTTTGTGATTTGTGATCCACCGTTAGACACTGTGGGATCCATCTTCCACACAATTTTAAACATCCAACAATGCAGGTAATTGCATCCACATATGCAGAGGCAACTGTCTATTCGTATTCGCGTCTGTCCTCACGAGTGACAATATCAGGTCGCTGCAACATGTCAGGTGTGACATCCGTGGATGGTCTCCCTGACCACTGAAAATCGTGGAGCTCCACCAAACCGCCTTCTGATGACATCATCATCTGTGCCCAGTGACTAACTGTACTTCTGTCGACAACAGATGCTCCATAGACTTTTCACAAGCGTTTGTGAATATTCCCCACAGTTTCCATTTCTGCAGTGATAAATACAAGGGAATTTTTAAAATCGGTTGATATTTGGTAGAAAAATAAACAAAAAATCGATCTCTTAAACTGCTTCTGGACGCCTGCAGGCGAGAGCTGTTGCGTAACTCCTGTCTGTGTGAAGTCTTGAGGCTGATGGGATGCTAGAGCTGTGAGCATCAAGTGTTACCTCAGTCTGAAGGTTGCTCTCCTCAGTGTCAGATTACACCTTCCTGCTGGCTGCCCCTATTATCTCTCTCTCCGTCTTATTCGTGTGTTGTTTGTATACTGAACAACAGATGGCTCTGATGTAAGTTCCATTTACATTCATACAGGAACATATTTCATTTCTAATGTAAATTATTCCTTTTTAATGCTAATTTCAGTGTTGTCATTGACATTTACATGATGTTTACGATTCGTCTCTTCAAAAGAAAATGGTTCAAATGGCTCTGAGCACTATGGGACTTAAGATCTGTGGTCATCAGTCCCCTAGAACTTAGAACTACTTAAACCTAACTAACCTAACGACATCACACACGTCCATGCCCGAGGCAGGATTCGAACCTGCGACAGTAGCGGCCACGCTAGTTTGTTAAAAATATTAACAGAGTTTTAGTAAAAATCAATGCATTTTGTAGACCAATTTCGCTGCAACACTTCGAATTGCATTCGTCTTCTTTTTAACGCATAATTGACAGTTTTCTCTCTGTACGGGTTTAATTTAATGTGGAGATCATTGTGAGAAGTTCTCGAGGAGGATTGATTAAATAAATTTTTTGTAGTGCTCGTGGAGAGCTCATAACAAAAAACTGTTTGAACTGAAAATGTGAAATTATTCGAGCGCAAGGTATTGTATTGATTTTTATATGAACTTCATTCAGCAACGTGGAAAATGGAAGATTTGCGAAACTTGAATTTGATTTACTACACTGTAACAGTAACGTGATTTCTTGGATTTTACGTGTTCCAAATTACTTCCTTTGGACCACGAACAAAAAATTTGAACGTTAACTTCCAGAATGTTGCTAATAGGGCCAGATAATTGCCCAACCATTATGTTAATTTACTAGTTCATGCTTCTTAATTTTGGAGATAAAATTAAGAACAGTTGCGTACTGAGTAACAAACTGCACAAGAAAAATAGTGCGTCGTTACAAAATCCATAAATAAACTGAAACATCGTTTTCCACATATTATCTCCCCATTTTTGCCTCTTTATTTCCCGTCTATCTCCTTTAATATGCTTCTGACATTACTATTAGCTACCTTATATTGCTTTGTTCGAACTGGCCGAACACAATAATTGAAAAAATCTATTAAAAGTAAATCTGACAACTACTTTGTAGCACGGCATTCCGTATGTCAAATAAACTGCAAGTAATTTTTATTCTACTGTAAATTTATTTATTGTGATACCAGTTGTACTACAATGAAATGCCAAAGAAACTGGTATAGGCATGCGTATTCATATACGGAGATACGTAAAAAGACAAAATACGGTACTGCAGTCCTCAACGGCTATATAAGACGTGTATGGCGCAGTTCTTAGATCGGTTACTGCTGCTACAATGGCAGGTTATAAAGATTTAAGTGAGTTTGAACGTGGTATTATAGTCGACGCCCGGGCGATGGGACACAGCATCTCCAAGGTAGCAATGAAGTTGGGATTTCCCCATACGACCATTTCACGACTGTACTGTGAATAACAGGAATCCGGTAAAACATCAAATCTCCGGAATCGCTGCAGCCGGGAAAAAATCCTGCAAGAACGGGACCAACGACGCCTGAAGAGAATCATTCAATGTGACATAAGTGCAACCCTTCCGCAGATTGCTGCAGATTTCAATGCTGGGCCATCAACAGGTGGCATTCAATGAAACATCATCGATATGGCCTTTCGGAGCCAAAGGCCCACTCGTGTACCATTAATGACTGTACGACACGAAGCTTTACGCCTTGCCTGGGCCCTTCAACACCGACATTGTACTGTTGATGACTGGAAACATGTTGCCTGGTCAGACGAGTCTCGTTTCAGATTCAATCTAGCACATGGACGTGTACGGGTATGGAGACAACCTCATGAATCCATGGTCCCTGTATGTCAGCAGGGGACTGTTCATGCTAGTGGAGGCTCTGTAATGGTGTGAAGCGTGTGCACTTGGAGTGATATGTGACTCCTGATACGTCTAGATACGGCTCTGAGAGGTGACACATACGTAAGCATCCTGTCTGATCACCTGCATCCATTCACGTCCTTTCTGCATTCCGACGGATTTAGGCAATTCGTGCAGGACAATGAGACACCCCACACATTCAGAATTAGCTGCAAAAACACTATTCTGAGTTTAAATTCTTGCCAGATATGAACAACGTTATTGAGCATATCTGGGATGCCTTGCAACGTGCTTTTCAGAAGAGATCTCCACCCCCTCGTACTCTTATGGACAGCACAGCCCTGCAGGACTCACGGTGTCAGTTCCCTCTAGCATGACTTCAGACATTAGTCGAGTCCATGTCACGTCTTGTTGCGGCCCTTCTTCGTTATTATTAGGTGGGTGTACGGGTTTCTTTGGCTCTTCAGTGTAAGTCCACCGATTTATCAAATCATGCCGGGTTCACCTTCTTCGTGTCAGCTTTCCGATTACAAATCATAATAGGAATAATATCTGCTTGACTTCACAAAGAATGAATAAATACATAAATAAATAAAATTTTAAAAAATCCTCATTTCTTCCCCCAAGCATACTGTAGCGAATCGGAACCGTCCTAGTACCTACTTTTGTTATCTTAGCTTACCTACTGCTTTACTTAGCTGATAAATAAGTGACAACCTTTGAGAAAAAAGACACTCATTCAACATATTTTACGATACTGAAGACTGTGCACTAATGAGCGAGAAGGTATGTGGCACCTGAAAGCACACAGCTCACGGAATGCCCGCACCTTTACCGACCGATGTTCGTGGGATCGTAGAAAGCGACCAATAGCGTCCCGAATGTGTCACATCAGGTTCAGATGAGGCGAATTTGGCTACCAAGGTATCAAACTGAGTTCATTACCGTGCTCCTCAAGCAACTTCAGCACGATTCCCCTCACACTGACAGATATTCTGCTGGAAGATTCCTGCACCTTCGGGGAAGAGATGAAGCGTGAAGTTACGTGGACTGTCTACAATATTGTTTACGTAGTCCATATCTGTCATGGTGCCTTCCATTACTATCACAGGTTTGTGGAACCACAGGTTAATGCCCCCATAGCGTAATACTGCCCCACTGATGTCCGTCCTTAGCACAGTGCATGTTTCGAGTAGAGGTTCGCCTGGATGATGACGTATGTGGACACGACCATCGACCAGGTGTAACAAGAACTTCAATCTGTCCGACCAGGTGACACGTTTCCAATGATCTCTCGTCCAATCTGATGGTACCATGCCCTCTGCTGTCGTAATTTGCACTGTCATTGGGTCAACATGGGAACACGTACGAGTCGTTTGCTGCAAAGCTCCACATTGAAAGATATGCGATGAATGTAGTGACCCAAGACACTTGTGCCTGCGTCAGCCAGCATTTTATGTCTTCATATATGCCTCAGATTGCCACCTATATCGTTTTACAAAGTGGTCAAGCCGCCAGCGCTTACGTTCCGTGATGAGGCGTGAACGTTCAGCACCTTGCCGCCTGTTTCATTGTCCCGTAATCACTTCCGAGAAATGATCACAACACTACCAAGAAAACAGCCGACCATCTTCGCAGTTTTCCAGATGCTTGTTCCCAGACACCGAGCCACAACCATCAGCCATTTGTCGACATCGTTTATGTTAGTGAATTTCTCAATTTTCAGTCCTTACCGTTGCTAGATGATCCCCATTCGTCTCGACAGACCATTCTATCAGAACCACCTGATGATGGCGGAAAGGTTATTCGCCGAAATATCGTGGGACTTCAACGATCGCATCCGGCTGGACACCCGAGAGCCCTGGAAACAACACATACGCCTGGAAAGACTCCGATCACATATCCTTTTATATACTTTACTTGCCGCGTCATGTGCCCACAACAGCACCAGATGGCATTCAGTATCGCGGTGGACTGTGGACATAATATTTTCCTGCATCGTTGTATTACACGTTCCAGTTACATTAACATGGCCACTGCCTATGTTCGAAGTCAACAAGCAATAACCATTCACAGGTGGCAGCACTAGCAGGGAGGGTATATAACGCGTGTCGATGGAGCAGAAAACAATGCAGTTGTTCTCGTAATAAGCGCATGATGTGCTTTATCTGACGTCCGAAAAGGGCATTATCGTTGGCTTTCGGGCCAAAGGTAGAAGCATTTCGGAATCGGCTAAGTTCGTAAACTGCTTAAACTGCTTGCGTGTCGTCACAGTTAACGCATATGCATTGCAAAATGGCACTGTCCAAAACAGGCGCTGAAGCAACTGTGGTGCACAATGGACCATAGATGACAGGGGAGAACGAAGGCTGTGGATATGTGTAAGGGCGAATAGATGTGCAAGTGATGAGCAGTTGGCCACTCAGGTGAACCAAGGGGCTACAAACACAGTCTCCTCAACGACCGTTCAGCGAACGTTGCTGCATATGAGCCTCCGTAACAGGCGTCTTGTGTGTGCACCCGGGCTGACTGCTGTTCATCAGCGACGAAGGCTGGAATATGCACGCCAGTACCGGAGCTGGACTTCCACTGAGTGGATACCCATGGCCTTTCCATATGAATCAGATGGTCATTAAATTTTATGGCGAGAAACGTCTGAAAGCAAACACCTTGCATGCGTTATGGTCTGGGGAATGTTTTCATGGCATTCCCTGGGCGAACTCGTTATTCTGGAAGGCACAATGGATCAACGCAAGTATGCATCTATCTTTACTGTCCATTTTCACCGCAATATGCAGTGTGTATTTCTTCGACACCATGGCACCTACCAGCAGGACAATGCAACATGTCACACAGTTTGCAGTATACGCACCTGTTTTGAAGAGCACCAGGATGAGTGTACCGTAATCCCCTGGTCACTAAACTTACCCGATTTAAACCCAATCAAGAATCTGTGGGACCATCTCCATCAGACGGTTCGCACCATGGACCTCCAACCGAGGAAGCTAGTGCAGCTGGTCACAGCCCTGGAGTCGGCATGGCTCCACATCCCTGACGGCAACTTTCAGCACCTCACTGACTCTCTTCTTGCACGTGTCTCAGCCGCCTGCGCTGCATAAGCTGCTTATTCGCGCTTTTGACAGGTGATCATATTAATATGACTGTAAAATGTAGTTAATAGTGCAGGTTGCATTAAACTTCGTGAGGACAGTGAGTAATCAGATAAAGAGATATCATCACACCAAAATATTTCGTTTGGTTATATTTCACATTGTAGTCGTGAATGTTCAGGGAGATAACAATTGCCTTGCATATTTTTCATACTAAGAAAAACGCTAAGCTGTACTATTTTTATCGTCGAGAGAGCATGGTGGTTCATTGAACTCTCTCTTGGGACGGAAATGCAAAGTTAACGGGCTAGAGAATTTTCGAAAGTGTCGCTGATATGTGGGTGGCGTGAAAGCAAATGGACCGTCTCTCGATGCAGGAAAACTGCCGCTCAGGAAGATAACAATTGCCTTGCATATTTTTCATACTAAGAAAAACGCTAAGCTGTACTATTTTTATCGTCGAGAGAGCATGGTGGTTCATTGAACTCTCTCTTGGGACGGAAATGCAAAGTTAACGGGCTAGAGAATTTTCGAAAGTGTCGCTGATATGTGGGTGGCGTGAAAGCAAATGGACCGTCTCTCGATGCAGGAAAACTGTCTCTCTGTTTACAGTGGCCACTCAGAGGCAGCCAGCATTGCAAGGTGTTTATTGGGGATGTCATAACAGCCGGGCAGTTTCTTTATGTTAGCATGTTGGTGAAGTCATCTGAAATATGCGATCGGCCGTAAGCCTGTCTCCCTGTGTATTAGCACAGTGGTCGCTGTTTGCAGTTAGCATCCAGCGACGTCCACAGAGCATTCGTTGCAGTCTCTTGTTCCGTAGGTTTGCTCTGAAAATGACGTCAAGTCTGATGTAGTTGTATGATTGTGAATTCAACGCACTTTTTGTAACCGATGAGATGAACAATGATGAAATTAAAATACATACTTCATTGTAAACAAGAAAATTAAAATCCAGTATTAGAGGGACTGATCAAGTCGAAACACAATAGCCCTAATTTTTAAAATGAAGACAATTTCTGCGCAAATCATTGAAGTCTGCACACTAATAAGCTCTCTTTGTGAAGAATTCTTACTTCACAAGTGAAAATACGTGTTACGCTAACTACAAAGTCCATGCACTAACACTCTCACGTTTTCACGAAGAATCATAAGAACTGTACGAAGAGTTATAAACCTATAATGGTCGGAAACGGAACAGAAGCTGAAGAATGATTCTTCAGTGGGAAATCTCATATATGGTACCTGAAACGGCAGTTGTCATACGTTATTGGAATTTGCCGAGAACGACGTGTTTGCCCTTAACTCAATCTTCCATAAGGAATCAAATAGGTAGTGGTCTTGGCCAGAAGCAAATGGGACTAAAATATAATTAACTACATTATTTGCGATAATAAGGAGATTATACATGATGTCTTAAAACACATTTGAGGTCCAGGTGATGATAAACTACTAACATGTAGAGTGAAAAGAGATACAAAGGTACAAAAAAAACCTCATCGGGCAGGACTTTATAAACATAGAAGATATTAAACAATACAGAGGTAAACTATGTTAAATTCAGCCACAACTTCTTATACACATAAAATGAAGGCTGAACTTAACCACAGAAATGAACTTAAGATTTAGTAAAGGCACCTATGCAAAAGACCAAAAAATATGGTGCGTAGGCATTTAGCAAATGTAAATTACACATAGATTAAAGCAGCTATTAAAGAGAAAAGGAAATTCACCAGGAAAATTCACCGCAGGAAAAAGTTAGTACACCTGTTTAGTGGATTTCAGTTCACTCAGGATTTAATGTTGCAACAGTGCATAAAGAGTACATGAAACGATTACGTGCACAGATCAATAACACAAATAGTTCTGAGGTACTAGGTATGGACCATGCTAAAATATCCATATTACTATAATCATCTTGATGTTGAAACTCTTTTGCCTGTGTTTGCTTTAACAATGACATATGTTTTGAGTGGGGTCCGCCTTTTCACACACACACACACACATAAACCTCTGAGAAATTCAAAACAACCGCCAATTACATCTTCCACTGTTCCACTGTGTGCCATCTTGTTTTCACACGTTCTTCTGTTCCACTGCCCGCTATCTTGTTATTACAGCTGGTAAACAGTGACAGTGACAACTCAATACATAGATCTTGACAATGAAGAAGATGACGGAAAAAGAAACTGTAAGTGAAACATAATCTAAATATATACACACACACACACGCGCACACGAACACATACACACACACACACACACACACACACACACACACACACACACACACACCACACACCTTTCACATGAATTATTAATCTCAGGCATAACCATAACAGTTTCCAAATCGTAATTTTTGCATAAATGTTTTGCCTACGTTAAGTTGTACATAGTTGCAGGTGACAAACTGTAAAGACAAACAGTCACTCTAAAAACGTAATACAGCAGGAAAACCACACCATGTGGTAAGAAGGTATGAATATACAATTTTATGTGCTCTTCAAAAACGTGTAATTTCGATTTAGAAGCTAGTATTTCTATGTATCTAAACAGTAAAGAACATTCCTTATGTTTAACATCCATAATAATAATAAAAAAACTGTAGTGAAACATGTCTGGGACAAAAAACAAAATTGTTCAACTTTTGTGGTCCTGTCCTCCTCAGTTGCGCGTAATACTACGGTATAATGATAATTTTCACTTATGGACCGTCTGCACCACACAGAAAAGAACCAGATGGTACACCATGACCTACACACATCAACTAACACACAGAGTTGCAAACATCCTAAAGAGACAGGGCTTCAAAATCGCATATAAGCCTGGGCAAACCCTTCAATCACACCTAAGCCAGCCAGCTACCAAGAGGGACAAATTCCAACAATCAGGAATATATAAACTTGAATGTCAAAGTTGTGATGCAGTATACATAGGCATGACATGCAGGAATTTTGAAACAAGATACAAAGAACATATCAGATGTTGGAAGTATGAAACAAACCATTCCACATTTGCAGAGCATTTAAAACACTACGACCATCATCCTACAAACATGGAACAAGAAATGAAAATAATGAGAATAAGCAACAATGACAAACATCTTATACAAATGCAAGAAAACTTCCACATCCAGAAAGCCATAGCAGAAAACAAACATGTGATAAATGAGCAAACACACATCAGCACAGGCTCCCTACTACACTTAATAAAGGAAATGATAACATAAAAAATATGTATATATATATATAACACCAAAAGACAGACAGACACACACACACACACACACACACACACACACACACACACACACACACACAGAGAGCCCCCCCCCCACACACACAAAAAAAAAAAATAATTACGTAACACCAAAATACAGACACACACACACAGCACAAAAAAATACTCATCACACCAAAACACATACACAGGACAAAAACAAAAATAAATAAATAAATACAATAAAATTAAATTAATACCACACCAAAAAACACACACACACACACAAATGCATACACGAACAGACCACAGATACTTCAGTAGTTACACTCATAAGTTTGGCAGTAATATTCGATCTTTGGCAAAGACATTTGACAGTCGGCAACAGAAACCAAAACATTGCATTAAAATAAGCGTTCAGTGCATAGTGCTGTGGAATGTGGAAAAAACAGCAAATTGGCGCTCACAGGAAGAAGAACAACACCAAAAATGCAACAGGAGCGTAATATGTAAGAAACTGTCTACGCAACCTGTAAGTACAGTTCAAAACATTACTACTTAATAGGAAATACCAACCACCAGAACTGTTTATAACCTATAGGCACAGAGACAAAAATGTAAATAAAATAGCTAACATATGTACATATTCCAGGCCACTGATGATGCCTTGCAGAAAATAAAGGCGAAACGCGTATGGCACTAAAATTGTGTTTTATTCAGTTGCTGTCAGACGGTCCATAAGTGAAAATTATCATTATACCGTAACAAAACTGTTGTTTGCTAAAGGCGGACCCCACTAAAAACATGTGCTATCCATATTACTGCCTGCACTGACGGCAGTGCAGGCGCTGAACTTGGCATCCAATGGATCGTACAGATGGCGAACACGGTCCTGGGATACTTTATTCCACGCCTTTCACGCAGTTCTGTATGAGTTGTTGTTGACGAGTCGTCTGAGTCGCTTCTCGTCCCATCATTTCCCAAATGTGCTCGATTGGTGACAAGTGCTGAGGGTCGTGCTGGCCAGGGAAGTTACTGCGCGTGTTACAGAGCATGTTAAGTTTCATGGATAATGTGTGCTCGAGCGTTATTCTGTTGGAACAAAACATCACCTCCTGTTGCAAAAACGGCAAAAGAATGGGTCTAACAACATTGAGCTTTGGTTAGCATTCCCTCCAGATATACGAAAGGTGGACGAGGGTTGTAGTGTATCACACCCAGTACCATATGGCCTAGGGTGGACCCAGATGTCTTGGACGAATGCTCTCTACGAGCAGCGCTCACCAGGTCTAAATTGTATGCTCGGAAGACTGTCACTTGCATGCAGGCAGAATCTCCTTTCATAGCTCAAGATCACGGAGCACCATTCCAAGTGATCCTCTGACGGCATCAGTCGAGACGTAAACGTCGATGCTGTGGCATGAGTGGAAGATGGGCTGGAGATGTGCGCGCCCCAAGTCCCACTGCTAATAACTGGTTCGCAAGAGATGATGTTGACATGTATCGGCTCAGAAGTCCTGTTATCTGTTATGCGGTATATGAACGATCTTCCACTGCTGGTCTTAAAATACGATGATTCTGGGTGTCGTCTTTGCTGTGCGGACATCCGGAACCTCCTGTACGGATGTGAAAATGTTCACGTGACCACTGATAGCAGCATCGCTGCACTACTGACACAGGACCTCCCACCTGTGTGGCAATTCTCCGAAAGGACCGTCCCCCCACTCGGAAGACCACAATCTGGCCCCTTTGAAACTCGATCAGTTGGCTGTAGGAAGCTGAGTGTCTCTCCGTGGCATGGTTGCCAACTTGCTTCACATGACTGCACCACACTGCGCCATCTACCTTTGAGTATTCAGTGTTAAACGGTAGAAATAGATGGCGCTCTGGTAGCTATAGAACTATCTGTTAGCGGACGACGCTGAAACCATTAACAGTACGTCTACTATCCCCAGGTGGCATATACTGTCACCAGACCAAATTCGACGTCGTCTCTCCTGGAGTACTATTTTTTTCCGGTAATCTGTAACGACAGAGTTGTTATACAATATGCTGAATTAAACAAAACTGTTCATAACAATATAGCAGCATGCTGACCTTTTACTTGATTACTTAAGTTTTTCCCCTTTTTTTTAAGTGCCTCTGCAGATTTCATCTCAGCTCTCCATCTCTTAAATGTGGGCGCTAGACACACACACACACACACACACACACACACACACACCATATTGTTACACATTCGGAAAAGTTTTCTAAAATGCAGAAGATACGTTACTTTAAGTGACTGAAACTAATGCTCTAAATTGCAAATCCGTTAAGTCACTGTTGTGCAATACAAAACTGAAAAGTTACTGAGGAAGCAAAATGTTGACTGAAACTGGTCATTCGCAAACTAAAAAAAAAAAAAAAAACTGGGAGTAAATTGCTTGGTAATACTGTCCAACGACAATGACAACACAGGTTCCCCACAAGTTTTAACTATTGCAGGTTATTATTCAAGAAAATTATTAAAGTTTGTGAAAGAAATGCCATTGGGTATGTTCCTGGTTGAGAACCACCAGTCGTCTCCGGAGCCACGGATAACTAAGGGACAAGCAGTAGTTAGAAGTGAAGCTTCTTTCGCCTGTCCAGTGCTACAGTGCCCTCAATACACGCGGGTTAACAAAGTAGGTGCGCCTACACTGGCGAGATCATAGCTGTACACCACGTGTCAGGGAGCACCCAACAAACGCTTCCGCACTCTTTCGTGACTCAAGCTGCTCTGCCTTCTTTCTGCAACAACGGCAGAACTACTGCTTATATGTTAAATGTAGTTTTGTAATAAAGCTTACGGATTCAAAATTACAAGTACAGTACAAGTTATCAATGGATATTAAACGGAAAAAAAATTTTTGATGGTACAGAAGGTATTTTATCTGCATTTTCGATGTTACATGTTGCCCCACATTCCATGAGTTTTTTTTCTGAAAGGAAACTAGAGTCAGGGAATGTCCGAAGAAATACAAAAGGAAATGTAAATGCGCAAATTCATTCATTTTTGTCTACGTTAATTTTGTTAGTCACTCATTAAGCTTCTCATTAATTATCTTAATTACGTGGGCACATAATTAGCTTGACATCACTGTTGTGCTATAGCTCAAAACATAATAGTTTGCCATAACGTATTTTAAACAACAAAATTACATACTTCAAAAAATCATAACGTCTGAAATGAGAATTTCATATCAGTGCTGTACAAGAAATGGAAAGTAACGTAGTTAAAGGTACACAAAAGAATGAGTGAAAGGATTAGAAAAAGAAATCACTAGTTACAAGTTTTACTTTACATAGTTTTTCATAAATAGGATAATCATTAACAGATTGCATTTCTCATTATGAGAGGTCAAGTGTTTCATGCAAGTGTTAGGGTAAAACTTAAATATTTACAACAAAGCTGTACAGCGGTTCTGCTGAAAAGAAAAATGTCGCGTTACATACGCGTATTTACAATGGACGTCACAGGTTCTAAGAGCCTGCAACGCCTCAGTCCAGACGTGGCATAGTTGCATATGACGCAGCTGCACGCTTGGACTCTCTGATCATGCAGCGGGATTCCAGAACGTGCAACTGCCTCGCATTCTTTGAAAACCCACTCAGGAGTAATCTCAATGAGTAATTATGTTTCTATCACATTGGATAACTCCTATTCAAACGCATACACAGGCCTGAATCTTAACATTGTGTGAGTACATGGGCATTCACTTTACATAACACATGACATAAAAGAATTTTTTACAACACATTACTTACAAATTTATAAATGAGACATATGCCAGAGTGATGTTTATACACATTTTTCATGGCTTGGGTTTTTCTTTCATTTCAGTTGCTTTCAGAACATTTAATCTGTAAGCTAAATTGCTCGTTATAATTTTTGCAAATTCGTTGATGACCGTCTGGTGCAGGAAATAAATTTGGAATAAATTTTGAAAATTAAATAATTAAGTTTTTACTGGAAATTCTTTCTCATATTAATCAGTTCTTGACAGATACAATTTCAAGTCAACAATGTTAAGTACACCCAACAGCTTGCCAGAATTAAGAAAAGCTAAACAGTAATCAATAGTCTAAGGATACTGAATATTTTAAATGATCCATTATAAATGAATTTAAATTTTGAAATCTCATCATCAGTCTCGCTCGATTTCTCGTACGCTTTAATGAGAACGAGGCCGCAAATTACCAATTTAGTAAACCGCACTTTCCCGTCATGATGCTGTCTGTATTCGCGCCTCGGCTTTCTTCTTCATTACCTCTCGTAAACGTTCTTTCTTCGCCTTAATGTCACTACTAACTCGCAGAGGGAAATCAATTATCTCTTCCACCAAACTCTTAGACTTACAGTCTAATAGTATTTCCTCCTGAGTGAGTCCGTAGGTTCATGCATCAAAGTATTCATAACCTTTTCAAAACCGTTTATTTATTTGCCCCACTCCCCAACTCACGCTTGTGTCGTCCCGCTGGATTTCCGGCCGGATAGTACGTCCAGAAGTGCATCACTTCAACCCCATTGCTTTCCGTGCCTTCTTTCCATAATTTGGAAGTAAACTGTGTCCCATTAGCGGAGATAATCGCTTTTGGTTTGCGGGTATGAACAAATTAATCGTTTGAAATTTTGTTCTAAACTGCTTTAACTGTTGCCTTTCTTGTCGAACATAACTTAATGAACTTGGAAAGGCTTCCGACGCTACTAATGTGTAGGCGAAATTACCTGAGATCTTTGGCAGGGGGCCATACAGGTCCGTAGACACTAACTCAAGTACATCGTCAGGTCTTATGTACTGCATTAGACCACGATTAGTGCAACTGGTCACTTTCACCCTCCGACCCTTATCGCAAGCATCATCCTGTCTGTTATTCTCTTTAACATGTTGTCGAAATTCATAACTTCAGACATTTTCTCTGTACATTTCTTTGGTCCGCAATGACCATAGGATAAGTGATACTAGCCTGTTATTTCGGTGATGTATTGGTGGGTCAATACACCCGTCAGGTGTCGCTATTCCCATCTTACCGTATATTTAGGACATTGTCGTAAATTCTGTAATACTTTCACAACTTTTCTCCCTTTTCATTCTTTTCGTCATACTTGGTCATTCTTTTAACAAATCGAAAATTTTTCCTGCCATAGAACTTAGCTCTGCCCCGGTATCTATTAAAACGTGCATTTGTAGGCCATACATATCGACTGGCACTATTATAGTCTGAAAACGACTATTTATGCTTCTTATTTTTGACTGTACCTCTGCCACGTCCTGATTAACATTACTGATAACCGTATTCATTATAAATTATTTTTTTCTAGTTTCATATACTTTCGAGTTAACAACTCCAATATTATTGTTAACGATTTTCATTGCTTTGTCCTGGTCATCCATTTTACTTAAGTGTGCATCAATTTTACTGTTAATTGATTTGGACTGAGCATTAATTGATTCGTTCTGAGCATTAATTTGACTGATCAACATGCTTAACAATGCTAGGAATTCGATTTTCCTCAGTTTCTGTGTTTCAGCAGCAGCGTCTGAGACGCTAGCCGCCGGTTCCTCAACAACGGGACCCACTGCCAGCGTTCCTCGTTCTACCGATTGTTTCCATTTAAGAACAAACAAATTATCACTTTCATTTATGTTCATCATCCTGCATGTTTTACTGATTAAAGGAAATTTAGAAATTTTGTGACTTACTTCTACCACTTAACATTGCCTTGCATGAGCGACTTTATTCGTAGCGAAAAGGTTTAATTACCTACGCATCTGCATAATGCAAAATTCGTGCCAAAAACAATATCAAATTGATAGTCCTGTCACTAATGTCGCTGCGTGTAACATCCCCCTCCTATTGGTCGATATAAATTGCCGTAATGAAACTTTATAGCGAGTACGGCCATCGTTACCGAAGGAAAATAATGCCGGTTATTAGGAGGAAAGCTTACTACATACCCTGCTGAATGAAGAATCTATTCTAAACCTAATCCAAATACTGATAATACAGGGTGTTTCAAAAATGACCGGTATATTTGAAACGGCAATAAAAACTAAACGAGCAGCGATAGAAATACACCGTTTGTTGCAATATGCTTGGGACAACAGTACATTTTCAGGCAGACAAACTTTCGAAATTACAGTAGTTACAATTTTCAACAACAGATGGCGCTGCGGTCTGGGAAACTCTATAGTGCGATATTTTCCACATATCCACCATGCGTAGCAATAATATGGCGTAGTCTCTGAATGAAATTACCCGAAACCTTTGACAACGTGTCTGGCGGAATGGCTTCACATGCAGATAAGATGTACTGCTTCAACTGTTCAATTGTTTCTGGATTCTGGCGGTACACCTGGTCTTTCAAGTGTCCCCACAGAAAGAAGTCACAGGGGTTCATGTCTGGCGAATAGAGAGGCCAATCCACGCCGCCTCCTGTATGTTTCGGATAGCCCAAAGCAATCACACGATCATCGAAATATTCATTCAGGAAATTAAAGACGTCGGCCGTGCGATGTGGCCGGGCACCATCTTGCATAAACCACGAGGTGTTCGCAGTGTCGTCTAAGGCAGTTTGTACCGCCACAAATTCACGAAGAATGTCCAGATAGCGTGATGCAGTAATCGTTTCGGATCTGAAAAATGGGCCAATGATTCCTTTGGAAGAAATGGCGGCCCAGACCAGTACTTTTTGAGGATGCAGGGACGATGGGACTGCAACATGGGGCTTTTCGGTTCCCCATATGCGCCAGTTCTGTTTATTGACGAAGCCGTCCAGGTAAAAATAAGCTTCGTCAGTAAACCAAATGCTGCCCACATGCATATCGCCGTCATCAATCCTGTGCACTATATCGTTAGCGAATGTCTCTCGTGCAGCAATGGTAGCGGCGCTGAGGGGTTGCCGCGTTTGAATTTTGTATGGATAGAGGTGTAAACTCTGACGCATGAGACGATACGTGGACGTTGGCGTCATTTGGACCGCAGCTGCAACACGGCGAACGGAAACCCGAGGCCGCTGTTGGATCACCTGCTGCACTAGCTGCGCGTTGCCCTCTGTGGTTGCCGTACGCGGTCGCCCTACCTTTCCAGCACGTTCATCCGTCACGTTCCCAGTCCGTTGAAATTTTGCAAACAGATCCTTTATTGTATCGCTTTTCGGTCCTTTGGTTACATTAAACCTCCGTTGAAAACTCCGTCTTGTTGCAACAACACTGTGTTCTAGGCGGTGAAATTCCAACACCAGAAAAATCCTCTGTTCTAAGGAATAAACCATGTTGTCTACAGCACACGTGCACGTTGTGAACAGCACACGCTTACAGCAGAAAGACGACGTACAGAATGGCGCACCCACAGACTGCGTTGTCTTCTATATCTTTCACATCACTTGCAGCGCCATCTGTTGTTGAAAATTGTAACTACTGTAATTTCGAAAGTTTGTCCGCCTGAAAATGTACTGTTGTCCCAAGCATATTGCAACAAACGGTGTATTTCTATCGCTGCTCGTTTAGGTTTTATTGCCGTTTCAAATATACCGGTCATTTTTGAAACACCCTGTAATTTTGAAATGTGTGGAATTTAGTGCAATCGCTCACGAACCACACAAGGGGGAATACGGTACCTCGTAATATTTTAAATGAGAAAAGTACTGATTAGCAGAAAGAGGATAATTGAACGGTCGCTAGTAACATTAGCGCAATGTGATGTATAATTTGAATCAGGCTAGAAATTTACTTTTAATTACTGAGAGAATGAAGTGAATATACTTTATTCAAATGAGCAAGTGATTTGCTTTTAACGTAAGAACAACGAGATACGTACTAAGCCAGCAGAAGTCACTCACTGAGATAAATACGGAATAAATGAAATTAAGCACTTTTAATTTGTGCCGCAACTTTAGTTATTAGTTTTGTCAGGGAAATTTTACGTTACTTGAAGTGACTGAAGTTAATACTTAAAACTGCCAATCTATTAAGCCTCTGTTATGCAGTACAAGATTGAACAGTTACTGAGGCAGCAAAATGTGGACTAAAGCTCGTCATAAGCCAGCAAAAAAAAAAAAAAAAAAAAAAAAAAAAAAAAAAAAAAAAAACTGGCAGTAAATAATTAATCAGTTTTCATATTTTTACGACACTCTGTAATTGCATGGAAAGGAAAGGGACCCTAATTAGTCAAAAAATCTAACGACAATGACAACACAGGTTCCCTACAAGTTTTTATGTATTACAGGTTATTGTTCAAGAAAATTATTAAAGTTTGTGAAAGAAATGCCATTGGGTAATGCCTCTAGAGTATTAGTTAATCTTCGTCAGTTAACAGTCTTTCGATGTTGTAGCTGTGCGGACGAAGAAGAATGTAGCCGATGACTACGCTGAGCTATTGTTGGTGTTGCTGCTTGAGAACTACCAGTGGTCTCTTGAGCCACGGATAACTAAGGGAGAAGCAATAGTGATAACTGCAGCTTCTTCCACCTGTCCACTCCGACCCTGCTCTCAATACAGGCAGGTTAACGAATCAGGCGCGCCTACACTGGCGCGATCGTAGCTGCACACCGCGCCTGCGGGAGCGCCCACAAACGCTTCCGCACTCTTTCATGACTCAAGGTGCTCTGCCTCCTCTCTGCTCGCAGCGCGAAAGACTGTCCGTACGCGAAGATAAACAACGATAGAGCTACTGCCGTTCCGTCACTGAATCGATGAATTTAAATTAAGTTCATTTGCCTATTACCCAGAAAATATACAGTATTTACATTATAATTACAATCATTTACATACATTCAGAAATAAATACACTATTACATCCATTACGTATTAAATGTAGTTTCTGTACCAAAGCTTACAGATTCAGAATCAGAAGTACAAAACAAGTTACCAACGGATAACAAACGGCGAAAAATTTTGGATGGTGCAGAAGGTATTTTATCTGCATTTTCGGTGTTACACAGCAGTCACCGATTCGACTTATGTCACAATGTTGCGTAACAGGTAGGAGAGGGTGTTTTACATAGAAGGAAGTGTACCTAGGAACACATGATGCTTTATTGTGGGTACTTCAGTCTAGTGACTTACTTTAGAAACACATGTAGCAATGCATACTAGAGATAGCTATAAGCGGTTTACAGAACTTTTTACTGTTTCTGTAGTTGTGAGACTTGAGGTTGTGTTTTTCGCAGCACTTGCAAATACTTTGCGTCCTATACGTTTAATTCCCGTGTAGTGTATTAAGGCTATCTTTAATAAGCTGTTAATTCATCGGGTACAGAATTTTATAGTGAGTAATTTTAGAACTATTTATATACCATGGGGACATTCACGCCGTACTTCGTCGGTCGTGCACCCCCAAACAGAAGAAGGTCGTTTACCACGGAATATGAGAGACTTTCAAATTTAATGTTTTTTTATGTCTTAACAGTTTTACCTGTCTTGAAAATAAAAATTTTTGTTAGCATACAATAGCTTATATGTCAAAACGTATTTAACTTGTAACTGATTTTTGATAATATCTCTGCCTAATTTGACTTGACTTACTCGCTATTGGTATGTAGTAGAGCAATAATGTAAGAGACAGGCTATTAAAAATAACATTTAAAAAAATTACTCAGTCGCAACGGTTTTAAATTTCAATGTAACATTTGTTCCTAGCATACGGCCATGTAACTAGGAATATATTTTCACATTTGGAAAACATCTTCGTTTTCTGGTGTAATTTTTTTTTAAATACAGAAAGAGACTGCAGCACATAAAAAGTGAATGCCATCATTTTAAAATGGGATAAGAAAATACATTAAACTTCTATTGCAGGGCTGGCCAGAGGAGTAAGTCTGAGAAGTCTGCCAAGATACAACACACTCTACCAGTGTAATTCTATAGCTTCCGTTTGACGTCTTCGCAATGGCGAGATAAGAATGCGTCAGGAAAGGACATTTACAATCAGACGACTATTCTCGGCCGTTGTATGTAAAGTCTGCAATCTTTAAAATGTGAAGACGTAACAAGAGCACATGTCAGTCGAAAATATCGGAAGCATTGTCATTTTGCTGGCGACATTGTACTGCACGTATCTATTGCAGGTAAGCCTCGTTAATTAAAGGAAGAACTTAATAGAAAATGTATTCTAATTAGGCCTGTAAATCAATTACAATGAGCCAAACATAGAAAAGTAAATAGAATAAATTAACACTGAAGTCGTAAGTAGAACCAGATATATTTTCGTATTTATGATTGATAAACGCAACATCGGATCGACAGCTAAAGAACTAAATAGAGAAGTAAGAATGACTTGGGGTGCTTTTGGCAAACCAAACAAGGTCTTCAGTTCCAAATTTTCGCGGCGTCTTAAAATGAAAGCTTAGGGTCACTGTAAAGGAAATTGGGAAACAGTGCGCTCTTAAGGAAAAATTATAATTTTGGCATGTTCATACCAAACAACCTCAAAGTGCCTGTATGCAAAATTGCTAAGTTTTTGTATTTTTACTTTATTAAATCAATTTAATTGTAAAAATCACTACAATGAGGTTTAAGGGCGCAAACATCACTATCTCTTCCCAGTGGGGTAACAAACCACTGTGGTTGGAAATTCATCCGCTTGAGAAGGAAAGCCTTACATTTAATATAAAATACAGGGTGTTTCAAAATGAACATACTGGTTTTAAGGCGTTGTTCCATTTATAATGTTCAACTTACAATTGTAAACATAAACAGCCAAGAAATAATATCGACGTGCCTCCTCCAATACCTGCAAATCGATGCGAAGTCGAGCACCTATTACACTTGTATAAGAATTCTTTGTCCTTTCTACAGATGCAGCATAATTATTAGGATCTCGACTGTTGTTATTGTGGTCTTCAGTCCAGAGACTGGTTTGATGCAGCTCTCCATGCTACTCTATCCTGTGCAAGCTTCTTCATCTCCCAGTACCTACTGCAACCTACATCCTTCTGAATCTGCTTAGTGTATTCATCTCTTGGTCTCCCTCTACGCTTTTTACCCTCCACGCTGCCCTCCAATACTAAATTGGTGATCCCTTGATGCCTCAGAACGTGTCCTACCAACCGACCCCTTCTTCTAGTCTACATCTACATCTACATTTATACTCCGCAAGCCAACCAACGGTGTGTGGCGGGGGGCACTTTACGTGCCAATGTCATTACCTCCCTCTCCTGTTCCAGTCGCGAATGGTGAGCGCTCGAATCTCTTCATTTTTACATTCGTGATCTCCTCGGGAGGCATAAGTAGGGGGAAGCAATATATTCGATACCTCATCCAGAAACGCACCCTCTCGAAACCTGGACAGCAAGCTACACCGCGATGCAGAGCGCCACTCTTACAGAGTCTGCCACTGGAGTTTGCTAAACATCTCCGTAACGCTATCCCGCTTACCAAATAACCCTGTGACGAAACGCGCCACTCTTCTTTGGATCTTCTCTATCTCCTCTGTCAACCCGACCTGGTACGGATCCCACACTCATGAGCAATACTCAAGTATAGGTCGAACGAGTGTTTTGGAAGCCACCTCCTTTGTTGATGGACCACATTTTCTAAGGACTCTCCCAATGAATCTCAACCTGGCACTCGCCTTACCAACAATTAATTTTATATGATCATTCCACTTCAAATCGTCCCGTATGCATACTCCCAGATATTTTACAGAAGTAACTGCTACCAGGGTTTGTTCCGCTATCATAGAATCATACAATAAAGGATCCTTCTTTATATGTATTCGCAATCCATTACATTTGTCTACGTTAAGGGTCAGTTGCCACTCCCTGTACCAACTGACTATCCGCTGCAGATCTTCCTGCATTTCGCTGCAATTTTCTAATGCTGCAACTTCTCTGTATACTACAGCATCATCCGCGGAAAGCCGCATGGAACTTCCGACACTATCGGAATTCCTTGCCATTGGCAGTCTACATTTTATATCCTCTCTACTTCGGCCATCATCAGTTATTTTGCTCCCCAAATAGCAAAACTCCTTTCTACCTTAAGTGTCTCATTTCCTAATCTAATTCCCTTATCATCACCCGACTTAGTCTGACTACATTCCATTATCCTCGTTTTGCTTTTGTTGTTCATCTTATATCCTCCTTTCAAGACACTGTCCATTGAAAGAGAGTATTCCAGTCAAGATTGTGAAAAGCTTTCTCTAAGTCTACAAATGCTAGAAACATAGGTTTGCCTTTCCTTAATCTATCTTCTAAGATAAGTCATAGGGTCAGTATTGCCTCACGTGTTCCAATATTTTTACGGAATCCAAACTGATCTTCCGCGAGGTCGGCTTCCACCAGATTTTCCATTCGTCTGCAAAGAATTCGAATTAGTATTTTGCAGGTGTGACTTATTAAACTGACAGTTCGGTGATTTTTCACATCTGTCAACACCTACTTTTTTTCTATGTGTAAATAATTTCAGTGGACCAGTAAACTGGCTTTCGTCGTCACGCTCGTCATCGTCATCTTCACCAATGGCTGTCACTGACAATGATCTAGCAGACATATACCGGATGGCACTGACTGCTTCACGACATAGTCACGTTTGCCCTTGAGGTTCCAGAATATAGTTTCCCATTTAACATAGCGCATAAATTTATTCATGCCGTAAGAATATTGCTTCATTGACAACATTTATGGATTTCAGTATGGTACAATGCGTGAAGCATATTATAAACTGCTGATTTCATTCATATGCGTTTTCTGGAAAATCTAAGAATTGCTTAATATAACTAAACTCTTCAATAATTCTAAGATTGCAGTCAAAATATGTATTCTGGGGCACTGTTTGAAAACAATTTTGTATGATCTAATATTAATTAGACTCCAGTTAATTGTATAATGGCAAAGATCTCCTTTTCCCCAATATATTGTTCATGAGTTATTTGTATGGAATATACCTAATTTATTTTTGAAATCATGTTCATCCCGAAGGTTCTTTGTACTAGCTGCTTCTGTCTTTGTTTGTTTTACGAATAATTTCTCTCCAGTGCCAGCAAATTCTCTCTTCATGCACGCAGTGTTTCGCAATAATCAGAGTCACACGTGGTATCGCTTACTCCGAATCTAGTTTTATCAGTTTTAGATCTGCAATACGTGACTCTCATCAACAAACATAAACTAGTAACACTCTTAATTTTTAAAAAGAGACTTTCTACGCGATATGAAAGCGCGAATATGCATGCAAATCGCGTCGTGGTAACAGCGGAAAGAGCCGATTTAAACTGCAGGGCATATCACTGAAGTTTCGTTTTGACGTGTGTAAAAAAATAATCGGTAGCTGTTTGCGTGCAGTACTTAATGGAATGAAAAGTTAGCTCAGAGAAAATAACGGATAGTTTTGTGAGGTTGAAATGAAGTAAATCAGGCAAGAACTCACTCGTGAAATTTGAACATTAGCAGAAAAGTAAATTGGTAAAGTTTGAGGAATTCCCCGCCTCGAACAAACTGCCAATAGCGTCGAGCTTTCCCCTCGAGAGACGATGTTCCACACTGCATGCCCTAAGCAACATCTTACTCCCAGAGACAAATGTTAAAAATGGTCTGCAAGGGAAGCTGGTTGTGCAGAAAGCAGCAGCCAGTAGTGATTCCCCATCCTATCTAACAATATAAAATTAATTAAGGGAATTAAAATTTATATATGTTGAAATGCATACAGTTCTTCATTTATATTTAACTATATTGAACCCATATAAATATTCCTTTGTTCCACCATGTATATCATTTTCTCAGTAGCAGCTAATAAAGGAGGAACGTTTCCTAAAAACTTGATAAAGGAGGAACATTTTCTAAAAACCTGATAAATGCTAACATAAATATATTAAATATCTTTCAGAAATAGTAACTTCGTAAATTAGATAATTTAACATTTTCACAGCTTTTGTAGGCACGATAACGAGTGTGTGTTTCAGTTTTTTTTTTAATCTGCATTTTATTCCAGACTGGAAGGACAAAGTTTCCAAGATTTTTCAAAAGTCGATAAATTCAAAGATGCAAGCTAAAAGTTTTGTTGATTGAAACTGATTGTTCCGTTTCTTTTTTATCTTTAATGTTAATTACAAAAAATCCACTTTATTGTTCTTTTAGCATAGAAACAGAACAATGCACTACAATATAATACTTTCGAATCACACCTTTCCATAAATATTTCATAGGCAGAAGTGCAAAGTACCAACAAACGCTATTGAAATACAACGCAAAATACTGACTGCAACAATACTAAATTATCAGGATATCGATGACTTTCAACAACGTCCTTATAAAACTCGTTTGCTGCTTCTCGCAAGTTAAAATGTCTTAAAAGTGTTAAAGCACACTTTTTTCCTTGCTGACCATTTTTTTCTTTTCCAACGGGGCTGCGTTCCTCGCTCCCTGACTGCAGTTTCCGGATTTTCATCTTCAACCTCTATAGGATTTCCATTATACGTGTCCGATACTGACAACAATAACTTCTTAGATTTTTCATTAGCCATCACTCAGTGAGCAATTATTTTGAAATACATTGCAGATCGTAGGGCTTTAGTGTACTGGACACGAGATCCTTTGCTTCCCAATCTTCAGTTAGTATCTTGATGATGCCATGTTGTTCCAGTACTTTATATTACTCAGTCGATGAACGAATGTCTTCCTTTTTCCGGTTTTCTTTATCCACTCTACTAAAAACTCTTTCAGGGTTACAGCTGTGACCACGAATAGGGGAATAATGTACCAGCTTATTAAATTTTTTGGTTTCTTCCAGGAAGGTCATTAGCGTGCACATCATAACTGTATTTTCAATTGGACTGGAACAGGAATCAAAAAATAATGAATTTCATTTGGACCATTTTCTGGCTCGGACGCCTTAAGGTTTCTAGGATACCAATGTAGCACATGCTACTTGGTTCCATCCCCTCGGTCCTTCTATTTCAAACTAGGTGTAAAAAGCAATACTTATCCTTGTCTGTGGTCAGGAATTAATCATAATGCACAAATTGTAGAGCCAAGCTTGTCTTGTGACAGAGCATGTCACCTACTGAGATATTCAGTATTGGATGATTTTGACGTATATCAAAACATTTTGTAACTGCATTTCGATTTTCCTCCTCCATTGTTGCATAGAACGGTTTTGCGCGAAGTTTCTGCAACCTGTAGTTTGTTATTATTGTTTATTTTTCTCTGGATCTTCTTCTTTTGAAAATCTAGCTTTGGAGATCCCAGATGCTGCCTGAATTCTTACGGCACGTACAGGTACTGTCTGGCCATCTTTTTTTCCTTATACTATACTCTATCGAAACTGTATTCTTCCTTTATATCTTTCTTGATGTTACATCACTCTAATATAGCACTCTAATATAGCTGAGGAATAATTACGAGTTAATGTTGCGTAATCCTCTAATTTATTTCTGTCGTTGGTTCTGGCAGCAAGTGCTTGCCTGCACTTTATGTTCTGCTTTTTGCAGAGAACTCATGTTATCACTGACATGATTTACTATGTCGTTATTGTCACATCACGTGTGTCGTAAGCAAAGATCAGTTTTCGTTTACCGACTTTTTCTTTAACTGGCTAAGACAAAATATCGAGTTTTGTAAAAGTTCATAGTTTTCAACACCCTATAACAACAGCAAATACAGGCCTTTTATCAAAACAGGTCACGCATGGCAACAATAAAAAACTAAATTTTGATCAATTGAGCATTTACAGACTTTTGAACGAAAAAACGCTCCTCAGTTTGTAACTGTAGTTACTAGTGACTATGCTATCGAATAGTGCTAAGTAGGTTATTGTCGTATAAGAGAAACATAATTGTACTACAAGAAGTGTAAAAATGTTCAAAAAATTAAAAACATATATTCTTGGCGTTATATTTTATAACACTATAACAATAGTACATTCCATCGAATAATAAAAAACAATTACGGCGTCTGAACGAAGAATCAGTGTGATGTCTAATCCACGTCGACGGTATTAGAAGCAAAACTCTGTCCACATTGAATGAGAATGATGAAGCAGATAGGTTCCGACTTTACTTCAGAAACCATCCCAGCGTTCACTCCTAGTGCCTCAGGAAAAAATCCGAAAAGTTTGTCAGTATGTATGGACAGTGACATCAACTCCACACGCTCGATTAACAGTGTACCAAGCTGTATGCTCGTATTACGTCCATTTTCCTGGTATGGCGAATCTTCTGTTGTGAGTAATCTAACCAAAAAATACGCTGTTTGGCATCAGCATCTTAATTTGTCACATGGTTATTTCCCGTCCGCTCGGGTTGAACATTGTAGCGTCAGATGCTTTATGTTTACCTTCTTGTTTTCTTCAGGTAAGTCTTCTTTGTTTTATTCATTTTTTGCAACGCTTACATATTTGATTGGTTTTTAGTGCTCTTTTGAGTTGTGTTGTAGTTGATGACACATCTTTTTACAAGTTGTTCATAAGTAATCGATTTTGGTAAAAGGATGCATACTGCTGATATACATAGCTTTCCAGTTGCTCACATCACTTTTACTTCACTTTCATTTGTTCACGTGACAAAACTATTAAACAAAAACGTTATTTCTTTTAGACGTAACATGATGTCCAATGAAAGAGTCATGTGAAAGGCAGTAATCAGTTTGAACTTTAGGGAGCCCAGTAAGCAAGTAAAAAATTCTGTGTACCTGTATGTAGTTAAGTGGAAAACCTACCTTGACACCTGAACAAGAACACAACACAGCCAGATAATTTAATATTTGTGTTCTGCAGGCTATCCGTTGCCTCCTGAAATCCTTAACATCTTTTCTGTCAATAAAACATAGTCAAAATTCTTTTCGATTGGACTGATGTTACTAAGTTATTGAAGACAATAAATGGCGCTGCATGAGGGAATTCTCAAAGACTGAAGCCAGGACTCCGGAGTGAAACAAGAAATCTGCTTCAAATACGATTGTCTTAAATTCCCAGAAATATTTTTCAGTAGCAATGAAAAAGGAACCTTCACAAATTCTCACTACGAGCGAGATACACAGGAAGCTTTACAGATGTGGCGTATGGGAACGCTGTGGATTCAACGATCCTATCAACGATTCTATAGCCGGCCTGGGTGGCCGAGCGGTTCTAGGCGCTACAGCGTGGAACCGCGCGACCGCTACGGTCGCAGGTTCGAATCCCGCCTCGGGCATGGATGTGTGTGATTCCTTAGGTTAGTTAGGTTTAAGTAGTTCTAAATTGCAGGTGACTGATGACCTCAGAAGTTAAGTCCCATTGTCATCAGAGCCATTTGAACCATTCGAACGATTCTATACAGTTACTATTACATGGTCAGCTGTAGCCTTCAGTTCTAGCACAACAGATATGTTTACACTCCGATTGCCCCCCCCCCCCCCCGGCCTGTTCAGTTGCAGTTTAATTAGTTACTATGAAACGTATTTTGTGCATGCAGTTGCATGTTTAACTAAGATTGATTTTACATTTCTGTTCGCTAACATTTTATTTTACTTATTTTTCTTTCTTTTAAGCCGATCTTCTGGTGATGCACGTTGTCGATACTGCCACTAGAATTTTGAAATTCGATTGTTTCAGGCCATTAAAATACACTGCTAGCGACCGTAAATGCAACACCCTGAAGGAAGCATCCGAATCAAATGAAATTTACACCATGGGTTTGCAGCGATGAGATATGCAACTGATTAGAATTTCAGCGCAGACGCACATCACGCGCGCCTGTGGCGCCACCTCATAGTGCCATTTAAGCCTTGGCGATTTCGACGAGTGTACGTTCGGCACGTGTGTTTACCTTGTGGTTGTTTCACAAGACGATCAGTTATGCCTCGTAGACAACAGCGAACATCTTTTGATCAAGTATCCGAGTTCGACAGAGGAAGGATAGTGGCTTACCGAGATTGTGGATTATCATACAGAGAAATCGCTAGTCGTGTTGGACAAAACCAAACAACTGTAATGCGGATATGTGACCGTTGGATGCAGGAGGGTACGACGGACCGACGTGGTCTATCGCATTCACCTCGGTGCACCACTGCACGTGCTGATAGGCAAATTGTGGGCATGGCAGTGACGGATCGCTCAGTGACATCCCGAACCATAGCACAGCACATTGCGTCTGTAACGCATCATCCAGTGTCTGCGCGTACCATTCGACGCCGTTTACAGCAGAGTGGTCTGTCCGCAAGACGTCCATTGCTTCGTCTACCATTGACGCAGAACCACAGACGTCTCCGTCGCCAATGGTGTGATGACAGACGGATGTGGACGGCAGAATGGAATGACGTTGTCTTTACTGACGAGGCACGCTTCTGTCTGCAGCACCACGATGGTCGGATTCGAGTGTGGAGACACCGTGGAGAGAGGATGCTGGACGGCTGCATTATGCACCGCCACACTGGTCTTGCACTGGGTATTATGGTATGGTGCGGTATTGGATATTACTCTCGCACGCCTCTAGTACGCATTGCCGGTACTTTAAATAGCCGGCGCTACATATCCGAGGTGCTGGAGCCAGTTGTCCTTCCTTACCTTCAGGGCTCGGCCACAGCCATATTTCAACAGGATAATGCGCGACTACACGTGGCACGCATTGTCCAAAGGTTCTTCGTCAATAACCAGATTGAATTGCTTCCCTGGCCGGCTCGCAATCCGGATCTTTCGCCGATAGAAAACATGTGGTCCATGGTTGCTCAACGAGTAACCCAGATTACATCCCCAGCTGCCACACCAGATGATCTTTGGCAACGTGTGGAAGCTGCTTGGGCTGCTGTACCCCAGGAACACATCCAACGTCTCTTTGACTCAATGCCGAGACGCGTGGCAGCGGTGATCTCCAACAATGGCGGCTACTCTGGCTACTGATTCTGGCAGGAACGACATGTCACAGACGTCTGTAAACGTAATAATTTGATACTTGGTCAACATGTTATCTACAAAATAAATCTTGTTGTGCTACCTCTTGTCTTTCTTGGTGTTGCATTTACGGTGGCCAGCAGTGTATTTTATGGGGAAATTTGGTGTGATAATTAAATATAGCTTTGATTGTTTTCAGTAAAGAGACCAGAAAAATTCTAACACTATAGCTTGCCCATGTTGAAGACACTTTTCTTGTTCTATCATGCCGTTTGATTTACGGAGTTCAGGTCCTCTGGAAACAATATTTTTCTTACACATTTTAACTTTTGCCAATGAAACCTTCTTGGGAGCTTTGTAATAGCATCCTCGTGCATCAGAGAAACAGTGTTGTCATAAATAAATAGAAACATTCGAAACTCTGAGCCACGATATCCAGTTTACTTCACTGGCATCGGGACAATACACAATTTATACAGAGTTTCTTATACCAACTGATATGAGTGTTTCCGTCCGTGGATGTTCTGGTTGGACGTGACAAGGATGGCTCTCTAAACCATTCAGTTTACCTTATGCCCACCCACACGGATTTATATTCGGCTTATAGCAATCGGACAAGAAGGATTGAACGCCGGCAAAATCCACAGCTTTTCGTCCGTTTGTTGGCAACGTCTCGTTCAAGATATGCAGGATCCTCAAGAAATTTAAAGTAGTTTTATCGAAGATCATCTATGATTGCAGGCGTTCTTGCATGTTGAAGGACAACTTATTATTGCGGAAGGCCGGCATATGAAAAAACCTTGCGAATGTCGTATGGGTGCTATAAGTAAACCACCCACATGTCATAAACGATGCACAGAATGTCAACGCTGCATTCCTCTTTTGCAATCCACGAAGTCTGTCATTGCCGAGCACTGTACTTCCAATGAACATACAACGGAGTACGATAAAACAGTTCTGGCTACAAGTAATTTGCTCTGGCATTCCATTATTTTGGTCGCTTTGCTGACAGCCCGTAGACGTCGTCGTACTGTCTTGCTACAAACAAGCCCATTTTCCGATTCGAGGTACGTGACGTGACTGTAACATCTAACACGACCGTTTGAACAATATATGGGTCCTCTCTGGCGCTAGTCGTGTGAGGTAGTTGAAAACCTGTGAGATGTTGAGTATGATCCTTCTGAACCCAGCGATTCAGACAGCCACGTTGTCCCGACCAACGCAGAACAACAAACTGGAGTCTTGAAAGGCCACGATTCTTGCGCTGTTGTATTTCGACATGTCCTGGTAGACAAATCTGCTTCTTACACGAGGTGTAGCACGATATTCCCACAAACAACTAAAACATAAAATGTGATTCTTAATGAGAAGCTGCTGCTTAATCTTCCCTTATGTGTTGAATGTAGATGTTACTACTATCTACTTTGGGTGGCTGCGCTGAGATGCTAATCGTTTATAATTTGCAAATCAAAGCCAGTAGCACTTCATAAATTGGTAGTTACTCGAAAACAGAAAGAATTTTGTGATGACTAAATAGATGAACGGTAAGAGGCGACATGGACTCTGATCAAACTCATTGTAAATAGTGCATGTCTACAGTTATAATGTATTATGAGGGAAAAAAGCGAAATTCGGTCACTAAAAATACACATCGTGGTTCTCAGTGGTGTATCAGAACTCGCTGTTCTTATCAAATAGTTTATTTTGTAATGCACGTAGTTTCGATGATTAATGTGTAAATTAATATATTTGTTTGTTTTGAATTTAAAAAGACAAATTTTTTGCAGAAATCAGGATGAAATTATGTTACATTTGCTATCGAGAGTTCTAATTTTCTCATCGATTGAAGTATATTCGGCAAGTTTGTTTATAGAAGATAATGTACATGTTGTCTTTTTTCGGCTTCTTTTTCCCGCAGATGCACACATACATATTCTGTAAGTTAATTGCAGTCTTTTGCAACGGTAATGGAAGTCTTATTAAGACCAGACACGTTTCCCTTTATTCTAAAGCATCTTCAGTGGTCACTGTAACAATATTGTTTTTTCCCTTGCAATTTTTTTATGGTCATGAACAGCTCACATGATTTACTTACTACTATAAATAGTTTTTATTTTTTTCGCTACTCATGGTTTTTGTTCTTGTTGTTTTCCGCATTCTTCTTTGTCTTCGACATGTGTATGATGAGTTTTTCCACACTGCTCATTCACTGCATACATATATTCACATTTCTGTGTTGAGAAGTATCAGTGTCCTCCTGCCACTTCATGTGCCTTATTTAGCTACTGCAGGCTGCCTTTTTTTTTTTTTGTGAGTGTTGGCGGTAGCGTATGCTATCGCTTCCTGTGTTTTGTTTTCCGACTAGGAAGAGGGGGAGAAAGACACAGGATTTTTTTTTAAATTTCTAATTTGCGGTAATTATCTTTGTGTGTGTGTGTGTGTGTGTGTCCGTGTTTGTGTTTGTGTTTGCGAAGGGAGGTAAGATGTCCTAGCTGCTGTGTGTCTAAGTTATTGTGTTACTTTAGTAAAGTGGTGGGTGATCTATGGTAGGAATGTTGCCACGTTTATGGTATTATTTTTTGGTGTCTAGGGGAGTTGTTCTTTCTCAACAATTAATTGAAATAGGGTCTGACTATTTTCATGTCCTCTTCTATTGTGGTATGGTGGTGGTTTTCTTGCCAGAGGTGTTCTGCAAGAGTTGAATGTCTGGTAAGTAAGTAACTATCTTCAAGACCAAAACAGAAGAAAGAATTTTCCAGTAAATAGTACCAGGAAAATACATATACTGTATTGGTGGAGACAGATGGATAACATCCTCTGCTTGGTAGATGAACCAGAAAATTAAATAGAACAATTCCATGCAGAGATAAACACACTAAACATAAATTTCTCATTACACACTGAACAAACAGGCCAAATAAATTTCCTAGACAAATCAAAGAGAAATATCCAAAATTAATTCAGTATTTACAGGAAAAATAGCACAACAGGCTCAACATTACATCAGTCATTTAACCACCCACAGGCCCAAAAAGAATCTGCCTCCATATACATGATTCACAGATTAAACACAGTATCTCTTTACAAACACAACTACAATAAGGAGTTGATCATAATTATTCAGATAGCAAAAAGTAATGGATACAAAGAATCCCTAGTAACAAAACTGAACAAGAAAATTCAGGAACCCAGAAAATAAAAAAAACACCACACAAATTCAGAGACCCACAACACCCACCACCAACACACACATCAACATCACCCTCACTACACAACAAGAGAACCACAAAGAAACTCAACAGACAAGCTGGTATGCACTCATGTGCGGAACAAACTCACATACCGAATTGAGAATATCCTCAAGAAACAATCAGTAAAAATAGCATACTAAAGCAACAACTCTATACAGAAACGTCCAAAACAGGAAGATAAAACTGACGTGTACCAAAAATGTGGCATTTACCAACTCTAGTGTAACAGCTGTGGTGCTCTACACATAGGACAGACAGATAGGACTTCTTAAATAAGGTATGAAGAACACAAAAAGTCATGGAAATATGGTACCAGCCATTCAACATTTGCAGACCAACAGCCTATCAGAACAGAACAGGACATGAAAATGGTCAGATTGGGTAAGAAAAACATGTCATAAATCTACAAGAAAACTTACAGATTCAAACAGCAATAACAGAGAAGAAACACATAATATTTGGCCAGACAAAAATCAGCAGGCATACGCTGTTTAAACTAATAAAACGTACTGTTGAGAAAGAGCAACCCCCAGTCACCATAAAATAAAATCTGAAATTAGGCAATATCCTCCACCCTAGATCATCCAACACCGTCCAATAGCAAAGCAATAACTTACACACAGTAGATAGGACATGTTAGCTCCCTTCACAAACACGCAAACACACACACACAAAGATAACCACTCCAACTTTAAAATAAAATTTAAAAACTCTACTATCTCACACACTTACACACTCATACTTTCTGTTATGTATATATCTCTCTGTATCTATCTCTTCCTAGTCGGAAAATATAAACATTCAGACAGCGATAGCAGACAATTCCACCATTTCCAAAACAAACAAAAGATGAACGCATCCTGCAGTAACCAAACAAAGCACGCGAAGTGGCGTGAGGACAGTGACACTTTCCAATACAGAAATGACAACATTTAGTGCAATGATTGAGCAATGCTCAAAAACTGATCATACACATGTGGAAGCCGAAGACGAATGCAGAAAACAACAACAACAACAAACCGTGAGTAACGAAAAAAATAAAAACTATTTATAGTAGTAAGTAAACCATGCGAACTGTTCATGATCGTAACAAACAAAACTGGAAGAGAAATTACAGTATTTTTACAGTGATCACTGAAGATGCTTTAGAATAAAGTGAACGAGTCTGGTCTTAATAAGGTTTCAACTGCAGTTGCAAAAGACGCCAATTAACCTATACAACTAGTAGAAGATAATGCATTGCGTAGATATTTATCACTACAGTTCCTGACGATGTAAGAATACGTTTATTATAATCTTCCGACATCTAATATAAAAGAAGATCTTGTAAGATACTCGAAATGTTGCTGTAAGAAGCGTTTACCTCAAAATTAAATTCATTTTGAGTCTTATCTTTTCCTTTTACTTACTTTTCTTCTTAGACTGTGTTTAATATACATACATGGTCATATACAGAAGTTCCCGAAATATGTTAACTAAATTTATATGTAAATTGAAGGACATGTCCGAAAGAACAGACACCCTGCATTTACATAACTAACTAAAATTATTAATCTTACTTAGATGTTCAAATCAGTTCCCTTTGAGAGCAAATACACCAGTCCCAACGGTTATTCCACTTCGCTAAGATGCTTAGTACCCTCTGCGAGTCCACTTGAATATCTTCAACTATATTAAATGCTCAACCCTTCAGCTTGCGTTTCATCTTGGGAAAGAGGAAGCAGTCACACTGACAAGGATGCAGCCAGAATTTTGTGAAAGAGAGCATCCGATTTGTTAAAGAGAACTTTAAAAATAGAAAATGCTCTTCTACGTATTCTGAAAACACTATTTATTTATTAATTTAATGTTCATAATTTTCTTTTGGGAAACCTTCATACAAATAATAATTTGTGTATTAAATCAAGCAGGAATGGCTTATCTTAAATAGTGTAATATATAATAAGAAATACCCAAATATGCTACTAATTATTTCTTTCATAAAACAATGAACAATCGCCTTCAGTCGCAATGGTGATTTCATCTCAACATACAATCTGTTTCGAGCCCTGGGCACTCATCTCCAGATGCTTAACAAGTCTATAGCAATTTTTTTCTTGTCAGATTTATGTTAATACTCGTCCTGAAAAGATTACAATTGTATATTACAAAGTGGCAAATTTTGAATATAAGTTTAAAAATCCGAGACAAATAGAAAGATAACTTGCTGTTTCCAGTAGTGGGTACATGGTTAAGTGCATATATACACATAATACACACAAGCGTATAACTGCTTGTAAATGTGTTTACTTATACTGCGCTTTAAAACCATGTTTCCCGCTGCTGGAAACAGTAAGTTAGTTTAAATTTGTCTTAATTTTCTAAATGTACAAATATATTTCCAATGTGTCACTTTGTAATATAACATTGTAATCTTACTAGAATCAGAATTAACCTAAATCTGAGAAACGAAAAAAGTTGATGTAAACTGTTAAAGCATCTGAAGATCAGTCCTTAGGACCTGAAACGCATCGTGCATTGAAATAAAATCCTGATTGTGACAAAATGCGGTTGTTCTGTGTTTTACGATAGTAATACAGTCATGGCAGAAACACTGGCAACTATGCACAAAATTGCGTACACTATTTATTTTTTTTGGCAATGTGACAACTTCTCTCTATTGTCAAACGAATTAAAATTAAATGTCTTGTATAATATAATAAACAATCTGTTTATATTTCATTTGCATTTTTATTTGAAGGAACATGTAGTTCCCTTCAGTTCACTGATTTATTAAATTAATTGAACGGGTAGTTAAGTAGTAGGACTATTGCAGTTTCACACCTTATGATTCTATGTTATGGCATTTCAAGATAGCGATTCCACTACGTAATTAGCACCTAACATGGAGTCTAAAGGGGAGTGTGACGGAGTCTGGGTGGGTCCATTACTCTAATAGGTTTCACAGTCTCATACACGGAGGGATATTGCAAAGTAAGAACTGAACTGATTAACAGAAAATGAACTCAGGTAAGGCCAACAATGTAAAGTAGTTGGTCTTGGCTAAAGTAGAGACAGGCCGTAGCCGATAGTGCAAATCGATATTTCGATCATTTAAATGTATTAAATCTATCGATAGCTTTTTGTTCGTCGGTAGTGCGTATCCCTTTTTCCTGTAATGATTGAAAATGAAAATGTAAGAGCGATCAAAACTTTCCGTTCGCAGGCCGTACAGCCAAGAATTGATATGACACTCAGCCAATATCGCCGAGGGCATAGAGGCAATCCAGGTGGACGATATCCCTTTGGTAAAACACTGTGACCTGCTGCGTGATGAAGCCCGCAACTGTCTGCTGCACGTACTCATCCGACAGGAATCGTCTACCCTTCAAGACCTTTTTTCAGAGACCAAAAACGCGGCATCGCATGGGGAGAGGTGAAGACTTGAGTTGGCGTAACCTCTGCTTTACGACATTCGCGATATGGGGATGTGCGTTATCCTGAAGCAGCAGCACCCCTTGTCTCACCATTTCAGAACGGTGCTTTTCGACAGTCATGCTGCCCCACACACATTCTTCATTCTCCTGTGGATGTCTACCGGTGTTTGTCCTTCGGCAGCCAAGAAAAGAATAACAGCACGTTGGTCCTGTATGCACTCATTTGGTAATAACGTAGCACTAGTTCACGTTTCCACATGTACATCAAGCACGCAGAAAATACACGAATGTCAGAGCAATCCCTTGCCTACATGTTGGTGCTTATATACCCGCATCGGAATCACGCCGGCCTGTGTGGCCGTGCGGTTCTAGGCGCTTCAGTCTGGAACCGCGTGACCGCTACGGTCGCAGGTTCGAATCCTGCCTCGGGCACGGATGTGTGTGATGTCCTTAGGTTAGTTAGGTTTAAGTAGTTCTAAGTTCTAGGGGACTGATGACCACAGATGTTAAGTCCCATAGTGCTCAGAGCCATCGGAATCGCGCTACGTTTCATATACGCTGCAGCTACGCTCTCAAATAGAAACTTTCTTGATAGCCCTATATTACTTTCAATTGCATTATACTGAAGCTAGATTTGTGTAATTTCATTTAGGTGAAGGGAGGGGGGTCCGGACGCCCTGCCTCCCCCCCCCCCTCCCCGTTTGGCTACGTCCTTGACACTAAGCTACGTCTGGGACGTTCGTCGGGTGGAGAACATCTGTCACATTTACAGAATGAACTTCCACTCTGCCGTGGAGTGCACTGTGATCCGAGTTGTCTGGAACTTCCTGGCGGTCTACAACTGTGTGCCGGACTCGGGATCGAATCGAAACCTTTCTCTCATGCGAGCAGTTGCTTTACTGACTGTGCTACCGACGCACTATGCATCATCGGCTCTCCCAGTCCTAATTCCGGCAGTTCCTGACATTTGGTTTCTGCCAGAACTTTCTGGGTTGTGAGGACCGTTGCAAGTCTGTGCTCACGTAAAGTTTTGTCTCTAAGACCTTGCTTCAATGTATTATTTCTGCAGTTATTTTCTCATGTTTGAAACAAAACCTTATATAGATACCGTTCTCTTTCAGGTCTCCCATCGCAAAACCGCAAACTCAATGAAATGGAAAAAGGAAGTATGCTCAGAACAAATAATCACATCAATCAACTCACAGCCAGTATAAAAAATGGTTCAAGAAGAAATCCGAGGAGATATCTTGTGAGAATTCATTGTACCTGTAGCAATGTAGGGGCTAAATTCAAATTTCAGGGACTTTTGAATACGAAACAGTAATAATTTTTATTTGTAGTGTTCTATATTACATTATCAAGAGAGAACAAAATTTTTTTAAATATTTTCTCACATTTGAACGACTATGTATCTCCGATTGTTTACTAGCAAAAAATGGCAATCCGATCTTCCTAATGGATTCAAAACTTTAATGAGAACTGTCAACTATATATTTCAAAAAAAAGCTAGAATGTTACCCGCCGATGAAATTTCATCGGTGACATATCTTCCCAAACGCTGCCAGGACTACAACCAGCTTTATGCGTCGCGAACCGCGGTCTGTCGCGCACGACCAGGGCCGGATAAGTGTGCCCGGAGCGCGTAGCGCCTGCCAGATAGGCAACTTGGTTATTTATGGACTGCGGGCACGGCTCCTGAGGGCTAATGGCGCGTGCAAGATCTGACGGCTATGAACTTTGCAGCTCGCATACTCTTGCAGAGCGGCGCGGCTCTTCACGAACATCATGAGAAGGGCTTCTTCTAGATGGGTCCTTAATTTATTTATCACGTCAAGGAGGGATAAGCTGTCTTCCGTTGAATTTATGCAGCATTCGGATACCATTTTCGTTCGAGGAGGGCCTTTCTCTGAAGTGCCACGACTCAACAGCAGCTCTCTGGTCCCTTAAGTCCTCTCGGAATTACGACGCTTATCCTTATGAAAAATGAAGAAGCAGACAACGTGCCATTCCTGTTTGCTAATAGCAATTTACCTTCATGTGTCAGTTAAATATTTACTCATCTATGGCTTAGGGACGCGGAAACTTATGCATATATGTTGCAAAAAGTCTTCCTTAGAGCTTCATTCCCGACCACGTTATGTAAATTTATCACACGAGCATGATGGCATTTCCAGAATTTTCTCTACTTCCATGTCTTTAATAGCTCAAAAAATACATTTTTTTGCAAAACAATAGTAAAATAAAATAATCGAGGCTGCTACGTTAAAATTTGACACAGTATTAGAAATACTGACCCTACGACTTTTCTTAGAAGATAGATTAAAGAAAGATAAACCCGCATTTACAGCTCTGTAGGTTTAGGAAAAAGCTTTTCACGATGTTGATTGGAATACACTCACGAAAGTTCCGAAGTTATCGGGCATAAAGACAGGGAACGAAACATGTAGAGAAACCAAATGGAGTTATGAAAGTAGGACTTGAAAACGAGGTAAAAGATTAAACAGATTTACAGTATATCACAATTATATTTAGTCTGTAAATAGAGCCAGTAGCTATGGAAACCAATAAAAAATTTAGAAGAGTAACTAAAGTTCAAGTAGAAAAATAAAAACCTGTAATTATTGCGGATAACATCGTAATCCTGTTAGAGACAGTAAAGAACTCAGAAAATCAACTGAACAGGAATGTTGGTGTTTGAAATGAAGTTATAAGATGCATATACACAGTTAAAACAGGGACAATTCTGAGTAGTGGAGTTACCAATAGATGACGGAATTACATCAAGCAATTAGACGCTAAATTAGTAATGTTTCTCGCTGTAGCAAAAGTCTGACAATGGAGGATCTGAATATGATCTAAAATTCAGAATTTCATAAAAGGGATCATTTGTTAACATCGAATATAAATTTCTGATAGGAAATCTATTCCTGAAGTTTGTGTCTAGAATACAGCTTGTACAACGTGGAACAACGACGATAGACAATGCAGACAAGAACAGAATCAATTTTCTTAAATAATAACAAAAATTAGTGGAACGTACATATTTACGATATTAGCTATTACGGTACTTTTGACCCAGGTGATAATTTCGATAATCTTCCGCTTAACCAACAGCTGTTATATTCTTTCATTCACACTCAAAAATGGTTCAAATGGCTCTGAGCACTATGGGACTCAACTTCTGAGGTCATTAGTCCCCTAGAACTTAGAACTAGTTAAACCTAACTAACCTAAGGACATCACAAACATCCATGCCCGAGGCAGGATTCGAACCTGCGACCGTAGCGGTCTTGCGGTTCCATACTGCAGCGCCTTTAACCGCACGGCCACTTCGGCCGGCCATTCACACTCGCCAGGATACTTTTTCATTTTTGTCAAATGACAGCTGCAGTATACTATCAAGAGGTTAAAAATATAAAGTCATGATGCAGAAGAATGTTTTGATATTATAGAGTTTCTCACTTAGTTAATACTTCTTTATTCATTCGTAGACTGCTAACATGATATCAGACATGTCATTTTCATTAAAAATGAAAACAATTAAAAAATTAACTTATGCGCGAAGACAGTAATTATCATTCTATGAAAATATACTTTTGCACTATTCATTTGTGTCACATCATCGGTCACTGCGTGCACTGCACACACACTATACTCAACTGTACTACCCTCGCGCGCGAGCGCTCGCGCGCGCGCACACACGCGCACACTCGCTGTCGTCTGGCACAGGGGCCATGGTGGTACCTTCGCTATACTATCAAGTTCTTCATGTTGACCCCACGACCCGATTCAGAAAGCTGAGCACCTCTACACCGTAAATGAGATGTTGACCTTAAGGAAAAGACTAGACGTTAGAGTTAGTATTTTACATTAAGATTCATTAAAATATGACGGTTTGCTGCAAACGTACAGTTGTCTGTTCTCTAAAAACATCAATTTTTATCATTACCAACTCTCTTTTGCCTAAATAATGCTTGACTGCGTAACATGAATTATTTAAGAAGTATGCTTTGAGGTATGCTTCAACTTACTTTTTAAATATTTGGATTTTAGTGATCTCTTCAATCTCCTCCGCCAGTTTATCGTACATTTTAGCGTAGCACACCACCGCTTGCCCGAAAGTACTTGCATCTTCATCCGTTCCGCACTTCTGTTCACTCAATGTCAAATTATTTTATGCAAAAGAAGAAGAAGGAAAGAAAGACGTGCAGATGCAGAGGATATTACAATTTTTATTTCTTTTCGTCTTGCAGACATTACAACTGTTAGAAATTGCCTATCCTTATATTACTGCTTGCAGAAGAAACAGAGTCAAATTTCGTATTAACATCTAAGAAATGCGTAATAAACTTGTCAACCGAGAGATTTCTGCGGTAATATAAAAGCACATTCGCACACGCTGCAGTGTGAGCATACGTCCAGTAGACAAAAAGTAGAATCCAGGAAATGTCTTGAATTTTTTGCTTTACCTTTAAGAAGCATCTTCTTAGCTACTGTCGATTCCCTATTCACTCTTTTTTCGATATGACGACCGCCGCTGTCTTCCTTTGATTTTAGATTTTTCCTTACACTGAAGGGCGTCCACAGAAATTTAGCCAGGGAGGTGGGTGCAAGACTCTGAAGTTACCTTTTTTGATGTACAAGAAATGGGCTAGTCAGTTTCCAGGTGTGTCACGCCAGACGTACTGGACGTTATAGATGACCAAAGAAATTTATTGTATCCGGGATAATTGATGATTATCCGCTCAATATTTGTTATAGGTAGATTACATTGAGACCTAACAATGGAAAGGCTTAGCGGAATCACAGGAAATAACTTCTAGAAATGCATGAGAGTTCTGTAACGAATAGAAGCCCCATAATCCAGATTGTAGGAGGGGAGTGGGAGCGGGCTAATGTGCTTTCTCATTCCATCTGGCGACCTCCTGTGATTACAGTAGATTTTATTGTGTGATTGTGCAAGACTTGGCACTACTTCGTCTTTGAATGCCAGAAGTACATTGATTTTTATTCCATCAGTCTCTGGAGCATTGGAGTATTCCTGTAGCTGTGTTAATAGAGAAGGCATATTCACGACTTCTCTTAGCTGTAAATCAAGAGATATTACTTGGCTTACATTCGGGAGCAGTAAGGTTCGAAACACCGTCCTACATCCAGCTTCAAATTTTCACAGTTTTACCAAACTTCTTAATCTAAATAGTAGAGTGGTTCCTTAGAAAAACGTTTAAACCATCCTTACGCATTCAGAGGTTGTGGTTCGTCTCTTATATTGTCGTCGTCGATGGCGCGTTAAGCCCTTCTTCTTTGCCTGCCTTCTTATATTTTTGTATTATTTTGTCTCATTTTCGCAGTTGTTAGGTGGCAGGAAAATTCCCATGAAAAGTTCCACTGAAACTTAGAGATGTCCTTCACATTCTGTGTTTTCTTTTAGTGAAAAAAACCTTTCTAGACCTTATATATGTATTATCCTTATGCTTCATTTTTTCTTTGTACTTCTGTTTGGTATACCTGTAAATTCCTAGGCGTTTCTCACGATGTTCGGTACCTCTTTCCTTGTATTGTGATGACTTATGCTGCTTAGTTTGCCACGTTCGTCAGCTCTTTATCCATCTTGTCTTTGTATCTACAGGGCTCAACGTTTTGAGGGGAATTACAACTATTTGGGCTTTCTGGACCTCTGATTTCAGTATCGTCTCACCAACGCCATAAATCTGCGTCTATACAGGGTGCGCCATAAGCTCGTGTCACCAAATGATTATTAGGAAGAGAAAACTAATTGCGATGATCAGATTTGATAATACACCAAAACACACACATACACACACACACACATACACACACAAAGTGCAGAGAGACAGAGAGAGAGAGAGAGGGGGGGGGGAAATTCTCGACTCTATTAAGAACATCTCAATTCCGTCTTTGAGTCTAGCCGTTCACCGTCTACTTTCATGTCTAGCAGCTAAAATCACTGGAAAAATGTTTAATCTCGTGATCCTACTCTCTAAATTATACACTGAAGCGCCAAGGAAACCGGTATAGTCATGCGTATTCGTACACATATGTAAACAGGCAGAATACGGCGCTGCGATCGGCAACAAATGGTTCAAATGGCTCTGAGCACGATGGGACTTAACATCTGAGGTCATCATTCCCCTCAACTTAGAACTATTTAAACCTAACTAACCTATATTACCCGTGGTCTAGGGGTAGCGTCTTTGATTCATAATCAAAACGTATTCGGTCCCGGGCTCGATCCTCGCCATTGCCTAAATTTTGGTAAATAATCAGCATTGGCGGCCGAAGACTTCCGGCATAAGAAGTCAGCCTCATTCTGCCAACGGCCTTGTCAAAGAGGGATAGAGGTTCAGGGCACTCTCTTGTCCTAGGGGTGGGAAATTGCCCCTAAAGGCGGAAGAATCAGCAATGATCAACGACATGACGATGCAGAAGTTAATGGAAACCACTGCATTAAAGACACGTAACGTGTATCCACAGGACATGTGGCCTGTAACTGAAGAAGTGTCATGATGATCTCTCCATTGGTAAAAGATTCCGGAATAGTCCCCCATTCGGATCTCTGGGAGGGGACTGCCAAGGGGGAGGTTACCATGAGAAAAAGATTGAATAATCAACGAAAGGATAACGTTCTACGAGTCGGGTCGTGGAATGTCAGAAGCTTGAACGTGGTAGGGAAACTAGAAAATCTGAAAAGGGAAATGCAAAGGCTCATTCTAGATATAGTAGGGGTCAGTGAAGTGAAGTGGAAGGAAGACAAGGATTTATGGTCAGATGAGTATCGGGTAATATCAACAGCAGCAGAAAATGGTATAACAGATGTAAGATTCGTTATGAATAGGAAGGTAGGGCAGAGGGTGTGTTACTGTGAACAGTTAAGCGACCGGGTTGTTCTAATCAGAATCGACAGCAGACCAACACCGACAACGATAGTTCAGGTATACATGTCGACGTCGCAAGTTGAAGATGAACAGATAGAGAAAGTGTATGAGGATATTGAAAGGGTAATGCAGTATGTAAAGGGGGACGAAAATCTAATAGTCATGGGCGACTGGAATGCAGTTGTAGGGGAAGGAGTAGAAGAAAAGGTTACAGGAGAATATGGGCTTGGGACAAGGAATGAAAGAGGAGAAAGAGTAATTGAGTTCTGTAACAAGTTGCAGCTAGCAATAGTGAATACCCTGTTCAAGAATCACAAGAGGAGGAGGTATACTTGGAAAAGGCCGGGAGATACGGGAAGATTTCAATTAGATTACATCATGGTCAGCCAGAGATTCCGAAATCAGATACTGGACTGTAAGGCGTACCCAGGAGCAGATATAGACTCAGATCACAATATAGTAGTGATGAAGAGTAGGCTGAAGTTCAAGACATTAGTCAAGAAGAATCAATACGCAAAGAAGTGGGATACGGAAGTACTAAGGAATGACGAGATACGTTTGAAGTTCTCTAACGCTATAGATACAGCAATAAGGAATAGCGCAGTAGGCAGTACAGTTGAAGAGGAATGGACATCTCTAAAAAGGGCCATCACAGAAGTTGGGAAGGAAAACATAGGTACAAAGAAGGTAGCTGCGAAGAAACCATGGGTAACAGAAGAAATACTTCAGTTGATTGATGAAAGGAGGAAGTACAAACATGTTCCGGGAAAATCAGGAATACAGAAATACAAGTCGCTGAGGAATGAAATAAATAGGAAGTGCAGGGAAGCTAAGACGAAATGGTTGCAGGAAAAATGTGAAGACATCGAAAAAGATATGATTGTCGGAAGGACAGACTCAGCATACAGGAAAGTCAAAACAACCTTTGGTGACATTAAAAGCAACGGTGGTAACATTAAGAGTGCAACGGGAATTCCACTGTTAAATGCAGAGGAGAGAGCAGATAGGTGGAAAGAATATATTGAAAGCCTCTATGAGGGTGAAGATTTGTCTGATGTGATAGAAGAAGAAACAGGAGTCGATTTAGATGAGATAGGGAATCCAGTATTAGAATCGGAATTTAAAAGAGCTTTGGAGGACTTACGGTCAAATAAGGCAGAAGGGATAGATAACATTCCATCAGAATTTCTAAAATCATTGGGGGAAGTGGCAACAAAACGACTATTAACGTTGATGTGTAGAATATATGAGTCTGGCGACATACCATCTGACTTTCGGAAAAGCATCATCCACACAATTCCGAAGACGGCAAGAGCTGACAAGTGCGAGAATTATCGAACAATCAGCTTAACAGCTCATGCATCGAAGCTGCTTACAAGAATAATATACAGAAGAATGGAAAAGAAAATTGAGAATGCGCTAGGTGACGATCAGTTGGGCTTTAGGAAAAGTAAAGGGACGAGAGAGGCAATTCTGACGTTACGGCTAATAATGGAAGCAAGGCTAAAGAAAAATCAAGACACTTAAAATAGGATTTGTAGACCTGGAAAAAGCGCTCGACAATATAAAATGGTGCAAGCTGTTCGAGATTATGAAAAAAGTAGGGGTAAGCTATAGGGAGAGACGGGTCATATACAATATGTACAACAACCAAGAGGGAATAATAAGAGTGGACGATCAAGAACGAAGTGCTCGTATTAAGAAGGGTGTAAGACAAGGCTGTAGCCTTTCGCCCCTACTCTTCAATCTGTACATCGAGGAAGCAATGATGGAAATAAAAGAGAGGTTCAGGAGTGGAATTAAAATACAAGGTGAAAGGATATCAATGATACGATTCGCTGATGACATTGCTATCCTGAGTGAAAGTGAAGAAGAATTAAATGATCTGCTGAACGGAATGAACAGTCTAATGAGTACACAGTATGGTTTGAGAGTAAATCGGAGAAAGACGAAGGTAATGAGAAGTAGTAGAAATGAGAACAGCGAGAAACTTAACATCAGGATTGATGGTCACGAAGTCAAAGAAGTTAAGGAATTCTGCTACCTAGGCAGTAAAATAACCAATGACGGACGGAGCAAGGAGGACATCAAAAGCAGACTCGCTATGGCAAAAAAGGCATTTCTGGCCAAGAGAAGTCTACTAATATCAAATACCGGCCTTAATTTGAGGAAGAAATTTCTGAGGATGTACGTCTGGAGTACAGCATTGTATGGTAGTGAAACATGGACTGTGGGAAAACCTGAACAGAAGAGAATCGAAGCATTTGAGATGTGGTGCTATAGACGAATGTTGAAAATTTGGTGGACTGATAAGGTAAGGAATGAGGAGGTTCTATGCAGAATCGGAGAGGAGAGGAATATGTGGAAAACACTGATAAGGAGAAGGGACAGGATGATAGGACATCTGCTATGACATGAGGGAATGACTTCCATGGTACTAGAGGGGGCTGTAGAGGGCAAAAACTGTAGAGGAAGACAGAGATTGGAATACGTCAAGCAAATAATTGAGGACGTAGGTTGCAAGTGCTACTCTGAGATGAAGAGGTTAGCACAGGAAAGGAATTCGTGGCGGGCCGCATCAAACCAGTCAGCAGACTGATGACAAAAAAAAAAAACCTAAGGCATCACACACCCATGCCCGAGGCAGGATTCGAACCTGCGACCATAGCAGCAGCGCGGTTCCGGACTGAAGCGCCTAGAACCGCTCGGCCATTACGGCCAGCCTGTCGGCAACGTCTATACAAGAAAACAAGTGCCTGGCGCAGATGTTAAATCGGTTACTGCTGCTGCGATGGCAGATTATAAATATTTAAATGAGCTTGAATGTGGTGCTATAGTCAACGCGCGAGGGATGGGACATAGCATCTCCAAGTGAGCGATTAAGTGGGGATTTTCCCGTACGAGCATCTCACGAGTGTAACGTGAATATCAGGAATCCGATAAAACATCAAATCTCCGACATCGCTGCGGCTGGAAAAAGATCTCACAAATAATGGGACCAACGACGACTGAAGAGAATCGTTCAACGTAATAGAAGTGCAACCCTTCCGCAAATTGCTGCAGATTTCAGTGCTGGCCCATCAACAAGTGTCAGCGTGCGAACCATTCAAAGAAACGCTTTCTATATGGGCTTTCTGAGCCGAAGGCTCACTCGTGTACCCTTGACGACCTCAAGACTCAAAGCTTTACGCCTCGCCAGGGCCTGTCATCACCGACGTTGGACTGTTGATGACTGGAAACATTTTGCCTGGTCGGGCGAGTCTCGTTTCAAATTGTATCGAGCGGATGCACTTGTACGGGTATGGAGACAACTTCATGAATCCATGGACCCTACATGTCAGCAGGGGACTGTTCAAGCTAGTGTAAGTTCTGTAACGGTGTGGGGCGTGTGCAGTTGGATTGATATAGGACCCCTGATACGTCTAGATACGACTCTGACAGGTGACACGTACGTAAGCATCCTGTCTGATTACCTGCATTCGTTCATGTAAATTGTGCATGCTGACGGACTTGGGCAATTCCAGCAGGACAATGCGACACCCCACATGTCATGCATTGCTACAGAGTGGCTCCAGGAACACTCTTCTGAGTTTAAACACTTCCGATGGCCGTCAGACTCCCCAGATATGAACATTATTGAGCAAATCTGGGATGCCTTGCAACGGGCTGCTCAGAAGAGATCTCCACCCCCTCGTACTCTTACGGATTTATCGACAGCCCTGCAGGGTTTATGTTTTCAGTTCCCTGCAGCACTACTTCAGACATTAGTAGAGTCCATGACAAGTCGTGTTACAGCACTTCTGCATGCTCGCGGTGGCCCAACACGATATTAGGCGGGTGTATCAGTTTCTTTGGCTCTTCAGTGTTAAAGTTCTCGCAAGCTATGCAAAAGTAAGTAAAATACAAGTTGAAGTAAATGAAATATTATTAATAAAATAGTATACAGGTTGGGAAGGAAGAATAAGGAAAGGCAAACCTATGTTTCCAGCATTTGTAGACTTAGAGAAAGCTTTTGACATGTTGAATGGAATACTATCTTTCAAATTCTAAAGGTTGCAGTGATAAAATAGAGGGAGCGAAAGGCTATTTACAATTTGTACAGAAACCAGATGGCAGTTATAAGAGTCGAGGGGCATGAAAGGGAACCAGTGGTTGGGAAGGGGGTGAGACAGTATTATAGCCTATCCCCGATGTTATTCAATCTGTATATTGAGCAAGCAGTAAAGAAAAGAAAAGAAAAATTTGGTGTAGGTAAAAAAATCCATGGAGGAGAAATAAAAACTTTGAGGTTCGCCGATGACATTGTAATGCTGTCCGAGACAGCAAAGGACTTGGAAGAGCAGTTGAACGGAATGGACAGTGTCTTGAAAGGAGGATATAAGATGAACATCAACAAAAGCAAAACGAGGATAATGGTATGTAGTCGAACTCAGTCTGGTGATGCTGAGAGAATTAGATTAGGAAATGAGACACTTAAAGTAGTAAAGGAGATTTGCTATTTGGGGAGCAAAATTACTGATGATGGTCGAGAGGATATAAAATGTAGACTGGCAATGGCAAGGAAAGCGTTTCTGAAGAAGACAAATTTGTTAACATCGAGTATAGATTTAAGTGTCAGGAAGTCGTTTCTGAAAGTCATTGTATGGAGTGTAGCCATGTATGGAAGTGAAACATAGACGATAAATAGTTTGGACAAGAAGAGAATAGAAGCTTTCGAAATGTGGTGCTACAGAAGAATGCTGAAGATTAGATGGGTAGATCACATAACTAATGAGGAGGTATTGAATAGAATTGGAGAGAAGAGGAGTTTGTGGCTCAACTTGACAAGAAGAAGGGACCGGTTGGTAGAACATGTTCTGAGGCATCAGGAGATCACAAATTTAGCAGTGGAGGGCAGTATGGAGGGTAAAAATCGTAGCGGGAGACCAAGAGATGAATATAGTAAGGAGATTCAGAAGGATGTAGGTTCAAATGGCTCTGAGAACTATGGGACTCAACTTCTGAGGTCATTAGTCCCCTAGAACTTAGAACTAGTTAAACCTAACTAACCTAAGGACATCACAAACATCCATGCCCGAGGCAGGATTCGAACCTGCGACCGTAGCGGTCTTGCGGTTCCAGACTGCAGCGCCTTTAACCGCACGGCCACTTCGGCCGGCAAGGATGTAGGTTGCAGTAAGTACTGGGAGATGAAGAAGCTTGCACAGGATAGAGTAGCATGGAGAGTTGCATCAAACCAGTGTCAGGACTGAAGACCGCAACAACAACAACAACATACAGGTTGGATTCTTTGGAATTGAGTGGATGATCTGACGATTTATTCAAATAAATTCAGTTAAATAATTAAAATGGTGGTCCCACAAACATCCATATAAGAATGAACTAAAACAACAATAATTATCGATTGGAGTTAAGATTGCGTATTTAAGTAGTAGCAGATTTCCCAAATACTAACTAAACATCAATGGTTTACGAAATTGCAAATCCAATTCCACTACACTATACACAAAATAATCGCCAGTTCACATATAAATAAAATTGAGTATAAGATCAAACAATGGAAAATCCAGGGTGGAATGTAACAATATTACGAAAAGGAAAGTTGATGCCCACCATATAGCCGAGATGCTGAGTCCTTCCCACCCCTCCGACAGTGGTATTCCGCCGTCCACTGAACTTCCACAATATACTCGTCCATCCTACTCCTGCTCCCAACCCCTTACCTCATGGCTCATATCCCTGTAATAGACCTAGATGCAAGACCTGCCTCATACATCGTCCGGCCACTATCTACTCTATTTTCCTCCATCAACCATATCTGGTACTGATACCAGACTGTCGAGAAATATTCAATTATTGATTGAACGTGTGCTCTGTAAGCTATTTCCTTCACTGATGTACTACATTTTCCCAGGATTCTTCCAATAAATCTCAGTCTGGCATCTGGCTTACTCATGATTACTTTTATATGTTTATTCCACTTCAAATCGCTTTGCACGCGTATTACTAAATACACTGACGGAGAAATCGCAACACCAAACTATAATTAATGTAGAGTAATATAATTTTGGGAAGGCGTGTGCCTAGGTGTCATATTTAAGTGATTAACATATCAAGGTCACAGGTTAATGTAATTGCGAGGCAAGCCATTCCAAATGTGGAATGCTGAAACATAAACACAAGCGTGCAGATGTGTATGAATCGTGTAGTACAGGTGCCGGATGCCAGTTTGCGAGATGGACTTCCATGCCTGTTCCACCTGGTCGGTCAATACAGGGATGGTTAAGGCTTTTATAGACGACGCTGAAGTTGTCCGATGACTTTCCATCCACTGTTCAAACAGGCCACGGCAACCTGTCGACACTCTGCAGTGCATGTTGGGTCATAAGACTGGTGTGTGGGCGAGCGCTATCGTGTTTGAAAACACTCCCTAGAATGCTGTCCATAAATGGTAGCACTACAGGACGGATCACCAGACTGACGTATAATTCTTCAATCAGGATGTGTGGGATAGTTACGAGAGTGCTCCTGCTGTCATACGAAATCGGACCCCAGACCACGACACTAGGTGTAGGTCCAGTGTGTCTAGCAAACAGGCAGGTTGGTTTCAGGCCCTCATCGGCCTCCTAACCAACACACGGCCATCACTGGCACCTACGTAGAACCAGCTTTCATCAGAAAACAACAAATTTGCACCCTGCCCTCCAATAGGCTCTCACCAGACTCTCAGTCAGCACTGAAATCGCAAATGGGGGAGGGGGTGGTTTGGGGTCAGTGGAATGCACGCTACAGGGCGTCTATTTCGGAGCTGTCCCTGAAGTAACCAAATTTTAAAAGTCCGTTGTGGCATTGAGGTGCCAGCGGCTGCTCAGATCTCAGATAGCTGCTGCAGATACAGTAGATGCGCCAGAGACATACGCCAAACACGATGGTCTTCCCTCTCGGTGGCGACACGTGGCGGTCCGGAGCCCGGTTTTCTTGCAACAGTACATTCTCGTGATCACTGCTGCCACGAATCATGTACAGCGGCTTCATTCATGCCAAGTCTTTCTGTAATATCGGAGAAGAAACATCCAGCTTCTCATAGCACTACTATAGGACCTCGTTCGATTTAAGTCCGATGTCGATAGCATCATCTTTGTCGCCTTAAAGGCATTCTTGACAGACATCAGCTCACCGCGCCCAATCTCGAAAGTAACTAACGATCACGACTGTTGCAGCGTGTATTTGAAGCAAATCAGATTTGCATCCTCGTAGTTGTGCTACTAGCGCCTCTTTAATACGATTGGCGCGAGATCTGAAAATATATCGTCTTGAAGATGTAGAAACACGCATACCAGCTTTCGTGTATCTCGCACAACCCTTTTTCGTGATGCGATTTTTTTCAATCAGTGTACTTTATGGAAGCAGCTACTTCCAGTGACTGTTCTGTAATCGTGTAATCATACCATGAGGGTTCTTTCTATTTATTACTTTTGTTTATGTCGAGGGTCAATTACCACTCCTGCATCAAGCACCGATTCACCGCAGGTATTTTTGCATTTTGCTACAATTTTCTAACGTTGCGATTTCTTTGTATAGAACAGCATCATCTGCGAAAAGCGTCATGGAACTTCCGACGTTATCACTACATCATTTATATGTACTGTGCAAACTATATCTTCTATAACACTTCCTTGGAGCATGCCTGAAGACTTCCCTCCGTAGGAGAATGATATGCTGTGTTCTGTTTTTTGCTTGAAACCCTTCAATACAGTCACATAGTTCATATGATATTCCATATGCTCGTATAGTTCCATAAATCGGCTGTGCGTAATTGTATCAAACGTCTTCCGGAACTTAAGAAACACAACTTCTACCTGAGCGCGTGCATCTGCTGTTTTCTGCACTATTTATTGGTGGTTTTAGATTTTCTGTACATATTACCAGTTTCAAATGACTAGTGTCTTTGTTATAGGTCACATTAATATTTAATTAATTAAATAATAAATCAGTTAACAAACTACACAAATGATATGAGGATACACAGGGAAACATACAAAGTACGTGTTCATTTCCTGATGGGGATACGATTTTCCGATATATATGCGTAATTAAAAGACACAAAACATAGATAATTCTTAACATGTGAAGATGTGTGACTCCAAAGAAGATAGCTAGTGTTGTCAGCTGTTATCCAATATATTGGTTCTGAAGATCACCTGAAGCATTACACATAAATTAATTTATAATGATTTAATTTTCTCATTTTGAGAAGACAGAAGAAGCGATCAGTTTTTCTTTCTAAAAACGTTCTAAAGCCAAGATGACTTTGCTGTTTTCTTCAGGTCTTCAAAAATCTTTTTGTTACGAAATGGCTTCATTTTAAGTTGGAATACACACTAAGTTATCATGTGTATAAAAAAAAGCACATAATAGAAGTTTCGTCGCAACTAAAGTATTGAAAAACATAAAGCACCTTGTGCAAGTGGCCATGTCCATATACATACTGCTCATACTGTTTAAGATGGATTTTCCATGTTTTGAATATGTCCAGCTTAAGTAGACATATGTGCTGTTATGTTCTGTGTTTTATGATATAAAAGTATCTATGAGGAGTATTTATATATATGGACGTGGGATTTGCACAAGGTACTTTTAAATATTTTAATTACGATTGGTTGATTAGGTTGATTTGGAGGAGGGGACCAAACAACGAGGTTATCGGTCCCATCGGGCGAGGTAAGGACGGGGAAGGAAGTTGGCCATACCCTTTCAAAAGAACCATCCCGGCATTTGCCTGAAGCGATTTAGGGAAGTCACGGAAAACCAAAATCAGGGTGGCCGGACGCGAGTTTGAACCTCTGTCCTCCCGAATGCGCTTCCAGTGTGCTAACCACTACGCCACTTCGCTCGGTTTAGTTATGACAAACCTTTTATAATGTGCTGCTGTTATCCAGATGACAACTTGCTGTGAGGTGCAACTTAAAATGAACATGTTTCATAACAAAAGGATTTCTTAAGACTTTAAGGTGACAGCAAAGTCTGTCAAAACCGGTTGCTTTCAATGTAGGATTATTTATGCGATCTTGTCTTAAAAATGTTTTTAATTTATAATGGTTCCCATATTATTTTTCATTTGCAGCAGCACCGTAACTTCGTACTTTCTATAATATAACTGATATTAATGTCTCAGAACATGCGCCTAAGTTTCATGATTACCTTCTTGTGCTTGGAATCGAGAAACTATTAATCCGTGAATTACTACTTATTCCGTGAATTACTACTTATTTTCAGAGTATTACTAAGCAGACATTGTCTGCCATTTTACCACAGCCGCCATGGTCAGCGCTGTTGTCCTCTCCAGCGATCCATTTCCTGTCGCTGCTCAGTTCCCGACGGCCACAGGGCTCTTCGGTTACTGTGGCTAGCACAGTTGACCTCGGCTCAACCCCAGCAATACCAGCGCTTATGATTTTACGTACTCTGTCCCTCTGACAGTTCACCATTATGTGTTAACCCTCACACCGTCACCCCATCTAGCTGGGCTACGGAGGGTTAAATGTGAACCTCAAAAGATCTAAGTCCACCCTTATTGGGTTGAATATTCTTCTTACAGGTGTTATACTTACTCTGTTTCGCACTGTTAAGAGTACCGGGTCATGTCTCACCACCTACCATCCCACCTATTTCAGGACAGACTCATACGATATCATAGTGACTCATCTGTAACAACTGTGAAGACTTCTTCTGTTGTTAACAACTCTATTGATAATTTGATTATTTTCTTTCTATTATTTCCTTTAATATGATTCTTCCTATCTTTTATGTTGACACATGTAAGTCACCCCTTTCAGCAGAGTAAGTTTTTGCTGTCGTCCTAATCCCTTTACCATGTAACAAAGGGCTGAACCACAATGCTGCGATCTGCAGTTTCCTCTACAAGCATATTTCATAATTTCATTAACTGCTGGAATCTAGGTCATAAACACAGCAATATTCGTTGGATGACAACATAAAGTCACGTAACCTGCTTGATGATGGACATCTGATTTGATTTTCTAGTCTTTTCTCCTTAAGTAGTAAAATTCCGAGCTGAGAGGTGAAGAATAGACATTTATGTCCGCACCTCAGTGCTATTTAAATCTTATTTGTTACATGCATGGCGATTCTCATTAATTTTTAAAATGTCTTGATGTAGATGACGATGGGACAAGTAATGTAATACAATACATACGGGATCGCAAACGTGTGGAAATACCACAAAATTGGATGAGAATTGTTGAGCATGTCGGTGACGGACTGACTGAGCGATGCAATACTTGCATTCGAGCAAACAGCGCATATTTCTATCACATTTTGTAAATATGATACTTTGTAAACGTAGAAGTTACAGAATTATTGTCTCGCTGTAACCGAGTAAAAGCCGTTCTTATTTCGTGTTTCTTTCCTTTTGTCCCCCTTTTTTCTCAGACATTATTCAATAAAGAAAACGTAGTTGATTTATTGGTAACTATGCAATTCGGAAGCTTACACGCATTTACTTGTGATGCAGTACGGTACGTTTTCGTTGTACTATGATTTACAATAAACCAGCGGAGACTGTGAGACCGGTAAAATAATGTATCTTACCCCAACGTAATACACAGTTACCTAACGCAATGAAAAACACTGCCTGCCAGATGCAAGACTTGAACCCTCAGCTTCCCGAGCTAAAGTCGTGTATGTGGGCCCAGAGCTACCCCGAAGTGAGTACTGTGTCAAACCGATACGCTCAACCGCTGCTCGTGCGGTAGGATACGTCATCTTGTGACGTCACATGTTCAACATTCGAATTGCTCCTCGGAACTATGTTACAGATCACTTTTTGCCACTTTTCAGTATTGATTAAAAACATGTTCGGCGTAAGTAGTCTGATAAAAATGCTCATATTTACATAAAAAGTGGCCAGCGTCGTGGACTACGTATTGTACACTGGCTCACATTTATTCTGCTTCAAGCAAAAACACTTACTTTCCCTAGAAAAATGTCTTATACCACACAATGCTATAAAATGTTGTATATCACTTACTAGCATTTTTATAAATATTTTATTGATACTAGAGTTTTAGTAACACAGTATTAGTTGATCACAAACATCAACAGAATCAGCAGTAACAAAACTTTTAATCACATTGTCCTTAAAATGTAATCAGTCTTATAGACAAAGGTTGTAATACAGTACACTAAGGCAATGATGAAATTCTGATAGTATAGCTTTAAGTACTGCAACATAGAGACTAAATCCTTTTCTTCCGGTGAAAGAGGAATTAACTCCTTGTATTTTGGTATTGGAAACACATGATGCAATTGATGTCCTCTTTTCTTCTTGAGAATCGTGTAACGATGCCAAGACTGCAGGACATTGTGGCTTTACCTCCCAAACGCCCCTTCTGGTTTATCAGGCATATATCTTAGCCATATGAGTCGGGTAATTTTTAGTTCGGGATCTCGCTTGATCAATACGTCTATCTGTGAAAAATCGGCAAAGCCTGCTTGGGCCATCGCTTCGATGACGAAAGGTTATTTGTCAAAAGCGTCTGCTATAACATATTTCCACTCAGATGGAATCATCACATTTATTTTCTTCTTTTCTTTCTATGAGAGCGAGATCTCTGTCGCAGGGATAAAGCTATGTCGTGAGACAAGAAATTTTTGTTCAATCTGAGAAAAGTATCCTGTACACTGCTAACAATTTCTAGGTTTTATTTTGACTGACACAGTGGTCAGACCAAACAATAAGTTGACGTTTTTTGTCACGCTCCAGTGGCTTGTAAATGTCTATTACATTTTTAAACATGCAAGAAGCAACTTCAACTGATTCCCTTTTTCCCAAGCATTCATGCCATATGTACATTGTTACCACTTCTGTTCCAAGACTGTTAATGGCCAAGTTGTAACGGAAAGTAGCTAGAATGTATTAATGTTCGGCATGACAAGACCTGCTGTAGATCTGTACATACTGCAACAACTCTATTTACCCGTGCTATTATAGTATCGGTTTTCAGCGTTGCATCAGCATTGCGATGATGAAGCTCACTCTGGTCGTGAAATAAACCCATATTTACGTCATTATCAGCCGCAATCATTTTAATATACAGCACATCACAATATCTACAAGTGTGTGCTCTAGGCAGACCAAATCTTCGATTGTTCTCTGCTCTGAAAATACCTTCATATAGTACTTGCGTTAACACGCGGGTATTTTTTCTGAAACAGCCCAGAAATATTACATAAGCTCAGTTCTGCGGATAATTGTTTAGAGTCTGCTTATACACGACTGTAATGACTCATGTATTTAGGGAAACTGTCAATATTACGTTTGCTGGCATAGCATATGGTCGATTGGCATGTTTCCGACATAAATCAATGGGAATCTGGACACTGCCTTTGATTTTATCTTGCAGTACCTGCAGCCTTCGCGGTGTGACAGAAAATGCATCACAGAGTATTTTCATGCAGATTTATGTGTCTTTTCTATCGTTGTCTCGTGGTTTTGCTGATTCAGTAATGTGTACCAACTTATAAAGTAACTTCGATTGTGCATTGTTATCAAATCAGTGGATCTTGTCATAGAAGGTCTCTTTTTATTTAATGGTGAGTGTTGCACACCCTTCTTTGAAACATCCCTTATAATTACATTCAGGATGCTGAAATAATAACAACCGTATTTGTATTCTATAATACTTATTAACTTTACACGTTAGGCTAGCTGTTTGTCTGGTACTATATATACACTGTCATACGTTTCATAGCAACCTGGTTGTAAATATAGTATATGACTTCTAGAATTACGTAAAGTTATCTTCATATGCGTGTAAACCTCGGGAGAGTTAATATGTTTACAGTAAACAGTATTTAGATGTAGAAGTGTCATTTTGATTGTAAAAATACTGCACACCTAGCTTTCAGTCTAGTGTCATTAACACTCAAGCGCATAAGTTTTACACTTGCGTTATCTGTATGTGATATCACATCTATGTTACCACCTTTTGAATTTGTGTACGGTTTTCCACCATTCCGCACATTTTTCCTCACATTCTTTGACCATTTATTTGGATTGATTTTTTGTTATCTTCCCTTGTTTGTTGAATTTAAAGCACACCGATAAATACGCAACTGATGACAACGACCATGTTACGGATTGCATTGTTATTCCACGGAGACATGTTTTTCAAAGATTGTGCAACAGGTCACAGATATCGTAGTCTCGTTATGGTAGCAGCAATAATGTACAACATTACTATGGGTATAACTCAGCTTGGTCAAAAAGTACTATACAACGTTGTTCCAGGGGACTATTCATTTTTCGTTCACTTTTGAGGTGTTTCCCGACATTTGTTACCCATCATGCCACGTTAAATTACTTGTCTCAGCGTCATCTACGTCGCTTCGGAGGTTTTTAAATCATCCTGCATAAGTTAAAAAGTGACGAAGATAGACATACTACTGTCATAAAGTTCTGGAAAAGCTGGCTCCGTTTTGTAGGTATCTCAGACGAATCAGGCTTTCTACCCACTGATGTATAGCTGGTGTCTTTGACTGCATGGCTTCTGTACCACGGTAGGAACGTAAATGGTGCTTCAAAAGCTCCACAAACTGCAATTTCCCGGAGCAATGAGCGGCCACCAAAACCTCGTTAGACGGTAAGTTAGCAAAGCTCTCATAGCCGATAAAAGCATTGGGAAGCGTTCCAACTCCAGAAGAAAATATGGCCGCAGCACCCGGAACCTCGGCTGCACCAGTGTTAGCTAACAGATTTGCATTTGTAGAACCGCACTTCTTGGCAACAGTAGTCGCTAATCAGCTTTCTTGGCTCTCCTTTATTTCTCGTATACTTGTCGCTGCCTGATAACGGAGAAAGAGAAGGCCTCCTGCACTTCCTCTTCCTTCAAATACCTCGTCCCCTTTAGTCTGGAATGTGTCTCAAAGGGATGGTTACCTATTGCTCTCGAAAAGTTTACTGTTTGCCCCACTGCGCGCGAGCAGTTTCAGCATTACCTCAGAAAAGAGGTCAACTGCACACGATGAGGTCGACTGCACGAGAGTATTTTATTTGCTGCTTGGAAATTTTTGCACTTAACGCTGATTACAATATTATCATTAGTCACTTTCTCCGAGTGTCGTGCTGTTGTTTGAACGATTCTTCAACCCACATTCTGTTTACTAATGAAGTCAGTCCCGGTTTTGAACCCAGTGATAACTTAAACAGACAAATAAATTCCAATAACACAAGGTTATTACCAATTCTGTGATATCGCTTTAAAATTAATTCGCAGAATAGTTGCATCCAATGGACTCGATATTCCCAGCTAAGAAGTTACTAATATTAAAATATGTATTTATCGGGTCAGAAGGTTTAGTTTGTCGCCATAACCTAAAACGTTAAACGAGTTTCATAGTGCTTTGCATGAAATGTCTATTTTAAGTGTAAAAGAAAAACAAAAAGGAAAGAATGCTTCTCAACAACGACTCTGGCTTTAATATCGCGGACTTCTCTACTGAAAGTAGTTAACGATTGCTTTGTAATAGCGCCAAAATTTTTGTAGGCTGTGCCTTCGACTACTGCTGCAAATATTTTTACCAGTTATTTACAATTTATGTTTCAAACAAAGGTCAATACATTCCCTTACTATCTTGTTTCTTGGCGAACAAAACAGCAGTCACATATGAAAAAGTGTTAACTGAAATCGTAAATGCTTCTGACGACATAAATATTAAGTTACAACCGTCAATAATTGTGTCTGATTTATAAATAGCTATACACAAAGCAATTACTGAAGTGTGGCCATTTTCGTCAATATTAGGATGTATATTTCATTTTACGTTGGCCTGTAGTGCCTGCTTAACATGCAGTTGACTTGGCTTAAAAATTCACCACTAATCGCAGTTGACTGTTTCGAAGAGTAACAGCGCACGAAGTTGTCCAGTCCGAGAGTAGTAAGACTTCGGATTTGTAAGCGATCGAAATCATACGCCTCAGAATATAAAAATTTGTCCTTTTCAACATTTGTGGCACGACACATTTGAAGTACGTGCACTTCTCCGAAAACAGCACCATGTCTAATTTTCATTTATATGTGTTTGACTTTCGTTGCTATCCACTACCTTTATATGTTTCCGCACTTTTTGTGCTATCACCTAAATAACAAATGGACCACTTATGTTAGCGGCATTTCTAGGCCAGGAATGCGTAGCGGAAAGAGTACAAAACGGTAATCCGAGGGTAGTGGGGGTCGAGTCCCTAAGGGGAAATTCTTTGTTTTTATTTTTACGCCACTTTGACAATAAACCGAGACAATGCTAAATATCTCGTCTTTATTAACGTTTTAATGAAAGGCATGGAAAGAACTATTTCGAACAAATTTTAAAAAAAAGAATTGTACTTACAGTAAAAAAAAGTGTTCAAATGTGTGTGAAATCTTATGGAACTTAACTGCTAAGGTCATCAGTCCCTAAGCTTACACACTACTTAACCTAAATTATGCTAAGGACAAACACACACACGTATGCTCGATGGAGGACTCGAACCTGCGCCGGGACCAGCCGCACAGTCCATGACTGCAGCGCGTGAGACCGCTCGGCTAATCCCGCGCCGCGTACCTACAGTATTCACGGGGATTGTTAAGTAATGCGTTCGGGATTTCACTTTCCGTTAGTTTCATTTTTACCTCTGAACAGCCCTCGGCAACTGCCCACGAACAACAGATTCCCGGCGGTGGTAAAATCTGCCCATCGGCAGTGTTGGACAACGGTAGCTTCGATACAGAGCTCATTCGCTTGATAGCTCTCGACCGAGTATCGTGAATTTTTAGAGAATGCTGTGAGAATGTTCATCTATACAGACATTAAAACAGAGTTTCCCAAACTTTTTTTTCTCGTAGATTACTTTCAAAGTTTAACTGTTTTCGGTAGACCCCCTGCTGCTACATTTCTACTATATCCCCAAAACTCCTAAAAATGTCACGGTCGATCCCAACCCTAAATTCGGAGTGTTAAAAAGAAAAAGAAAAATAGCACATTTTCTTGTGTCCTATTTATTAAAATAATACTTATGATTATATGCTTAATATGATTAAAAATAAACATTGATAACGTACTAATCAACAATCGACAAAACATCAAGATTCAACTCTAAAACTGGACTCGCATTCGGGAGGACGACGGTTCAATCCCGTCTCCAGCCATCCTGATTTAGGTTTTCCGTGATTTCCCTAAATCGTTTCAGGCAAATGCCGGGATGGTTCCTTTGAAAGGGCACGGCCGATTTCCTTTCCAATCCTTCCCTAACCTGAGCTTGCGCTCCGTCTCTAATGACATCGTTGTCGACGGGACGTTAAACACTAACCACCAGCCACCACATCAACTCTAAAATGCAAATAAACAATTTAAAAATGGTCACAATTTTAATGAGTCGATGTACTTGATGAACTGACAGCAAATTACCAATACTTGACTTTTTGTAAGGAATAACCTCAAATCTCCCCGTTCTGTGATGTTCAATCTGCTCCTTTTCTTTGTTAATAGGTTAGTAGCGACACAAAATTTTCTCGACAAAATATGGCGACGGGAATGCTAACAAAAATTTTCTCGCAATTTCCCACAGCCGAGTATATTTTTCGGGTATTTCTACCTGCAGCCAAAATGTTTCATATCCTTTTTTAAATTTCACCTTCAGCTCCTCATTGGTGCTAAGCTCAAGTAGTTCCTCTTGCAATACCACATTCGCTACTTCCGTTTCATCAAATGGAATTATGATCCATGGTGGTATTTCCATCGTCAGAATATCTTCAAATCTACTTTTGAAGTCATCATGCAGGGTAATTAAATGTTGAGCATTTGTCTGAATATCCTCATCAAAACATTCTGCCTGTGACAAGTTTGGAAACTGGGAGAATTCGCACCGACTAATATTTTGCTTCATAACTATCAATTTACCAAGAAAAGCCGAAATTACGTCCTTCGTTTTTATTAAATTTAGGCTGTCCGCTTGTAACTGCAAGGTAACGTCATTAAATTTCTTGAACAAATCTGTCAAGTACGCAATCGCTGCTTCAAATTTGATCACGTTTTCTCTTAAATCTGGATCTTTAGTTTCCAGAAATTCTATAACTGATTCGAAAAGTGAGTAAAATCTAGATAAATATGCACCTTTCGACAGCCAGCGTACTTAAGTATGTAAGAGCAATCGTTGGAAATCTTCATCATTTTCATCGCAATAAACGGGTATTCAACGTATTGCTTCTTATTTTGTTAACTGCGTTAGTCACAAGTTGAAGCGACTGGTGCAGTTTGTCACTCAAATTTTTCGCTGCAAGGTGTTGTTGGTGCATGACACTGGGAATTGCAATTAGTACTGGTATCATTCTTTCAAGTTGGCTTATAAATTCACGATATCACCCGAACATAGGAGGAACTCCATCTGCTGCTACACAAATAATGCTTGTAAATGGAATCGATGTGTCCTTAAAAAAAATCACTCAGGACATTAGATATTTATTCGCCTTTAGTGTCCGTTTTCAAAGTTTTTGCGAATAGCAGCTCATCATGGATTTCTTCGTCCATAACAAATCGAACATATGCCAATAATAACGCTTCATTATCAGGTAAAGTCGACTCGTCAAGTTGTATAGAAAAATGAGTGGTTTGCAAATAATAACACAAAGAGCTTTTACTATCAGAGCTCATTTCATCAATACGTCTTTGTACAGTGTTGTTACTTAGAGGAATTCTTTTCAATACGTCAAATAGATGTTTGTGCAGAACAGTTTTTAAAACCTCTTCAATAGCGGGTAAAGTTAACTGTTCTCCGATGGAGTGCGGTTTTCCAGATTTCGCTATAAGCAATGACATATTGTAAGATACCCGCAAGCCATCACCGTTACTTTGAGATGTTGAAACGAACATACTGTCCACGGTGGGTCTCTTTTCTATTTTTTTCCTTCATTGTTTGAAAGTATTTGAAATTTTTACCTATTTCGTCAGGATGACACCTTCTTAGATGATCTTCTAGCTTCAATGCTTTCATAGAGTCATTGCTCAAAACTTTGTTGCATAAAAAACACATGGAAGAAAACCATATTTCAAATAAACAATACTGTATTGTCGACATTTCTTCTTACATTCAGCCATTTTTCGTATCAGTTGTAACCTGCAAAGAAAAAAATGTTTGTTTTAGTAATCATGAGGCGATTATAACAGGATATGGCTATTTTAACAGACTAGAATTAATTATTGCAATGACAAAACCGAAATGCTAGCGGAAAAACTGTTTTTAATTATCAAAGGAAAAAACTGCTGAGACCCGCGGTTTAATCGTCGAAGCTTTAGCAGCCACGAGATTAAATACCGGTTTTTAATTAATGATTAAAGAAAATATATACCTTATTCACGAGAACAATGCCTCGTTTGATAAGCATAGATTCTCTTTATTAGTGGAGTGTATTATTATTTAGTAGTACTGCACTCAATAAGAGCAACGTGTTGTTGATTAGTACTGATTCTTATTGTTTATACAAACAATAAGACTGGGAAGCTTGAAAAGCTATTTATTATAAATTTAGTATATCGCCAACAAATGGGTAGTTACTTACTTTTTTCGGCACTGGCAATCGCTGATATCAATTCACTCACACTTTTATTCTCAAAAGTTCGGAAACAAATGAATAATGTTTTGTCCTTGGCATTCGTATTTGTATTAGCGAAGCTTGCAAGCACAACACAAGTCATATTTCGTCCCTTTGCACGCCTAAGCAAGCATTCCGTGCAAGCGGGCGCGCGGTGGCACTTTGTAAGTCTCTAAATGCGTTGTACCGAATAGCGAATATGCTTGTTTCTACAAGTAGCAGTCACTGACCTTCTTAAAATACACTAGGTACTCAAAAAAATGAAGGTGGTTAAAAATTTTCTTGAACCCAGTTACAACTTGTCAACTCCCATTCTTTTTTTTTTTTTTTTTTTTTACACCTGGACCACTTTGGGAATCACGGCTTTAAAATAACCAAGTAATCATTAAAATGGGGCGTTTGCAACATGTGTGCAATATGCCGACAAAATTACTGCTTTCTCTATTTTTACGATGAATAACAACCCAGCAAATGAGGATCATTAACTATAATATATTAAATGTTGTTTCATACACTATTCTTGTGTAAGCCTTACAATCCCTCCCTGAAAATTTATTTGCAAAAATTTTTAATTTGCCTTACCTTTTCATCACATTTTATGAAAAGCTAACTTGCCCGCGTAGACTGTATAGCCAGCAGACTTTTTTTATTCAATCGAATGTTTATGTTATTCACAAAGTGGAGATATTTCTATAGCAACTTTCATCGCCTAACAAATACTTCTTTATATCTAACAGAGAAGCGAAATATCAGTTTCACATATTTAGCTTTAATTTTTTTAATATAACGAAATATTTTTTTGAAAGTTTTCGTCCCCTATTGCACTCCCTTAGGAGCTGAATTTACACGAACTCTGAAACTATTATTTTTTTATTTCTAATCGAGAAGTCAAATACCAATTGTCGTAAATGTAGCCTTAAAATCCTTTAATAGTTGTTTAGTAATTATTTGTTTCCAAAACAAATTTCACCCACACTTCACCCCCATAGGGTTAAATTTCCAAAAATGCTGAAACACACATTTCTTTATTTCTGACTGAGAAACCAAATACCAATTTTCGCAGATTTAGCTTCAAAACCGCCTTAACAGCGACATTTTCGAAAAAAAAACCGATCATCTCCTATTTAGGGTTGGAATTTCGAAAAATCCCTTCTTAAACAATGCCTACCGTATAAGATCCACATCTTCTCTAAATTTTAAGTTTCTGTCCGTAGTGGTTTGGGCTGGCCGATGATGAGTCAGGGAGTGAATCAATCAGTCAGGACATTGTCCTTTACATCTAAAGATTAAAGATTAATACTCGAAAATACAATATATTGAGAATTTTTGGGATTATTTGAAGTGTAACTGAAAAACTTAAAATAAAAATATTTCCACACAGCGGCTGCACCTCACTACTCTCGGACTGCGGTTCTTTCCAGCCAACCACTGCCTGGGAACAACGCTAACGTGAGTGGCTTATGCCTCACGCGACACACGCTAAAAATGCAATTTTTTGCTTAACATTTGGCCATCTGGAGCTCTTGCTTCTGTCACTTTCATTTCTGGTCAAGCTTCGCGTGCGCCATAAATTTGCACTAAATCGGTGATCACGAGTACTTGTTCTTCTGTAAGTAATGGATGCAAAACGTTTATGTGCGGTGGCATAGTTAACAGCATGTTTGCGATTATTGAAGCAAACAGTCAGCGCGATGTAAGTTACAGCTTCTTCACTGTGTATGGCAGATTTTAATGAAATTCATCTTATAAGTAATAGTGAATAAAATAAAGTTCCGAAGTAGAACTGTCCACTAAACGAGCTGCATGAACGACTACTGTTTCGTTGCAGCGATAAACCAGAGAAAGGTATTTAGTGGTTATGTTCTGTGATACAATGAGGAATATTCCCACTTCATCTCCTATGGATTCATGAAGTACCTACAGGTAGCGGCGCTTATATGTAGCCTCCAAAATGGTGCCTGTTTAGGAGGCGCGTTTCAAGCAGAGAGCTGTCACTGAGTTTCTTTTGGCGGTTCCAGAATGTCTACGAAGACCTGACAATGAACAAAAGCACGGTGAATCGTTGGTCTAAGCTTCTATCATCATCACAACAAGGTCGTGCAAACCTGCTCGATCTCCCACGTGCCGGCCGGTTGGCCGCACACAGCTGTGATTCCAACAATGTTGAAACGTGTGGACACCCTCATTCGAAGTGATCTATGGAATACAATCAAACACCTCGCTGTGCAACTGGACTTCTCTGTTAGTAGTGCTGACACTCTCGTCTACCTATTGGGATACTCAAAGGTGTGTGCCCATTGGGTTGCTAGCAGCCCAACGAAAGATCATAAAGAGCAAGAAAGGGCCAACAGTGCAGAATTGCTTGCACGTTACAAGGCTGTTCGTGACAATTTTTTGTCGAGTATCGTCGCAGGCGATGAGACATGGGTTCATCACTTCGTACCGGAAACAAAACGGCATTCCATGGAGTAGTGTCACTTTACCTCTCTCCCGAAGCGAAAGTTGGACCCTCAGCCGCTAAAGCCATGGCGACAGTCTTTTGGGACTCTGAAAGGGTTACCCTGACTGGTGTTCTTCCTCATGGAACAAAAATCAGTTTTGATGCATTTTGCGCTACCTTCAGGAAATTGAAGAACCGACTTTATCGTGTTCCTGGCCCCAAAAATTCAAACGAACTTCTTCTCCATGACAACGCCAGACCTCACGCAAGTCTGCGCACCCGCGAGAAGCTCACAACTCAACTGTTCTTTCTCATCCACCCTACAGCACGGGTCTCGCACCTTGAGACTTCCATCTGTTTGGCCCAATGAAGGATACACTCCTCCGCATGAAGTGGTAAGTGAATGACGGGGAGATTATTGATGGAGCAAGAAGTTTGCTGAGACGTTGACTAGTAGAGACGTTGACCAGCAGAGTGGCACCATGCAGGCACACAGGCCCTCCAAGTAAGGTGGCGTAACGTCGTCGCACTGAACGGATGTTATGTTGAAAAACAGGGGAATAATATGGTGTATTAGAATCCTGAATAAAACTAACATTCTTTCAGAAAAAAAGTGTTGCATTACTTATTGGACGCTCCTCGTATTTATATGAATGCTGCGTAGGTATTATAAGCTCGTCCGATACAGTACTATTCACCCTCTCAATAGACCACATTGGTCTCTTTGTAGCGCTGTACGTGTGTAGCATATATTACCCTCGTACCAGGCGGCTACATGACACTCCACCGCTGGCCTAACTCTTGGTAGAAGAGAAGTGGTATGCATCTGTCAGCCTGTTGACTGGAATAAGCGCACTGAGTCGAAGCGGAGACGTTGTAGAACGGCAGAAAGGAGCTACAGTATATGGACGTCACCATGACAACTTCGTGAATGAAGTTGTCTAACCTGTTAGTGTATCAAAGCGGACAGTCCAACCCGGCTACCATTCGCAGCTACGCAACACGACGTAAGAGCAGTGGGCGCAAACAGACATAACCAACAGCGACCGGAGACATCTGTCACAGTTGAAAAGCGTCTGTTTATAATTTTGTAGGTAATTTTCTTGTTTTGGATGTCTTAGGACACGTATGTAATATTTGTACCGTTCAGTTATGCGCCAGCAGCTTCGTCAGAGTCGCTGCACTGCCCGGAGACTAGTCAGGTCGTCTTTGCTCTGTGAAGATAAACTGGTGTTAAGATACATTGCTAGGAGAGGAGATAGGGAGTTGTAGCGGGGATGGCGTGACACTGAGCTTTTACAGGAAGACTGCAGAATTTGGTGCTCTTGGAAATTATTGTATTGATTTGATGGAAGACATTATTATTACGAAATGAATATAATCGTTATGCAGTGAAAGAGATGGATTTACCAAGACAGATATGATTTTGAGAAAAATCGGGATTAAACGTAACAAATTAACCTGTTTTACTTTATTGCGGCAGCATTTACTTAGGCATTCTTCATTCAACAAAGGCGTCCTGATCAGGAATTTTTTGCCTTTTTTTATAAAGATTTGTCACAGAGAGTGTTAATGGATTTGAAAACAAAAAGAATGTAATCATTAATATGATGAATTTCGTGTTAGAATAAATTTTTCATGTCGAGTTACTTGTTTGTATTTCTCCAGTGTTGATATTACGTAATTTTCATTTTCTTATTGCATGCTAGGCCTTCAATGGTGGAATTTTGCAAATGGAATAGTTACAAGAATTTTTTGGATGAATTTTTTGATACAGTTTCCTGAGAAAAATTTTTGTCTGGAAAGGATCTCTGACTATCCTACATCATTATTCATCTCCCATTGAGTGATAAAATTTTCTTATGAGAGATAAATTTTATGGGACCAAGATTACATTGCATGTATTTAAGAGATCGCATTGTATTACCGCGATTCTCTGTAGTTAGTAGCAGCTCAGGAACTGAGAAGCGCCTTTTCTTCTTTTTCTATGAGAGCAGTTGCACAATATTTTCCATTATGACACAGGTAAGCTAACTGCAGGGATACGAGTTTTCGACTTCACAGAGTCAGTGACAGTGGTGAGTTTAATTCCGTGCCGGCAGGCCGCTCCAGAGACTAGAAAATGAGGTAAGTCTGTTTCTCACTACTTAGAAGGGAAGTTTTTGATATTTTACTTTTACGTTGCGTGATGTAGGGATTGAAGAGAAGAATCAACGAATTATTCTTTGACGCTATTGCATTTAAGCTTCAGTTCGAATTGGAATAACTGTTCCATTTGGTCCCAAAAATCAAAAATGGCGCATTTGTCAGAAAATAGGGAAATGAGGCGAACCCCCGTAGGTGCTTTGGGGTAAGCCGCTGCAGCTCCGACAATGTGATGACAAGTCTACAATGACAGCCCCCTAAAGAGACGACATTCAATACACACCACGTGAGATTATCTTGCCTATAGATATAATTTTGCTGTCTAAAATAAAAATGTAGTGTATGCTTTCTTGCAAAGCATTGAAATCTGTACTTCTAACATCGACACCCGATAAAGAACAAATGGAAGAAAAATGCATAAGAAAAGAAGAGCTTACTACTGAAAGGAAAGACTTGCCACCGAAATAAAAGAGCGTGCTATAGAAACAAAGCGAAGTAAGCTAGATGTCATTACATCAGTGCGAAACAAAGAAAGACAACAGATCAGCCAGCTGATTATTTTGTCAGATTTCTCACATCCCGACAGTAGCTCACGTACAGGTATGGACTTATATATCCTGTGCTGCGTCCATTCTCGTCTTCCAAGCTGACAACAGCAGCGTTGTCAGGGCTGCACGCATACATCTCTCGTTTGACGAAAATTCAAGTGTACTACGGCCCGCTAAATCATACGATCTTAATCCCAAATAAACTGTGAAATGTATTAAACACCATCCCAGCAATTTAGTAGCTGTATGGAAAGAAATCTTCAATTAATTTTTGGCCCTGGGTGCTTACTCTCCGTTATCCGAACTCGCACTTACCTTCCTTACTAGTTATGATTACTTGTTCTTGCGCTATGTAGGTGTCTCCGTAGAAGATTTTTTATCAGACCCAACGGAGAGGAATACTATCTGTCACAATTTGCGGGAATTCTGTATGCTGTCTCAGTGAAAAATGGCGCGATAAAACAGAGATAACGTGTTAGTTTATAATTAACGTAGTCTGGATATCATGTGTCAGTCAAGCCCGTCTCGAGTGTATCGTTACTACTGTGTACTTGTTACTTTTGTACCTTATAAGGACTACAGTATCGTTCCCCACTCGTTCGGTCAACCTCTTGGTGAAATTTATCATCGTATTTCAGGTTCAACATACAACAATGAACAACGTGATAGTGAAACGAAATCACCGGGAACTGTAAACCTCTAACCTCTTCTGGTAAAGCCAAAACAGTTGACAGATTTCTGCACGTGCGATTGACGTGGCGTGAAAGGGCAAGTATTTGTCTAAAGATACCAAGCATGCCGATGCAGTCGTTAAGGCACTGTACTAGCATCTAAGAAGAGTGATATTCAAATTCTCGCCTGTCATTGAATTTAGGTTTTCCGTGGTCTCCGTAAATAGATTCATGTCTGGACGGTTCTTTGGAAAGTTATCAGCCAATTTCCTTCTCCATCATTCACATGACCTGGCTTTTCCTCAGTCTCTAATGAAACAGTAAGCGTCGGGATCTTAAAAACTAATCTCATCCCTAACTTTTTGTACCGATACGACTTTTTAATATCACAGCAAAGTGCACGTACAATTCGTGCCATTTTTCGAGAGGAGTTGGCGCGTGGACTATTTGCAAGATATACGTCATTTATCACAATGGTGCAAAATACCGCACTGAAGGACTTTAGATCAATTAGAGAGCATCAAATCTGCTAGCGAATCTAGTAACATGTCAGCTGGAAAAGTATAGAAAACTGGACTGTGTGTCTAGAACACTTTTATTTTTAAAATGATCGGTTTCGCTTCCTCGTGAACAATCCTCATATCTGATGGAATACCGTTATAGCAGTAGCCCATCCAACTTGTCAGCAGAACTTACGCGCTGTGTCCGAACAGAGTATTTCAATTTCTAGGGAAGTGTATAGACGTAATGAATGCTTGGGAAGTGTACCCTATGAGGCAGCGTTATTCCCGCATCAAGATTAGGTTGAGAGAACATTATGACATGTGTCTGCTCCCATTATATAATCTTGATTAAATTTATAAAATCACGTAGTATTTAACGATGTATTTGAGAACTATAGATTAAACAGCGCCTACCGTATCTCATTTCAGTGAAGGCCGCAATGAACATCTGAGCTCGGTTACTGGCACACACCTATCAGCACCTCCTCACTTGTTTCACACATGTAACAAATAAAATAATACAACGAAAGTTAAACGGTAGTTTAGGTGCAGCATAGAAAGTTGTTTTTGTTGTGGTCTTCAGTCCTGAGACTGGTTTGATGCAGTTCTAAATGCTACTCTATCCTGTGCAAGCTTCTTCATCTCCCAGTACTTACTGCAACCTACGTCCTTCTGAATCTGATAAGTGTATTCATCTCTTGGTCTCCCTCTATGATTTGTACCCTCCACACTGCCCTCCAAACCTAAATTTGTGATCCCTTGATGCCTCAGAACATGACCTACCAACCGGTCCCTTCGTCAACTTGTGCCACAAACTTATCTTGTCCCCAATTCTAATCAATACCTCCTCATTAGTTATGTGACCTACCCATCTAATCTTGAGCATTCTTCAGTAGCACCACATTTCGAAAGCTTCTATTCTCTTCTTGTCCAAACTATTTATCGTCCATGTTTCACTTCCATACATCGCTACACTCCATACAAATACATTCAGAAACGACTTCCTGACACTTAAATCTATACTCGATGTTAACAAATTTCTCTTCTTCAGAAACGCTTTCCTTGCCATTGACAGTCTACATTTTATATCCTCTCTACTTCGACCATCATCAGTTATTTTGCTCCCCAAATAGCAAAACTCCTTTACTACTTTAAGTGTCTCATTTCCGAATCCAATTCCCTCAGCATCACCCGACTTAATTCGACTACATTCCATTATCCTCGTTTTGCTTTTGTTGATGTTCATCTTATACCCTCCTTTCAACACACTGTCCATTCCGTTCAACTGCTCTTCCAAGTCCTTTGCTGTCTCTGACAGAATTACAACGTCATCGACGAACCTCAAAGTTTTTATTTCTTCTCCATGGATTTTAATACCTACTCCGAATTTTTTTTTGTGTACTTTACTGGTTGCTCAATATACAGATTGAATAATATCGGGGAGAGGCTACAACCCTGTCTCACTCCCTTCCCAACCGCTGCTTCCCTTTCATGTCCCTCGACTCTTATAACTGCCATCTGGTTTCTGTAGAAATTGTAAATAGCCTTTCGCTCCTTGTATTTTACCCCTGCCACCTTTAGAATTTGAAAGACAGTATTCCAGTCAACATTGTCAAAAGCTTTCTCTAAGTCTACAAATGCTAGAAACGTAGGTTTGCCTTTCCTTAATCTTTCTTCTAAGATAAGTCGTAACGTCAGTATTGCCTCACGTGTTCCAATATTTCTACGGAATCCAAACTGATCTTCCCCAAGGTTGGCCTCTACTAGTTTTTCCATTCGTCTGTAAAGAATTCGCGTTAGTATTTTGCAGCTGTGGCTTATTAAACAGACCATAGAAAGTTAGATTACGTAAATAATAAACCATTAATTTACAGTGCCTTATTGCAATGCAGTATTTAAATAGCTTAAATTAGTTAATTAGCCAAGTTAACACCACTGTTTTGTTCTCGATCAAAGTTTTAAATTCATTTATTAGCAACAACTATCAAATGTTACAATCTAAGAATAGATTGATATTTCTACCATATTGTCTGATTTTAATTTGCATAGTTATGAGTATACATCATATTTAGAATATGATTACAGCAACAGCAGAAAAAATGGCAATGATTTACCAGAATTACGGTCTCTAGTTCTCGTACGATTAATTAAGTCCACCTTCCATCCGAATCAGCTTGCTTCTTTCACGTCATCTTGGGCTTCTTCACAGACCAGTTACGTGCTTTACCTTATCGCACCAACTCCTCAAGATCAAAGATGTAAATGTGAAAAAAAATCTATTGGTTACCGTAACACTTTCTTCTGTCCAGCGATTAAATCATAATGTACAGATAACTTTAACTTTATTCGACCTTTAACTTCAGACAGGTAGTTACACGGTATTTCTAAAAAGTGATCATTATTTTGAGCTACAAAATTTTACTTCTTGCTTTACTGTCATTTTGCTTTCGCAAATAAGCAAATAATTACCGCATTATAAAATTAAATTGAACACATATGATTCGTACTTCATATAGTTGTCTTCACAGGTCTCTAGATATACTTCACACAATATCACCTAACAGATATTTAGTAACTAATTGTACTGTTATGTGTGTAAGTCATAAAGTGGGACTATCTGTGGTTGTCTTTCAGATGTACATAACACAACTTTTGTCCCCAACGTATTTTTCCGCAAACATTCACATGTCTGTGGTCGGGCTGAGGGTTTACCCATAAGTTCTCTACAGATTTTCAGTGCCATTACATTGCTAGCAAAGCTGCGTAGTCCGCAGCTCGTGGTCGTGCGGTAGCGTTCTCGCTTCTCACGCCCGGGTTCCCGGGTTCGATTCCCGGCGGTGTCAGGGATTTTCTCTGCCTCGTGATGACTGGGCGTTGTGTGACGTCCTTAGGTTAGTTAGGTTTAAGTAGTTCTAAGTTCTAGGGACTGATGACCTCAGAAGTTAAGTCCCATAGTTCTCAGAGCCATTTGAACCATTTTTTGAATGATACGCTTGGTTAATTAAGCGGAAGTTCTTTAGTAGTGATGGGGCCCGTCAAACTTGCCGGCTTCCACACGTCACACGTTGATTGCAGCACAAAGAGCCCTCTGCGGCATCAGTCTGCTACTCCAGCCACTCTTGCTGTGTATTCCTTCTTTTTCCTCTAGACACAAACTTGCCTTAAATACAAAGCATAATCACACCTATATTCATCTTGCACGTATCTTACTCGTCCTGGTGTCATAAACCAACTGGTCGCAGTCTATAAAAAAAAGATTCTTAACATATTTACAAAGTTAATCAATTTTTTTGAATAAATGCAATAGGTAGGGGATGTTTTTGCGGAAAATATTGGGAAATGGTATCTACCTTCGTTTTAAACTCACAGAACGAAGTGAACTTACGATTATGAAACTACATAAAAATAGCGTTTGTTGCTATAAGAGAGCAATAATTCTAGCAACTTGCTGTAGGGAGTCTCCGATACCGACTCGCACACCGTATTCTCAGTTCATTACATACTTAAAGTTGCTTCATGTGGCTGCTGAACTAATAGCAATGAATTTTTGCCTTCATTATTGTACGAAAGTACTTGGACGATAGAGCACAAAGAGAGTTTTCTGGAAATGATTCTCAGTTGAGTAACGTACTTCCGGCATTGTTGGCAAGGTAGGTAGCTAAGTGCTGATAAATTATCAATGAGATCCTTAAGCATTAATAACGGATGAAACGCTACGTTCGACAGACTCATAAAAATACTACTGTATTAGACGGTCGAGTTTTCTAATCTGGCTCAAGAAATACATCTATGTAATGAACATTTAAGTGGGAACATAATAACATTACTTGTTTTATTCATCAGTTTCCCGACGAGATTGGTGGCGCCTTCCATCTCTTCTCATCTCGTGATAGTTATTTGAACTTTACGTCGCTATTACACTCAATAGCCTCTATTATCTGTTCTGCATCTACTGCTCTTTGTTAACTGAAAGCATATATCCCCTCTACCTCTACTTTCTTTGCTCAGTCAGCTATTCCCGGAAGCCGCAGCAGTCATCACTTTATCCTCTAATAACTTCTGGTAAGCGTATACCATAAACTTCTTTTAACACTTATCGTTCTCAACTCCTCTTGATTTAGTGCCTTCGGTTTCCATTTTTTTAATATTCTTTCATAGAAGAAAATCCCAGATGCGTTCATCCAGATTTATGTTTTCCTTCGTTTCTCTACATCGCTTAATGCAACTTACAGAATGGTTTCTATGGAAGCTCAGAGGATATTTTCTTCTCCTTTCTTGCCCAATTCAAGCTTGTGCCTTCTTCCTTCCCTTGATAGCAGACTAGGCTACATGCACGACAGTGTCGGACTGTAGAGGCACACAACCAATGATCGGTGCACGCATTTTGGATTCTGGAAACAACCGAACTTCTTCCACGGGTGCTACTCGGATGGACATTGCTGCTCGTACTGTGCATCTGTACAACGTGGTAGCGCCGAACTTGGCATTCGTGTGTGGGAATGTTGCACGGACCATGTTTGGAAGTAGCCTCTCGGCACAAATATGCGATAAACACACTCAGAAATAGAACCTACCAGCCACTTGCAGTCGTATAATGCTTATCGGTGAAAATGTTGTTTATGATGGATAGATTTAGAAATGGTTGAAGTTTCGACACAGGAAAACCCCATGTCATTGTGATATAGTAAGATACAGAGGGCGGACAAAAATATGGAAATGCCAAGAGAAATGCATGCTTGAACGTAAATTCAGACGCTAGCCAAGCATGTGGGTTGCGGCTGTTCTGTTTGTCCATGAACGACAGCTGTGGAATGGCCTCAATACTTCACAAGTTTTGTGGCATGTCGTGTAACTGCACCTGTTCTGTTGTAGGATTTCAGCAAGGCTGCAATAAAACTATTTATTTATTATTAATTTAACATAATTTTTTATTTAATCACTGCTTTTCCCCGCTAATGATCGTTATTTTGTTAAAGAAATCTGCACCTGGGAACTTGTAGCAATGTTGTCTGTCAAGCAGTGTAAATATCACTAAGTTCATTCACAAAAGTAATCATTTATAACCAGTAAACAAGCTAAATGTATGATACGTAGTCTGAATTAAACAAGAGTAATGACTTTTAGTAATTTGAGTGGTGTTGTTTAAACGACTCCTTGCTAGTTGCAGTCGAATAACGCTACTGTTATTCGAGGTGGTAACAGTTTCATTTAAGCAAAATGAACAGTTTTGTCACGCAATACCACACCTACACAACAATAATGTTTTCCTGTCAAAATATTTTATGAAACTTGCTACGAAATAACCGATCTTCAAACATCAGCAGATAAGAATTTATATGTAAGATGCTCTTAGTATTCATAGAAGTTCATCGTATTGACAGTCTAACTGGAACTTATTACCTCAGACTGAGTCCTCGGCCACCAATACACAATTACTCGTATTATCGCAATTATAACCAGGAACATTTATGTCTATATAGAAAATCAACTTAAAACTGCCGCTGCAATATTTCACTAAGATGGTGGCTAACATAAGACAATAACTTATCGATTCTGCTTCAGGTTGTGTTTAGCTCCATTTACTAATAAACTGCGCTGTGGATTAATAGTGCTAATAGCTGCGCTCTTTTGTAGCTGAGTAGAAAGCTTAACATTTATATAGGGCGGGAATTACAATGACATAAAACTCCAGACAAAGAAGATTCATTTCAATAACACATAAACTTTCTTTTCAAATATGGTTAACGATAGACTACAGTTTTTTTACAGATCTCTGTGTTACGAGACATCAATCACATCCTATGAGTACAACAGTTCTAACAAGGAGGATTTTACTACAAAATCATAGGTACCGAAAGATTGAGATTTTCATTTTGTTTTTACATGGATATTGTCTGAGAGATAATGTTTTACAAAATATTAAATTATGTCGTTGAGAATAATTATTTATTATTTTATTAAGGATGAAGTTCTATTTATTATAAAAGACATCGTATTTACTGCAGTGTCTGTCACACTTTCTTTATTTCACGATTGCAATTTCGGCCTTAGGCCATTATCAAGTGCAGCTGAAAAATACAGAATGCTTTTAAATTATTTAACAAAATCGTTGTGTATCTTGATATTCGGACGATTATACAGAACGAAAAATGCAATTGCGTAAGCGTGTTACTGTGGTGTCACCGCCAGACACCACACTTGCTAGGTGGTAGCCTTTAAATCGGCCGCGATCCGTTGGTATACGTCGGACCCGCGTGTCGCCACTATCAATGATTGCAGACCGAGCGCCGCCACACGGCAGGTCTACAGAGCCTTCCTAGCACTCGCCCCAGTTGTACAGCCGACTTTGCTAGCGATGGTTCACTGACTACAGACGCTCTCATTTGCAGAGACGACAGTTTAGCATAGCCTTCAGCTACGTCATTTGCTACGACCTAGCAAGGCGCCATATTCAGTTACTATGTCTTCTGAACAGATAATATTGTGACTCATGTACCGTCAAGAGCGACGTTCATCATTACTGGATTGAAGTTAAGTATGAAACTAATTCCGTCCGCTTTCTGAATTCTAATTCCTTGTCATGTTACAGACCTCACGTCAGTATAGTCCTTTCCCCCTCAAGCCAGCCTGCGTGAGCTAAAGCGCGTGCATTTCGGTCCCCTCTAGTAACACGGTGTTGGCTCTTCTGCCAACACAACAGTTACTTACATGTTATGGCTATTAGGCCATGTCAACCTAAAATGAGCTGACACATTTATATGTCGTTGTCATTACTATTAAATACATTCGTGACGCTGTTACATAGTGCGAGCACACATATCCATATGTGAAATATAGAAAGTGTTACAGTTACTGGGGTAAGTATGATGTCTTTTATAATGTTCTACATGACTATGAATCCCAAGTATAAAAAGTTAATCCAACTTATTAGTATTAAGAGAATTGGATCAGAGTTCAGTCACATTCCACACACAATGCTGTCTTGAATATTATTTAGAATAAAATATAGGCGTGGGCATTACAAAGTGTCACTCGTGGTCAGAACAGTGTTCTGTGTAGTTCTGAGTGCATTATGACGCAGCTAAGTGAATCCGTGCGAGGGTAAATTGTTGGTGTTCGTTTGGTGGGTGCCTCCGTAACAAAGGTAGCCGAAGTGTTTGACGCTTGAAGAGGCAACGCATTGAAGTTTTATATCACATCCACGGAAAGCGGAAAAGCATCATCCACTAACTCACAAAATGAACGAAAGTGTCTGTTGAGTGACGGCAGCAAACGGTCTTTGAAGAGAATCGTGACGAAAAATAAGAGGACGGCAACTGCAAAACTCACTGTACAACTGAATGTGGCGCTAGTGAGCCCGGCCAGCACCAAAACAACACGAAAGGAGTTCCATAAGATCGGAACTGCAGGGCGAGCTGGAACTCCAGAACCACACATAAGTGATGCAAACGCCTGGTAACAGGAGTACGTGGCGCCGGAGCCACAAAACCTGGAGTCTGGAGGAATGGAAGAAAGTCATTTGGTCGGATGAGTCTTGCTTCACACTGTTTCCAACTTCTGTCCGAGTTTACGTCTAGCGTTCACCATCTCAAGCCTAAGACGCAGACTGCTAGCCGCCAACCGTGAAACAAGGCGGGAGTTCGGTGACAATTTGGGCAGCCATATCGTGGTATTCTATGGATACCATGGGTAATCTGCAAGATCGTATTGCTGCCAAGGATTATGTGACTATTTTGGTTGATCAGGTCCATCCTGTGGTACGAAGTTTGTTCCTCGTGCGATGCTGTGTTCGAAGACGTCACTATCCCTATTCACACAGCTTGCATCGCCCTGGACTGGTTTTGTGAGCACGAGGATGAACGGTCGCATCTCCCCTGATCACTACAGTCACTGGATCTCAATATTATTGAGCGTTTGTGCTTTACATTGGGTGTGTCATCACTATCCACCTCCATCAACGTGTCCTGAACTTGGCACTATTTTCCGGAAAGAATGTTTAATGATTCCCTTGAAAATCATACAGGGCCTGTATCTGTCTACCCCGAGTCGACTGGAAGCTGTTTGAATGCCAAGGGTTTTCCTACACCGTATTAGGCATAATAACGCGTCGTGTTTTGGTGTTTCCATATTTCTGTCCGCCCCCTGTATGAGTTAGTACCAGGGAACAATAACCATGGGGGTACAATATTCCTAACACCCCAGGAGAGTCCTAACATACAATCTTATTGTTAAGTTTGGAGCGCCTGAAGCCATTTCAACGGTACTTGGCACAAATTCTTCTTATAATCTGGAAAAGTGTAGTAATGTGGTAAGACATCTTTAACGCCGTTGGTGGTGGAATGGGGTTTTAAGAGTGTGAGACTCATAGAAACATAACTATATTCGTGTCCAGTCGATGGATTTCACGGTAGTTGGGGTGAATATTGACAATTCTAATGGCATTGAATTATCAGGGATGTGGTAGTCAGTAGGAAAGTGTGTCACCTCAATTGTAATCTGGAATTCTTGTAATAGTTTCAACAAAACTTATAACACAACAGTTTAGTATTTGGAAAAATAATGTGGTACTATAACAAACTTAGCAGTGCTAAGCCTTGAGGTAGGGTTAGAAGAGGGAAAAGTGTGACATACCTGTACAGCTTTTGAACACAGAGAGATAGTTCAACCAAACATGATACAATTATATCAACGTACCTGTTCCGAAGGCCACCTTGAGAAACCCCGACAATGTGTGTCGCTGCAGTCAACTGAACCAGACCTAATCATAGTTCACATACAACCTTAAGATCCAACGCTGGTGAAAATGTGTACAGCGGAATTAAAACCCAGTGAAGGTGACAGCCCTAGCATTGAAACTTAAGGGGGGGAATCACAGATCTACAATAAAAAAAATTGCGGATGATAAGGGAATACGTATTACTCAAATAAAACTCAAATGGAAATTGACTTTTTCGTATATTAAAAGCAAAAAGTCAACAGAATATTAATTAAAAATACATACGAATTTCGAAGTATAACGTTACAATAACGAAACTATACAAGCTTTCCAGAAGCTACTGTATAGCCAAGTTGTAGGAGAGCCGATGTGGCCGAGCGGATGTAGGCGCTTCAGTCTGGAACCGCGCGACTGCTACGGTCGCAGGTTCGAATCCTGCCTCGGGTATGGATGTGTATGATGTCTTTAGGTTAGTTAGGTTTTAGTACTTCTAAGTTCTAGGGGACTCATGACCTCAGCTGTTAAGTCCCATAGTGATCAGGGCCATTTGAACCATTTGAGTTGTTGTAGAAGGTTGTAATTTAGCTGCTCGTTTGTCCAAGAAACTCTACCAAATAACTGTGTCGCTTATACATTGATTACAGCGGCTGACTGTCTGCTAGAAGAAGTTATATAAGCGCCAAGGATCTTAGCGTGCGCTAAAAGACCGAAGATTCGAAACCTAACCGGCCGATGACATTCTCTTAACAGGACTTCGCTAACATGTTGATGGTGCGTTTATGCACACCATAGTTTTCGTCAGCGTGTGAGCCGAGTAGCGTTGACGTGACTCGCTGTGAACAAGGACAGCACTTGCGATGATCTGGTGGCGCAGCCTGCAGCTGGAAGCGAAGCCCCCGCCATTCACGAACGAACAGCAGCCGTGCAGAAAATTTGCAGTGCACTTTCTGAAGCCCAACGACCCAGTCCTTCCTCCACCAAGTCCTGCGACCGAGTGTTCAGTATGAAGCTCCGCGATCAACCATTATTTCGCGTTCGTACTAAGACTGTCTTGTTGCTAAGAGTTACGAGAGCCAATCGCTCGTTAAATAAATCTCTCTCCAAGGCAAGTAAAATCTTGAGCGCCAATGAAGTCTTGCATTTCCTTTCTTTTTTCAAGAACTGTGTGTGCTGCTTTGCACCCATCTGACGTCATAGGCCAATTGGTGCCTTCTGTTAAAATAGCTAGCCACACTATAGAATTCGAGCTGGACGAAAGGTTGTTCCCTCGCTCTCCCAGCTCCTCCCAGACTCGCACCCGTCATCGAAAGCTGTTTCGTGGTTCCGTGTTACAATGCACAGCGCCCGGCCCGCACAACTCGCCTTTTGCATTATGGCCGGAAACAGTCACAGCCCTGCGCCATGCGTCACCCCTAGAGGGACTTCCTTGGGCGTCACTTCCTCCCAACGTCCTCATCCGTACCCGTAGCCTGTCCTGAGCACAAACATGAGGCTCATCCATAGTAAATTCCTCGTCCGACATGTAAATAAATACAAATAAAAAATATAGAAGCTCCATTTGCATGTAAGGTTCGAATAATTCAGCCAGGTCTGGTTCAGTTGACTGCAGCCACACACATTGTCGGGGTTTCTCAAGGTGGCCTTCGGAACAGGTACGTGACTCTCTAGAGTCAGAAGAAGTTACCAACACCAAGATTATTTGGAGTTACATTTAGAAAATCAGTCCGTCCGATCACTGTAGTACAAATGAATGTTTCCTTTTATTGATCATAACAGCATCAATGCACAGCGGAGGGTACCTTTACCACTGTTAGTATTTCCTTTCCTGTTCCACTCGAATATGTAACGAGGGAAAATGACTTTCGTACGTGATATGTATGCTGTGGCAGTACGATCGTTTGTCTGTCGCAAGTGGCAGATCTCTACACTTCGGCAATGTTTCTCGGAATGAATACATTCTCCCCCTCCCCCCTACCCACCATACGTCCCCCCACCATCACCCCTCCACGGGACACTCTTCTGAGTTCACATAGCGTTTTAGTAATACTCGCGTATTAATCGATCATACGGGGAAAAAAGTCTAGCAACACGCCTCTGAATTGCTTCGATACTTTCCTTTAAGCCGACCTGGTGGGGATCCCAAACACTCGATCTGTAGTCAAGAATGGGTCACACAAGTGTTCGCACACGGTGTTCTTTATAGATGAGCTACACTTTCCTAGAATTCTTCCAACAAACCGAAGCCGACGGTTGGTGTTCTCTACATCCCACCCCACGTGATTGTTTCATTTCAAGAAGCTTTGCAACGTTATGCATAGATATTTAATAAGGCAGCGCACCACTAATACTGTATTCGAATATTACAAGATTGTTTTCCTATTCATCTACATTAAGTTACATTTTCATACATTTAGAGCAAGCCACTATTCTTCAAATGGGATAGAAATTCTGTCAAGGTGATCTTGTACACCTCCTGAAGTTACTCAAAGAAGACTCTTTCCTGCACATTACAGCGTCATCAGCAAACAATCGCAGATTTATGTACATCCTGTCCGTCAGATCCATTATGTATATTGAGAACAAAAACCGTCCTATCATACATAAGGACAATGTACTGGGTTCTATTACTTAAAAATCTTCGAGAGACATAACTGAGCACCTATTCTGTATGCTAGGATCTTGTTTAACAGATAACAGTGTGGTAATGCGTCAAACATTTTTCAGGTATTCAGGAATGTGAAATCTGCCAACGAACTATCGTTCTTCCTGCGAGACATTTGCGACTGAACCAAAAAAGCGGGAAAACGACAGCGATACATAAAATGGCCTTCGCCACAAACTGTAAAGTGGCTTGAGGAGGATAGCAGTGGGCATAAAAGCCTGTTGCTCTTCGCTCACGTTTCGCAGAATATCTTGCGAAAAAGGGACAGCAGAGTTTCGTACGAGTGATGCTTCGTAAACGCTTTCTACTTTGTGGACAATAGCTTTTCTGTCGCTAGGCAATTTTTTTATATTTTAACTTAGAATTACTCAAGAATTCTGAAAAAAACTAACGTTAAGGATATTGATCTTTAATTTTGCGGGTCCTTTCTTTTACTGTTCATATCTACCGGAGTCACCTGCGCTTTTTCCAGACCTTTGGGACTTCCCGCTGGGTGAGATATTCGCGATAAATGCAAGCCATTGCCGAAGAGTGCTGGGATTCCATCCGGACCTGGTGGCTTATTAGTTGTCAAATCGTTCGGTTGCTTTTCAACGCCACGGACGATTGTTTCTTTGTCCTTCATACGCCAGTTTTTTTTGCGGCAGTCAAACGATGGTATATTTGTACGATCCTCCTGCTTGAATGAATTTTTAAACGCAAAATTTAAGTCTTCACTCTTCCTTTTCCTGTCTTCTTTTCATACATCAAATTGATCTTCAAGACACTGGATACAATCTTCTGACCCGCTCAGCGATTTTACGTAGCACCAGAGTTTTCTATGATTCTCGGGAAGACTTCCGCTAACGTATGACGGTGCAAGTTGTACACTTCGTACAATGAACCGTTTGGAGACGCAGGAATTTCTACTAACTTTTGACTGTCAGTATTTTCCCGTTCACTCCTGAACCGAGATTTTCTGTTTTGAGTTATTTCAAGTTTCATTATTAAACAATGGTGCGTCTTCTCTATTCGTAATCCACTTAATCGGCATATAGTTCGCTAGAGGACGATTTATAAACAGTTTAAACTTTGCCCACAACTCCTGAACGTTCATCATATTGGATCTAAATGACGTCCATTAACTGTCTAAGTAAGATGCAATCAACTCCTTATCTGCACTTCTCGCCATAAAAATTCTCCTTGCGCCCTTGATGGATTTATTAACTTCACTACCCTTTGTGGACATGATGACGTGATCGTCTATTTCTGCCGCTGTACTGACACTGTCGATAAGGTCAGGCCTGTTTGTACGTAAAAAAAGTAAAATATTTCCTCTCCGTTTGGGTTCTTGCATTTTTAACGACACTTTAGAAACACTTCACAAGACTGCGTGTACCGCCTGAAACGAATCCACAGACCTCCCACATACTCATGGGTTAAGTGGTGGTGGTGGTGGTGGTGGTGGTTAGTGTATAACGTCCCGTCGACAACGAGGTCATTAGAGACGGAGCGTAACCTCGGGTTAAGGAAGGATTGGGAAGGAAATCGGCCGTGCCCTTTCAAAGGAACCATCCCGGCATTTGCCTGAAACGATGTAGGGAAATCACGGAAAACCTAAATCAGGATGGCCGGAGACGGGATTGAACCGTCGTCCTCCCGAATGCGAGTCCAGTGTGCTAACCACTGCGCCACCTCGCTCGGTCATGGGTTAAAGTCGCCTCCAACGAACAGGGTACTCCCGCGTTATTGAGCACAGACTTTCCTTGAATGACTCTGCAACAGTTAGAGCGGAACTAGGCGGCCAAGAAAAAATTTCCGATGATTACTTTGAGTTAATCAAAATGATCTGGAGAACAATTAGTGCTTATTAAAGTTTAATGTGTCCAACTTTCGCCTTTATGTCAGCTTGAACCTCAGTGAGGATACTCAATGATGTGCCTGAATGTCTGTGGAGGTATTGTAACCCGTTCTTCCTCAAGAGCTGAAACCATGGAATACTGTGATGCCGTACGCTGGAGTCTAGAACGAAATCGACATTCTGACCCGTCGCGGGACTCTGAGCGATAGGGTTCATTCGAGAAATGTTATTGTTTACAAATTATTGTCTCACAGATGCTACTTTGGAACAACAGTGCATTCTTATGCGGATACAATTCCTTTACAGTACGCAGTACACGATTTTGTAAATGTATTCATATCATTCCACAGTTAGTGTTTTCTCCAGCGCAATACTGGGACCACACTCTACCCACGAAAAACACCAACATACCGTAGCAGCCCCTCCTCCGCACTTCACTGTTGTCACAACGTATGATGAAAGGTAAGGCTTTTCAGGCTTTCGCCAAACCCAAACCTTTCCATATAATCGTCACAGGGTATAGCGTGATTCCAACCATCCACTGTCCAATACCGTTGCTCTTCACACCGCTGTAAGTGTCGCTTACCACTGACTACAGAAATGTGTGATTTATAAGGTGCTGCTCGGCCGTTGTTCCTGAACCCTTTAAGCTCGATACACACGTTGACTGTGGTAGCTGAATTGCGGGTAGCCCTTTGGAACTCACGAGTGATTCCTTCCGCTGATTTCATGGTCCAAAGCGACACACGTCGTTGGTACCGACATAAGCCGCCACCTGCAGTTTGCTGCACACTGTGCTTTTCGTGGCATCCAGAAGCACCTGTTCAACATATGGAATGAGTCCTCCCGGTACACAGTACTTCGGCAATTTGCTATTAAAACGATACTCGAGGTGTCTTGACTTCGAGTGCTCATCGAAAAACAGCGAAGTATGGCCTAGCCTAAAGGAAACGGTCAATATTAGTATCATCTGTAGATTTTTGTGTCGCTGTGCGGATTTTTTACTCCTTGAAATGTCGGGCGTAAGTAGGGGGGCAGTTTAGATTATAGTTTTTCCACGGTGTTATAATCACTTCTGACAAAAATTAGGGATTTCCCCCTCCCCCCCCCCCCCCAAGTGGAAATTGCGCTAATACCGTGTATGACCGCCTGTAGCCTTGTTGACTTTCTCAGTAGGCACGAGCTAAAGAGTCCGCCAGGTTCTTCTAGTGCTTCATACCCAACTGAAGCTAGTTATTGATGATCCCTAGATCTACCAAAATACAGGCATGTTGATTGCTCCATTGCACCCATTGTTTCAAGGAGTTGCCATTTAAGGTGTGTTAGGATGTCTGTGCAGTTGTCATACCAGAAATGTATGCATGTGCTCTCCACATGTCGGACTTACTCTTCTACTTGAACAACTGTCTCCTCTGTGTGGTGTACCCCTAACTTGTCTAGGTGATCCCTGCAAATTCTCCACACCTATCACACGTACGTAGATACAGCCTGCAGCCGAATGCTTCACAGAATCAACGGAGCGTCTGGTTGAACTCTGCACTCGGCCCAAACCTGGGTCATCTCTACGGGAAAGGCCATCATTCTTCATCAATTTTACCAGCCGCCTATAGGAGTGAGCATGGTCTCAGAACCCCAGCTATAGCGGCAATTGGTGTTGACAAGAGCCACAACTTGTAGATGACTGCACCCTGCACCCTCGACAGCAGTTGGTAAGCCCTCTTCTATTCTCGACTGAGGTCCTCCGGAAGACCTCCTTAGAGCATATTCTACGTCTTTGCAACCCTGGACGCTATTCCTCCTACGGGGTTTCGTAATTCACAGAACGTTGGAGTCTCCAGTAACTACAAACGCCCTCTCACCGTGCGCCCTATCCGGACGCAGTTGAAGGACGACAACCTGTTCACTCACAGAGAGAATTAGCAATAGCCCGCCGCTAGTCCTGACGTCTGACATTCATTCTCCGCCACGAAGGGTTTACAACCTGCCGATCACTGTGAGATAGTGGTTCTGCATGTCGAGAACACTGGAAGAGCCCTCAACAGCGGAGCCAGTGGCCAAAAAGAACGGCTCCTGATGCCAGTTTTTCCACCGCCGTTAGACCACAAGCCAGCAACTTTAGGACGGGAGAAGGTGGTGAACTGTGTCTTCAAAGGGTGGCGGACTGCGACCAGTTCCTGCTGCTTTAGCATGCAGCAAGCTCACTCCCTAACTGCGTTCTAGCTGAACGGAGTATGCAATGGGACGAACATACGTGACATAGTGACATTTATTCAGAGACGGAAGTCACTTGTTCTGCATGCTCTGCAACTTGCTTCCATGCTTGTCACAAGATTGGTAAGGAGTTCTGGTGGCAAGGCGTTGCATTAATCCACCAGCACGATTAACAACTGCTGAATGATCGTTGGTGCACGTGAATGTGCTGCAATACTTCTCCACAACGCATCCCACCCATACTCGATGCGATTTAAGTCGGGGGAGCGGCAGGCCACTCCATTAACCCAGTATCGTCTCGCTCCAAGAGCTCCGCCACCTGCACTCTTCGATGCGATCGCGCATTCTCATCCATAAAAACGGATTCAGAGCAGAATGAGCACCTGAAAAAATGCACATGAGGAAGGAGTGCAATGTCACAATAACGTTGACCGCTTAGTGTACCATATTCAAAGATCTGGAAGTCAGTACGCCCATGAAACGTTGAAACTCAGCACTCCCTAACACCTGGACCATGAAAATGACAGTGTTTGATAATGTTCCTGGGAGCATTACGTGTCTCCCCCTCACGCCATATGAGGGTAAGTCCAGAGTCACTACGGTGGCTGAATCTGCTGTCATCCAGGAAGAGCACGAGACCATACTCCTCGTTGGTCCACTCCCAACGCTCTTGGCACGGAAACGGTGTTGCTGACGAGTGGGTGTTAATGGAACACAACGTAGTGGTCGTCGAGCAAACACACCATCCTCACGCAGTCTCTGTGCCACTGTGCTGTATCATATTGTGCGCCTTGCAGTGCTGTTAAATGTGGTTGCTACTGTACCCACTGATTAAGGTAGGTCCCTTATTGGTTGTTGCATAATGTAACGGTCATCTGCTGCTGTAGTTGACCTCAACCGACCACTTCCTCTCATTCGAGAAACTGCCTGTGGTTCGGAATGCTCCCCACGTATGTGAGACAATCCTGTGAGCAATACCAAACTCCTGGGTTACACCTACCATACATCGTCCTCCTTCCAGTTTCCCGATGGTTCTTCTCAATGTGAAGTCATCTAAGCGTTTTGTCTGTGCCATACTGTAGTGAAGAACACCAGCATAATGAACCCTAACTGCTCGCTGACGGCACACTCTGTCCTTTTCCGTTTCTTCAACTGCCTATTGTTTTGGGGCTAGCTCCATTTGACGCTGTATTCACGCTGAACTAACACCGTGTGGCGCCCAGCTTCATGTGCACGACTAGGAAGGCACTGGCAACATGCTCCCGCACTTTTATTCATTTCCACTGATTTGTTAATATGTCATGTTACTTTTTCTATCTCGCCCTTATGGTTAGCAGAAAAGAGTACAACATCAAAAGAACATAAACAATAAATAAAAAATATCCTCCTTCTTTCAGACACGGACTTGCACTACAAAACTTCTTAAGACATGACTTATTACAGAAAAATGGCCTGTGGGATAACAACAATAGAACAGTACCTTTTGACAGTGCATATTGAAGATTTCAGATAAGCGTAATACTGGAGCCCCTCGAGCAATTTCAGTTAGTATCAGTTTTGTGTGGTGTGGGCCGTGCTGCGAGGTCGACAGCTCGCGCCCAGAGAGCTGAGCGCTTCCTTTGCCGGTTCGAGGGTCTTTAGCCTGTAGTAGGAAGGAAGAAGTGAAGTTAGCGAGGAGGAGGACATGGCCAAAGCTGGCGGGGAGTGGTAGTGGTGTCCAGCGGAGCGTACCTGCTTCTTGGGGAGCAAGTGGCCAGTGTAGCTGGCGCACGGAGTTTCTGGTGTTAGCGCTGTGAGCCGGCGTTTACTGTACAGGGCGGCTGGATTGTTGACGCGCCGCACTTACAAGGGAACCTCTCCATCGCACCCCCCTCAGATTTAGTTATAAGTTGGCACAGGGATAGGCCTTGAAAAACTGAACACAGATCAATCGAGAAAACAGGAAGAAGTTGTGTGGAACTATGAAGAAATAAGCAAAATTTACAAACTGAGTAGTCCATGCGCAAGGTATGCAACATCAAGGAACGTGTGAGCTTACGACCGCCGTGGTCCCGTGGTTAGCGTGAGCAGCTGCGGAACGAGAGGTCCTTAGTTCAAAACTTTTATCGAGTGAAAAGTTTAATTTTTTATTTTCAGACAATTATCAAAGTTCAGACACTCAGACTTCGCTCTCCAAAATTCCAGGACATGTTCAGATTTGCTTGGACATATGCAAGATTTGACGGTCTACACATGGAAATATTTGAAAACGTAAAAAACATATGTTTTGACAGAGCACAGGGAAAACTGTGCGACTGTGAAACTGTTGCATTCATTTTTTGCAGTTTATGTGACAAACTCTTATGTTTTCATCACTTTTTTGGGAGCGATTATCACATCCACAAGAAAACCTAAATCGGGCAAGGTAGAAGAATCTGTTTATCCATTCGCCAAGTGTGCAAGTTAGATGGGTCGACAACATATTCCTGTCATGTGACGCACATGCCGTCACCAGTGTCGGATAGAATATATCAGACGTGTTTTCCTGTGGAGGAATTGGTTGACCTATGACCTTGCGATCAAATGTTTTCGGTTTCTATTGGAGAGCCACGTCCTTTCGTCTACTAATCGCACGGTTTTGCGGTGTGGTCGCAAAACACAGACACTTAACTTATTACAGTGAACGGAGACGTCAATGAATGAACGGGCAGATCGTAACTTTGCGAAAATAAAGAAAGTAAAATTTTCACTCGAGGGAAGACTCGAACCAAGGACCTCACCCTCCACAGCTCCTCCCTCTAACCACGGGACCACGGCGCTTCCTAGCTTGCAGTGTCCTTGATGTTGCTTATCTTGCGCATGGACTACTCAGTTTGTATGTTTTGCTTATTTTTTCATAGTTCCACACAACTTCTTCCTGTTTTCTCGATTGATCTGGATTCAGCTTTTCAAGGCCTATCCCTGCGCTAACTTATAACTAAATCTGAGGGGGGTGCGATGGGGAGGTTCCCTTGTTTGTGATGCTACCACCGTCCTGGCTGCGCTAGTTCGCCTGTTTTCGGAGTTCCTCAGAAGTTAGCGCGATTCGGCTGCTCTAGTCGCTCGGAATGCCTTTATCGTGGAATTATTCCGGACACCGGGTAAATGTTTTCTTGGTTTTCCGGTCGAGGACTGACCCACGTCCTGCCTCCTTCTCTTTATGGGTCAGCGTCTTTTGTAATGTTCGACAGAAACTTCCCTAGGTTGCTTGCAGTTTGAAGCAGCTTGGCGCTGGCCCTCCGCTTGGTTTTCGACTTTATTTGTGCCGCGCTCCGGCATTTTACATTTAATTGATGATTATTTGAAGGAGCCGCTGGTATATGCTCAATTTCCTCCCGTACGGTTATTGGCTTGTCTGTTTAGAGTCTTTTCTTTTCTTATTTTAGCCCGATTTTAAGTAAAAGTTCTGACAGATTTCTTGTGATTTTAGATTCAAGGCTTTGCGGCATATGCTCAATTTAAGTTTCATCTTGCCACTGTGCTGAACTTAGGAGAGGGGATCCACTTTACTCAGTAGCAGTGACTGGGTTCTTGCAGTCAGTAGTATATCTACCTCCTTACTCTTCAGTGGATTAAGTGGAATATTTCATATGATACTGGAATACTGGTTTTACATTTAATTCTTGACTACTTCTGTGTTTATCCCCGCTCTGAATGTAATATCTTTCAGAGTATGGCCAAAAGCTTCAGTTTTGTTTTACCCTTTCACTGTTTCAGAGATGTTTGTTGCACATGTTTTAGCTGCCAATTTAATTCTCGTTTGCCTTGTTGGCGGCGGATGGGGCCTGTTGTATCATTACGGGGCTTGTGCTGCGATCTGACGTCGGGCTGGTCGATTGTAATTCGTTAATATTTAATATGTCTGATCTTTTGTAATCCTTTAAAAGTTTTGAAGTCCAGGGTGATCATAGATAGAGAGGTAAAAATTGACACACGTGCTTAGAATGACATGGGGCTTTATTAGAACAAAAAAAAAACAAAGTTCACAAAATGTCCGACAGATGGCGCTGGAAAGCAAAACTGCTACCGTGACGGGTGAGAGGTACGCCGATATGTTACAGAATCGCATCATCCCCAGCCTGGCTGATAAACACCTGCTGGAACCTACTTTGTTTATGCAGGCTGGCGCTCCACCCCATATTGCTAGACGCGTGAAAGATCTCTTGCGCGCGTCCTTTGGTGATGATCGTGTGCTCAGCCGCCACTTTCGTCATGCTTGGCCCCCCAGGTCCCCAGACCTCAGTCCGTGCGATTATTGGCTTTGGGGTTACCTGAAGTCGCAAGTATATCGTGATCGACCGACATCTCTAGGGATGCTGAAAGACAACATCCGACGCCAATGCTTCACTATAACTCAGGACATGCTTTACAGTGCTGTTCACAACATTATTCCTCCACTACAGCTATTGTTCAGGAATGATGGTGGACATATTGAGCATTTCCTGTAAACAACAAAATGGTTCAAATGGCTCTGAGCACTATGGGACTCAACTGCTGTGGTCATCAGTCCCCTAGAACTTAGAACTACTTAAACCTAACTAACCTAAGGACATCACATACATCCATGCCCGAGGCAGGATTCGAACCTGCGACCGTAGCAGTCGCACGGTTCCGGACTGCGCGCCTAGAACCGCGAGACCACCGCGGCCGGCTGTAAACAACATCATCTTTGCTTTGTCTTACTTTGTTATGCTAATTATTGGTATTCTTATCAGATGAAGCGCCATCTGTCGGACATTTTTTGAACGTTTGTATTTTTTTTTGGTTCTAATAAAACCCCATGTCATTCCAAGCATGTGTGTCAATTTGTACCTCTCTATCTACATTATTCCGTGATTTATTCAGTTTTCAATTTTATACTGACTTTTTGATCACCTGGGATATCTATATTTCTGGACATTTGATATTTGGAGTTCCATCATTTTTCTCAAATCTGATCTTTAATATTTTTTCTTTTTTTAGAATAGACAAGAAAACATGGGCGCTTGTACGTTTTTACTGTTTTGGATAAGAATTTCTTGTTAGTTGATAAATTTTTGGTGGAGATACTTAATGACAAGTGTTGTTCAATAGCTTTCCTCAGTCTTCCTCTAGGATCTGACTTGTCCTCTAACTATGGAGACGATCTTGTTGTCTATTCCATGGCGTGGGAAAGTATTGTGATAAAACACTACCAGTGCGCTTACAGGTGGCGTGTGTATTTCAAGGGGACGACAAGTAAAAGTTATCGAAGTTGGTGTGCGTTTTTTAAGGGATGACATGTTGAAATTATCGAAAATGATGAATATTGATATCATCCATAGATTTTTGTGTTGCCATGCGGGTTGGTGATTGATAACAATCATTATGATATGGTATCCCTAGAGGTAGGGTTGGCGGTAAATAAGTATGACAGTTTACATTATAATTTGTGTGTAATGTTAATAATCACATCGGTCAAAATGTTAGTGACCCCCAGTATAAATTACGGCAGCACTCCGTATAACCGTCACTAGCCTCGATAACGGTCTCAATTCGACGAGGTTTCCTCAGGCATATCACATCCAGCTGAAACTACTTATTGACGATCCGTAAAACTACCAAACTGTTTCAAACACTCTGTCATTTTTTGTGATATTATGATCGGGTAATTTAGTGGGTTAATCGAGGTGCGTCATGGTGTCTGAGTGATCACCAAACCAGCAATGAATGGGTGTAGCTCTGTGAATACTTGCGCTGTCATCGAGGAAGACGGGGTGTCTGCAGCATATTCAACGTGAAGATGTAGAAGAAATGGTAACACTTGGTCAGTACACACAACGGGTTATACATCTTATTGTGGTGGCATCTGGCTGGGACCTCACGATCCAACCACACCACACAAAAGAGTACTGGGATCCATCCCCCCCCCCCTCCCCCCTTCCCCAGTCAAGACGCCCCTTACTCAACCACAGCTCATCCTACCTGCGCCAGCCGCTGCAGCACCTGCTGCTGTTGCCGCCACTAGCTGCTTCTGGTTCAAATGGCTCTGAGCACTATGGGACTTAACTGCTGTGGTTATCAGTCCCCTACTTAAACCTAACTAACCTAAGGACATCACACACGTCAATGACCGAGGCAGGATTCGAACCTGCGACCGTAGCGGTCACGCGGTTCCAGACTGTAGCGCCTAGAACCGTACGGCCACTCCGGCCGGCCAGCTGCTTCTGGGCGCCACGTGATACTTCCCAGTATTCATCCGCCAGGCCGCCTTATAAGAACGCTGTCCAGCAGCTCGCCAGTGAATGCGAGTTCCAGTCTCGATGTCAGCACTCCACATCAGATGTTCCACGAGCTTATTCGTCAGAGAGCAGTGCACATCAGTGAAACCTACCTCACATACAGACTGTGCCAATGACAGCGTTTCTACAGAGTAACGGACTATGTGCTCATCTTGTCATTCGAGAACTGTTATTGTGTTCGTGGCAAATTTTCGAACGATGAGGTCGACCTTCTAGTTTCCTACATTCCGAAACCATTTCAGTTGCAACCCAGAAACAAACGTTTTTTTGTACTCTCGGCGCCAGTAATGAAATTCTATTGTCTTGGCTGTCTGGGCATAATTCTTGTCTTGTAGTGAGCATCACCACAACGGGCCACCAAACTAGGCCGACGGTGCATTTGATGCCTTGCATCGTTCGAAGAGAGGCAAAATTGTGACTTGTCAGCCATCACTAACATCAGCAGTCACCCATTGTTTCTGTGTTGTTATGCAAATTGGAGACGTGCAGCTTTATGTACTCTGCGCCCTTTTGCGAGGTACTCGATTGCTTATGTCTATTGCCTGCCGTTCCCTCCGCAGTGTCAGTTTGGAAACTGGATGACACATACTTGCAATCATTGAGAGCGGTAATTAGTTTCGCGAAACAAACCGATTGTCAATGATAAAACTGTGTCACTCGTCTCTGGTCACTGTTAGTTAGGACATATTCAGTACAACTGTTACATGCCGGCGAGTTGCTCACCACGTAGACACGTCTGCTACACCAGTAAATACGGCAGTTTCATTCAGGATGTGATGAATCACATGTACATCGACGATAGCTATCTTATGTCAGTCTTTCAGATCTCGAGGGTGGCCCATATAATTGTGCTGATTTCGTACACTGAAGAGCCAAAGAAACCGGTACACCTGCCTGATATCGTGTAGGGCCCCGAGAGCACGCAGAAGTGCCGAAACACGATGTGGCATGGACTCGACTAATGTCTGAAGTAGTGCTGGAGAGAACTGACAGCATGAATCCTGCGGGGCAGTCAATACATTCGTAAGAGTACGAGGGGTGGAGATCTCTTCTGAAGAGCACGTTGCAAGGTATCCCAGATATGCTCAATAATTTTCATGTCTGGGGGAGTTATGTGACCAACGGAAGTGTTTAAACTCAGAAGAGTGTTCCTGGAGCCACTCTGTAGCAATTCTGGACGTGTGGAGTGTGACATTGTCCTGTTGGAATTGCACAAGTCCGTCGGAATCCACAATGGACATGAATGCATGCAGGTGATCAGACATGATGCTTACTTACGTGTCACCTGTCAGAGTCGCATCTAGAGGTATCAGGGGTCCTATATCACTCCAACTGCACACGCTCCACACCATTACAGGGCCTCCACCAACATGAACAGTACCCTGATGACATGCAGAGTGCATGGATTCATGAGGTTGTCTCCATACCAATTCACGTCCATCCGCTCGATACAATATGAAACGAGACTCGTCCGACCAAGCAACATGTTTACAATCATCAACAGTCCAACGTCGGTGATGACGGGCCCAGGCGAGGCGTATAGCTTTGTCGTGCAGTCATCAAGGATACACGAGTGGGCCTTCGGCTCCGAAAGCCTATATCGATGTTGTTGCGTTGAATATCTCGGACGCTGGCACTGGCCCAGCGTTGAAATCTGCCGCAATTTGAGAAGAGTTGCACTTTTGTCACGTTGAACGGTTCTCTTCAGTCGTCATTGGTCCTGTTCTTGCAGCGATGTCGGAGATTTGAAGTCTTACTGTATTCCTGATATTGACGGTACACTCTTGAAATGTCGTACGGGAAAATCCCCATTTCATCGCTACCTCGGAGATGCTGTATCCCATCGCTCGTGCGCCGGCTGTAACACAACGGTCCAACTCATTTAAATCTTGATAGCCTGCCATTGTAGCAGCAGTAACCTTTCTAACAACGGCGCCGCAATAACCGATCTAACAACGGCGCCAGACACTTTTTGTCTTATGTGGGCGTTACCTACTGCATCCTGTTTACATATTTCTGTATTTTAATATGCATCCTTATAGCAATTTCTTTGGCGCTTCAGTGTGTAACGGACTGGCATGACTTATGACACCAGTGAAGGGACACGTTACCACCTGGTGCAAATTTTACACTACCTACAGAGCTCCAAGGAGAGCACTGCGTTCTTTTATGGGAGTGGCTAATATTTGTTTTAGTGGACTTACTTTCAAAAACTTGTAAATAAACTACATTTGCAGTTGGTAGATACAGATTTCCTACTTTTCTGCAACGAGAATAAGACTGAACTCAGTAAGTGTCCTAATAAATCAGTGTATAACTCTCAACAACCGTCTCGAACATGTTAATCACACTTTTGGACTGTCCAGTCTCATCTTTTTCCCAATGAAAGAGGAGGGAAAAAAGAAGCATATCAGAAATAGGTCAGTACCAAATAGGATGAGGATCTTAGCACATAACACGGAAAGAGAGACAGCGCTGCCCAGAAGATTCTACTTCTTCTTCTTCTTCTTCTTAACAGTCGCATTGGCCTGAAAGACCATACGCATTCTTTACATTCCTCCATCAATCATTTTTGTTCCTGGCCTTCGTGGTCCACTTCGTTTTCTCAGACCCATCGCCTCCATATCCCTTCTACCTTGTTCGTGGCTTTCCTCGACCCCTTCTGTCTTCCACGGATCCCAAAAGATAAATGAAATAAAAGAGGAGTGTTGTCAAAAAATATGTAATGAAGTACGTATTTGTAGAGCCAATACATTAGCTAATAAATCCTGGAAAATACTCAAAGCGATTGGGACGCAGAATAGAGATTGACTGGTATCAATATAATATGCGTGGATTCTTGGGTGAATTATTATCAGGAATTGTTGAGAGAAGATAGGGTCGAACATAAAAGCTGTAGAATATTGTAGCAGAAAAGTGAGGTGTCTAAGGAGGTACTAGCAATGAGCCACGATAAAGTAGTATGTGGGCTGAAATAAATGAAGGCTAGTAAAACTCTGGGACCAGCCAACATAAGTATTGAGCTTATAAAAGCTACACCCACAGTTCTTTCAGAGATAATGGCAATGGCCTTTGATAAGCGTTTAAAAGGTGATCAAATTCCTCATGAATCGAAAAAAACTTATATTACTTCCATACATAAAAAGTATGGCCGGACAGAACGTAAGAATTGCAAAGGGATTAGTTTCACGCCTTCAACGAACAAAATATACGGCAGACTCTTAAAGAAGCGGACAGAGAAACAGATAGTGAAGACAGAAAAGCAAAACGGGTTTCCACTTGGGCGCTCCTGTATTAACGAAACATTTGCTCTACTAAATTTGCAATCGATAATAGGAAGCGAGAAATGGCGACAGCTTTATTAAACTCGCACGCACACACACACACACACACACACGTTATGTAGGACGGTCAGAAACAGTCTGAGAAGCTTTTAAGGGTGCTGAAGGGTAACTTGTGCTGAGAAATAAATATTAAGAAAAAAATTAGATTCGTCGTACCGTTTCTGAATTAATTAGCATTGAAGTTAGCCAATCACGCCGTTGCGCGTGAATTCAAGCAGCTTGCCAGATACAATTAGCGTCAGTTTTTCTAATAGCATATATGATAGCATAAGAGACTGATCAGCCTTTGGCTTGGGTTCGATCCATACTGCCGTCCCATGTCCAGTTTTTGTATAGCTCTCTTGTTCGATTTTGGGAAAACAAATGAACACATTTGGAGAGAACATTGTGTTATGTTTCGTGTAAAATGGAGAAATGTCCACCAACAGGTGTCTGAATTCAACAACGATAGTATCGTGGGCAATAAGACTGTGATTTACCGTACCATATTAGTGTTAAAATTGTCAAGAACTCCGACAGCTATAATTCCACCTCCAGTTTATTGAAAATTTAGGAAATTACAGCTGCCGGTTTACTTGACATTTTAAAGTATATATCGGCTGTTGTCTCAGCTTGCAGTAAAGCACAAATGGATAAATCTAAGCTTGATATTAATGGCAGCATGTGTCGGGATCCCACGACTATCTAGCGAATACGTAATCCATGGATTCAAGATGATCTTACTCAACGCCATGCAAAACTTCTATGGCCGTAATGTACAGATGTACTGTTCGCTCGACCATGATGTTCCGCACAGTCGCCGGCCGAAGTGGCCGTGCGGTTAAAGGCGCTGCAGTCTGGAACCGCAAGACCGCTACGGTCGCAGGTTCGAATCCTGCCTCGGGCATGGATGTTTGTGATGTCCTTAGGTTAGTTAGGTTTAACTAGTTCTAAGTTCTAGGGGACTAATGACCTCAGCAGTTGAGTCCCATAGTGCTCAGAGCCATTTGAACCATTTTTTCCGCACAGTCACGCCACGTAACTTCCATCAGGAAGGGGCTTGTTTGCAGGAAGACAAGTATCCTAACGGTTAATACGACGATGCCTGGAGAATCACAGTGCGTCAGGCCGGCGACCATTATTGCACACTGCCCTGACGCTGCAGCAGAGCGAGGCGCGCTGACAGTGGTGCCCCAGTGACAGAACTGGACCGTACAGTGGCACCACACCGTCTTCATAGGAGAATCCTATTTCTGCCCACAGCGTCACGATGCAGCATGAACATATCGGTGTTTGCAGGCTCTGAGCAGAACTAACGGATCCAGATTGCAGTCGTCATTGTTATGGGAATACAGCCCCTCGCGTGGTGGTATGCAGTGGGCACTGGGTACACAAGACGATCATCCTTGGTTCACATAACTGATACGTAGGATAGCAACCATAACATGTCTGAAGTGTTAAGACCTTGGTTGTGCCTTATCATCGAGGTCTCTGCAACTTTATCTTTCAACAAGATAATGTCTCACATTGCCTCTGCTATCCCGGCCTGTCTCGATGCCGAGAGTGTTCCACTGACACCCTGGTGAGTACGTTGTCCAGCTGCCGAGTAACTGGCCCACAACCACTCGCCAGCTACTACGGCTCATGATTTCTGGCATGGAGCTGAAACAGCTTGGTCTGAAATACTCGCATCCGTCAATTTAACCCCCGGCGGGATTGGACTCATTGTTGCTGCCAGAGGTGGCAGCACTGTGTACCTAGTTTCCCATTCTAAAGCTAAGGCTCCTCTGTTGGCCATGTCAGACTGTTCGTTATCGACCACCCTCCACAGCTTCCCCGGACGTTATCAACTTTCCAGACCTTGGAGTCTTTACTTCTCGCTCAAGCAGATCCTCAGCTGGCATCACGAGGTTCAGTGCTCCATGTTCCAGTCCTCCCACCAAGCACCGTGGAAGTACCAAGTACCCTACCGGGAATCGAACCCGGATCCAATGCATAGTCAGACACGCAGACCGTTCAGCTGCAAAGGCAGACAATTTCGTGCCTTCTATATCCATAAACTCCTCAAGAATATCATCATATATTCTTCGCACTACACCGTATAGGTACAATATATAAAATTTCATAATTTGCTATCCTTCCTGTCGCTCCATATTTAATGGCCAACACTAGATTTGCGACTGTATACACATTAACTATACGTGGAAGAATCATGGAGATACTAGAAGGTATCAGATAGATTATATAAGGGTAAGACAGAGATTTAGGAACCAGGTTTTAAATTGTAAGACATTTCCAGGTGCAGATGTGAACTCTGACCACAATCTGTTGGTTATGAACTATAGATTAAAACTGAAGAAACTGCAGAAAGGTGAGAATTTAAGGAGATGGGACCTGGATAAACTGACTAATCCAGAGGCTGTACAGAGTTTCAAGGAGAGCATAATGGAACAATTGACTCGAATGGGGGAAAGAAATACAGTAGAAGAAGAATGGGTAGCTCTGAGGGATAAAGTAGTGCACACAACAGAGGATCAAGTAAGTAAAAAGACGAGGGCTAGTAGAAATCCTTGAGTAACAGAAGAAATATTGAATTTAATTGATGAAAGAAGAAAACATAATAATGCAGTAAATGAAGCAGGCAAAAAGGAATATAAACGTCTCAAAAATGAGATCGACAGGAAGTGCAAAATGGGTAAGCAGGAATGGCTAGAGGAAAAATGTAATGATGTAGAGGCGTATCTCACTAGGGGTATGATAGATACTGCCTACATGAAAATTAAAGAGACCTTTTGAGAAAAGAGAAACACTTTTATGAATATCAAGAGCTCAGATGGCAACCCAGTTCTAAGCAAAGAAGGGAAAACAGAAAGGTGGAAGGAGTATATAGAGTGTCTATACAAGGGCGATGTACTTGAGGACAATATTATGGAAATGGAACAGGATGTAGATGAAGATGAAATGGGAGATACGATACTGCGTGAAGAGTTTGACAGACCACTGAGCGAAAGGCTATTTACAATTTGTACAGAAACCAGACGGCAGTTATAAGAGTCGAGGGACATGAAAGGGAAGCAGTGGTTGGGAAGGGAGTGAGACAGGGTTGTAGTCTCTCCCCGATGTTATTTAATCTGTATATTGAGCAAGCAGTAAAGGAATCAAAAGAAAAATTCAGAGTACGTATTAAAATCCATGGAGAAGAAATAAAAAGTTTGAGGTTCGCCGATGACATTGTAATCCTGTCAGAGACAGCACAGGACTTGGAAAAGCAGTTGAACGGAATGGACAGTGTCTTGAAAGGAGGATATAAGATGATCATCAACAAAAGCAAAAAGAGGATAATGGAATCTAGTCGAATTAAGTCGGGTGATGCTGAGGGAATTAGATTAGGAAATGAGACACTTAAAGTAGTAAAGGAGTTTTGCTATTTGGGGAGCAAAATAACTGATGATGTGCGAAGTAGAGAGGATATAAAATGTAGACTGGCAATGGCAAGGAAAGCGTTTCTGAAGAAGAGAAATTTGTTAACATCGAGTATAGATTTAAGTGTCAGGAAGTCGTTTCTGAAATTATTTGTATGGAGTGTAGCGATGTATGGAAGTGAAACATGGACGATAAATAGTTTGGACAAGAAGGGAATAGAAGCTTTCGAAATGTGGTGCTACAGAAGAACGCCGAAGATTAGATAGGTAGATCGCATAACTAATGAGGATGTACTGAATAGAATTGAGGAGAAGAGGAGTTTGGGGCACAACTTGACAAGAAGAAGGGACCGGTTGGAAGGAAATGTTATGAGGCATCAAGGGATCACAAATTTAGCATTGGAGGGCAGCGTGGAGGGTAAAAATCGTAGAGGGAGACCAAGAGATGAATACACTAAGCAGATTCAGAAGGATGTAGGTTGCAGTAAGTATTGGGAGATGAAGAAGCTTGCACAGGATAGAGGTGCATGGAGAGCTGCATCAAACCAGTCCCAGGACTGAAGACCACAACAACAACAACACAGTAACTTGGCAAAGAAAGTTGCGCTAAAGGCGGAAATGGTGGAGCAGTGACATTTTCGGTGTGGTCGACATTTCCACAGAGTTGTGTAGGAAGTGTCTCGGCCGTCGGTATTGACGGGTGAGGGCAGAGCAGGGCAGGCGCCGGCTGTTGGCAGGCGCGCCGCGTCACGGCCGGCCGAGTGCCCCGGACGTGAGCCGCATCGCGCCGGCACCTGTTGCGGCGCGCCACCAGCCAGACAGGTTCGCGCCCTGCGCCACCGCCCCTGTCGTGAGGCGGGCCACACCTGCCAAGGTCGCCTGTCGCACGGGACGCTACCGGCGCCCACCGTAAACGGCCAGAGTCGTCTCTGCTGCAGAGAGCGTGGAGCTCCTCTGGCGGATACAGCTTTTAGGTTAAGTATCTAAACGCACGTTCTAAAATATCAGTAACCCATCCACTCCTTTCATTAAACTATCGAACACTCACGTATAAAACAAATGAGTTAACGTGTTAAATACGACGGACATTCAATAACACATTTTTTTCTCGAAGCAGGTAAGTTTTTTTCACGATTTCATACACCATATTGTTCCTATTCTTCTTGCTACAAATTCCAATTTTTCAACATAATCTCCGTTCAGTGTGACGACTTTACGCCACATTACTAGGAGTCCAGTATGCCGGCACGGGACAACTCTACTGGTTGATATCCGAATCGGCGTCTTACTGCATCAGTCCCCATTATACAGGTACTGCTTCTCTCGGAATGCATTCTTCATTGGGCCGAACATAGTAAAGCCGGAAGGTACGAGATTCGCGCTGTAGGACGGATGCGAAAGAACAGTCCAGTGAAGTTTTGTGAGGTCTTCTCGGGTGCGCAAACTTACGTGACGCTTTGCATTGCATTTCTGTGGCGACGAACTCGCTGAAGCTGTTTCCTCAGTTTCCCATGGGACATCAAACAGAATAACCCCCTCAGCGTCTCAGAAGATCGTCGTCATCACTTTGCCGGCTGATAGTGCGGCTTTGAACGTTTTATTCGAAGGAGAGGTGGTGTGGCGCCACTACGCATCACTCCACTCGGCGTATTTAACGTTAAGCGTGTAAGCAAGAAAGTGTTTAGTAAAGGTTTTAAATTACGTATAAAGTTTGTTGGAAGTCGCTAAGTGGTGTCATGATCAAACACCTGTGAACACAGTTAGGGTAATTTGGGCATCTTTAAGCAATAGACAGTTTTTGACGCACGTTAACGTTTATCACGCCATATCCCCTCAACTATTGTGGCGGTTTCCGGTGATAAAGGGTGGCAGTGTGGCGCTGGTGTGCAAGGCTCACACTCCCGCTTGGCTATTGAACTTACTTGGAGCTGCTTCGCCGATCTTCTTTCTAAGATAGCCGGCTGCGATGTCCTGCACAACTTCTTCTCCGAAGATAAGTTGCTACTTTTGGAGGAATTTTTTATACTTTTAAAATACACTCCTGGAAATTGAAATAAGAACACCGTGAATTCATTGTCCCAGGAAGGGGAAACTTTATTGACACATTCCTGGGGTCAGATACATCACATGATCACACTGACAGAACCACAGGCACATAGACACAGGCAACAGAGCATGCACAATGTCGGCACTAGTACAGTGTATATCCACCTTTCGCAGCAATGCAGGCTGCTATTCTCCCATGGAGACGATCGTAGAGATGCTGGATGTAGTCCTGTGGAACGGCTTGCCATGCCATTTCCACCTGGCGCCTCAGTTGGACCAGCGTTCGTGCTGGACGTGCAGACCGCGTGAGACGACGCTTCATCCAGTCCCAAACATGTTCAATGGGGGACAGATCCGGAGATCTTGCTGGCCAGGGTAGTTGACTTACACCTTCTAGAGCACGTTGGATGGCACGGGGTACATGCGGACGTGCATTGTCCTGTTGGAACAGCAAGTTCCCTTGCCGGTCTAGGAATGGTAGAACGATGGGTTCGATGACGGTTTGGATGTACCGTGCACTATTCAGTGTCCCCTCGACGATCACCAGTGGTGTACGGCCAGTGTAGGAGATCGCTCCCCACACCATGATGCCGGGTGTTGGCCCTGTGTGCCTCGGTCGTATGCAGTCCTGATTGTGGCGCTCACCTGCACGGCGCCAAACACGCATACGACCGTCATTGGCACCAAGGCAGAAGCGACTCTCATCGCTGAAGACGACACGTCTCCATTCGTCCCTCCATTCACGCCTGTCGCGACACCACTGGAGGCGGGCTGCACGATGTTGGGGCGTGAGCGGAAGACGGCCTAACGGTGTGCGGGACCGTAGCCCAGCTTCATGGAGACGGTTGCGAATGGTCCTCGCCGATACCCCAGGAGCAACTGTGTCCCTAATTTGCTGGGAAGTGGCGGTGCGGTCCCCTACGGCACTGCGTAGGATCCTACGGTCTTGGCGTGCATCCGTGCGTCGCTGCGGTCCGGTCCCAGGTCGACGGGCACGTGCACCTTCCGCCGACCACTGGCGACAACATCGATGTACTGTGGAGACCTCACGCCCCACGTGTTGAGCAATTCGGCGGTACGTCCACCCGGCCTCCCGCATGCCCACTATACGCCCTCGCTCAAAGTCCGTCAACTGCACATACGGTTCACGTCCACGCTGTCGCGGCATGCTACCAGTGTTAAAGACTGCGATGGAGCTCCATATGCCACGGCAAACTGGCTGACACAGACGGCGGCGGTGCACAAATGCTGCGCAGCTAGCGCCATTCGACGGCCAACACCGCGGTTCCTGGTGTGTCCGCTGTGCCGTGCGTGTGATCATTGCTTGTACAGCCCTCTCGCAGTGTCCGGTGCAAGTATGGTGGGTCTGACACACCGGTGTCAATGTGTTCTTTTTTTCCATTTCCAGGAGTGTAATTCCGTACACTCAAGAATTCTTTGAACTCAATATCACTGTATTTTCATCACACTTAACAGTTTTCAAACAACTAAAACATTTTTCGTAAGCTCGACACCTCCCGGTCGGTCAGAGAATATCACATTCATTTCTTCATAAATACAGTCTACAAATCTCTCCAAGTTTAACAAGACAACTGTCCAGACCTTACGAAAGTAAGTGAATGAATAAGCAATTGTCCCTTCTCTTCTTTCTACAACATTCAAATGTTCACACAAGAATATTTGATGTACGGAGTACGCCGAGTTTATTCCTTGAGCTGGGCGTGTAACTTCTTAGGCGTGCTCGGCGACTACCTGCCCGCGCCGATCATCCGTCCGTCCTGTACACACATAATTGTGGTGCAGTAGACACAGTTCTACTTTAGCACACTCATCTCTAACACAATGCGTGTTCGGGACGGTGGAACTACGAGCGTCTCTAGAACTTACCCCGATATTCTCAAGGCACTACACTATGCGTCGAACAGTGACGTAATTTTGCAGATACATTCAGTGACACATACGCATATCGCCAACAAAACATGTTTTTAATAGAATTAGTAATACAGAAGTAATAAATCGAAACTTTATGCCTGATACTGAATCTTTACTGCAACAACAGCGAAAATGTAGTAAGCGATAAACTTTTTCAAAAATGGTTCAAATGGTTCTGAGCACTATGGGACTTAACATCTCAGGTCATCAGTCCCCTATAACTTAGAACTACTTAAACCTAACTAACCTAAGGACATCACACACATCCATGCCCGAGGCAGGATTCGAACCTGCGACCGTAGCGGTCGCGCGGTTCCAGACTGAAGCGCCTAGAACCGCTCGGCCACCAACGGCCGCCTAAACTTTTTCCTCTCATCATTTTGTGGAGAGGTCTGCCAGAAACAGTTTCGTAAGGGTTTGAAATTATGTGTAAAGATTGTTGAAAGTAATGTTAAGACATCTTATTCTCTAAAATTGAATGAATATACGAGAGGCGTTCAGTAAATAACGGAACACATTTTATTTCTCGGCCTATTTCGGTTGAAACAACACGGAATTTGTTGTGGGACATCTACACCTACATCTGCGTCTACATCTACGTGCATACTCTGTAGATCACACTTAAGTGCCTGGCAGAGCATTCGTCGAACTACCTTCACAGTAATTATCTATTATTCCACTCTCGAACAAAGCGCGGAAAAAACTAACACTTATATATTTCCGTGCCACCTCTGATTCCCCTTATTGTATTATGATGATCGTTTTTCTCTATGCATGTCGGCGACAACAAAGTAGTTTCGCATTCGGAGGAAAAAGTTGGTGATTGAAATTTCACGCGAACATTCCGCCGCAACGAAAAACGCCTCCTACTTCGCGATAATACAAAACTGGCTGCTCTTCTTCGAGCTTTCTCGATGTAATCTGTTAATCCTATCTGGTAAGGATCCTAGACCGCGCAGCAGTATTCCAGAAGGGGACGGACAAGTGTATGTTGGCAGTCTCTTTAGTAGATCTGTTACATTTTCTAAGGATTCGGCCAATAAAACGCATATTGGTTTGCCTTCTCCAAAACATTTTTATGTGTACTTTCTAATGAAATTGTTCGTAATTGTAATTCCTAGTTATTTAGTTGAATCTACGGCCTTTAGATTAGAGTGATTTATCGTGAACCGAAGTTTAAGTGACTCCTTTCAGCACTCATGTGGGTGTCCTCACATTTTTCTTTATTTAGGGTCAACGGCCATTTTTTTTCTAAATCGTTTTGCAATTTTTTAAGCTTCTGATCACTTTACTAGACGATAAATGACAGCATCATCTGCAAAAAACGTCAGACGGCTGCTGAGATTGTTTCCTGAATCGTTTATGTGGATAAGGAACAGCAGAGGTCTCATAACACTACCTCGGGGAACGCCAGAAATCATTTCTGTTTTACTCGATATCTTTCGTCAGTTACTACGAACTGTGACCTCTCTGACGGAAATTACGAATCCAGTTAAATAACTGAGACGATATTCCATAAGCACGCAATTTGACTACAAGCTGCTTGTGTGGTACAGTGTCAAATGCCTTCTGTAAATTTTGAAATACGGAATCAATTTGAAATCCCTTGTCAACAGCACTCAATACATCGTGTGTATAAAGAGCTAATTATGTTTCACAAGGACGATGTTTTCTAAATACTTGTTGACTGTGTGACAAGATACCGTTCAAAAATCAAATGGCTCTAAGCACTATGGGACTTAGCATTTGAGGTCATCAGTCCGCTAGACTTAGAGCTAAGTAAACCTAACTAACCTAAGGACATCACATACACATGCCCGAGGCAGGATTCGAACCTGCGACCGTAGCAGCCACGTGGTTCCGGACAGAAAGGCCTAGAACCGCTCTGCCACCGCTGCCGGCAGATACTGTTCTCTTCGAGGTAATTCATCATGTTCGAATGCAATGTATGTTCCAAAACCCTGCTGCATATCGACGTTAACGATATGGGCTTGTAATTTAGAGGATTACTCCTACTACCTTTCTCGAATATTGGTGTGACCTGTGCAACTTTCCAATCGTTTGGTACGGATCTTTCGTCGAGCGAGCAGTTGTATATGATAGTTAAGTATGGAACTATTGCATCAGCATACTCTGAAAGGAATCTCATTGGTATACATCGTGGAATATTCCCACTTCAGCCCCTACAGATTCATGAATTTCCGATATGTGGCGGGCCTGTACGCATCCTGCAAAGGGGCGTTTGTAACGGAGATGTGTTGCAAGCAGTGAACTGTCTTTGAGTTCCTTTTGGCGGAAAACCAGAGCATCGCATATTCATAGGCGCTTGCAGAATGTCTACGTAGATATATCTATGAATAAAAGCAAGATGAGTCCTGGGGCGAGGCGTCTGCCATCATCGCAAGGAAGCGCAAACCCGTCCGACTTCCCACATGTTCGTCACCATAGAAATGCAAACGAACTTCTCCTTCTCCATGATGACGCCAGGCCTCTCACAAGTCTGCGCACCCGAAAGAAGCTCACAAAACTTCGTTGTGCTGTTCTTTCTTGTCCACCCTACAGCCTGGATCTCGCACCTTGTGACTTCCATCTGCTTCACCCAATGAACGATGCACTCAGCAGGACGCTCTACATGGATGGGAGGAAGGTTATTGATGAAGCATGACGTTAGCTCCGACATCGACCAGTAAAGGGGTTTCGTGCCGACGTAAAGACATTCCCGATACGGTGGCATAAGGCCGCCAAATTGAACATATATTATGTTGAAAAATAGGGTTTTGTAGCCAAAAGAGTGGGGAATTATATGCTGTATTAGAATCCTGAAAAAAACCAACCTACTTTCGAGAAAATGTGTTTAATTACTTATTGAACGCCATTAGTAGTCTGGGAAGTTTCACCTTCATGAGTTACGCCCGAAGACACATTGTGGATATCAGAACGATCCGCATTGGTTGTGTAGGCCGATAGTCAGATCGCTCCCCGTGGGCTTATATGCATTTAGTGTAAAAGGTGTTGCACAGTGGATAACTAATGGGACAGGCGTGACTCTAACAAACATCAGACATAGATGTTGTACATCGTAAAAGACAACAAATCGGGTGATTATCTAAATGTGAAATGAAAAAGTGATCCACATTAATGCCTATAGGTCATGAAGTTTCCTGCTGCCGTACATGAATGACAAATTGTTGTAGCTCCTGTTCAACCATAAGAAAGGAAGAGCATTAGAAAATTAACATTTTTGACGTCGGACAGTAATAATCTAACCCTTGAATGTCCCAGAAAGGACTGGATAGTTTGAGTGAATGAGACAAGACGTAATCTACACGCGAATCATGGAAAGATGAATCCACAGTGATCACACAGTGATTCTTCGAATTCACCATAAGAATGTAAACTACACATGCAACTGATTGAGTCGTGAATGAGCCTCCAGTCACTCGTAGAAAGTACTGGATTCGCAAAACGTGCTTAATCCTAACAACAGGCACATAGTAATTCTCACAATTTGCTCGGAAAAGCTGCGATTTCTCACGGTGTTCAGCTCTCAGTTGTGCAAAGCATAGCGAGCGCCGAAGTCTGCCTCGCACTGCGTCACATGAGCTCTCTATTGGATCTTCAGGTGAATTCTTTAGACCAAGTGCTTTACTAACGAACCCCAGAAGAAATCTTCTCCACCGCGTCCCGAGCCAAAGTACCTCTTACTCCGATACATTCTTTCGCCACTCTAAATGTCCACGCAAGTCCCTTCCGCTAAAAAAAAGGCTCTGCAAAATGTTGGCCGATCATTATTTAACTAATAAGACAATTATCTCCCTTCCCTTATACCGATATACGCAAGTCTTAAATAATTATGAGTTATTCTCCCTCTCCACAGCAAAATTTTTTACTTCAACCAAAACTGTCCTCTTCATGCCCATATTTCTGGAATCCTGGCCGGCCGGAGTGGCCGTGTGGTTCTAGGCGCTACCGTCTGGAACAGAGCGACTGCTACGGTCGCAGGTTCGAATCCTGCCTCGGACATGGATGTGTGTGATGTCCTTAGGTTAGTTAGGTTTAATTAGTTCTAAGTTCTAGGCGACTGATGACCTCAGAAGTTAAGTCGCATAGTGCACAGAGCCATTTGAACCATTTGGAATCCTGACTTTCCTACATTGCTATTTTTTAGACTAGTCAATGACGAGCCCGTCGCATAAGGTTTTAGGCCAGATGCTATACATGCCGCGGAAAAGTAGCGCCTAAAAGTGAGCTCATCCCATTGAAAACAGAAAAGAATCCCTGTCCACAATGCAGGTCTGTTACCTCTTACGGAATGCCGACACCTTTATATGTCACTGACTTCCTCCGCCCACATTGCTCTCGAAGGTCGACTCCTCGGTTCAAAGTAAGCTTTATCTGAAGTATGTTTTGGCACTGTTTGTAAAAACTGAGTCCCTTCATGTGTGCAGGTGTTCATCAGGCAACATTATACGATTACTATTAATGTAACCCTGGATCCCATATGACACAGGGCAAATTATGCGAAAAATTGGAGCAATGGGACTCGCAGACGCCAGCACTGACAATGGCTGGATCGCTGGTCACTACCTGCCGTGAGTGGTCAGCCCATTTCAACCCTTCGCTCCTTCCTCTGAAAGATGGGCCACAGCCGTCAGTGGGGTTGGTCTGAACACCTAGTCACTGGCCTGGGCCACTGCACCCAACTTGGCTCATCAATCACTCAACTAAACTACAGAAAAAATAAGAAGCAAAGCAGCTCCTAGGGAAGGGAAGGAATTAATCTAAAAAGAAACTGCTTATTATTGGCCATCATTAGCTTTAATAATTACAAGTATTAATTATTTTATCAGTTGATAGGATTAGAGTTTACATAGTATTGATTTTAAATGATATATTTAGATTAAAGTTCAGTCTTGATCACGTTATGTCTGTTTTAATGAGTAACCGGTTTCGGTTTTTTCTATAAAACCATCTTCAGACCCATTGGCTCCTTTGGGCTGGTAGGTGGAGCTCTCCTTGCTGCTGTGCAGTCAACTGCAGTTGACTGCACAGCAGTAAGGAGAGCTCCACCTACCAGCCCAAAGGAGCCAATGGGTCTGAAGATGGTTTTATAGAAAAAACCGAAACCGGTTACTCATTAAAACAGACATAACGTGGTCAAGACTGAACTTTAATCTAAATATAACAATTAATTGATCACTGTATTCCAGAAATGTTTACCAAAATTGTGCAAAGTTTGTCTAGTCAGGCAATTGGAAATTACGATCAGTTGACTGCACAGCAGCAAGGAGAGCTCCACCTACCAGCCCAAAGGAGCCAATGGGTCTGAAGATGGTTTTATAGAAAAAACCGAAACCGGTTACTCATTAAAACAGACATAACGTGATCAAGACTGAACTTTAATCTAAATATAACAATTAATTGATCACTGTATTCCAGAAATGTTTACCAAAATTGTGATTTTAAATGAATTGTGTATAACATATGAGACCTTCAAGTCCTGTAATGGAATCAAAAAAATGGCTCTGAGCACTATGGGACTCAACTTCTGAGGTCGTTAGTCCCCTAGAACTTAGAACTAGTTATACCTAACTAACCTAAGGACATCACAAACATCCACGCCCGAGGCAGGATTCGAACCTGCGACCGTAGCGGTCTTGCGGTTCCAGACTGCAGCGCCTTTAACCGCACGGCCACTTCGGCCGGCCCGTAATGGGATCAAAAAATGGTTCAAATGGCTCTGAGCACTATGTGACTTAACATCTTAGGTCATCAGTCCCCTAGAACTTAGAACTACTTAAACCTAACTAACCTGAGGACACCACACACATCCATGCCCGAGGCAGGATTCGAACCTGCGACCGTAGCAGTCCCGCGGATCCGGACTGTAGCGCCTAGAACCGCACGGCCACCGCGGCCGGCGTAATGGGATCACATGTATCATTATACAGTGCTTCTAACTGTAATACTCTTCTTATTGTGTTGAACTTATTGTATAAGATTATAGCTCTTTAGATTATGACAACATTTAAAATTTCCAATTCAGTCAATAATTATAAAATACTCACAATAAATTTGTTGCTGCTCATGGAAGCTCTTAGACAGGTGACTTGCACCTTGGACCACACTCCATGAACCATGGACCGGATTAGCCATTTTGTGACATATATGTGACCTGCGGACGTACCATAAAAGTTTTTAAAGATAAATTTGTATCTGGGTACAGGTACAATATCTGGGCACAATTATCAACACGATGAGTAGTAATTAAGTTGTAATTGTAAACTTAAAAATATAAAGTAACGTAATTATGCCGGCTGGTGTAGCCGTGCGGTTCTTAGGTTAATTAGGTTTAATTAGTTCTACGTTCTAGGCGACTGATGACCTCAGAAGTTAAGTCGCATAGTGCTCAGAGCCATTTGAACCATTTTTTAAACGTAATTATTTTTTTGTTTATTTGCAGGTACAAGTTGCAGTCTTGCAACGGATTAAAATCTCCGCGCCAATGTATCCTAGCACGCAGCTAGGGGAGCCAAAACAACCGAAATAGTAAGGAAATGATGCACATATGTAAGGCAGATCCAAATGTACCTAGCCGCCTAATCCGCAGCTACAATCAGTTGGTTTATCACTGAGGCCGAACGTTGGCTAAGGTGATACTGAATGTGGCCTTTTTTCTTCTTCTTCTTTCCTCGGATGGAAAAACCGTCGCATACAAGGCATTTCCACAGTTGCGACGAGCTGATATTCGAGCTGGAACATTACCTGAACAGCCACAATGCAAATTTGAGAAATGTGTCAGCCAGGTTATCCACCAGAGATAGCGAGTCACATTGAGAAGAACCACACACAATGGCTAAGAGTCGGCAGGGATTCTCTGAAGCTCTGAGGCGCCGCCGACCGAATTTCGCAACAAGGAAGGTTCGTGCAACGACCACTTGCGAAAACGTTTTATGAGATGGAGTGAGGGGGAACCTTAGCAGAAAGCGCTGTTCTCGGCCGCAAGCTGGCACGACTTTTGAGATGCACACTGGAAGGTAGTACCAGGAAGGTGAAAAGAAAGTCCCAAAGTCTTTGAAAATAGTGGGACGCCGCTGAATGCGCAGCTCTTGCACAAAAACATTGTTTAATAATCTAAGAGGGACGAGTTGGTTCACATTGAATTTTTCCCCACAGTGACAGAGAGTATGGTAATGGTGGAAGAATGCCCCCTTATTAGCTGAAGAATGATATAAGAAGAGCGAGGAAACCATTAGAAAAATTTCGCTAGTTAAACAGCTTAAACGAACTCTACGGAAGGAGGCCTGTGTTCTCAGAGAAGCCTTTTCAGTAGTCGGAGCTCGCAAGAATTAGAGACAACCCAATAAGAGCTATCTTGTAACGGGGCTTCCTTGATGGTCGCCGTCGCACAGTAACTAGACAATTCATCTGACGCTTCTCACCTCGTTGTCGTCTCAAGGAGCTTCTCCGCAGATCTTCAACCAACGTCGCCAACTTAGAAGAAAGGACGATGGCACTACCACGCAATTCTGCCACCCACAGCTACACTACGGTGAGACTGAGCCGCTTCGGTGTCAGAATAGGGAAATTCAAATCAATTACATCTTAGAATTTCACTCTAAAAATTTATATTGCAAGTCATGAAAAGTTTGCTTTCAAATCCCACAATAGGTGCGAGGCACTATCTTCCACAATTCTGTGTTGCCTCCAGCAGCGCTATGCTTTACTAACTCATTTCACATCGATCACTTAGTGCTTGCATGATCTTTTTTCTACATTTCCACCAACCTCTGCGTCAGATTAACAGATTTGCGTTTGCACACGTTGCCTTATCAAGATGTTGCCACAGAATGCCTTTATGAAATATCATTGAGAGTTAAGCCTTTTTGTCATAATTGTCGAAAAGATAAATTAACCAAATGATTGTTGATACAATTTCATTCATTTAAAACCATCTACAGCTGGACCATACAATTTAAACAAACCCATTTTCTAGCTAGGCAGCCACTTACCCCTAGGCAAAAAATCAGGAAAGATCCAACATGAACAGCAGCAGGACTTCAGACCCTCGCCATATTGGATGCCAACCTTGCTTGTAATTTGCCCCACTTTGCGACATCAACATCACACAGCAGGAAACAGGATGCTCTGACAGGTCTGAGGAGCCATCTGCCACTACTTAAGCAGCACCATGGCACGATGACAGGTTACATCGGATACGCCAGTGCCAAGTAATAAGGTCAAATAGGGTCAAATATCCCAGAAATAAGCTAATGATATCTCTTGCCACTGATTCTTTCACGTAACCGAAGTTTGAGGACACCCAGCCACTTCAGGAAAAAAAAACATTAAGTGATAAGGGTGACGGTGGCTTACAGTAGCAGCTGAAACCTTGGTAACATCGTTACGGATGATTTGTGCACATACTCTGAAGAATTTTCTTGAAATAAAATTTTTATTTAATTCTTATGTAAAATAAGTAGTTATTAATTAATATATACAAATTTCACACTGTATAGCACTCTAACCAAAACATTTACGTATCAAACTCAATGCGATTTTTCTTGGTTCGTATGACAATGTTATTGCTTGTAAGTATTCATAAATATGTTAATCTGCAAGTCGAGGTAATCACTGTAAAAGTAATGAAAGACACAAGTTTATAAAACCAAATAACAACTTTATGCTTTTTCTAGAACAAAAATTTATATCTGTCAACTTCGTCACAGAAATTCTCATCTCATACACTGAAATTTAGGAGACCATCCTTCTGAAGATCCAAAATTACTAGCAATTTCTCTCCTGTCCTTTTGAACAAAAACTCTGTAATATATACAGCTCTTCAAGTTGTTACATTTATGTGTAAAGTGAAAGGATTATTGAAATAGATGACCGTGGCTCAACTGCACTAAACTGTTGCAGTCGTTTTACAGAATGACCTTGAAGCTATTAAAGGTTAATAAGACATTATGTTAAGCCAGTTTTTAAGTCAGGTATCTTTTTTTCATACTTGGAAAATGCACATGTAAATTCATCCACAGCAGTGATATTCAAAAAGCCGGTTTAACTTTAAACGAATTAACAAAAAAAAAATGGTTCAAATGGCTCTGAGCACTATGGGACTTAACATCTGAGGTCATCAGTCCCCTAGAACTTAGAACTACTTAAACCTAACTAACCTAAGGACATCACACACATCCATGCCCGAGGCAGGATTCGAACCTGCGACCGTAGCGGTCGCGCGGATCCAGACTGAAGCGGCTAGAACCGCTCGGCCACGCCGGTCGGCAAACGAATTAACACCTTCGACATTACAGCTATCAAATTGTATTTCCCCTGCAGTTTCAAAATCATACTTTCAATATTTCTGTTATAGTTGTGATCAAATCCTAACACGTCGTCCAGAAACAGTCCAACAGAAGAACAAAATTTTAATTTTTTGTATCCAGATAATTGATACTTCCGCGGTCAGCTATAAATTTTGCAAGAAAGTTGTCTGTGCTGAGAATTTGTAACTTACTTCAGCATCCGGAGTGAGATAAGTATCTTGTATCAGCCCCTTACACTCTCAGATACGTAGGCCATATTCACATTATGCTATAGCAAGATTACTTGTGGTATTCAACGTTTGAATTCTGAGGAATTATCGGTTAACTACGACAGAAATGCAACTTGATTTATTGCTTTCATTAGTATATTTTCGTCACAGAATCCCATTTTATGTGTCACTAAACAGCGGCTTAAGAGCAAAGTAACCTGTCTGTGGATATTCACAGAGGGTATAATAGGGAGAATGATCCCGACATAAAAAACAAGAGAGAGTTTGGACTAGATAACAATCCACGGATGTTCACACCCAAAAAATGTCGGGTGGAAATGACGAAAGCTCGCTCTGACAGTTGCCACCCGTATACTCCCGTACAGTTGGCACAGCCACAGTTACTTTCTATGCTGCTGATATAAACGTTTCCATGTAGTATATTACGACTATGGAGATTTTCTTGGGGATCCTGGAAAACGTGATGTAGCGAAGTGATTTCTCGAATCAAGTTTACTACTTTTGTAACTTTTTTCATTACGCAGTCTCTTATAGAGAGAAATAAATCCGCTGTTATTATCAAAAAATGACAGTTCCGCATTAGTAGTTATTGGCAACAGCTCGTGCACCGGCATATCTATCGACTCTGTGTACGCCTAAAAATCTTTCAGATTTCCTTACCTATTTTTCATTTTGTCATCTGTCGTTCGTCTTTCAAAATAAATAAACTAAGCACCATTTTCACCATGTCTTTAGTCTGATATATCTGCAGAGGCATACTTTTAGACGTCCTTTCTGCCGAACTTTCCATGGCATTTCACTGAAATTTTTTTTGGTTTTACCGTCGAATCTAGGGGCATAATTAAAATGATCGTCTGTCACCATAGTTCCCGTGGCCATAGATTTGGGGATCTCTGCTCCAAATCCTAAGCATCTGAGCCTCCGTTAAACGTAAATTTCCAATACACTTCCCGTCACAAAGACGTCATGTTATTTGCAGAATATGTTGTCTACAGGAAAGTATCGCCACTTTATGGTGGTAATGGAAAGCAGAACGATTTAGACAGTATTTTCACCTTTTGTACTGAATACTTGCTCCCTTCACTTAATATAGCTCTTTTGTGACAACAATACCGATAAACATCTAACACCTATCATGTAGATCAGTGGTACTGAACCTGGTCCCTACCGCCCACTAGTGGACCTTCCAGTTTTCATGGTGGGCGGTAGGCGGTAGGCGTTTTAGAAATCAATTTCAGAAAGTTTTCAAATACATTTGACGTAAAGTATTTGGTAAATAATTATTATTATGTGGTATAACTTGCCATAGCTCTGCTTTTTGAGTTTTATAGAGTCACCTCTCTATTTTATAAATTACCATTACTGTTCAATCCCGCGTCCGGCCATCCTGATTTAGGTTTTCCGTGATTTCCCTAAAACTGCTCCAGGCAAATGCCGGGACGGTTCCTTTGTAAGGGCACGGCCGACTTCCTTCCCCGTCCTTCCCTAATCCAACGAGACCGATGACCTAGCTGTTTGGTCTCTTCCCCCAAAACAACCCAACCCAGCCCAACGATTACTGTGGAACCAGTGGGCGGTTAGAAAACTTTACTGGTAACAGAGATACAAAGGTGGGTGGTAGGTAAAAAAGGCTGATTGCGTCTGATGTAGATTGAATAACTAGGAGTAGAGCAGCAAAACGATATGAAAAGATTGAGCTCAATATATTGTTCTTAACGGCGAATAATCGTCGGATGTGAAAGTAGCTTGGAGAGTACTTCACTGGAATGTTACGAGGCAGAAACTATTTATAATATTCGCAGGCTATTTCAGGAGGAATAGCAAGTATTGTAGGAGATAAGTTTTTGAAAACAGCCACGAGTCACAGATAGTATTTTTAATTTACCGATTTCACTCTTCAAATGAACAAGAGAATCATAAGAATGTACACAGTAAAAGGCAGAAATTGAGATAATACAGGAAACTTATAATTACGTTAGGTAAATTACACACTCTATTTCCTGTACGGTGACTTAGTTTAAAGTTGGCTGACAGCACTCAAGATTGCGTTTTAAGGTGGGTGACATCTCTAAACACTACACTGGCTGTACTATGGAAAATAAATTTACGTTTAAAGTACAGTAGTAAATGATGACATTGACAGCGTCAGAGATTAAATTGACTGTACTTTTAGTTTTTGAAAGCTAAGCATATGTGTACAAATATGACATATCTACACACACGCCCATAGAAGAAGTAATGAAAACGTAAATATATTTTTCTGTAGTTTTCTAGGGGGTAGCGTCTTTGATTAGCAATCAAAACATCCCCGGACCCGGGTTCGACTCCCGCCACTGGTTAAATTTTGATTAATAATCAGCATTGGCAGCCGAAGACTTCCTACATAAGAAGTCGCCCTCATTCTACCAACGGCCTTGTCAAAGAGGGCGGAGGAGCGGACAGAGGTTCAGGACACTCTCTTGTCCTTGGGGTGGGAAACTATCCCTAAAGGCGGAAGGATCACCAATGATCAACGGCATGAGGACGTAGAAGGCAGTGGAAACCATTGCATTACAGACACGTAACGTGTATCCTCGGGAAATGTGGCCTGTAATTGAGAAAGTTTCATAATGATCTCTCCATTGGCAAAAGATTCCGGAGTAGATCCCCATTCAAATCTCCGGAAGGGCACTGCTAAGGGAGAGGTGACCATGAGAAAGAGATTGAATAATCAAAGAAAGGATAACGTTCTACGACTCGAGGAGTGGAATGACAGAAGCTTGAACGTGGGAGGGAAACTAGAAAATCTGAAAATGGAAATGCAAAGACTCAGTCTAGATATTGTAGGGGTCAGTGAAGTGAAATGGAAGGAAGACGAGGATTTCTGGTCAGATGAGTATAGGGTAATATCAACAGCAGCTGAAAATGGTATAACGGGAGTAGGATTCTTTATGAATAGGAAGGTAGGCTAGAAAGAGTACTACTGTAAACAGTTCAATGATAGGTTTGTTCTTATCAGAATCCACAGCAAACCAGCAACGACAACGATAGTTCAGGTATTCATGCCGACTTCATGAAGTTGAAGAGGTAGAGAAAGTACTTGAGGACATTGAAAGGGTAATACAGTACGTAAAAGGAGATGAAAATCTAATAGTCATGGGGGACTGGGATGTAGTTGTGGAGGAAGGAGTAGAAGAAATGGTTACAGGAGAATATGGGCTTGGGACAAGGAATAAGAAAGGAGAACAAATTTCAGCTAGTAATAGCGAATACTCTGTCAAGAATCACAAGAGGAGGAGGTATACTTGGAAAACGCCCAGTGATACGGGAAGATTTCATTTAGATTACATCAAGGTCAGGCAGAAATTCCGAAATCAGATACTGGATTGTAAGGCGTACCCAGGAGCAGATATATACTCAGATCACAATACAGTGGTGATGAAGCGTAGGCTGAAGTTTAAGACATTAGTCAGGAAAAATCAGTACGCAAAAAAGTGGGATACGGAAGTACTGTGGAAAAGATAAGGTTGAAGTTCTCTAAGGAGCAATAAGGAGTAGAGGAGTAGCTCAGTAGGCAGCACAGTAGAAGAGGAATGGACATCTCTAAGAAAGACCATCACAGAAGTTAAAAAAAAAATAGGTACAAGGAAGGTAACCGCGAAGAAACCATGGGTAACAGAAGAAATACTTCAGTTGATCCATGGAAGGAGGAAGTACAAAAATGTTCCGGGAAACTCAGGAATACAGAAATACAAGTCGTTGAGGACTGAATTAAATAGGAAGTGCAGGGAAGCTAAGAGGAAATGGCTGCATGAAAAACGTGAAGAAATCGGAAAAGAATTTATCGTCGGAAGGAAAGACTCAGCATACAGGAAAGTCAAAAGAAACTTCGGTGACATTAAAAGCATCGGTGGTAACATTAAGGGTGCAACGGGAATTCCATCCCTAAATTCAGAGGAGAGAGTGGACAGGGTGAGAGAATTTATTGAAAGCCCCTATGAGGGGGAAGATTTGTCTGATTTGATAGAAGAAGAAACAGGAGTCGATTTAGAAGATATAGGGGATCCAGTATTAGTATCAGAATTCAAAAGAGCTTTGGAGGGCTTAAGATCAAATAAGGCAGAAGGGATAGACAACATTCCATTACAATTTCTAAAATCATTGGAGGAAGTGGCAACAAAACGACTATCCACGTTGGTGTGTAGAATGTAAGTCTGTCGACATACCATCTGACTTTCGGAAAAATGTCGTCCAGACAATTCCAAAGATTGGAAGAGCTGACAAGTACGAGAATTATCGCACTATCATTTTACAGCTCATACATCGAAGATGCTGACAAGAATAATGTACAGAAGAATAGAAAAGGTTATTGAGGATATACTAGATTATGATCAGTTTGGCTTTAGCGAAGGTAAAGGCACGAGAGAGGCAATTCTGACGTTGCGGTTAATAATGGAAGCAAGACTGAAGAAAAATCAAGACACTTTCATAGGATTTGTCGACCTGGAAAAAGCGTTCGACAATGTAAAATGATGCAAGATGTTCGGAGTTCTGTGAAAAATAGGGGTAAGCTGCAAGGAGAGACGGGTAATATACAATGTGTACAAGAGCAAAAAGAGAATAATGAGAGTAGACGACCAAGAACGAAGTGCTCGTATTAAAAAGGGTGTAAGACAGGGACATAGTCTTCACCCCTACTGTTCGATCTGTACATCGAAGAAGCAATAATGGAAATAAAAGAAAGTTCAGGAGTGGAATTAAAATTCAAGGTGAAAGGATCTTAATGATACGATTCGCTGATGAAATTGGTATCCCGAGTGAAAGTGAAGAAGAATTACATGGATCTGCTGAATAGAATGAACTTTCTAATGAGTACAGAATATGGAGAGAAAATCGATGAATGACTAAAGGAATGAGAAGCAGCATACATGAGAACAGCGAGAAATCAGGATTGATGGTCACGAATTAGATGAATTTAAGGAATTCTGCTACCTAGGCAGTAAAATAACCAATGATGGACGAGCAAGGAGGACATCAAAAGCAGACTAGTTATGGCAAAAAAGGCATTCCTGACCGAGAGAAGTCCACTTGTATGAAACAGAGGTCTTAATTTGAGGAAGAAATTTCTGAGAATGAATGTCTGGAGTACAGCATTGTATAGTAGTGAAACATGGACTGTATGAAAATCGGAACACAAGAGAATCGAAGCATTTGAGATATGGTGCTAAAGACGAATGTTCAATATTAGGTGGACTGATAAGGTAAGGAATGAGGAAACATTGATAAGGAAAAGGGACAGGATGATAGGATACCCATTAAGACATGAGGGAATGACTTCCATGGTACTAGAGGGAGCTGTAGAGGGTATAAACTGTAGAGGAAGACAGAGATTGGAATGCATACAGAAAATTGAGGATTTAGGTTGCAAGTGCTACTCTGAGATGAAAACGTTGGCACAGGAGAGGAATTAGCGGCTGGCCGCACCAAACCTATTAGAAGACTGATGAACAAAAAAAAAAAAAAATGTTTTCGGATACATTATACCATGGACGTTATAAGTACTGTTGTATAGTCAATTTAATCGTTGGCTCTGTCAGAGTCATCATGTGCGACTGTAATTTAAACGTAAGTTTATGTATTACAGTATAGCCAGTTTAAACTTTAGAGCTGTTAGCCAACTTTAAAAGCAGTCTTTAGTGCTGTCAGCCAAGATTGAACGTAAGTCAACATAATGGAAGTAGAATATGAACTTTATTAACACCAGTGTAAGTTTTCCGTATTATTTCAGTTTTTATCTTTTACAGTGTATATTCTTATGATGCTCTTGTTCATCCGAAGGGAGAAACCAGAAAATAAAAAATACTAAGTGCGACTTATTGCTGTTAAGGTGTTAGTAAAGACTAATTAGAAAAAAAAATCATTGTGACGCCTGAAATCAGGAATAGGAAAGGCGAGTGGAAGAACTCTGACCAGAGACCGCGCATCTTTTAATGGAATTGGCATACAGGACTTTAGCGTTCACCTGTTTCAAAGTAATGCTTCAATGTTTGGACTTTTTTCACTTACATCTGACATCAGACCTGGATTCAGCGGTGCGACGCACGTATGGTAAGATGACATAATCGCTCCTATGAGATTGTATCACGATAACATCTTTGTCCTTTCAAAATTCAGTTCGATAAATTTAGGAAACCAGTAAATACGAGACACTGTCGGCTGGAGGCAATTAAGTTGAACTTCAATGCGTAAAATTCAAAAACGTTATTTAGTATGTTTCTTGCATGCCCATGTCGAGCACGATGTGAAGGGTGGGATGGACCCGTTGTGGTGAGGTAACGATATTAGAAACGTGGTACGAAAGCAAAAGAAGTTTTAATCACTGATTTAAGCTTAGTCAAACGTTCTTTGTCAAGTAAAACTTGAATATAAGTCAAAATTAGTATAAGGAGAGCTATGCAAAAGCATTCAATGAATCGGGAAGCAAATTTTGCCAACCTATCTGACAAAACGTTTTAGTATTATGTGAAGGAAGAAAGCGGATGAGAATCACCTATTCAGTCTCTCAGCGATCATACTGACAGCTAGAACGAGGATGACAGACAAGTGGTCGAAATACTGAATTTGCTCTTCCTAAACGTTTCTGCTTCTGTAGGTCATAATAAGGTTCCTCATTTCAATCACTCCACTAACGCCGTTATGACCTGCGTTCAGTTACGCGAAAGCGGAATAGAAAATGAACTAAAATCGCTTAAGAGAGAAAATCGTTTGGAGCAAATGATATACCTATAAGGTTCAATATACATGGTGTGAAATAGCTTGCTCTTCTTCTAGCAGCAGTTTTTCGAAAGTCGATGTAGCAACGCAAGTTCCAAGCGATTGCAGAACGTCGCAGATCATTTCCGTCGTCAAGAAGGATTGAAGGACAAACGCACAAAGTTAAAAACGTCTGTATCGCTGACGTGAAACTATTGTACATTATGGAACAAGTCCTATGTTTGAATATTATAGCCTTTTAGTGGGGTGAAATTTTAGTGGAATGAAAATTCTTCTTTTTTAGAAATGAACTTGTATTGCGAAGATCGATATTGAGATCTCAGCTCGATCTTTTAATACTTGAGATCCAGATGGTCGTAGATAATGAGTCTCAAGTTGATACCATATTTCTTAGCATCCGGAAGGCATTAAAAACATTTCCCCACTGTCTCTTGTTGCACAAAATACGGACTTACAATAGCAGACTAGCGTTGTGAGTGTATTAGGAGCCACTATGAGGTGGATCTCAATGGACCTAACCACTAGGTGTAAAAGTAACTTCGGAAGCATCAGCGGGTTGGTCATGCATTTATAAATTGTAAAACTGAAGATTGCGTGAATTGTACTTCACAATTTTGTGAAATTTAACAGCATAAAATTAACGATCAAATCGTTTTATTTGTCTGACCTTTTTACTACGAAACTACTGTACTGGTAGGAAGCATGTTGAGATCGAATTGAAAACGTATTTTATACATAATGTTTACAAAAGTTTTTTTCGTCTTTCAATACCCTCACGGAATAGTTTAAATTATACCCGGGCCAGTGAAACATGTCACTTGACAGCTCGCGTGTGGTTGGTTACACTGCGATTGCGAGGTTGCAATAGCTGCCACCGCACACGCCCACAACTCCGAAGTACGTTTTGTAAATGTAAGCTACAATTAACGTTTATACGTAAGTGCAATAAAGTACGTTTTTTTAACAATGGAGAGAACGACGACGGAGACCAAGCGTTTGATAGTATATTAAACCGGGAAATAAAAGCACCTGAAGTTAATAACAATATCTATGAAAAGTCGTCCAAATTGTTAGAGTAATAGCTGCATGTAAAACGTCGTATAATAATGCAAATCTAAGCATACCAAATAACACACTATCCACACTCATAGAAAGAAATAAAGCAAAACATACATAGCCTACCCGATTGCAGAGAGAAAAAGAATTAATTCTGTATACATTTACACTCACCAATTTACGATGTCAATGGCGCAATTCCACCCAGTTCTCCTTCACTGTCATCGGAATCGGCGCCAAAACCGTTGTCTTCGTCATCATCATTAAGAGAAATCATTAACTGCTCGCTTACATTTATAATGCCATCTATAGTCTGTGCTTTTCTTATCAAATTAGCTACATGGTCTACTTTTTTCCTCCATGAGGCAGCGTCTACCGTAGCAAGACCTTCACGTAGCAGTCTTTCCACTTCTGTTATAGTAAAAGTATTGTTGTTACTTCTAATGTACGCCTTGACTTCATTCCAAACAAACTCAATTCGATTAAAATGACAGTGATAAGGCGGTAGCCTAATTACCAAGTGACCCTGTTCGCTTGCAATTTCATCTACAACGTATTTAGGCGTCACAGGCTTGTTTCACGAGCGAGTATAACGGCAGTTTTGTCATGCTCATGTCCGCAGCAATGTCTCTCGCCTGCAACCACTGCACCATAGTTTCTTTACGGTCACTAGTGGTGGGAGCTTTCTCTAAAATTATGGAATGGTACGGTGCATTGTCCATTACAAAAACGGTCGGAACACTAAACTGGAGCAACAAGTTGTTAAACCACTGTAGAAACCGTGGGTGGTCCATATCCTCATGATAGTCACCGGTTTCTTTCGATCTAAAACCTAGAAGTCCTTCAGACACAAAGCCGTTTTAAGATGCTGCATGGGCCACAATTAATCGTGATCCTCTTCCTGTAGGCTGATGACCGCTGCTATTCGGAGTATCATCTGTCCAGCATTTCTCAACTGATTCTCCAGCGTTGACCCAGGTTTTGTCTAACCATATGACTGAGTGTATGTCCTTTCCTACAATGTTGTGTAAGAAAATGGAACGAGCTGCAACGACATGAGCTTTTTCTAGTAACAGTTTTCGTCCATCTAACTTTTTATAACGGAAGCCCATACTTTTTAATATCATCTTAAGTGACGTTTTCCCCTGTAACGCCGGAAATGCATATCCTCCTATTTCCATCTGTTGTACTGTAAGTTTTTTCCTTAATTTGTTACCTGAATATATGACATTTCTGTGCCTTTATATATTGTAATTGTTTTACTATTTGTATATATATATATATATATATATATATATATATATATATATATATATATATATATATATGTGTGTGTGTGTGTGTGTGTGTGTGTGTGTGTGTGTGTGTGTGTGTGTGTATGCATTTATGTCGGTGTATAATTGGTTTGTTTCGTAAATATTATTTGTATTTTTACGCTGGGTCTTGCCTAGGGAAAACTGCTATCGAACGATTACATCGATAGGTCGTGTGAAGAATCAAAGTGTGTAGGATCTTTGGTAGTGTTAACTCTGCCGCGTGGAGCGCGGGCAGGGCAGTCGGGGTCTGGCTGGAGTAGCGAGTGGAGCAGGTGTGTTGTGTGACGCTCCCGCGAGTTGCCGCGCTTTCGGGGTTTGGCAGCATGTAATTGCGCTCGACTCGCGATGATAGTTTCTGACATGGTGTCGCGGACGGGAAGCATTAGCTGGCGCACATCAAGAGCCCGTTTCGCCTGGTGACCGTGTCGAGAAGAACGCGCGCCAACATCCAGCTTCTGCAACAGCGACGGCCGACAATGAGTGACTGTCGCCACCTCCTCGATCGACGGCTTCAAACCTTCAATCAACTAACAAGGAAGACCAAAAGCACGTAAAGTTTCAGAACTGTATGGCAGACCTCAGCTTTTCAAATTGTTCCATTTGCCTCGCAAAATTACAGCAACTCAGCATGAACCTTTGTTGCTCATTGTCCCAATTGCATTACCAAGCAGGGTCCCTTCCTTTTCCGAAATGAAACCGAGTGTCGTTGAAATTCAGACGCCAGCATTAAAGTACTATCATTGCATTTCATTACTTTAGTTTCCAAGTGCAGTTAAAGCATAGCTGGCTACAATAGTTAGATTACACAAGCACAAATTAAGAGTGCGAGTTTTGTTAGCATACTTTAGCTTACCTGTGACTGCAGCTCAGCTTGGTACGTACTAAATTTTATTATTGTTAATTATTCAGAATCATTTAATTCAAGTTCAAAGTTAAATCTCTTGTTCTAAATTGCGTAGAGTCAAGTTGCTTTTGAAATGATTGTTGAGGTAGTCCAAGACTAACCGTATTCTGCTGGATTTCGATGTGCTTCAGAAAGAAAGCTCACTATTAACTTCAGTCACTAAATTAACTTTCGATTTTCCGGTTTTATTAATTCTTTTGCTAAATTAAGTCAGAGTGTAGCGAGATTTATTACTTCTGACAAACTTTCAGTTTTCACACTACACGTGTCAACCTTCAGTTGCCACGCTTCTAGTGCTAATTATATGTGTAATAACCTTTCTTTTTCAGTTACTATAGTAATTGTCCTTAGGACTGGCGACCGTGATTTCCCCCAAATCTCAAATATCTAATTACCGCTAGTTAATTGTTGACGTAACGGCCGCACATTTACTTTCTTTATTAACTTTACCCCTTTTCAAAATTAATTTCCACCAGTTTCATTTGCATTTTTCCTTTCATTTAGATGTAACCCTTTCCTCCCTCTTTACCAACAGATTAACTTCGGTGACGATTGCTTTCCCAAATTTCCCATTAGGTACACGCGGTTTAATTTTTCACTGTCATTAAGGTCGATAAGTGAGGGGGAGGTTACACGTGGCGACCTGGTGACAGGACAATCTTCAAATTTGAGGTTGTTCTGGACACGAATTTTGCATTGTGCAAATCTCGTAACAAAGTACTGGTTACGAAATGGTCGATACGTCAGCGAGAATATTAGTCTGAGGAATCCTAATTAGATTTGAGATTTGTTATTTACATTGAAAATTATTAAAATGAGTGAAGGCAACAATTACCAAAATTTGGTAGACTTGGGTACGGAACAATCTGTCGAACAGTGGGAAACACGCACCGCGGTACCCATTGTTCAGGGGCAGGCGGCTAGCATGAAAGACGCGACCGCCGAGACGCAACAAAGAGCAGAAATGGAATTCCACACTTTAGAAAATGTTTCGGAGTCGGAAGTGAAAATCAAATGTGAATCCCTTGATGACGAATACGGGGGGACAATTAAAGAAGAAGCCGCTACGGAAGTAAAACCGGTAGTTTCCGGGAATTTAACTGATTTATTGAATGTTTTGATTAACGAAATCAAGAGTCAATCGGCCAAGCAAGAAGCTCAGTCTGAAAAAATTGAACGAAAGCTAGACAGTCACAACAAAGCTATTAATGTTGTTAACAACAATGTTGGAGTTGTTAACACAAAAGTTGATAAAATCAAAGAAGATATTGTTGTGATTAATACCGAAATCGGTAATCTTAAACAGGAAATGATAGGCGTTCAGGCGGAAATTGCGGGCATAAATACTCGTTTTTATTCCGAAATTAGCAGAATCGAGAAAAGTGTAGGAGAATCAGTTGCTCCGATCATCGAGAATAAGGTGACGGAACAAATTCAATTAGTGAAAAAAGAGGATCAAAAGAAGGTGGAAACTTTAAAGGCTTTAGTATCCGAAGTAGATACCAAAGTGACGAAGCAGGCTAATACCTGCGAAGAGAAAAAAAAGGGAAGTAGAAACGCTTGCGACAACCACTTGCCAAGTAATTACGAGAGTGTCGGAATTAGAAAAGAAACTTGACGAAAAACAGAGCTATGTGCCAATCTATGCACATAGTTCGGAATTGTTGACGAAAGAGGAGCGGTTCGACCCCTTGAAAAAAAGCGGTATACACGCGACGGATTTCATTAAGAATTGTGAAAGAGTTTTACCCAAATCATGGACTAATGAGAGAAAAATTAATGCGGTTATTGATGTGTTGGCTGGTGATGCCAAGCGTTGGGGCTTCAACCTCAACATTACGAACCTGACTTTTGACGAATTTAAAAATTTGTTTCTGGCTGAATACTGGTCAGAGCAAAAACAGCAAAGTGTCTGGCGCGAATTTGTCGTATCGAGGCCTTTCGATGCGAATTCGCGCGGCTCGATGAAGGAGTTTTGTGAGGGCTGGATCCGCAAGTTGGAATATTTGCGTGATCGCCGCACGGAATCCGAAATAGTCTGGGAACTCTACAAAAAGCTTCCAGATGATACAAAACGCTACGTAGGAAGCAATTACAGGACAATAAATGATTTCCTGGAAAGAGTTGAGGACGAGGACAATTGGCGCAATAATCGCGATACTGGTAGAGGTCGTGGTAACAACAACGGGTACCACAGCAACCACAACAATCATAACTATGGGAATAATAATGCATACCGCAATCTTGGCAGCAGTAACAATAGTGGTTCGGGCCGTAATGACAATCGATACAATGCAAATAATAACAGGAATGACGGAAACCAGTATCGTACTAACGTGATACGGGCTTCACAGAATAGTAATAACGCCAGAGGGTGTGATCAGCCGCCTCAGCAGCATCCGGGGACCGTATCTGCTGGGACGAGACAGGGAAACCATTAGCCGCGCCGGTGAGGGGCCGACCGGGCGTGGAGAAATTTTGGCGGCCCAATAACAGGAGAAAACCTAGGTGTCGTCGTTATGAAAATTCGGTGTGGAATAATCAACGGCGGGAGAGTGTGCCAGTGTTAAGAGAAAGGAGTGCGCCCACAAGTAGTAGATCAGCTGTAGACACGGCAGTAGAAAATACATTCACTGTCAGTGAGAACAATTTAAGTAGTGTTCCGGAAATCGATTATAAAGTGGCAGCTGTAATACCCACAGCGGAACTGGAGATTGAGTTTAAGAATGATTCGCAAGTGTTGAGACAAGATCAGATGTCGGATAAAACGTCCGTCATCGAGCGAGGGGATGCAGAGAGGGATGAGGTCTGGTTAAGGCAGTTCGGTCGCATATACGACGAACTAAGAGATTATAGGGGTCTGTATGGGAGAAGCGTTTATGGGGAGCGCGGGCAGGATTTGCCGCGTCTCGTCCCGCAGGAAGATAGTGTTTGTGAAATGATAGAAAGTTCTGGCCCTAACTGGCAGACTTTACCAGAAACAGTTGATGTTAATGGGGAGCACGAGCAAGATTCGTCGTGTTTCGTCCCGCAGGAGTTAGATGTTGAAGTAGTAACGGAAAGTTCTGGTCCTAACCGGCAGACTTTACCGAAAGTTATAGTGGTAGAATTAGCCGACCCATCCGACGCAAACCTCCAGTTTAAACATTGCGAGAGTATTAAGGAGAAAGATTACGAAAATTTTAGTGATAGCCGGACACGATTGGTAGAAAAGCATGTTGATTACAGCGTGTATGAGGTTAGAGCTGACATTATACAGTCAGACGATGGCAGTGTGGGTTGCGCAGATCCAGAGGAATTAATTGCAGATACTACTGGGCACATTCCTCCAGGTAGATTGGCAGATGAGATCGATCTGACCAAAGAGGAATCAACGAAGGTGACAATTAGTGAATCGATAGCAAAGCAACACTCACTAGTTGACGAGTTACGGGATAAGGTTTCGGTATTGGAGGCGAAGCTACAGACTAAGCCTCAGGACAAACGTGTTGAAATTAAAACTGTATGTGAACAGAGGCTGAAAAAGCCGCCAGATAAGCCGGTTTTAGGATCAAAGCCGGATGGTTTTTTCTGGAATGACCTGGATATAGACGAGGATTTACTGTGGGAAAATAAAGAAACAGTCGAGGACAAGTGTAGACAGATAGTAGTGTCTGTTAATATGCACGACCTACAACTAAACGTGTTGATTGACACCGGTGCAGAATTGAGTGCTGTATCTGGGAAAATATTTGAGTTACTGAAAGACAGACCTGGCATCGTAGTTATGCCAGTAACAGGAGTGAAAATTATCGGTGCTACTGGGAAGGCCAGTAAACCGGTCACAAAACAGATTTTTGTCAACTTCGAGATATGTGGGGCACGATTTGAACAAGAGTTTGTCGTCGTGCCAGACTTGACTACGGAAGTAATTATTGGGTTAGATTGGCTATTAAAGTACCGTGCAGTGATTAATTGCGAAAGCAAAACTTTGACATGTACGTCACAAGATAAAACAATAGTAGTTAGCTTTGACGAGGCAGGAGACGGTGTGCATAGGCAATACCAGCCTATACACATTGTTAACTGGCCGAATGGTATTGATGTAGGTATGAATTTGAACTACTGTAATGTGAGGAATCTCGGCATTGACAATAGTGTAGAAACTGCATTGGAAAGTATTGTAGACGGTGTGTCAAACGTAACACACGAACAAAGACGAGGCCTGTATGAAGTGATAATGAGGAATAAGAGTGTGTTTTCAGACAAACCGGGACTTGTGGTAGGATATAAATGCAAGTTGCATGTAATTCCGCACGAACCATTCTTCGTGAGACCGTATGCTATACCGCTGTCCAAAAAGGAAGCAGTGCAACGGGAGATAGATAAGATGATCGAATGGGGGGTGATTGAAAGAAGTACGAGTCCATACAATAACGGTTTGGTCATTGTAGCAAAACGGGATGGTAGTGTGCGTATTGTGATTGACGCACGCACGTTGAATAGGGTCGTTCAACGTGAAACAGACAGACCAGAGAGTATGGAGGAGATTTTGCAACGTTTTCATGACGTTAAGTTCATGACTAGCCTCGATCTGACGGCTAGTTACTGGCAAATAGAACTCGAAGAAGAATCTAGGCCATACACTGCCTTCTTGTTTGCGGGCAGGTGTTATCAGTATAGAGTACTGCCGTTTGGACTTAATTTATCTGTGTCCGTATTCATCAGGGCCCTAGATAAAGTGCTAGGATCGGCTTTGAGTTCAAGGTTAACTGTATATGTTGACGACCTATTGTTGGCCAATGCCACTTGGCATGACCATTGTGACCTGTTAGATGAAGTTTTTAGAGCATTGCGCCTTGGCGGAATGACTCTAAAGCTAAAGAAATGCGAATTTGTAAAGCAGGAACTGAAATTTTTAGGGCATGTAATTACCACTGCTGGTATTACGAAGGACCCAGAGAAACTAGAGGCAATAAGGAATTGTCATCCACCCAAGTCTAGGAAACAGTTAAAAAGTTTTCTAGGGATCACAGGATTTTACCGTAAATTTGTAAAAGGACAAGTGTTTAATGATGAAAATTTGAATAACCTCTTACGCAAAAATGTTCCATTTGTGTGGACTGACGGGTGTCAGGCCGCTTTCGAGAGATTAAAAGACGAGTTGTTAAGATCTAACATACTGTTTCATCCTGATTTATCGCTACCCTTCCATCTGGGAACGGATTCGTCGAATTACGGGGTGGGGGTAGAACTGTTCCAAGAAGTTGGTAAAGGAGAGGATAAGGAACACCGGACGATAGCGTTCGCGAGTCGAACTTTATCAAAAAATGAGCGAAACTACACGATTTCTGAGAAAGAGTGTCTCGCTATCGTGTGGGGATTCAAGAAGTTCAAGGGTTACCTATGGGACCGTAAGGTGATTATTCATACGGACCATAAGGCGCTCACTTATCTGAAGGATTGTAAACTACTTCACGAAAGACTGACTAGGTGGTCGCTGTATTTACAGCAATTTAACTATGACATCTGTTACGTAAAAGGGACCGACAATTGCGTTGCGGATGCGCTGTCGCGGTTGCCCGAGTCTAATCAAGATGTATTGAAAGAGGAGTCAGACGGAGTGGTCAAATTATACTATTTTAAAGAAGTTGAGGGACGCAAATTAATAGTGAACATCTGTAAGAATCTACGTCGTCATCAGAACGAGGATGGTTGTTTAAATATGGTGAAAACCCGATATGACGAAAGGAGTCCAGAAGGAGAGAAATTAAGGAAGTATTACAAGATATACGATCATATCTTGTACATACGTAAGGGTGAAGATAGTAATATTTGGCGGGTATGCTGGCCCACCAAATTCGTCACGGAAATAATAGACTACTACCATTTGGCGTATGGTCACTGTGGACCGAAGAAATGTACGGAAAAGCTGTATGAAGTAGTGCATTTTAACAACATGTTAAAACGCGTTACTGACAGAGTGAAAACTTGCGATTTATGTCAGAAGGTGAAGGTTACCAACTGTACGAGTCGTGGTCCTATGCAAAGTATAAGGCCTAACGACACCTTTGAATTACTGTGCGTGGACTTGTACGGACCTTTGCCCAAGTCATCAGGAAACTTTGCCTACATTTTAGTAGTGCTAGAAGCTTTTTCCAAGTTCATCAAGCTATACCCGATTAGGAAAGCTACAGCCAAAGCGGTCTATAGCAAGTTTGTGAACGATTATTTTGTTCATATTGGTAAGCCCAAGGCGATTCTATCAGACAATGGGGCACAATTTACTTCTAAGTTGTGGAATGAAGGCATGGAAAGTAATGGGGTCGAGGTGATCCATATTTCAGCTTATTGTCCGGCTGGGAATCCCGCTGAGAGGTATATGCGCGAGCTAGGCCGACTTTGCCGTACCTATTGCCATCACAACCATAGGGCATGGGGCAAATATGTAGCAGTATTTGAGAGAATTATGAACACCTTGAGACATGAATCTACGGGATTTTCTCCAGAGGAAATCCTGTTGGATGACAGAAGTAAAAGTTTAGTGGAAGAGATAATCAAATTCCCTCCACGGATTGACATTAGTATTGGTGTGAAAAAAGATCGTTTGCGAGAAGTAATGAAGCTAAAAGCTGATGCTCGCATACGTCGTCATGACGCTAAAGCGCGTTTTGCTAAGTTTGCAATCGGAGACTTAGTACTTGTAAAAGCTCATGAGAAATCGAGCGAGATAGACAATGAAATCTCTAAATTTAAGTTTGTTTATAATGGACCATATAAAGTCATTGGTATACCTCACACAAATGCTTATTGCTTAGAGTATCCAAGCTCTGGAAAACGATTAGGTATACGGAATATTGTAGACTTGAAATTGTACCAACCTAGGATTGATTAATACCACAGAATGGGTAATTTGTACAGTATGTAATACAGAGTGTAAGATTTAAGGATGTGCCATGTTGCGATGCTGTTGCCTGACCTAGAGGTCATTAAAGAACTTGTAATTAACAAGTAATTAATTTTTGATTAGACGATTTAACCAATTGAAAAATCCAAGCTGCTAGTTTAAGTTTTCAGCTGAGTCACAGTAGATTAAGGAATGTAAATATGCTTTTGTAACTAGCTGTCAGATTTCATGAATGTGTGTTTTACTAGTCATTGCCGATGTACTTAGACGCTGTTTTAAGTTTCAGGCTAGTACATGCGTGTGATGATGGACAGTGTTGAGTTATCCACTGTGATAGTATTAAGGGACTCCTTGAGATTACTCGGGAGTGAGTTTTCCTAAAGAATTCAGTGAAACGGACGTTCTGGAAATGCCGCTACACAGGCGAGTGAGATGAAGCGTGCCGCACAGGCGGGCGCAACAATACTGGCAAGGTGGAGCCGCTGTCGGCTCTTGGGTCGCTGTCGGCTCTTGTGCCGCTGTCGGCATTCTTTGTACTTGCGAGTACGGAAGGCGGAGTTGTTTTTCTTCCCGGACAGCTGATGTGAAAGAATTCTGCTGTTAATATTTATGTTTTTGTCGATCTACTGTATATTATTTTCTTGTTTAGCGTTAAGTGGACTCTCATGACGAGTTAATAATTATGAAAAGGTTATATAAAATGTGTATTCTATGTAATTAATAATTAATTTGCGTATTTTGATCTACCTGTTTTTATGACCATGTACTCTAATTAATTTTGCAAATAGTATTCCATTTCTTATAGTGTTACGAATTTTAATGGTTTTGGAATAGCTAAACCATTTTCTATGCTTTCTATGAATTTTAATATGTCGTCAACCTGTTTTATTTTGTGCAAGATGACAGAGTGGAATAAGATTAGGACTGTCTCCACTCAATTTTTATGGTCTAAAAAATTGATTTATGCTTAATTAGACGAATGCTAAATTTTGATGATGTTTTGAGCATATGCATTTCCGCTGTTTATTTTTTGGGACATTTTCTGAGTCTGTTTAGGTTACACGAACATCCTCAGACAATGTGGGGCACGTGTAACGCCGGAAATGCATATCCTCCTATTTCCATCTGTTGTACTGTAAGTTTTTTCCTTAATTTGTTACCTGAATATATGACATTTCTGTGCCTTTATATATTGTAATTGTTTTACTATATATACATATATATATATATATATATATATATATATATATATATATGTGTGTGTGTGTGTGTGTGTGTGTGTATGCATTTATGTCGGTGTATAATTGGTTTGTTTCGTAAATATTATTTGTATTTTTACGCTGGGTCTTGCCTAGGGAAAACTGCTATCGAACGATTACATCGATAGGTCGTGTGAAGAATCAAAGTGTGTAGGATCTTTGGTAGTGTTAACTCTGCCGCGTGGAGCGCGGGCAGGGCAGTCGGGGTCTGGCTGGAGTAGCGAGTGGAGCAGGTGTGTTGTGTGACGCTCCCGCGAGTTGCCGCGCTTTCGGGGTTTGGCAGCATGTAATTGCGCTCGACTCGCGATGATAGTTTCTGACATGGTGTCGCGGACGGGAAGCATTAGCTGGCGCACATCAAGAGCCCGTTTCGCCTGGTGACCGTGTCGAGAAGAACGCGCGCCAACATCCAGCTTCTGCAACAGCGACGGCCGACAATGAGTGACTGTCGCCACCTCCTCGATCGACGGCTTCAAACCTTCAATCAACTAACAAGGAAGACCAAAAGCACGTAAAGTTTCAGAACTGTATGGCAGACCTCAGCTTTTCAAATTGTTCCATTTGCCTCGCAAAATTACAGCAACTCAGCATGAACCTTTGTTGCTCATTGTCCCAATTGCATTACCAAGCAGGGTCCCTTCCTTTTCCGAAATGAAACCGAGTGTCGTTGAAATTCAGACGCCAGCATTAAAGTACTATCATTGCATTTCATTACTTTAGTTTCCAAGTGCAGTTAAAGCATAGCTGGCTACAATAGTTAGATTACACAAGCACAAATTAAGAGTGCGAGTTTTGTTAGCATACTTTAGCTTACCTGTGACTGCAGCTCAGCTTGGTACGTACTAAATTTTATTATTGTTAATTATTCAGAATCATTTAATTCAAGTTCAAAGTTAAATCTCTTGTTCTAAATTGCGTAGAGTCAAGTTGCTTTTGAAATGATTGTTGAGGTAGTCCAAGACTAACCGTATTCTGCTGGATTTCGATGTGCTTCAGAAAGAAAGCTCACTATTAACTTCAGTCACTAAATTAACTTTCGATTTTCCGGTTTTATTAATTCTTTTGCTAAATTAAGTCAGAGTGTAGCGAGATTTATTACTTCTGACAAACTTTCAGTTTTCACACTACACGTGTCAACCTTCAGTTGCCACGCTTCTAGTGCTAATTATATGTGTAATAACCTTTCTTTTTCAGTTACTATAGTAATTGTCCTTAGGACTGGCGACCGTGATTTCCCCCAAATCTCAAATATCTAATTACCGCTAGTTAATTGTTGACGTAACGGCCGCACATTTACTTTCTTTATTAACTTTACCCCTTTTCAAAATTAATTTCCACCAGTTTCATTTGCATTTTTCCTTTCATTTAGATGTAACCCTTTCCTCCCTCTTTACCAACAGATTAACTTCGGTGACGATTGCTTTCCCAAATTTCCCATTAGGTACACGCGGTTCAATTTTTCACTGTCATTAAGGTCGATAAGTGAGGGGGAGGTTACACCCCCCTGAGAAAAGTTCACTTTCTTTTAAAGAAATTAGCAACTTCGCTATTGTGGGGTATTCTCTTCTTTTATAGTATCCGTATTTGTGCCGATGAATTGCATCGGATTGGAAAGAATCAATATCTGTAATAGGACGAGGCTGCTTCTTTTTCTTGCCTGGAGTACTTGAAAACACACTGTTTTATTCGACAGGGGCTTTCTTCCACACTGTTTATTTCACTGTCTTGTAAGTCTTGAAGTAGCACCCCTTTCCTTATAACTGTTCTTTCACTGAGTCCTAAAGTTTTCGAGGTACGCTGTAAAACTTTATCTGGAGGAATCGACGCATGCCCATGAACAGAAATAAATTCTTTTTCTTGCTCGTAAAACTCACGCGTCCTCCGTAGTAATTCCATGGCCTGACTATTTAATGGCACTCCACGGCGAAACGGATTGTCGCTTGGTGTACGACATCGTTTTGGTGACATTTTTTAACAAACAAAACCTGTAGTCGAGGCGGTAACACAACACAACAGCAGGCGTTCGCGCTCTAACATGCAATATTTACACGGAAGCCGGCAACGTGGTAGCGTCGACGCCGGAACCGGCTTTCGTTCGGTGCTTTTATTGGTTCAGTAGACGCGGCGCGTCCCGTTCCTCGCTTGTTTGTTAGTTATACTACCAACCCTACGGCGCTTGGGGAGTGACCTTAAAGTGACATGTTTCAGTGGCCCGGGTATAACGAAGTTAGATAGCCGAATATGCCTTTGGCGTAAGAGTCAAGTCAGCGAAGATCGAATTTGGTCAACTACGGGAAATAATTCATGGAGTCGTAAATTTTTTTACTAAAGTAGTAGGGAGTAAAATAGAAAACGTACTAATAATCCAGATCATGTGAGGGAGGTGGGAGGGGTTTTTTCTTCAGTTACTTGAAAACCGTGTCCTCTAGCGAAAATGCATGGTACAAGATTACAGTAAATTAAATTTCTTTTATAAAGGTTCTGGTATTTTTTGGCTACAACCAGTACTTTGCGCACAGAGAGCGAGGTAATACTGGAAATCTCGCGCAGCGCGCATACTCTGTAACTTAGCTGGTTTTTGTTGGACTATGTGTGGTAGTCCTCGACGTTATGGACCACAAGCTTTCCGTATTGAATCCTTTGTTTCGACTTCCTCTACACCACAGCGATAAGTTGTAAATAACTATCGTTTACACCCTGTGTATGATCTAGTGTATGTCAGAAGGTTCGTGAGGACGAAGTTGTTCAGACGTTTGCAACGCCAGAAGACTGTAGCGAAATGCAGGAAGAACGCAGCGGATCGTCGTATCAAGCTGAGACTTGTCCGAAGTGACTTACAGTGGAATAAATGCATTAAGGAAATTGTAGGGAAAACAGACCTGACTGGAAGAATCCTAAGCAAATGTAAGTCATCGACGAAAGTAGACACTTGTTCCACCAATTCATGAGCACTGTTCGCCAGTCTAGAACGCTTACCTGGCGACATTCATAGCGGAGGGACAGGCGATACAGAGATCATCACTCTACGTCGCGCGTTCGTTTAGTAGGCACAGCAACATTACGGAGACACTGAACGAACACCTGTGGCAGACGTTACGTCAAGGACGTAGCGCGTTAAGGACCGTTTACAAATAGGCCACGTATTCCGAAGTCGTGGTACCTCCCAAGAAGAATCAGGCGACATATTCCTTCATCTCAAACGTATCCCGTGACTTGACACCTCGACCGAGAACTGAGGGAAATTTGGGCTCGTGCGGATGGTTGTTGACAGTCGTTCTTGCAAAGCAGCATATGCGATGGAAGACGGAAATGAGGAAATGACGGTGTTTCAAATGGTTCAAATGGCTCTGAGCACTATGTGACTCAACTGCTGTGGTCATCAGTCCCCTAGAACTTAGAACTACTTAAACCTAACTAACCTAAGGACATCACACACATCCATGCCCGAGGCAGGATTCGAACATGCGACCGTAGCAGTCGCACGGTTCCGGACTGCGCGCCTAGAACCGCGAGACCACCGAGGCCGGCAAATGACGGTGTTACCATAGCTACGATCCACTACACTTTGTAATGCGGCTTGAGAAGATTAGCTGTAGGCGCAGTCGTAGATTCAAGATAGTGTGTCCGAAAATGGTGCAGCCTTCAGCGTACAGCTCGGATTCGTGTTATGAGGCTGACATAAAAGGGAATTTTTTCCCGACTCAGAAATAGATGGAGTAGGACACCGATTGTTTAATTGCAACTCAAAGTGCCTGCAACCTTTATACACTAACAATAGTAAATCACAGTTAGTTTGGCATATTTCCACTTCGTCCATCTTTGAATGGAATTATAATGAAAATTTTCTGTTTATTCGGAATATTGTCACTTCAAATATCTTTGCATGCTGAACACATGAACGATACACTATCGCTGGTTTCTAGAGATTGCATTACTAGGAAAAGGGCGGGCAAGCTAGTAGGTAACAGTCGAGTCCGGGCTGTGTGCAATGAGCGGCGTGGATAGCGGAGGTGCCGCACACAGATTGGTATTTGGGGTGTACCATGGTGTGTAACCTGAGGATGAGGTATGGTTTCAAAATGATTGGATAAAGGGACAGCAATTCAGAAAATGTAACGTAAGCATGAGTTCAATTAATATTGCTGTGCAAGGATTTTGTGTCCAAAAATATTTACATGTTGGTAGTCATGGGAAACTATCAATCATGTCTTCAGTATTCTAATTAGCCCTCCCCTATTTAGATTAGTAAAATAATATTGATTTAGGTATTTCAAGAAACCAAATTTTTGTAATAGAAGCATTTTGTAGAAGCAGACACTACCGTGTATGACAACAAGAAGAGAGAGAATGCTGATTGTTTGTATTAGCTGGAGTTCACTACTGGACCATGAAAAGAAATTCAGAGGGCTTCGTTTCGTCCTATACAAATATTTCACAAAGCTTTTCCCCACTGTTCAAAGAAACATGTTCGGTAAAGTTTTCACTGAAACGCCATGCACTTTTGCTTGAACAATAATAACTTTCAAAAGAGAATAAAAAACTAATTTGCCAAAACGTCAACTTAAAAGAAAAAAATAATGAGAAGCAAACTGATGCGCAGTGACTTACTTCAGATCGCCATTTCCTGTGCAACTAGAGCAGAGTCAAGTTATCTTTTACAAGGTAAGACCACCTTTGATAGAATATTAGGAACAGTGTTCAGGTAGTGAAATCTCTAGTGAATTTAACAGATCGTTTTGGTAATAGCGCTCGTTCATATTACGCAACAATCAGTCACCGGTGTTTTGTTGTGAACCATTCTCCTATGCAACCCTTTACGGTAAGTCAGACGCATTTCAGATGAATTAAAATCACATTCGTAAAAAGTATTTTGCGTAAATAAGTTCATTTTCAAAGACGGGGCAGCTACGCCGATTCTACACACACCATAAAACTTTTTGCATCATCTCATTTCCCAGAACTCCTGAAGACAGAGGCTGACTATGGATATTGTATCACAGACACAGTCCCTTTGACTGTTCGGAGATGTCACTAAACCCGCCCAAAGATGTAAACAACCATGCATGAGCAGCGCCATTAGACGGGCGAAGCGGAGGGAAGGGGGGGGGGGGGTGTCCGACGGCCGATCAGTTCCTGTCATTCCACCAGGAAGAAGGTACACGGCTCGTGTTGTCTGAAGTTCAACCATGCCTAGACGGTCAATACCGCGGTTCGATCACGTCCGCATTGTTACTTTATGCCAAGAAGGGCTCTCAACAACGGAAGTGTCCAAGTGTCTCTGAGTGAACCAAAGCGATGTTGTTCGGACATGGAGGAGATACAGAGAGACAGGAACTGTCGATGACATCCCTCGCTCAGGCCGCCCAAGGGCTACTGCTGCAGTGGATAACGGCTACATAAGGATTAGGGTTAGGAGGAACACTGACAGCAACGCCATCATGTTGAATAATGCTTTTCGTGCAGCCACAGGACGTCGTGTTACGACTCAAACTGTGCGAAATAGGCTGCATGATGCGCAACTTCACTCCCGACGTCCATGGCGAGGTAAATCTTTGCAACCGCGACACCCTGCAGCGCGATACAGATGAGCCCAACAACATGCCGAAATTTAGTTAAACACAGTTTCATCATACAATTCCAAACTTTGCATATAAGTTTCGCCCTTCCGTCATTGACTGCACAGTAACATAGAGAGTATAATTATGCGTAGCCTAGATGAATGTACAGGGTGGTCCATTGATAATGACAGGGCCAAATATCTCACTAAATAAGCATCAAACGAAGAAACTACAAAGAACGAAACTCGTCTAGCTTGAAGGGGGAAACCAGATGGCGCTATGGTTGGCCCCGTTCGCCGGATAGTTACGTTATTTAAGGAAACAGGAAGCTAGACAAGTTTCGTTCGTTGTTTTTTCGTTTGACGCTTATTTCGTGAGATATTTGGCCTGCTCACTATCAATGGACCACCCTGTATCCTAGTGTAAGGGACAGTCAAATCGAAACGAGGCATACCGAAATAAAGTAAGTAAACTGTTTGTTATTTAAAAAGTAACTGCCATAACTGTCACTACCAGTAAAACAAAGAGCATCGCGTCCTTGCAGTCAACGAAGATCATCATGACTTTCCCTAGAGTGCCTATTGTTTCGAATACACTGTAGAAGTTTCGCTAGGAAGCCCTTGCACATCTTCCATACAGTCTCAATCCCTCCCCCTTGCGATTTCCATATTTTTGGAGTCCCAAAGGAAAATATTCGCGGTCGTTGATTGGCATCGGATGAGTAGGTGCACGCACGGGTACCAACAAGGTATCGTAGGTAACTGCAAACTTTGTAAGATCAAGGCATTAACCATCTTGTCCCATAGTGTTATGCATGTATTAACAGCTATGGCGGTTTACTTTTGAAATAATAAACCGTTTTCTCTTTTTTTTAATCTGTCTCTTTATAGCTCTAGCGTAGTATGTGTTCTTCTGTCTTCGTTTTTTATCTCATTGTTACAGTTCGCACTGTTATCAACAATCCATTCACTGCCTTCATTACATTGTGGACAATTTCACGTTACAGCTTCGGCTAATCTTTTTTTTATGGATGTATCGAAGATGAGAAAGGTAATGTGTTTCTCTATCGCCGGTCTGAAACAATGTCCACCACGTCTCGACAAAATGATGTGAACTAACACGAGGGATCTCTTTATGGTTTTTATAAAATGACACATGTTCGTTACAATGCAAATAAAAAACATAAGGAAGAAATGCAAAGCTTTGATGGTTCGAGCACTTTTTGTAGCTGTTTGTTGATTATATCTAGACTCTTAAACAGTCTGTTTACCGATGCAAATTTCAAAAGCAGTTCAGTCCATGTTTGTGCACAGAACTGGTTTCTTCCACAGATTTATTTTTCCGTTTTGATAAACGAAGCATGAAACTTTTCATATTCTTTTAGGCTTGAAGCTTGTACTTGAAAGTTTCAGCACGATAATCAAAGGGTTTTTACATCCACAGAGATTTATTTAATAGCAGATACTCTTTCTTTCACTGTGGAATACGTGCTGCTTAGCTACTGCAAAATTTTTTTCATATCTTGCAACATAAAGTGGAGGACACGTGTTCGTCGGCGAGTGATTACTGTCTCGTATTGTACGAGGAATGTGAAGGAAATCACTCACCTTAAAACTTCAGGGAGTCTGAGAGATCTATATGTGCCTCACTGAACAAGATTGTGAAGTCTGTCTCCCAAAATGTCAGCCCATTTCTTTAACCGTTGTCCTCCTAACTCGATAATAAAAGAAAAATCTCCAGTTGCAGTTTTAATTCGTTGTATAGGTTACTGAAACTAACAATATAGTCCAATTTTCATATTTATTCTATCGAAATCAACATATAACAAAAGATATATTTGATACACACAGACTTTTTGTGGGGCCAAAGTAAAATATGACAATTTTCATAATTATCAGTCAGTCGTATTGGTCTTCGAAATCGTACAGTGACATTAATTTTAACTCAATTCACAAGAGTCTCACGTGCCGCAGTTACCTGACGCTTCTAACAGTCAGTAAATTTATCGTTTTCACCTGTCTCTAAATAAGTTACTGTGCTTGGAAAGCGAGTTTAGGGATTATTTATGCCGGCCGCTGTGACCGAGCGTTTCTAGGCACTTCAATCCGGATCCGCGGAGGTTCGAGTCCTGCCTCGGGCATGGATGTGTGTGATGTCCTTAGGTTAGTTACGTTTAAATAGTTCTAAGTCTAGGGGACTGATGACCTCAGATGTTAAGTCCCATAGTGCTTAGAGCCATTTGATTATTTATGAGCTGAACGTAGATGAATAGAGTCTCTTATTAAAAATATGAAGTTAATACGATTGCAGCTTTACCAAAGTGTAGAGTTATGCGACACATAGTACACAAATTGAGGACCGTAAAGAGCACTGCAACTTTAATTATTTGGCGAGAAGAGGTGACACAACACTGTTCGGAAGTAATATGGCCGATTTTGAAAAGTTATTACACAATTTTCTTCCTATAATAGGGAGCGTCTTGCTTCTATCTTGACATCATTCACAGCATACCCGGTCGGTATTAGGCCTGTATTGCTGCCAGAAGTGGTCACACCACATACTGAGGACATTAACCAGTTGTCGGAATGTGTGTGCAATTCTGTAAAGTTGGAAAAAACAAATAACATTTTTGTCTACCGTTACGCATGTTACAGTTGTTCACGTTCTGTATCCTTTACATTGTTCCTAGTTTACTATCGCCTGTTTATACTGTTCTGTGGCAAAATAAACGCAACCTTGCAAAATTTCCGTTTGATGCCTTCATTTTGCCATAGTGAATGTAATGAAAACTTGATATCAAGAAAAAATTAAGTAACAGATGATAAGAAAGGAAAAAGAAGAAACAAAGGAATGGGAAGTAAGTGATCCATAATATCTTCATTTTTAAATTAGTGTCAAATGACTAACGTATTTGTAGAGTGCTGTCTTGAATCAAAAACTTGGTTATTTGATTTGTTTGTTAAAGTTCGCGGCATCATTGTATGTGAACGAATCAGGACAAATATTTGAAGTTGGATCATTGTAGGTGGTTGGATTAGTTTTGTCTATTGTGAAACTAGGAGTCTGTCTACTATACTGTAGAGTTTGACAAGCTGACAGTCGGTTCATGTCACCATCGCAAACTGGATGATAATGATAATGTCTATCCTACTAAAAATAATCTGTCTTAAAGAGTGACTGAACAGTATTAATTTTTAGCAAATATGTTTCCACGAAGAAAAGTATATCTTCGAATTTTCCTTTTTTTCCTTGCTACTTTGTCCCGCATCGATGCAGGGTTGGCAGGGCTCTTTAGGGATTTTGCATGGTTAATTTAAGGGGTGGCCGGATGCCTTTTCTGTCGTCATCCCATTACCGTTATCCCCCTCCCCCAGATGGGACAAAATATATGTACCCCAACTGTCTCGATGCATGTCATTCGTGTGGCAACTATCGAAAGTTTTGTAAATGTGAGACCTTAACTTTTCCTGGCGAATTGAATGTTCAAATAACTTACGGGTTTGCTGCCGGTAGACGTCGTCGAACACCGCCGATATTTCGACAGGATCACACCCTGCCATTCTCAAGGCACAAATGCAAGGAAGAAGAAATGTGCAAGCAAATTTAATATCTCGGTTCACAGAGGAGAAGCAGGTAGACACCACACACAGAACAAGTGTCAACACAAACAAAGGTAACCAACATCAGAAATATCGATAGTTACTATTAATCAAGGTGAGGTAGCACTAATTCTGTCCCTCTGTTTTTTGATGAGAGACAGAGCCGGATTCGAAGCAGCATTTAAACAAAATCCACCATCTCTGTTAATAAGGTTGCTTGATAGTCTGATTTCAACAGCTTCCTTAATAGCACTATCCCAATAGCCGGACGTGCAAGCCAGAATCTCCGTGTTGTTGTATTCCATAGGATGACCGGTGTCAAGGCAATGTTCTGCAGTAGCGGATTTGCTCGGTTGTTATAAGTGTGTGTGACGCTTATGTTCAAGACACCGGTCTTCCACAGTGCTGATTGTCTGACCAATATATGACATGCCACAAGATAAATAACCTCCTGAAGAAAAGTTCTTTGGCACAGGTGACTATCAAGAGTATTAATTCTTACTGTGCTGTACCACCTAGATTATATGGTCTCCCTAAGGTCCATAAAGAGGCTGTCCCGTTGAGGCCTATTGTTTCTAATATTGGTGCTCCGACATATCGTGTAGCTAAACATTTTGCTAGTTTGTTGAGCCCACTAGTAGGTAGGTGTGAACACCACATTAAGAACTCTGCAGATTTCTTACGTCGATTGCACGGACTGCGTTTGAATGACTGATATTTTAGTCAGTTTTGATGTGGTTTCTCCTTTCACTCGGGTTCCTCTCTCTGATTCGTTGCAGCTAATTGACGTTAAGTTTGGTGACGAGTTAACAAATTTGTTTCGACATGTGCTGACTTCCACTTACTTTTTATTCAATGGTCAGTACTGCGAACAGACTGATGGAGTTGCAATGGGAAGCCCGTTGTCACCTATTGTGGCTAATTTGGTTATGGAGGACTTTGAGGAACGTGCTTTGGAGTCAGCGACCTTGAAACCTGCGTGTTTTTTCAGATAAGTAGACGATACTTTTGTTGTTTGGCCTCATGGTAGTGAGAATTTAAACCGGTTTTTGGAACATCTGAATTCAATCCACCCGAATATTCAGTTCACTATGGAGGTGGAAAAGAATGGATGCCTTCCCTTCCTTGGTGTGTTGGTCAAAAGGAAGACTGATGGTACGTTGGGACATTCTGTTTATAGGAAGCCTACCCACACTGACTTGTATCTGCGAACTGATAGTTGTCACCATCCAGCTCAGCGTGAACGAGTACTTCGCACCTTGGTTCACAGGGCCCACGTTATCTCAGACCCTGAAAGTTTGGCATCTATCACATCTCGAAGTCACCTTTCGTCAGAATGGTTATAATGAGAGGCAGATCAAACGTGCGTTGCGCCATCAGCTTTCTGTGCAACGGGTGAGTGACGATAGCAACGAAGTGGCACCTAAGTCTACGGCCTTTTTGCCTTCCGCAGGAAGCATTTCCAACAGGATTGGCCGTATTTTGCAGAAATATGATGTGAAATGTGTTTTTCGACCACCTTCTAAGATTAAGGCCCTGTTGTCGTCCGTAAAAGATGATCTTGGTTTGCGTAAGTCTGGGGTCTATCGTATTCCTTGCAGTTGTGGCACGTCATATATTGGTCAGACAATCAGGACTGTGGAAGACCGGTGTATTGAACATAAGCGTCACACACACTTACAACAGCCGAGCAAATCCGCTATTGCAGAACATTGCCTTGACACCGGTCATCCTATGGAATACAACAACACGGAGATTCTGGCTTGCACGTCCAGCTATTGGGATAGTGCTATTAAGGAATCTGTTGAAATCAGACTATCAAGCAACCTTATTAACAGAGATGGTGGATTTTGTTTAAATGCTGCTTCGAATCCGGCTCTGTCTCTCCTCAAACAACAGAGGGACAAAATTAGTGCTACCTCACCTGTTGATTAATGGTAACCATCGATATTTCTGATGTTGGTTATCTTTGGTTGTGTTGACACTTGTTCTGTGTGTGTGGTGTCTTCCTGTTTCTCCTCTGTGAGCCGAGGTATTAAATTTGCTTGCACATTTCTTCTTCCTTGCATTTGTGCCTTGAGAATGGCAGGGTGTGCTCCTGTCGAAATATCGGCGGTGTTCGACGATGTCTACCGGCAGCAAACCCGTAAGTTATTTGAACAGTTTTGTAAATGTTTGCGAATCGTGTGTTTTAGATACAAGCTCGATACCTAATGCGTTGTGGGAAACCAACAAAAATCCACATCTAGGGTGGCCGGCACACCGGCCCTCGCGTTAATCAGGCCAATGCATCTCCCCGTTCCGGAAATTTGGAAATTTGGGGTCAGGACAATAGGACCAAATTGCTGAGGTCATCGGTCCCTAGGCTTACGCACTACTTAATCTAACATAAACTAACTTACGCTAAGGACAACACACACACCCATACCCGAGGGAGGACTCGAACCTTCGACCGGGGGAGCTGTGCGAACCGTGACAAGACGACTGAGACCGCACGGCTTCCCCGCTCGGCTCCCCGTTCCGGAAGCGGCGTTTTGAAGTGTACGGCTATCCGGGCAGGTCTTATCTTCATATATTTCCCAAAAGTAAAAAATTATTGAAATTTGTAAAATGGTGTTTCCAGCTCTGTCTAGGTTTTTTTTGTCATTTTCTAAAGTGTTTCTGATTATTTGATGTGTGGTTCTTTTTAATACAACTCGCTAATTGGTGTGGAACATTACACAATGTCTGAAACAGGAAAGATATTTAAGGTGGCTTTTCCACGAAACATCTCGGTACACGTTTTATACTTTAACGATGTACTTAACTTTTGATGCCCTTAAGTTCTCCAATTCTCCATATCCCGCTTCACCATTTTCTCGGCAGTTTATAATAAATTTACATGCACTGATATTTCTTCCTGAGTTGTGTATCAACATTTCATACCGGTAAAAGTCTTACGTTGGAAAAAGTTACCATCCCCTGCATCAGTTTCCTTTTATGTCACCTTGTCTTCTACTTTCCAGTTTTTTTCCACATATTTTAGTGTTTCAACCCATTTTAATGTTTAACGAGTAATCTTTCTTTCTGCTGCTCTCAATCACTTGTCTCGTCTGGTAAGCTGCCTGCTCATAACACTTACCAGTTTTGAGAATACTATTTGTTAGTACGTAAGCTGTGAAACTTACTTCTCTTTTTTTCTTTTTGATTTATTCCTTATTTCTTCCTCAGCATGCAAAGTAAATCATCACGATATTCCGCAATACATACGGCACTTCACGCTTTTTGATTTCAGCTTTTGTTTAACGATTTTCCAGTTTTGTTATTACATTTGATTTATGGCTGCTCGTTTGTCTATGGTCTAATCATCGCTTCGAATTTCTCATTCCTCCTTCTCTAGAACTAATGAAGATATCTAAAGGAATTAGTCTTTTCTCCAATAAACACATGATTACTATTTTTTGGTTCAAGTGGCTCTGAGCACTATGGGACTTAACATCTGTGGTCATCAGTCCCCTTACTATTTTTTATTGTACCTTACTGTTTCCTAGAAACAAAGTGATCTACTTTCATTTGCTCTTCATATCATCTTTTTATTCCTCTGTGCCACGTATTAATTAACTATGTATGTATATGATCCAGGAGTCGATATGCAACTGTTCACAAGGTTATACACTCGACAGTTCTTCAGTCGGGAAATGTTTATTCTTTTGAGGAAATCTGATGAAGACACCCCTCTACCGTAGATTTAGGCTGTAGCATGGAAGAAACCGTTAAGTCATACACTTTCCACAACCTGCTGACTTGTTGTTCTCAAATCATTCGCTCAATTCTAAAGACTGAATTTCGCAGCGAACATAGTCATTGATACTGAAGTGGTTGCGTCGTCGGGTCGAAGGGCAGTGAACTCTCGGCCACCGAAATCTGTAGATTGATTTTATTTATTTAATGGTCCATAGCAGGAGGACAGCTTGTAGGTAAGCACACTGTTTCGAGCCCCGATCAGGACTGTATGCTGCGTTACTTACGGCTGTCCCTGTACCATACCAACAGGGAGTTTATGATAGCAATGAGTATAAAGGTTTAAATGATGCCGCTCTGGGAAATACTGTGACATTTCGTTGTCATGTAATATTGGGTAAATTAATCATCAGTATACTCCTTCACGTACTGTACGATGTTATCAGCTCCTTGTAGAATTTAGTTAATAGTGGCGTAAGTGATACGAATACACTCATGACCCGAATTATATCGGCCTGTAGTGCAGCCAGATTTACATGACGTGCAACATGAGACTTCCGCTACAATAGGGACGTAATAATTAGCCAGTGGCGTTACGGTCCATTATGTAACACAAGGGAAAAATCTCGAAATGAGTTAATTAGAACCAAACAAAGAAGATAAACCGCATCAGTTTAACTACAGCATACACACTCTGTCTTCTAGTAACCAACAGTTAAGACGCATACTTATTACAACAGTTGTTTTAAATCCGTAATTTGGGGCCACAGGATGGTGTCTCGTGCAAGGACAAACATTTTGTAAATAGAACCAGTTCTGACAAAACTCTACCATCTGGTGAGCAAGATGTATGAGACAGGCGAAATACCCTCAGACTTCAACAAGAATATAATAATTCCAATCCCAAAGAAATAAGGTGTTGACAGATGTAAAAATTACCGAAGTATCAGTTTAATAAGTCACAGCTGCAAAATACTAACGCGAATTCTTTACAGACGAATGGAAAAGCTGGTAGAAGCCGACCTCGGGGAAGATCAGTTTGGGTTCCGTAGAAATGTTGGAACACATGGGAAATACTGATCCTACGACTTATCTTAGAAGAAAGATTAAGGAAAGGCAAACCTACGTTTGTAGCTTTTGTAGACTTAGAGAAATCTTTTGACAATGTTGACTGGGAAACTCTCTTTCAAATTCTAAAGGTGGCAGGGGTAAAATACAGGGAGCGAAAGGCTATTTACAATTTGTACAAAACCAGATGGCAGATGGCAGTTACAAGGGTCGAGGGAAATGAAAGGGAAGCAGTGTTTGGGAAGGGAGCAAGCAGTAAAGGAACCAAAAGAAAAATTCGGAGTAAGTATTAAAATCCACGGAGAAGAAATAAAACCTTTGAGGTTCACCGATGACATTGTAATTCTGTCAGAGACAGCAAAGGACTTGTAAGAGCAGTTGAGCGGAATGGAGTGTCTTGAAAGAAGGATATAAGATGAACATCAACAAAAGCAAAACGAGGATAATGGAATATAGTAGAATTAAATCGGGTGATGCTGAGGGAATTATATTACGAAATTAGACACTTAAAGTAGTAAAGCAGTTTTTCTATTCGGGGAGCAAAATAACTGATGATGGTCGAAGTAGAGAGGATATAAAATATAGACTGGCAATGGCAAGGAAAGCGTTTCTGAAGAAGAGAAATTTGTTAACATCGAGTACAGATTTAAGTGTCAGGAAGTCGTATCTGAAAGTATTTGTATGGAATGTAGCCATGTACGGAAGTGAAACATGGACGATAAATAGTTTGGACAAGAAGAGAATAGAAACTTTCGAAATGTGGTGCTACAGAAGAATGATGAAGATTAGATGGGTAGATCACATAACTAATGAGGAGGTATTGAACAGAATTGGGGAGAAGAGGAGTTTGCGGCACAACTTGACTAGAAGAAGAGATCTGTTGGTAGGAGATGTTCTGAGGCATCAAGGGATCACCAATTTAATATTGGAGGGCAGTGTGGATGGTAAAACTCGTAGAGGGAGACCAATAGATCAATACACTAAGGCGATTCAGAAGTATGTAGGTTGCAGCTGGTACTGGGAGATGAAGCTTGCACAGCATAGAGTAGCATAGATAGCTGCATCAAACCGGTCTCAGGACTGAAGACCACAACAACAACAACCTATTTCCATCCTACATATTTCGACGCCACTGCCATGCTTACAAAAGATAAACTCAGGCTTCTGACGAAATTTAAAGAAAAATTGTTAATTATTAAAGTAATCTGCACCCAGAATGCAAGGTGTTGATAAATTCGATACGACTCTGACCTTACATATCCAAGAATGGCCATTAACGATATCTTCACTGAAGTCATTCCTTTCTTCGCAATGCGCATGTTGTTAATTGCAATATACTTTACAAATACACGGCTTCTATGCTTTCTTTTACTTTTGGCTCTTTGCCGACGATTCATACTAATTAAAGCATTTACTTTATCTAAATTTCATCACTCCAGAAGACTCAGGCAGATTTCTTGCTGGCAGTCGTGAACAAACTTTCCTTTTGCTATCCACAAAAGCTGAGGTTTGAATATGTCTTGTAAATATATCCAAAGATTGAAAATGAGTGAGTACTTCACCAAAAACGGCATGTTTATTGTCCCCCAGTCTTAACCCCCTTTAGCCGGGCGGAGTGGCCGAGCGGTTCTAGGCGCCTCAGTCTGGAACCGCGCGACCACTACGGTTGCAGGTTCGAATCCTGCCTCGGGCATGGATGTGTGTGATACCCTTAGGTTAGTTAGGTTTAAGTAGTTCAACGTTCTAGGGGACTGGTTGCCTCAGAAGTTAAGTCCCATAGTGCTCAGAGCCATTTGAACCATTTTTTACACCACTTGCGATTCGTTTATCCTGTTAACATACTCCTCTATTACTTCATTCCAACCTCCGTACTTACCATAATTGTCATAAAGTATCTCAAACAATGTCCTAGGTGTAATTAGCTGTTCTACCTAATTCATATTTAAACAGGTATAACTATAACCCTGAATAGTGGTCTTTGAATCTAATTGCAATGAACTAATTTTCACCTTAATTGCGATTACATGTGACAAATGGTGATCAGAGATACTCAACAGCCCCCCTTTATTCTGCAATTCTACCGTCAAAGGCACTAGCTTTATTGCTTGTGTGTCTGTCCCCAATTCCCAGTCTGCTTTTACTCGGCTCAAGTTCTCCAAGGAGTAGGCGACTTTTGAAAACAATATTCTCAATAGAGTTAATTGTTCAATATCATTCTGCTACCGCTAGAATTCTCCCCCATCAGCATCTACTTCATTAAACCCCAGATTCCTTAATTTGATTCGCCAGCTCTGCCATTACAGATTTAAACGCACCGCTGACTGCCACTCTTACTAAACTATTGAAGTTATTTCGGTAATGTTCCAAACATGCTTGCATACGCCTAATCTGCTTATGGAATGGAGCTGCTTTCATAAACTTCTTCATTTGCACCTGAAATTCAGCAACTGGACACGTGTGGCGACTACAGCTGAACTTGCTTCCTGTGGAAGGATCCGATGAAGGGGTTAAAATCGATTTATCCACGGCAGCTGTTAACTGCTGAATTAGTTCACCAGTAGTCCTTTTACAGTTCATGGAGTAGTTCCTACTTTCTCAGCTGAGCTGGATCATGTACATTCCTCGCTTCCATACTGAAACAGAAATATCACACAGTATCGACTTCCAGTATTGACAACCTGCATGAATAATGATCTGCTACCAGAATGACGATCCAGTCATAAAAGTAACCCACCTGCTAGAAAATGCATTGACACAACTGGGAGGAATTGCGTGGTAGGCTGGGCCAATTCACACGCAGGTAGTACATATATTAGACGTTCATTTTCAAAGAAAAACTCCATCATAGCCGATCCCAAACCCGGCTGAGAAAGGATGAGAGGGCAGGAGTAACACCTCTTTAAAAAAACCTAGGTTCACTTGGCCCAGGTGGTAGTACCTTCTGATGGTCCCCTGCCAGTGTTACGGCGAAGACTGCAATGGTTGACGAGGCAACGTGGAACTACACACTCCTTAAAATGACTCGAAGTCCCTTTCTGCTGGGGTTTAATTAAGAGAGAAGGAAAGGGGAGGTGTATCTCTTAATCCCTGGTCAGCTTTATAACTAGAAAAAGGTACTCTGATTGAAAACCTGGTCCCCCAAACGTGAGGGTTGTGAGATGAGCAGACAGGGATGGGGGATCGTACTAACGAAGATATGGGCTGAAAATGTGGAAATCCACTGAGTTAAGCGGCTTTGACAAAGGGAAGGTTAATGTTACGCAGAGTATCTCAAAAGCGACGAAGCTAGTCGAATGTTTACGTGCTGCTGTCGCGAGCACTACAGAAAGGTGTAGAAGGACAGTGAAACCACCACTAGTTGCTAAATGGTTGGCTATCCATAACTCTTCACAGAACGTGGGTTTCGGACGCTTGTCTGTTCTGTAAAGTAGAGCACATGGTTATCTGTGGTATCTCTGCCGAAAGAGAACCACTACTGGTGAACGCATACGTGTTTCGGAGCACTCCGTGCATCGTCCATTGTTGGACACGGAGCACCGCAGCAGACCACCGCTTTTTGATTACATGTTCAAATGGCTCTGAGCACTATGGGACTTAACTACTGTGGTCATCAGTCCCCTAGAACTTAGAACTACTTAAACCGAACTAACCTACGGACATCACACACATCCATGCCCGAGGCAGGATTCGAGCCTGCGCCTGTAGCGGTCGCGCGGGTCCAGACTGAAGCGCCTAGAACCGCTCGGCCACACCGGCCGGCTGATCACATGTTGATCCAACGACATCATCAGTTACGTTTGGACTCGACCGTCGATCGGTTCTTCGGATATATCACATTTTTGCTACAGTAAGTCGATGGTCTTCCCCACAAACGCCGTCATCGAGCTGAACGGCGGTTCGAAACGTGTAGAGTGCCACAGACGCAGGCTGTCAGGAAAAATATTATGCTATGAGAGACATTCTCCTGCGATTGCATGGGACCTGTGATAGTAATCGAAGACGCGCTGACAGCTCCCAATGACTTGCATCCCTACATCCGTGATGTCCTCTCTGACGGCAATGTCACCTTTCAGCAGTATGGTCGTTTTTGTCTCGGAGCCAGAATCGTGCTACAGTGGTTTGAGGAGCGTTCTAGTGAACTCACGCTGATGTCTAAGAGACAAAATTCACCTGATGTAAATCCTTTGGAACCAATCTGGGTCGCTGTTGGGAGCCATCAACGTATACACAAATCAGCGGCCCGTTATTTACGCGATTTACATGACCTCTGCTTAGACATCTAATGCTACAAACATTTAAAAACCTGTCAAAAAACTCTAGGATACCTGAAACGCAGAATTAGTGATGTATTTCGTTCCAAAGACGGACAAACAAGCTACCAACGTTAGATACAGTAGGCAGTTTAAATGAAAATGCCAAGCCATTTCCAGGTCAGGTATCACAGATTGTAGCCAAAGCACTGAAATCCTGCAAGTATAGGGTTTCCTACTATGTCAGGAACACGACAGCCCAGTGTGTTTTTATTAGCAAAGACAAGATCCAGTTATTAGCCAACAGTGGGGTATACAAAATCACCTGTTCTGATTGTGACAAATTTTACACTGGTCAGTCAGGCAGAGACATATCAACTAGGCTGGCTGAACATGAACGCAGCTGGAGGTTGCAGAATTCAGACTCTGCATTTGCTGAGCATGTACTGAGTGAGGGTCACAACTACCAGCCAGTGTCCGATGTACTTCACTTAGCAAACAAAGGGGCCATAAACTCAACCTGCTGGAAGCCCTGGAAATTAACAAACATCTTGCTCACAGTCCAGATCTCATCCTAAATGACCAGACACAACTCAACACTTCCCCTCTCCTAAACTTCATATAATCATCTTTGTTGTTCATTACTTCCCACACTTTCTGTTCCTACATATTCCCATTTTCCTGTATTCATTAAGTTGTTTTATTTGTTGCAGTTGTCTTTGTATTCCACATAGGCTGTAGTTTCAATAGTTAAGGGTTTCCTTTTAACTTGTATTACTGTCCATGTTTAATCCCCTTGTAGTTGTCTCATAAAATACTGTTCGTATTTTACTTTGCTCATTTATTTAATGAAAATTGGTACACAGCCACTGCTTTGATTATAATGTTAATGTCAAAATGCAGTACCACCACACTCTCGAACTGTAGGTACCCTCAAATACCTCCATTTTCCTGCATTTATTAATTTCTGTTTATCTTATTCATATTGCTTAAGTTCCTTATGAATTCTGTATTTACATTGACAACTGTCTCTTCTTTTTAATTGGTTGTGCATCACTCTCCATGTTTTATATCTCTTGATGCAGCCTTGTATAGTACTAATTTTATCTTATTTTATTAGTTTTGTTTATTAAGAAAAACTGTTATGTAGGCATGCTATTCCTATTTTGTGCTAAAGGTTTTCCTGTCAACTCTATTGTTTTTTATGTACTGTTCAGTTTTTACTATTTCATTGCAAAGATGTTACTTACTGTATGTTTCTACTTCAGTCTAGATGAGTTAATTCTCTTCCAATGTTGTCTGCTAACATTTAACTTCTTTGGTGATAATACTCAGTAAATGTCTGAAGATGGCCTTGTAAGCCGAAAACCGGTTAGCAATAAAAGTAATATTGTAGAACAAAAGCAAACTGGTGCTTTTCATTTATTATAAGTTGTTCTACCAAGAACCGACGGAAGATTCTGTTAATATGACAAAAAATTTAATAAAAAGGTACCACAGTGAATCCTGGGAAAGATTCATTGCTTATGTTTAATATGACATTTATGGAGTACAGGATTTATTGTTTAAAGTTATGAAGCATATGGATAAAATGGAGAAAGATATTGCACACATTAATATAATAACAGAAAGTCAATGGATATTTCATTACAGAAATTTATGGTATGATGTAGATAGTGACTAAAGCTGTTCTTTAAAAATTGATGATAACTTTGTACATCAAATAGATATATAAGAATTAAAAGCAGTTCTATGTGCATCAAAAAATAGAAAAGCTACTTGGCTAGATGGAATTAATTCTGAATTAATCAAATATGCAGGAACCAGTTTTAGAATATTTCTTCCTTCATTTCTGAATACATTTTGGAAGAACTGTTCCACAATTGAATAATGGAACATAGCTAAAGTACTCTTTATATTTAAAAATCCCAATGGGAAAGACAGAGGAAATTATAGAGAAATAAGTACACTAAATGCAAGATTTAAAATTTATGGGAAAATGCTTAATCAAAGGCCACAAACTATCGCTGATGCGGTAATCTCAGATGAACACACAGGCTTTAGAAAGCGATATTCATATAATGATAATGTATTTATAATAAGTCAAATTATTAAAATAAATGGCTTAGAAATGCATTTAGCACTTATTGATTTTGAAAAAGCCTTTGATAAGGTAAAAAATACCTTTTGGGGGAAATATTGGAAGTAAAAGGTTTTCCTTAAAATCTCATTAATACAATAAAGAGTCTACAAGTAAATACAAAAAATAGTTGTACGTTCAAGTTCGAAAATGTCAGATAACATTGTAGTAAGTCATGGTGTTCGATAGGTGTGCCATCTATCATCCACTTTACTTAATTTATATGTTGGTGACCTAGTTATGAAGTGGAAAAATGAAATACACTTAGGAATTAAAACAGGACACACTGTTATATGCAGAATAGCAGATAATTATACAGGAAACAGATGATAATTTACAATGAGAAGTGTATGTATTGTGCCAAAACATAATACATTACAGCTTAACTATATCTGCAAATAAGGCAAAGATAATGGCTTTCAAAGGGAAAATGTCCAGTAAAATCGAAGATAATAATAAATGAGAAATTTTAGAACAAGCATCCTGCTTCAGTTATTTATGATGTGATATTAGTGTCAACTATGGCAAAAACATTAAGAATAAGGTTAACAAATATCAAGCTTTCTGTGGAACAATTGGAAGAACGTTGCAAAGAAAAACAAGAAAAGAAACACAAATGAAATTCTATAAAGTTATGGATGTACCTACTGTTGTACAAGGTTCTGAATCATGGAGAATAAGAAAAAAGAATGAAGAACATGTATACAGACAGTAGAGATGAATTTCATGAGAGAGTAGAGGCTGTAATGAAATGGTTAAAATGAGGGCTGAAACAATGAGACCAGATTTAAAAATTTGTCAGCTGACAAGAAGAATAGAGTGAATTGGAAGATCTTATTGATAGAATGAAAAAAAAACAGATTGCGAAACAATATAATGAATTATTGGTTAACTGGAAAGAGAGAACTAGGTAAACCTTGTAAGAGATGGATGGATGGATGATAGAGACCAGAAGACATGATTACAACACCTGATTTTTGGAAGGAGATGATGATGATATGAGTTTCCAAGAATATCACAGTACCTTAACTTGTATTCTTCAAACTCATAATGCATCAATAGCTCTTTGCTACAGCCAAAATTTATTTTGGACACAATATCCATAAAATGCAGTAGTTTTATCGAATAACAGAAAGTGGATTTTATTGAACATATTACATTTGTCTTTTTAAGAATAATTAAAAAAAATTAAATGGTAATTTTACTAAACCTGAAAGATTCCAAAATCTTATAGAAAAATTATGGATCTTGAGACGCCTCTGTATCTAAAAAGTTGGCTCACAATTAAAGAATTCAAACAGATTCCAAGCATTGCCAGGAGCAAGGTCCAACCTATTTCATCTCTTAACAGGACAACGCAGTTTATTATTAAATGGAATCTGCAAAAGAACCCGTGGGCGCTGAACTATACCCAGCTTTCCAGCGAAATTATTCAGCCACCAGCAGGAGGTTTTCCTGCAGGCGTTGGCCTGGGTGAGGACGACCCGGCCTTATATGTTTCAAGAATTCTGTTTTGTGATGGAGCCATGGTATACCTTCATCACATGGTTCGAGCAACACTTCATAGCCTCAGCAGTTAAAGGTGACACATGACAACAAGTTTTTCTCTTAGCCCACTCTGGTGCACGTGTCTAACAAGTTCTTTAACCTCTTAACTCTGTTGCAGGTCTTTGTACTCTTCCTCGAATTCATTTAAAATGCCAAGTTAATGTCTATTACACTTAATGCGACAAATTTTGAAACCACGCACACATTACACTTTCCAAGTCGTCTTCTTTGACGCAGTTGGACTTCTTGCGAGTCCTCATTGCTCATACGCACAATGAACATTTTATAGCATCTTCTATGACATTACAGGATTCTCTGACAGTTCTCAGTGCTCATACGAACAATTAAAATTCCACATCGTCTTCCACAAAATAAAAGGAGTCCCCGCCAGTCTACAGTGTTCATATGCATAACAAGAATTACAATTCGTCTTCCATGATGCAGCAAGATTCTCTGCCAGTCCTCGCTGCTTATATGCACAATAAAAATCGCACTTCGTCTTCTACGACACAACAGGACACTGCCATCCCCGCCTTCTTCAGATTCGTAGTGCCCAACCGCATGCTCCACTTTCCATGATGTCAGTCGTGCCGCTCCTTATCCATAGTGAATGCTCTGGAATCTCAGAGCTTCAGCCACCAAAGGGCCAATGTACACCTTCTGAAAGCAACATGTTGACTATCATTCACTTTAAGGTGCTTTTGCACAACCAGGTACCCGCTGGGTACAACACCTTTTGGAACGTCCACCACTAGGCATTCTCGGGATACATCCTTCAAATTATGGAACTTTCCTTAGGAGCCACTTTAAGCACTCAGTCCTTTCCTGGACAGATTCTTTCTTCTGATGACTGATACTTTTTCTGTTACGTTTCCTGCACGTTATGCACGCACATACACCATGTCCTCATACGTGATGGAGGTCTGGTAGCATTTCATCACTCTCTGCTGACGCCCCTGGCAGCCTGTCAGTTTCTATGTTAAGTAGTGTCATTGCTACACATTCACGTAGTGATTCACCAGTTTCAGTACCAGTTCCTGCACTCTGTAAGTCTACTGACGTGGTGGCAGATTCTTTGAGCGTAGTACCCATCTCTCCCGCTCCCCCACCTGAAGGGCCAAGGACATTGTACCCGAATTAGCATTGGTGGTGTCTCGCCATTCTACGGACATCACTTTGCAGGCTCCAGGTCTGGTATGCAAACCAAAGAAGGTCTCTGGTCCAGCTGCAGACTGCAGTTAGACTCGCTAGGGAAGAGCTTCGCCAAAACTAGACTCTAGGCCTCTGCACGAGGGACATCTGCGGACTTTGGTGGTGTTTCGAGTAATCAAGTTTTGCTTTCAAAGTTACAGGCACTTCTGAGGAACTCATCTTCTTCTACCAGATGCATTTTCCCCTTTTCACTAAATGATATTACTCCACTTCTTTCAGAAAGAAGATTCTGCAAGATGCAGTCCATTGGCCTTTTGACTATGCCCTGAGCTACATCTGTTTGGTCTGCACATCATGATCCCTCAGCAGTATGGCCTCATGGTCCGTCATAAAGTCACACACTGGCCAGCTGTCAGACCTCCCAGGCTGCATGGTCGCTCCCCTTTGAGATTACATACAAAATGTAGTCTGCTCAGGAGCATGGACCCATCAGTGAGGGCGATCAGCCTGTCCAAGAAGAAGACAGTATTTTCCTTTTCAGATCCTCTCTGGACAGGTCTCATCCAAGCCATCTTCAGTTCTTGCAGCAATCCTTGGGCTGTCCATATCAGAGTCCAGAAGCTTCTTCACACCCCTGCCTCTGCAGTTTCAAGGAAAGAGACTCAGCCTCCAAGGCACCCACACCAATGGAGAGCAACAATTAGTCCTAGGTGCCTCATCCATTTGGGAGACCTGTCCATATTGAGACTTCAGCCTTCGAAATAGCACTGCCATCTATTCCCTCATGAGGCAAGGGCTTAGGAACATTTGACATCAAGATGGCTCCAACATCTTTCCCCTTGGTGGTGGTGGTGGTGGGGAATGGCCTTTGTAACTGAGGGCTTCATCTGTGAACACAGCTACGAGCATTATAGGTATGGACTGCAAATTGCCCATGCAGCAGCTCTGCAGGAGACACTCCCTTGGCAGATCCAGATGCCAACAGTATGTCCGGCTGGGTGTATCAACCATACCAGGTCTGATTGTGAACAAAACACGCCAGTCTTTTCTGAAGTGGAACGTCCGATATAACCACAAATACATGCTGTGCTAGCTCGCCACGAGAGATGCCAAACTCAAGACCAGCGACGCGTGCATCATGAACAAAAGCGCCACAATCGGAATCACTACTTTGCCTCCAGGAACCACGTGTCATCCAAGTATCGAGTAGATATCACTCCGCAGGGCGTGAATTTACGACGGTACCCAGCCTCTCTCCACGAGTTCAGTCTACTGAGCCACTGCAATCCTTTCCAAAGCAGAGCGACCACCAGGATCTATACCATGCGCTACCGGCAGCAGCCCGATCCGGCAGCCACTACGAGGAGCCAGCCGTCGTCCAAGAAACTTCGCCTCCTGTGGCTTGGAATCCCATGGAGTTGGTTTTAAAGACTGGTATTTTGGTGTGGAACTCAGACTGTCACCTATGCTCAATAGTTGTTATCGTTATACAGCTTAATAGACCTCGACTTCGTCGCTCTTCTTGAATACGGACTAGCGCTAACTGAACTAAGGCTAATTATCCCCCTTGTAAACTATTCAGCGACTTCTGCCAGCACAATTAATTCTGTGGTTCTAATAATCTTTCAAGTACTTTTGCGAGCAGAAAATAAAAAATATTTATTATTTATCAGTCATTAATTTTTGATTAAGTTCAGTCGACACACGAAGTAAATGCTGTTTTGTATTTTTGTGCAGAATGAATGTAAGTGCTATTTGATTACGACCTACCCCGCTACCCCGCCTAGAACACATCATACTGCAGCAGCTAAGTATGAGTTTTGACGCCTGTAGTAAAACTAGAATTATCAGTGCTCTTCCTGACTTAAACTTCAGGCGTTTCAATAAAACGGATATAATAGATTTTCATCTTGTTATTTACGGTTCTTATTGTTACTGTAGGCAAACATTTGAAAATAGTTATATGTCTAAACTACTGAAGCGTATGACGTTACCAAGGAGGTATCTTACTACATGTTACAGACTGAGTGGTTCAAATGGCTCTGACCACTATGGGACTTAACATCTGAGGTCATCAGTCGCTTAGAACTTAAAACTACTTAAACCAAACTAACAAAAGGACATCACACACAGCCATGCCCGAGGCACGATTCGAACCTGCGACCGTAGCAGTCGCGCCGTTCCAGCCTGAGTGGAAACATGTTTTATTCATTCAAAGTCGATGAAATAAGTCTGAAGGGTTACTTGACTTCAAATCATCTTAATAGCTTATTCATTTAAAAAAAATAGTTTATTATCAAATTGTCATGTCAGACAATACAATTTTTCCGTATTCCTTCCTCAAAATCGCTTGGTAAACAGTTACTTCCTTTGTATTGATCTTAAATGCACTATTAGAAAACATTTTACGGCGGTGCGTGTGAATACTCGGCCTGCGGCTAACTATAGGTAGAGTGGCCAGAAACGTTGCTCTGTATGTCAAATATCGGAGTCAGTCTGTGCTGTAGCATTAAGACGAAACATATCATACGGTATAGAGGCGCATTTATTCGCCGCGATTGTCACCGCACAGTTTTTATAGTAACACTTTAAAGCTTCATTCCAAAGAACAGTTGTGTTCTCAGTCGACAGACTTGGTAGAATTATATCACAAGAGACAGGTTTTTGAAAAGGTAAGTCATAATGTAGAAGGCTGGTCAACAGGTAGCTTAACCACCTACATTAAACATTGCTTTCAGAACAATAACACAATCTGGGTGACTTATATTGATCTATCACCTTGTTGTGAGAATGTGAACTGGTTGAAATTAGTATTAAACGCTTATTATATGAGAGTCTTCGAATTGAAGTCACTCATTAAAACTTTGCTTCATAGCTAAAAATTTAATCTTTCACCCTTTGATGTACTGGGTGTCGTTCCCTATACTAGTATTTTCCTAATATACGCGGTCTGTCCGTGTGAATTTACATGTACAGTTGCCTGTAACACATAGTCTGCTCCTTATACACTGAAGAGCCAAAGAAATTGGTACACCTGCCTAATATCGTGTAGGAGAAGGCAGAATTGCCGCAACACTATTTGGCATGGACTCGACTACTGTCTGAAGTAGTGTTGGAGGGAAGTGACACCACGAATCCTGCATGGCTGTCCATAAATCCGTAAGATTACGAGGTGCACATTGCAAGACATCCCAGAATGCTTAGTAATGTTCACGTCTTGGGAATTTGGTGGACAGCGGAAATGTTTAAACTCAGATTAGTGTTCCTGGGGCCACTCTGTAGCAATTCTGGACGTGTGAGGTGCCGCACTATTCTGCTGGAATTGTTCAAGTCCATCGGAATGTACAGTCTTAGACATAAAAACTGACCGCCGGCCGGCCGCCCCAGAGACTAAGTCCGAGTCGTTTACTTAAGGTGGCCAGTAAAACTGACCGCCCCTGACAACTCTTAAGTCCGGCCATCTGCACAATCTGGCAACACTATAAGATGCGGAAGTGCTAGGAGGATGTGTTGTCTACTTCCGAGTTGATTTTGATAGAGTGAGCCCGTGGAATTGCGGTAATCGTCGTGCTTTCTAAACTTAGAATCGCATGTTCGCGTCCAACTGTTTTTTTTTTTTAACACATTTCGGTCTAAATTTATGAGTCTGATTGAACATCTAAGACAATTCGCTTACCATTCTACCCACCAGCAATAACAAGTATTCCAGAAACAATTCCGCAGGACAGCTCGTGGCTGCGTCGCGATCATAACAGCTTACGCTCGAGCGCTTCCTCGCGCTGCAGCGGCTACCGGCCACCGGCCAGACGCCACCCGTCGCCTGAAATCCGGCGCCGCCCTTGTGAAGGCGGCGCCACGCTGTCAGTGTATGTATCAATGCCATTTTCGAATTTGAAGTTCTAGTTATCATCTTGCAGTTAAGCATTGGATTTTGCATACTTGAAAATCATGAACTACAGTTAAGCATTGTAAAATTGAGTCGCAAGTGGAAAAAGGTGTAACATCTGCAACACTACGTTTACTTTTGGTATAACAGAGGGGTGAATGTAGAGGAGGCAGCTAGAAAGATTTGAACTGTGCGTGGAGCGAGTGCTTTTGGGAAAAATACGCCAGAAAAAGATATTCTTGTTTCAACAAAGATCGTTCTGGCATGAATGATTTTCCACATTAAGGAAGTCTCGACTACTGATATATGTGACATTTTACTATTTTGCCATCATGCGGCATTTGCATTCAACAGGCAAAGTTCAGAAGTGTGGTGTAGGAGTACTGCATGCTCTAATTCGAAACAACAAAAATCAACGGAGTGACTATCATTGAACGTCATTAGGTCGCTCATTGAGCATTCCTTTGCAGTACTGTTACTGGTGACATGTTATGATGCCTTTATCGCTAACTTCCTAAGAAGAAATGAAAGGCTGAGCCCCACCAAAAGACGTAGACTAGAGCAAAGAGTAGTGTGAACATAATATTTTACATTTGATAGCTCCATAAGTGTGTTTTGGACTACGAATTCTGCCCCAAGGGGTGTGTGCAACACAGCTGGAATTTGTTGTCAACAACTGAGACACCTTTCGGTCGCAGTGTAAGAAAGTCGAGCAAGAAAACTACATCACCTTTGCTACTGCATGGTAACTCACTCTGTTGATCTGAGAAACAAAACTATCCAGGAGATTGATAGGAAAGTCGTCTCTCAGGCACTTTTATTGACAGGGAAGTCCTCTCTCAAGCACTTGTCTCTCTCGTCATATATTCGTAAAATTTTACCTTTCCCGCTCTTGATCGATCAACCGTCAAGGCAATTCACTTCTAGAGGAAAATACTCTTAAAACTACACTGGTTTAATGACATCGTTGGAACCAGTGCTTTTCTACAAATGTAGAATTTGCAAACAACTTTAGCATAATTAGATTGTTGTAGATACCGTGAGAGAAAATTCAGCTGCTGATTAATTTCTCTTTGACGATTACTGTTCCGTTTAGTAAACTAATGGAAAATGCAAATAAAATATTCACTTTACTAATACAAATTAAATTCAGCTTACTACAGAAACATCACGACGGCAATCTATCTTAATAAAGCATTAAGTTTAAAAATGGTTCAAAGGTCTCTGAGAAGTATGGGACATAACTTCTGAGGTCATCAGTCCCCTAGAACTTAGAACTAGTTAAACCGAACTAACCTAAAGGCATCACACACATCCATGCCTGAGGCAGGATTCGAACCTGCAACCGTAGTGGTCGCGCGATTCCAGACTGTAGCGAAGCATTAAGTGTCTGTAAGACGATTGATCCTATTTCAACACGAATTAGTAGGATATTACCGACTTTTGACTTCGAAAAGATCTGTATTTACTTCATTTCCTGTATCACTCGCAGGTATTATGAAAATGTGGCATTTCATAGATAGAATTATGTATTCACAACAACAAAAAATATGTCGGCAGAAAACAAAAGTGGCATTATGAGATTGGCAGTACCGTAAGGTTTCCGATCTGACACTAAGGGTTACTGTAAATAGGAAGCCGAATTTTGCTCTAGCGTTATCTTACGATTCCCTTATTGAGTTTGTATCTGCCTGCTTGTAGCTCTACTACAAAAGAATAAAAAAATCTGGCTTTCAGCGGGTCTAGAAAGGCGAACGACAGCAGCTTGCACCTGGTAGCCAAGCATGTTACCTGAGAAATGGTATTTTCCTAAAGTGGGAAGACATTGTTTTGCGGTTGAATTGTTGCCAAATATTAGTCAGACGTGTGCCGTTGGTCTAACCGTTACGGTGTTGAATTTCTACCAATGATTTTTCTACAGGTTTTTTCTGTCCCAAATACAGAGTTGAAACCTCCCTTTAGTTTTTTCACGTCACCTTGGTGAATTTTGCTCATAGTATTTTCGAGTGTGTTCCAGAATTTTTCGACATTTTTGGTGTTTTTCTTTCGATGTTGGTGGGGCCATGTGCATTTATGAGTGTTTATTTTTTACTGGGGCTCTGAATGAGCATAGTCATAAGTCGATTGTTGACGGGTGTGATTTCTTTGATAGAACTGATGATAGATCTGTGTTCGAGAAATGCCATGGCCAAGATTGGTACGCCTTTTGCTACCTTTTGTTGCATTTTGCTCTTGAAGATGCAATGGTTTCCGTAATGCAAGGTTTCATTGTCAGTTAGTCGTGGTTCTTGAAGAGCAATGATGAGAATTTTTTTCGGTCGATTTATTATGTGAGATTATTTAGTTTTCTTATTTGGATCAACGTATCGATGTTTTGTTATAAAAGAAAAAGTTCTTATGTGTGTGAAACCTTATGGGACTTAACTGCTAAGGTCATCAGTCCCTAAGCTTAAACACTATTTAACCTAAATTATCGTAAGGACAAACACACACACACCCATGCCCGAGGGAGTACTCGAACCTCCGCCGGGACAAGCCGAACAGTCCATTACTGCTGCTCCGTAGACCGCTCGGCTAATCCCGCGCCGCATGTAGTTTTCAAATGCACATTTTCTGCTTGTAGGGAAATTTACAAGAGATCTTCAATATTCTCTGCCGTGCTAACCTGCACTCCCCAGAATCCGAAATTCCAAATGCCGCCTGTCGACAGTTTGCACAGTTCATGTTTGCTTGTGTTTCATTGGTTTGGGGTCGGTGATTCCAGGACCGAACAGGACCAGAGGGTGTTGAAGCCTTTGGATGCAAATATTTTGAGCCGAGCTCATTGAGCTAATAGACGGTGACCTGAGTAACGGTGACTTTCACTCAGACGTGCGTGGATTTTGTGTTTAACGGATTGAGTAGTCGTTGAGGATTGTGTTAGTATTTGGTTCACCCCAAGTATTTGATTTCCTCGGTACCACCCATATGGGGGAGGGTTTCCCCTATCGGCCCCACGGGATTATTATTATTATTGTCATTATGTCATCAGGAAATCCGATATGGTGCATCTTCCCACCACTGAAATAGATGTGCATTGTTTGACTCAGTATTTCCATCACATAAATATGGGTTATAATTACGTTACATTGCTGCTAGTAGACATATTTCTCACTTTTTCTTGGGCAGTTGCTACCTGTTACTCCATCATAGGAATTTATGTGCGCAGCATTGTTGCAATACAGAGTTTCAAATTATCCGATTTCTGTAATTTCATTTCGATACCAGATCGTTCTAATCGGATTCAGCCAGTCATGCTTAATGTGGATATCCGAATACGACTCTCATCATTTGATAGACTGGGTAAACCACATTCTTAATCGCACGGTTGAATCTAGATCACTTATTTACGACAGGGCCTGAATTCTTAAACACTGTAGAAAATAATAATACAATGTGCTTATCACTAATATGTTATTTAAATATAAATATATGAACGAACGAGATAACAGTTTATTTACAGGAGCAGAGCCCCATCCATCATAGCAGAGCAGTGCGAGATTGGTTTCAGGGCCAAGAGAGGATAAAGCTGTTGCCGTTTGTTCCACGATCAACTTACATCAACCAGATAGAGAATATGTGGGCAGAGGAAACAATGTCATTGCCATGTGGACCTACAAATGCAAGCGATCTTTATACGAATATAGAAAACGTATGGTGGGAAGTAAACCATCACGCTACACTGTCGACGACTTAATGAAATCAATGCCCCTACGCCTTCGAGAAATCTTACGCAATGATCGTGGGTGTGTTGGTTACTAAAAGTATACTCGTCCACAAAACCCAGCCGGCCGCGGTGGTCTAGCGGTTCTGGCGCTGCAGTCCGGACCGCGGGACTGCTACGGTCGCAGGTTCGAATCCTGCCTCGGGCATGGGTGTGTGTGATGTCCTTAGGTTAGTTAGGTTTAAGTAGTTCTAAGTTCTAGGGGACTTATGACCTAAGATGTTGAGTCCCATAGTGCTCAGAGCCATTTTTAACCACAAAACCCATGTGGACAATTATCTGATAGTCGGTCAAGCTTTGCTTTGTCGCAGCTTTTCAGATGAAAGTCCATTTACTTTCAGTCTCCGCCTTACAATTCTTGCAATGCAAGGTAATTGAAAAATATCATCTACTCGACACCAACTGAGGAATTGACTGCTGCATGTGTTGTTCAACACACAGTAGTTGTCACCCTCACTGGAATCAATGAATGTGTGTGTGTGTGTGTTTTCGTGTTCACGCACAATCTGAGTCAATACTATTAACATTAGAGAGACAACCAACAATAAATATTGCATCAAATATGACTGTAAAGTATTTTAATGCGATGGGAAGTTACAAACGGAATTTCTACCCAACCCACGACCTGCGTATTACGTTACGTTAAGTAAGCTGTATTAACTCTATAGTATCGTTAGCACAGAAAGTGCGCTTCTGTTGTCGAGGCTCGCGACACGTGCTGCGATTAGCAGTGCCCAATGCCGCCGCGATCTGTTTATGTTGGCTGAGCGTGGACATTGCAGCAGACGCTTCGCCATAAACAGAAATAAATCACCTTGGCTCTGACTGCAGTGAGCGGATATCACTGCCTGCGTGTTCTTATAGTAACCAACGTGAGATTCTACTCACAGGTGCCATGGAGCAATTGCAACGGGTATCATGGCATCAGTCATCAGAATATTAACCAGTGATGAAATGTCCACTCTATTTGAATCCCAAGAAAATAGGAACCTTTTCACAAAGGAATGTGAGGTGATATCAAAATTTATCCAACAAACAAAAATTAACTGCAGCGCTTTCATGTACGCAGTAGTAGCACACAAGAAAATGATATGTCTTGGAAGCGTATATTTCATTTTCTCTTCTCAAAGTAGCGCCCTTGTTTTAGTATGAAGTGAGAAAAAAACACGAAAAACTAAAGTTCCTGAGAAGCATATCAGTCATTTCCTCTTCTCAAATCATAACTTTTATTTTAGTAAGAAGTATGAAGTAAAAAAAACAAACAGTTTAAGGTTGTGAAGCATACTTGTATACTTCATAAAAGGTTCAAATGGCTCTGAGCACTATGGGACTTAACTTCTGAGGTCTTCAGTCCACTAGAACTTAGCACTACTTTACCCTAACTACCTCCCCCCATGAACCATGGACCTTGCCGTTTGTGGGGAGGCTTGCGTGCCTCAGCGATACAGATAGCCGTACTGTAGGTGCAACCACAACGGAGTGGTATCTGTTGAGAGGCCAGACAAACGTGTGGTTGCTGAAGAGGGGCAGCATTTTTATATTTTCTCCTTTCAGTAGTTGCAAGGGCAACAGTCTGGATGACTGACTCATCTGGCCTTGTAACAATTACCAAAACGGCCTTGCTGTGCTGGTACTGCTCACGGCTGAAAGCAAGGGGAAACTACGGCCATAATTTTTCCCGAGGGCATGCAGCTTTACTGTATGATTAAATGATGATGGCGTCCTCTTGGGTAAAATATTCCGGAGGTAAAATAGTCCCCCATTCGGATCTCCGGGCGGGGACTACTCAAGAGGATGTCGTTATCAGGAGAAAGAAAACTGGCGTTCTACGGATCGGAGCGTGGAATGTCAGATCACTTAATGGGGCAGGTAGGTTAGAAAATTTAAAAAGGGAAAAGGATAGGTTAAAGTTATATATAGTGGGAATTAGTGAAGTTCGGTGGCAGGAGGAACAAGACTTCTGGTCAGGTGACTACAGGGTTATAAACACAAAATCAAATAGGGGTAATGCAGGAGTAGGTTTAATAATGAATAGGAAAATAGAAATGTGGATATGCTACTACAAACAGCATAGTGAACGCATTATTGTGGCCAAGATAGATACGAAGCCCACATCTACTACAGTAGTACAAGTTTATATGCCAACTAGCTCTGCAGATGACGAAGAAATTGAAGAAATGTATGATGAGATAAAAGAAATTATTCAGGTAGTGAAGGGAGACGAAAATTTAATAGTCATGGGTGACTGAAATTCGAGAGTAGGAAAAGGGAGAGAAGGAAACATAGTCGGTGAATATGGATTGGGAGAGGGAAGTTGTATACATGGAAGATCCATGGAGATACTAAAAGGTATCAGATAGATTATATAATGGTAAGACAGAGATTTAGGAACCAGGTTTTAAATTGTAAGACATTTCCAGGGGCAGATGTGGACTCTGACCACAATCTATTGGTTATGACCTGTAGATTAAAACTGAAAAAACAGCAAAAAGTGGGAACTTAAGGAGATGGGACCTGGATAAACTGAAAGAAGCAGAGGTTGTACAGAGTTTCAGGGAGAGCACAAGGGAACAATTGACAGGAATGGGGGAAAGAAATACAGTAGAAGAAGAATGGGTAGCTTTGAGGGATGAAGTAGTGAAGGCAGCAGAGGATCAAGTAGGTAAAAAGACGAGGGCTAGTAGAAATCCTTGGGTAAGAGAAGAAATATTGAATTTAATTGATGAAAGGAGAAAATATAAAAATGCAGTAAATGAAGCAGGCAAAAAGGAATACAAACGTCTCAAAAATGAGATCGACAGGAAGTGCAAAATGGCTAAGCAGGGATGGCTAGAGGACAAATGTAAGGATGTAGAGGCTTATCTCACTAGGGGTATGATAGATACTGCCTACAGGAAAATTAAAGAGATCTTTGGAGATCAGAGAACCACCTGTATGAACATCAAGAGCTCAGATGGAAATCCATTTCTAAGCAAAGAAGGGAAAGCAGAAAGGTGGAAGGAGTATACAGAGGGTCTATACAAGGGCGATGTACTTGAGGGCAATATTATGGAAATGGAAGAGGATGTAGATGAAGATGAAATGGGAGATACGATACTGCGTGAAGAGTTTGACAGAGCACTGAAAGACCTGAGTCGAAACAAGGCCCCCGGAGTAGACAACATTCCATTGGAACTACTGACGGCCTTGGGAGAGCCAGTCCTGACAAAACTCTACCATCTGGTGAGCAAGATGTATGAAACAGGCGAAATACCCTCAGACTTCAAGGAGAATATAATAATTCCAATCCCAAAGAAAGCAGGTATTGACAAATATGAAAATTACCGAACAGTCAGTTTAATAAGCCACAGCTGCAAAATACTAACACGAATTCTTTACAGACGAATGCAAAAACTAGTAGAAGCCGACCTCGGGGAAGATCAGTTTGGATTCCGTAGAAATACTGGAACACGTGAGGCAATACTGACCTTACGACTTATCTTAGAAGAAAGATTAAGGAAAGGCAAACCTACGTTTCTAGCATTTGTAGACTTAGAGAAAGCTTTCGACAATGTTGACTGGAAAACTCTATTTAAATTCTGAAGGTGGCAGGGGTAAAATAGAGGGAGGGAAAGGCTATTTACAATTTGTACAGAAACCAGATAGCAGTTATAAGAGTCGAGGGACATGAAAGGGAAGCAGTTGCTGGGAAGGGAGTAAGACAGGGTTGTAGCCTCTCCCCGATGTTATTCAATCTGTATATTGAGCAAGCAGCAAAGGAAACAAAAGAAAAATTCGGAGTAGGTATTAAAATCCATGGAGAAGAAATAAAAACTTTGAGGTTCGCCGATGACATTGTAATTCTGTCAGAGACGGCAAAGGACTTAGAAGAGCAGTTGAACGGAATGGATAGCGTCTTGAAAGCCGGTATAAGATGAACATCAACAAAAGCAAAACGAGGATAATGGAATGTAGTCGAATTAAGTCGGGTGATGCTGAGGGAATTAGATTAGGAAATGAGACACTTAAAGTAGTAAAGGAGTTTTGGTATTTGGGGAGTAAAATAACTGATGATGGTCGAAGTAGAGAGGATATAAAATGTAGACTGGCAATGGCAAGGAAAGCGTTTCTGAAGAAGAGAAATTTGTTAACATCGAGTACAGATTTAAGTGTTAGGAGGTCGTTTCAGAAAGTATTTGTATGGAGTGTAGCCATGTATGGAAGTGAAACATGGTCGATAAATAGTTTGGACAAGAAGAGAATAGAAGCTTTCGAAATGTTGTGCTACAGAAGAATGCTGAAGATTAGATGGGTAGATCACATAACTAATGAGGAAGTATTGAATAGGATTGGGGAGAAGAGAAGTTTGTGGCACAACTTGACCAGAAGAAGGGATCGGTTGGTAGGACATGTTCTGAGGCATCAAGGGATCACCAATTTAGTATTGGAGGGCAGCGTGGAGGGTAAAAATCGTAGAGGGAGACCAAGAGATGAATACACTAAGCAGATTCAGAAGGATGTAGGTTGCAGTAGGTACTGGGAGATGAAGAAGCTTGCACTGGATAGAGTAGCAAGGAGACCTGCATCAAACCATTCTCAGGACTGATGACCACAACAACAAACAAACCTAACTAACCTAATGACATCAGACACATCCATGCCCGAGACAGGATTCGAACCTGGGTCTGTAGCGGTCGCGCGGTTGCAGACTGTAGCGCCTAGAACAGCTCGGCCACCCCGGCCGGCATACTGACCATTCGTTATTTGACTAAATATGAACTACAATCTGATTTGCATATATATGACATGGGTTAGCGCCGGCACAAAGCAATGACTAAGGGTTGGATGCCGTTGAAGTCCCGTTACACTGATGGCAAGACATAAGTTCGCAAATCACCTCTATTGCATAAAAAAACAATTGCATCTTAAATATCGAAGGACCGACGTCCACACTGTCAAAAGCGCGTTGAAATACAGCTAAGACGGCAGATGAATATTTTTGACCGACTGGGCTTCGAACCTGGACCTCCTGCTTACTAGACAGACATGTTGATCACTGCACTACTATTTTTTTTTTAAGTTTGAGATGACTTTCAGCACCAGGTAGGCGGAGGTAAAGAGGGCAGGGGTCGAAGATCCGAGGCCTGGCCTCCAATGGCGTGCGTTTCTTGTAGAACATAACTTATAACAGTGAAAAGGGTGACGGAAAAATACATAACAAACATTCATTCAGAAATATATTCACAATTTAAGGTATTTTACACTGGATGCATATGAGTTCTGTAAGGAAGCCATATATTTTTCCACAAACGAAAAAAATTTCGGAGCCGGAGGGGTTTTGCTAAATTAGAACAGTTCTGATATTATAACCAACGTAAAAGAATATTCCAGGATAAAAAAAGTGAAAGAACAGTATTCTGCTTCTAATAAAAAAAACTGTCCACCTCTTCGTAGTCCACATAAAGCAATAGATAAAAAAATTTGAAACTATTCCTTATATTTGTTATTCTTCTTCAGCGTAAAATGTTCTTCTGCAATATAAAACATGTACTCTTCTAAGTTCTGTTTGTTACGACGTAAAACACAAACTGTCCCAGAAGCCACGAATAATTGTTATTCTTTGCGGACGGGTAACATTTCCAGTCGGGTTGTAAAGCTTCAGTTATCGGTATATGACTTTCTGCGGTTCTGTTGATAGTGCTAATTTCTTCCTAGTCCAGTTCCAAATTCTGATTCTATTTTCACATAAGAAGATGTGCGATACAGTTTGTACAAGCCGATATTTGTCGCAGCATGGAGATGGTCTCAATTTCAATTTCCATAATCGTTCCACTGAGGGTATGGTTTCGTTTATAACGTCGCGCCATACGGCACTGACTCTAGTTGGTAGAATTTTATTGTTGATATTTTTCCAGACGTTCCTCCAGTTTTTTGTAGGTTAATTTACCGGAATTGGTTTGTGAAGACGATATGTGGTAATATAATCATAGACGGTTCTAGTGTTGGTGGAAGTCTTATACAGCTCCAATCACCATTGTGCTTTCGGACGTAATCTAGGCTGGCATGCTACATTATCAGGAGCGTTCCTATCCCCAGGATCTAACGAGAGGAACAGAAGTTTCTTGATGCCTGTCTTAGTGACATGTATTAGTTTAAAAGCACGTCTTTATTTCCAAGCCCTCCATTTGGCCTCTGCAAAGTCGCCGTGTGGAGGGATACTTTGAAGATATAATCATAGACGGTTCTAGTGTTGGTGGAAGTCTTATACAGCTCCAATCGCCATTGTGCTTTCGGACGTAATCTAGGCTGTCATGCTACATTATCAGGAGCGTTCCTATCCCCAGGATCTAACGAGAGGAACAGAAGTTTCTTGATGCCTGTCTTAGTGACATGTATTAGTTTAAAAGCACGTCTTTAATTCCAAGCCCTCCATTTTGCCTCTGCAAAGTCGCCGTGTGGAGGGATACTTTGAAGATATTTTGTTTCGCCACATACCAAGAGGCTGCAGCTAATATTTTATGTGCAGTGACCTGCAGTATTGGTAAGACTGCTGCGACATGATATATTTTGCTAAGTATGTATGTATTTATAAAGTGAACATTCTGCAGTCGGTCTAACAATTGCATGTCGTGATCCTTCAATAAGGTTCCGATGACATTAAGTTTCCGCTCCTAATTGTTCGTGGCCATGCGCTTGGGATTCGCCCGTAACCTCAAGCCGAGTTGGAGTGTCTCTTCAGTTACATCCAACCAGTGCGTACCTGTTGCACTATTGTAAGAACCGAGATGCAGGTTCATTTGGCTACAAGAATGCGTATGTTCCTCCAGCATGACGGAGCTCCTGCACATTCTAGTCGTCCGGTGACAGATTATCCATACCTAACATTTCCCGGAAGGTGGATCATTAGATATGGGCACTTTTCTTGGCCTTCAAGGTCCTCGGACCTTACCTCTTTGGATTTTTGCCTGCGGGGATGGTTAAAGGCGAAGTCTACAAATAAAAAGTAAACCCAAGAGCCGATTTGATCTTTCGGGTTATGAATAGCGCAGACCTCATAAAAGAACGCAAAGACGACCTCAGTAAGGCTACACGTGGTGTTATCAAGAGAAGTCAAATGTGCATTGAAGTTGGTTGGAGAATGTTTGAAAATCAGCTTTGAATGTCCTCATTTGCCTTTGCTTTGAGTTTGTTAGCGTTACGTACTAACAGCTGTATCTCTGTACTCAATAAAAAGTGGACGCATTTATATGAAATTTTTTTCGTCTGTACTACCACCTGCTAAAATATGTACTATTCCTCCTGAAACACCCTGTATATGAATATATGTGTGGTGTCTGTTCTTTCGGACATGTCCGAAAGAAAATGCTTCATGGTATTCTGCAACGACCTTCGATCTAGTTGCAGGGGCTGATACAGATTTCAGAGCTGCTTGGCTGTCTGAATAAAAGTAGAAGATACGATTTTTGTTGGGTCTACTCTAATTTTCCTCCGTGCACATGCTGACAGAAAAAAAAACGTGTAATACTGTGGCCATCTTCCCTAAAGAGATTCTAGGCAATACACCAGACCCGGTACTTTCATCTGTTTTCGACCTGTCAGTCAACCACTATATTATGTCTCCTGCACGGTGTTGTGGTTCGTTCTTCCACTGCTCCCTGCTTCCAACTGTTACATGGCAAAGTTTATTGAAACAGCTAGAAGTTATTGTGTAGTTAGTCGGCATTTCCCCACCCATCGCCTTACTGATTTGGGATTCCGTATTTTCTATCTATATCCAGTTATTGCCAATTTTTATCCTTTATGTCCCTGCCGCTGCCTCCATTTTAAGCCACAGGTGTAAGGCGGGCATGTATAGCATAATATCCATTCCAAGAGTGGATGTCCTGCTAATTCCATCTGTTTGTGAAAGTAGGCCAGTCTCTGCACTTTGCCAGACTCCCTAGCAGCCTTCTGTTCGACTTTGTTCATATTATAGGTCAATAAATTATCGTTGGTCTTTTTGCAGGGATGTATATCCAGTACGTACTGGGTGTAGACCCCAGTTTACCCTACAGCAGCTTCTAGTGCTTATAAGATTATCTTTTGCAGTGGAACATATTCTTTATGTGAGGTGTTCATAATACTTTTCCATCCAGGGCTACCTCTAGATACACTACAACCCTCTCTAAAGTTTCATCGAGAAACATAATTTTTCAGTATGTGTGCTGGACATGCTTCCCCATAAATAATACAACACCAATTTTCGTGGGGCTCGTCTTTAAATACTTTTTCACAATGTTCAGTGCACATAGGTTTAACAGTACTAGCAAATTTTCTAAGTCTTACTGTGAATAGATCGTCTACTTATTCTTTTCAAGAGTAGTCTCCCACATTCAGCTCATCTATGAGTTCATTCACCACTAGGTTCTTCATCTCTAACCATTTACTCGAAGGTCGTATTACTCGACATCCAGGAAGAGAGAGAGAGCATCCAGAAAGCGTAGTGCTTTTTCCACCTTACCAACAAGTTGGTGAAGTGTTACTTCACATGATTTGCTTCGCAAGTATTATGAAAATGTGGCAGTTCATAGATAAAATTATGTATTCACAACAACAAAAAATATGTCGGCAGAAAACAAAAACGTGGCATTATGAATTTAGCAGTACCTCATTGAATATGTATCTGCCTACTTGTAGCTCTGCCACAAAACAATTAAAAATCTAGCTTTCGGCGAGGCTCGAAAGGCGAAAAGAGGCAGCATGCACCTGACAGGCAAGCACGTTACCTAGGAGCTAGCGAATAGGCGCGGTGTCTTCCACTTACTTATTGACTCAGTAAGCGCTATGGAAGATAAACCGCAACATAAGAGGCGACAGTAGTTGTATTTCCCATGTGGAACGACTTTCGTGGACTCAAAAGAATTGACTTATATCCTTATGTCACGTCTGAAGCGAAAATCACTCAGTATTAAATTGAAATGACACGATAATATCAAGTGAATTTAGCAGGATAGTTCTGTTCCATCAAGGAAGTAATTCGTCGGTCACAGAGTTGCCAAACATATTCTGCACTGTTGCCAAGTTTCAGTTATACCGCCAGGAAGGATACCAGCTGATGTGTTCTGTGAGTGACCTCGGAATTGGCTACAGCTTCGTTTGAAAGTTGCGGGTGGCAAGGGCCGCAAGATCCTCATTATATGTCAATGAGTCTTATACGCATTTCTGTAACTAGGTTTAGGGGCTAGAGTGCAATTACTTGTAATACATCGATGCATTGAATGCAAACTAAATGTCATAAAAAATAACTGCGGCAATTATTTGTGTTTTACTGACTTGATCGGACAGAAACCTTGAAAGCGTATTCACCAGACGCGATTCACAGTTTTGGAACTTCTCCAGTGGTTGAGTTGGCAATGTATATTTGCTTTACAATATTTTTATTGAGATCACTGTCATTGGCACATCCACCAGAAGACAGGCATGGCCTGGATTATTGTTGTCAGATTTCCTGACGGATATTCTGCCTTTGTTAGGGACGTGAAGACTTAGGGTGAATTCGAACATTCCATATAGCGAAAATTTGATGTTTCTATTCTTCCAGCTCTGACATTGAAATAAAAATTACAATAAGCGGCAGAAAAGCGCCAGTGAATCAACAGTTAATAATGCAATCATAATTAGTGGAATCTGACAAATTCCATCTGTCATCTGATAATTGTGAAAAGCTACTTTTTTCATCTTCACGGCACCACAGTATGAACCCAAGGGTTTCATAGGATACCTATACTTAATTTCGTTGTGATCGTTTTCAATGACAGTACGGGAGGAGCAAATCCATCTGACTTGAAACATACTTTTCCAGCGGGATTTGAATCTTTAGCTACAGTTGCAGTAGCATGTCCACTGAGGTATCAAGAATGTGAGTAATCACTCATTGCTATAGTATAGGCTAGGGCAGAGAGAAGCAGGTTTCCGACAAAGTAAACGACGAGAGACACTGTCGCTGTCACTTATGAAACAGGAATTGTTCATAAAATTACAATTATATCTACTGAAATGAGTAGGTTGATGCAGCTCCAGTCCGGCACTATCACTGAGTTGCCAAACATTTTCCGAATAGCACTTAAGATAAATATGTGTATGTGTGTGTGTGTGTGTGTGTGTGTGTGTGTGTGTGTGTGTCAATCTGTCAGATGAAAATTTGTGCCTGACCAGGTTCGAACCCGGATTCGTAGTGTCTTCCCTTTCGGACAATCCCGAAAGAACCGCGCATGTGGTATGCGGCAAAGATGGGAATTCGCGTATGACGAGGAGCGTGTGTAGATAGGTGCTGAAAAGAGGTTGGCTGCTGCGTCCCGACAGTGCCCACCATTGGAGGTTCTAGTCCTCCCTACGGCATGGGTGTGTGTATTGCCCACAGCGTAATTTAGTTTAAGTTAGATTAAGTAGTGTGTAAGCTTATAGACCGATGACCTAAGCAGCTTGGTCTCGTAAGTTCTGACAACGAATTTACAAAATTTTAAATCCAAAATACTGCATCTCGGTTCTTATAATAGTGCAATAGGTGCGCACTGGTTAGCTGTAATGAAGAGAGACTCCTACTCGGATTGTGGTTAAGAGCATATTAACTTAAATTGAGAATATATTTCTGAATGAATGTTTGTTATGTATTTTTCCGTCACCCTTTTCACTGTTATAAGCTATGTTCTACAAGGAACGCACGCCATTGGAGGCGGCAATTTGTAATTTATTTTACCTTAATTACTACTTCGATTTTGTTCCACAATTTAAAGGTATACATGGGTGCAAACATGGAATACACGGGAACAATGCAGCTGCTCAGTGACAGGTATGGGGGAGGCATTGAGGCCAGGCCTCGGATCTTCGACCCCTGCCCTCTTTGCCTCCGCCTACCTGGTGCTGAAAGTCTTCTCAAACTTTAAAAAAAAATAATAGTGCAGTGATCAGCATATCTGTCTAGTAAGCAGGAAGTCCAGGTTCGAAGCCCAGTCGGTCAAAAATATTCATCTGCCGTCTTAGCGGTATTTCAACGCGCTGTGACAGTGTGGACGTCGGTCCTTCGATATTTTAAGATGCAATTGTTTTTTTATGCAATAGAGGTGATTGGCGAACATTTGTCTTGCCATCAGTGTAACGGGACTTCAACGGCATCCAACCCTTAGTCATTGCTTTGTGCCGGCGCTAACCCATGTCATATATATGCGAGTCAGATTGTAGATCATATTTAGTCAAATAACGAATGGTCAGTATGCCGGCCGGGGTGGCCGAGCTGTTCTAGGCGCTACAGTCTGCAACCGCGCGACCGCTACGGACCCAGGTTCGAATCCTGTCTCGGGCTTGGATGTGTCTGATGTCATTAGGTTAGTTAGGTTTAAGCAGTTCTAAGTTCTAGGGGACTGATGACCTCAGAAGTTAAGTCCCATAGTGCTCAGAGTCATTTGAACCTTTTATGAAGTATACAAGTACGCTTCACAACCCTAAACTGTTTTTTTTTACTTCATACTTCATACTAAAATAAAAGTTATGATATGAGATTGTGGTTCATGGTGTGGGTTCCTGTAGTCATGTCCTAGTTCATGAACCACGGGCAACGTATGAGTGGCCAAGTAAGTGGTCCCGACAGTCGGGATACCAGTTACTTTGGAATAAGGCTGGGCACCTCGGACATATTCTGAGTCGTGGTCACCTTTGTGCTCATACGGCAAAGACTACCAAATCCACCGGTTAGTCCCTCAGCCGTTAGGGGTAAAACCCAATGGGACTCGGGACAAGTAAGGCTAGCAACCTGCTTCCCTGGTATTTTAAATATGATGCTGGCAACAATCAGAGCAAAATGCCTCGGACCTTTGGAGGGGACGGAGTCCCACCTCTAACTGACAAACCAGGTACTCCTAAGATACGACTTGGCAAACAAATGGTAATGAGATCGGGAGCTATTAATATCAATGGGGGCTACTCTGGGAAGAAGGAAGAGCTGGCAGAGGCTGCAAGTAAGATGGGGCTGGACGTTTTAGCTGTTAGTGACATTCGGGTAAGAGGTGAGAAAGAAGAGGAAGTGGGAGAATACAAGGTCTACCTATCAGGAGTCAAAGCAGGAATAGCACAATGGGGTGTAGGGCTTTACATCAGGAAAGAAATGGAACCCAGCGTAGTTGCAATAAGGTATGTAAACGAACGACTGATGTGGATAGATTTGACAGTGTCTAGCAAGAAAATTAGGATTGTGTCAGTATATTCGCATTGTGAAGGGACAGATCAAGATAAGATGGACAGTTTTTATGAGGCACTCAGTGATGTAGTTGTTAGAGTAAAGGACAAGGACAGTGTTCTGCTCATGGGTGATTTTAACGCTAGGATTGGAAATCGAACAGAAGGATATGAAAAGGTTATGGGTAAATTTGGAGAGGATATGGAGGCCAACAGGAACGGGAAACACCTCTTGGATTTCTGTGCCAGTATGGGCTTAGTACTCACAAACTCCTTTTTTAAACAAAAGAACATTCGCCGGTATACTTGGGAAGGCAGGGGAACCAGATCTGTCATTGACTATATAATAACAGATCAGGAATTCAGGAAGGCTGTGAAGGACACACTTGTATTCAGGGGATTCTTTGATGACACTGATCATTATTTAATCTGCAGTGAAATTGGGATTGTGAGGCCTAAAGTGCAGGAGGTCAGGTCCCTATGTAGGAGGATAAGAGTGGAGAAACTTCAGGATAAGGAAATCAGGCACAAGTACATAACAGCGATCTCAGAAAAGTACCAGTTAGTTGAATGTAGTCAATTACAGTCATTGGAAGAGGGATGGACAAGGTACAGGGACGCAGTACTAGAAGTGGCTAAAGAATGTCTTGGAACAGTAGTGTGTAAAAGTAGGATGAAGCAAACAGCCTGGTGGAATGACACAGTCCAGGCAGCCTGTAAAAGGAAAAAGAAGGCGTATCAAAAATGGCTACATACTAGAACTCAGGTAGACAGAGAAAGTTATGTTGAAGAAAGAAACAAAGCCAAACAAATAATTGCAGCATCCAAGAAGAAATCTTGGGAAGACTTTGGAAACAGGTTAGAGACTATGGGTCAAGCTGCTGGAAAACCATTCTGGAGTGTAATTAGCAGTCTTCGAAAGGGAGGTAAGAAGGAAATGACAAGTATTTTGGACAGGTCAGGAAAACTGCTGGTGAATCCTGTGGATGCCTTGGGCAGATGGAGGGAATATTTTGAAGAGTTGCTCAATGTAGGTGAAAATACGATCAGTAATGTTTTAGATTTCGAGGTAGAATGGGATAGGAATGATGATGGAAATAGTATCACATTTGAGGAAGTGGAGAAAATGGTCAGTAGATTGCAGTGCAATAAAGCAGCTGGAGTGGATGAAATTAAGTCGGAACTCATCAAATACAGTGAAATGTCAGGTCTTAAATGGCTACAGAGGATAATTGAAATGGCCTGGGAGTCGGGACAGGTTCCATCAGACTGGACAAAAGCAGTAATCACACCAATCTTTAAACATGGAAACAGAAAAGATTGTAACAACTACAGAGGTACCTCTTTAATCAGCGTTGTGGGTAAAATCTTCTCAGGTATTGTTGAAAGGAAAATGCGAGTATTAGTTGAGGACCAATTGGATGAAAATCAGTGTGGGTTTAGGCCTCTTAGAGGTTGTCAGGACCGGATCTTTAGCTTACGGCAAATAATGAAGTGTTATGAGTGGAACAGGGAATTGTATCTATGCTTTATAGATCTAGAAAAGACATATGACTGGGTTCCTAGGAGGAAGTTATTGTCCGTTCTACGAGATTATGGAATAGGAGGCAAACTTATGCAAGCAATTAAAGGTCTTTACATGGATAGTCAGGCAGCAGTTAGAGTTGACGGTAAATTGAGTTCATGGTTCAGAGTAGTTTCAGGGGTAAGACAAGGCTGCAACCTGTCTCCACTGTTGTTCATATTATTTATGGATCATATGTTGAAAACAATAGACTGGCTGGATGAGGTTAAGATATGTGAAGACAAAATAAGCAGTCTTGCATATGCGGATAACTTAGTTGTGATGGCAGATTCGATTGAAAGTTTGCAAAGTAATATTTCAGAGCTAGATCAGAAATGTAAGGACTATGGTATGAAGATTAGCATCTCCAAAACGAAAGTAATGTCAGTGGGAAAGAAATATAAACAGATTGAGTGCCAAATAGGAGGAACAAAGTTAGAACAGGTGGATGGTTTCAAGTACTTGGGATGCATATTCTCACAGGATGGCAACATAGTGAAAGAACTGGAAGCGAGGTGTAGCAAAGCTAATCCAGTGAGCGCTCAGCTATGATCTACTCTCTTCTGCAAGAAGGAAGTCAGTACCAAGACTAAGTTATCTGTGCACCGTTCAATCTTTCGACCAACTTTGTTGTATGGGAGCGAAAGCTGGGTGGATTCAGGTTACCTTATCAACAAGGTTGAGGTTACAGATACGAAAGTAGCTAGGATGATTGCAGGTACTAGTAGATGGGAACAATGGCAGGAGGATGTCCACAATGAGGAAATCAAAGAGAAACTGGGAATGAACTCTATAGATGTAGCAGTCAGGGCGAACAGGCTTAGATGGTGGGGTCATGTTACACGCATGGGAGAAGCAAGGTTACCCAAGAGACTCATGGGGTTAAGCAGTAGAGGGTAGGAGGAGTCGGGGCAGACCAAGGAGAAGGTACCTGGATTCGGTTAAGAATGATTTTGAAGTAATAGGTTTAACATCAGAAGACGCACCAATGTTAGCACTGAATAGGGGATCATGGAATTTTATAAGGGGGGCTATGCTTCAGACTGAACGCTGAAAGGCACAATCAGTCTTAAATGATGATGATGATGATGATGATGATGATGATGAGAAGACGAAATGACTGATATGCTTCTCAGGAACTTTAGTTTTTCGTGTTTTTTTCTCACTTCATACTAAAACAAGGCGCTACTTTGAGAAGAGAAAATGAAATATACGCTTCCAAGACATAATATTTCCTTGTGTGCTACTACTGCATACATGAAAGCCCTGCAGTTAATTTTTGTATGTTGGATAAATTTTGATATCACCTCACATTCCTTTGTGAAAAGGTTCCTATTTTCTTGGGATTCAAATAGAGTGGACATTTCATCACTGGTTAATATTCTGATGACTGATGCCATGATACCCGTTGCAATTGCTCCATGGCACCTGTGAGTAGAATCTCACGTTGGTTACTATAAGAACACGCAGGCAGTGATATCCGATTACTGCAGTCAGAGCCAAGATGATTTCTTTCTGTTTATGGCGAAGCGTCTCCTGCAGTGTCCACGCTCAGCAAACATAAACAGATTGCGACGGCATTGGGCACTGCTAATCGCAGCACTTGTCGCGAGGATCGTCAACAGGAGCGCACTTTCTCTGCTAACGATACTACGGAGTTAATACATCTTACTTAACGTAACGTAATATGCAGGTCGTGGGTTGGGTAAAAATTCCGTTTGTAACTTCCCATCGCATTAAAATACTTTACAGTCATATTTGATGCAATATTTATTGTTGGTTGTCTCTCTAATGTTAATAGTATTGACTCAGATTGTGCGTGAACACGAAAACACACACACACACACACACACACACACACACACACACACACATACACACAAACACACACATACACACACACAGTCATTGATTCCAGTGAGGGTGACAATACTGTGTGTTGAACAACACATGCAGCAGTCAATTCCTCAGTTGGCGTCGAGTGGATGATATTTTTCAATTACCTTGCATTGCAAGAATTGTAAGGCGGAGACTGAAAGTAAATGGACTTGCATCTAAACAGCTGCGACAAAGCAAAGCTTGACCGACTATCAGGTAATTGTCCACATGGGTTTTGTGGACGAGTATACTTTTAGTAACCAACACACCCACGATCATTTCGTAAGATTGCTCGAAGGCGTAGGGGCATTGATTTCATTAAATCGTCGACAGTGTAGCGTGATGGTTTACTTCCCACCATACGTTTTCTATATTCGTATAAAGGTCGCTTGCATTTGTAGGTCCACATGGCAATGACCTTGTTACCTCTGCCCACATATTCTCTATCTGGTTGATGTTCGGTGATCGCGGAACAAACGGCAGCAGCTTTATCCTCTCTTGGCCCTGAAACCAATCTCGTACTGCTTTGCTATGATGGATGGGGCTCTGCTCCTGTAAATAAACTGTTATCTCGTTCGTTCATATATTTATCTCTCGTACTGCTCTGCTATGACGGATAGGGCTCTGCTCCTGTAAATAAACTGTTATCTCGTTCGTTCATATATTTATATTTAAATAACATATTAGTGATAAGCACATTGTATTATTATTTTCTACAGTGTTTAAGAATTCAGGCCCTGTCGTAAATAAGTGATCTAGATTCAACCGTGCGATTAAGAATGTGGTTTACCCAGTCTATCAAATGATGAGAGTCGTATTCGGATATCCACATTAAGCATGACTGGCTGAATCCGATTAGAACGATCTGGTATCGAAATGAAATTACAGAAATCGGATAATTTGAACCTCTGTATTGCAACAATGCTGCGCACATAAATTCCTATGATGGAGTAACAGGTAGCAACTGCCCAAGAAAAAGTGAGAAATATGTCTACTAGCAGCAATGTAACGTAATTATAACCCATATTTATGTGATGGAAATACTGAGTCGAACAATGTACATCTATTTCAGTGGTGGGAAGATGCACCATATCGGATTTCCTGATGACATAATGACAATAATAATAATAATCCCGTGGGGCCGATAGGGGAAACCCTCCCCCATATGGGTGGTACCGAGGAAACCAAATACTTGGGGTGAACCAAATACTAACACATTCCTTAACGGCTACTCAATCCGTAGAACCCAAAATCCACGCACGTCTGAGTGAAAATCACGGCTACTCTGGTCACCGTCTATTAGCTCAATGAGCTCGCCTGAAAATATTTGCTTCAAGATGCTTCAACACCCTCTGGTCCTGTCCCGTCCTGGTATCACACAAGCCAAACCAACGAAACACAAGGAAACATGAACTATGCAAGCAAAGTCAACTTTACCCCAGGTGGTGCACAACCCAGCTGTCGACAGGCGGCAGTTGGATTTTCGGATTCTGGGGAGTCCAGCAGAGAATATCGAAGATCTCTGGTAAATTTCCCTACAAGCAGAAAACATGCATGTGAAAACTAAACATCGGTACATTGATCCAAGCACGAAAGCTAAATAACCTCACAAAAGAAATAGACCAACAAAAAATTCCCATCCTTGCCCTTAACGACCCAGGACTAACTGACACTGAAACCTTGCATTATGGAAACCATTGCACCTTCAAGAGCAAAATACAACAAAAGGTAGCGAAAGGCATACCAATCCTCGGCATTGCTTCTCTCGAACACAGATCTATCATCAACTCTGTCAAAGAAATCACACACATTAACAATCGACTTATGACTGTGCTCATTCAGAACCCCAGTAAAAAATATACACTCATCAATGCATATGCCCACACCAACATCAAAAATAAGAAAAACACCAAAAATGTCGAAAAATTCTGGAACACACTCGAAAATACTATGAGCAAAATTCACCAAGATGACGTGAAAATACTAATGGGAGACTTCAACTCTCTATTTGGAACAGAAAAAACCTGTAGAAAAATCATTCGTACAAATCCAACACACCGAAACGCTAAGTCCAACGGCACACGTCTGACTGATATTTGCCAACAATTCAACTACAAAAGGATGTCTTCCCACTTTAGAATAAACCAGTTCCCAGGTAACATGTTTGGCTACCAGGTGCAAGCTGCTTTCGTTCGCCTTTCTAGACTCACTGAAAGCAAGATTTTTAATACTTTTGTAGCTGAGATACAAACTCAGTAAGGGAATCGTAAGATAACGCTCCAGAAAAAATTCGGCTTGCTACTTACAGTAACCCTTAGTCTCAGCGCGGAAACCTTACGGTACTGCCAATTTCATAATGCCACTTATGTTTTCTCCCGACATATTTTTTGTTGTTGTGAATACATAATTTTATCTATGAAATGCCACATTTTCATAATACTTGCGAGTGATACAGGAAATGTACTAAATACAGATATTTTCGAAGTCAAAAGTCGGTAATATTCTACTAATTCGTGTTAAAATAGGCTCAATCGTCTTACAGACACATAATGCTTTATTAATAGTGATTGCCGTCGTGTTGTTTCTGGAGTAAGCTGAATTTAATTTGTATTGGCACAATGAATATTTTAATTACATTTTCCATTAGTTTTCTAATCGCAACATTAATATTCAAAGAGAAATTACTCAGCAGCTGAATTTTCTTTCACGATATCTACAACAATCTAATTATGCTAAAGTTGTTTGCAAATTTTACGTTTGTAGAAAACCACTGGTTCCAACGATGTCATTAAACCAGTGTAGTTTTAAGAGTATTTTCCTCTAGAAGTGAATTGCCTTGACGGTTGATCGGTCAAGAGTGGGAAACGTAAAATTTTACGAATATATGACGAGAGGGACAAGTGCTTGAGAGAGGACTTCCCTATCAATACAAGTGTCCGAGAGACGACTTTCCTATCAATCTCCTGGATAGTTTTGTTTCTCAGATCAACAGAGTGAGTTATCCTGCAGTAGCAAAGGTGATGTAGTTTTCTTGCTCGACTTTCTTACACTGCGACCGAAAGGTGTCTCAGTTGTTGACAACAAATTCCAGCTGTGTTGCACACACCCCTTGGGGCAGAATTCGTAGTCGAAAACACACTTATGGAGCTATCAAATGTAAAATATTATGTTCACACTACTCTAGTCTACGTCTTTCGGTGGGGCTCAGCCTTTATTTCTTCTTAGGAAGTTAGCGATAAAGGCATCATAACACGTCATCAGTAACAATACTGCAAAGGAATGCTCAATGAGCGACCTAATGACGTTCAATAATAGTCACTCCGTTGATTTTTGTTGTTTCGAATTAGAGCATGCAGTGCTACTACACCACACTTCTGAACTTTGCCTGTTGAATTCAAATGTCGCATGATGGTAAAATGGTAAAATGACACATATATCAGTAGTCGAGACTTCCTTAATGTGGAAAATCATTCATGCCAGAACGATCTTTGTTGAAACAAGAATATCTTTTTCTGGCGTATTTTTCCCAAAAGCACTCGCTCCACGCACAGTTCAAATCTTTCTAGCTGCCTCCTCTACATTCACCCCTCTGTTATACCAAAAGTAAACATTGTGTTGCAGATGTTACACCTTTTTCCACTTGCGAATCACTTTTTCAATGCTTAACTGTAGTTCATGATTTTCAAGTATGCAAAATCCAATACTTAACTGCAAGATGATAACTAGAACTTCAAATTCGAAAACGGCATTGATACATACACTGACAGCGTGGCGCCGCCTTCACAAGGGCGGCGCCGGATTTCAGGCGACGGGTGGCGTCTGGCCGGTGGCCGGTAGCCGCTGCAGCGCAAGGAAGCGCTCGAGCGTAAGCTGTTATGATCGCGACGCAGCCACGAGCTGTCCTGCGGAATTGTTTCTGGAATACTTGTTATTGCGGGTGGGTAGAATGTTAAGCGAATTGTCTTAGATGTTCAATCAGACTCATAAATTTAGACCGAAATGTGTTAAAAAAAAAACAGTTGGACGCGAACATGCGATTCTAAGTTTAGAATGCACGACGATTACCGCAATTCCACGGGCTCACTCTATCAAAATCAACTCGGAAGTAGACAACACATCCTCCTAGCACTTCCGCATCTTATAGTGTTGCCAGATTGTGCAGATGGCCGGACTTAAGAGTTGTCAGGGGCGGTCAGTTTTACTGGCCACCTTAAGTAAACGACTCGGACTTAGTCTCTGGGGCGGCCGGCTGGCGGTCAGTTTTTATGTCTAAGACTGTACAGTGGACATGAATGGATGCTTACGTACGTGTTATCTGTCAGAGTCGCATCTAGACGTATCAGATGTCCCATATCACTCCAACTGCACATGCCCCACACCATTACAAAGCCTCCACCAACTTGAATAGTGTCCTGCTGACATGCAGCGTCCATGGATTCATGAAGCTCTTTCCATACTCGTATACGTCCATCCGCTTGATACAATTTCAAACGAAACTCGGCCGACCAGCTAACATGCTTCCAGTCATCAACAAAAATGGTTCAAATGGCTCTGAGCACTATGGGACTTAACATCTTAGGTCATCAGTCCCCTAGAACTTAGAACTACTTAAACCTAACTAACCTAAGGACATCACACACATCAATGCCCGAGGCAGGATTCGAACCTGCGACCGTAGCAGTCCCGCGGTTCCGGACTGCAGCGCCTAGAACCGCAAGACCACCACGGCCGGCTAGTCATCAACAGTCCATTGTCGTTGTCGATGGGTCCAGGCGAGGCATAAAGCTTTTTAGCAGCAGTAACCGATCTAACAACCACGCCAGACGCTTGTTGTCTTATAAAGGTGTTGCCGACCGCAGCGTCGTATTCTGCCTGTTTAAATATCTCTGTATTTTAGTACGCATGCCTATACAATTTTCTTTGGCGCTTCAGAGTGTGTGCGTATACGAATGCGTTAGCCTTCTGCTAAGTTATAAATAAGCTTTTTGGCCCATAAGTTACTCAATGTTTTATTATTTTTTGATTGGATTTACGATTTTGTGAGGAACTTTCATCACGCCTGCATCACGATGGAAGGGTATTTACCTACCGTGTACTATCCTAGTCGTCCTCTTATGGACATTTACGTGCACATTTTACTACGTTCACTATACTTTCTCACTAGCGTCTTTTTTTAAAACGTGTGTTTACTGTGCTTCTTTAGTTTCTGTATTTTAACCGTATTCCGCGATGGTATTTCTGTCACATTATGTTTGATGTGTGTTTTCGTTTTTCTGAAGTGTAGGTGCGTGTTATTCCATGTTTCATGATTCATACCCACGCTTTATTAGGTGCTATGCAGGGGCTGAATGCCTGTTATCGTATTTCCAGCATCTATATGATAGAGAGCGTTCTTACAGTTCTGCAAGTCATTCCTAGCAACAATGATTTGCAGTATTGATGTGTGTAGTATGGAGTCTATTTCTTATATATCATTTGTGTAAGCCTTGTTTTCCTTTAATATATTCTATGCTATCCTGTATGTAGATCTGAGTGTGTATATTGTTGTAAGTAATTCATTTTTATTCCTTTTGTCATCATTTTAATTGTTCTCACAGACATATACATATAGTCTCTATGTTGGTTTTGTTTTGGGTCATTTTACCGTCGGATTACTTACATTGTGTCTGGGAACAAAAAAAAATATTAAAAGGTTGAGTAACTTGTGCATAAGAAGTTGTTTTTAATCTGATAGTAGCTGACGAACGCCAGAAGACTTCATTTTAACAATTTTTAAATTATTTTATCACGTAACTTACACAAGTCTGTAGTGAGGAACAAGACACGTATTACAAGCTGCTGAGAATGCTTAAAAAATTAAAGAAGCTAAACGTTTACACACCATAATTTCACTTTTGCCTCCAATGGAAAAATAATGAGTGGGCAACCCATTAGAGGCCTATCCCCGTAAGACGCCTCAGCGCCAAACCTCTACAATATACACATGACTGACCTGCCCACAGCAAGCTACATCAAGCACACTAAAGACACCTCCGTGATGGTTTAAACAGCGCCTTCGGGGTCAGTGAAAGGTTTTTCCAACGTTTAAAGATGTATTTATCTACCTCAAAGAAAGCAGAATAGAATCAAGTGCATACCTTCCACAAAAATAAGAAGGAAGAAAATGTAAAACTACAGATTATACGGCGATTTCTTTATGTCTGTCTTCGATACAATGTTATACAGAAACGGACGAATACGACAGCGAACCTAAATTCCCATATTTTAGCTACATTAACATTCCAGAATGAGATTTTCACTCTGCAGCGGAGTGTGCGCTGATATGAAACTTCCTGGCAGATTAAAACTGTGTGCCCGACCGAGACTCGAACTCGGGACCTTTGCCATTCGCGGGCAAGTGCTCTACCATCTGAGCTACCGAACCACGACTCACGCTCGATCCTCACAGCTTTACTTCTGCCACTATATCTGGAAGATAGGAGACGAGATACTGGCAGAAGTAAAGCTGTGAGGACCGGGCGTGAGTCGTGCTTCGGTAGCTCAGATGGTAGAGCACTTGCCCGCGAAAGGCAAAGGTCCCGAGTTCGAGTCTCGGTCGGGCACACAGTTTTAATCTGCCAGGAAGTTTCATATCAGCGCACACTCCGCTGCAGAGTGAAAATATCATTCTGGAAACATCCCCCAGGCTGTGGCTAAGCCATGTCTCCGCAGTATCCTTTCTTTCAGGAGTGCTAGTTCTGCAAGGTTCGCAGGAGAGCTTCTGTAAAGTTTGGAAGGTAGGAGACGAGATACTGGCAGAAGTAAAGCCGTGAGGACCGGGCGTGAGTCGTGCTTCGGTAGCTCAGATGGTAGAGCACTTGCCCGCGAAAGGCAAAGGTCCCGAGTTCGAGTCTCGGTCGGGCACACAGTTTTAATCTGCCAGGAAGTTTCATACCAGCGCACACTCCGCTGCAGAGTGGAAATCTCATTCTGGAAACATCCCCCAGGCTGTGGCTAAGCCATGTCTCCAGAGTATCGTTTCTTTCAGGAGTGCTAGTTATGCAAGGTTCGCAGGGGAGGTTCTGTAAAGTTTGGAAGGTAGGAGACGAGATACTGGCAGAAGTAAAGCTGTGAGGACCGGGCGTGATTCGTGCCTCGGTAGCTCAGATGGTAGAGCACTTGCCCGCGAAAGGCAAAGGTCCCGAGTTCGAGTCTCGGTCGGGGGCACAGTTTTAATCTGCCAGGAAGTTTTTACATTAACATTGATGATTGACTGTATCTTCTACAGAGCATGTAGTACAAGCGTAAAGTGTTGGGTAGAGACATAAGATGCTGACGATGTAACAAAAAGGATTGCACGTCTAATGGCGGAAGTTGAACCCAGTTCGTGAACTCTACACACTACACACTGACAGGGAAGTACGTACACGAACATGCTCACACATGCATACATGAATCTTACTCTTTTTTACCGTACATGATGAGGACAAAACAAGAGAATATTGTCCTCTGTATTACTGACAAATAGCAAATTTCAAACGTCAGTGGCAAACGAACAAAAAGTATCTATGTCCTAGAAGCGAGCACCAGAAGATCGAAAGACCTGTTCTGTTATCCTGGGCTTCAGTCCGGAACCGCGCGACTGTTACGGTCGCAGGTTCGAATCCTGCCTCGGGCATGGATGTATGTGATGTCCTTAGGTTAGTTAGGTTTAAGTAGTTCTAAGTCTAGGGGACTAATGACCTCAGATGTTAAGTCCCATAGTGCTCAGAGCCATTTGAACTATTGTTTTGTTATCCTGCGAGAGGAAGGACTCAACCATGGATTTAGTCACCTAATGTCAGCAAAGGAGAAATATGAACTGAGTTCAGTTAGAAGGTAAAGTTGTATATCACAGCGATCGTGAAGTACGACAGAGGAAGATTGTGCCCCTTTATGTATCACTTACTCATATGGTGTGAAAAAAATCTTGTGAGCTAGCGAATACAGTCTTGCAGTTCTCAGTTCTTGTAGAATTAGATATGGGAACTAAAATTAATATACACTTGTTGATTAACATTTTATTTTTACTTTTTGAAATCAATTCCAGTAGACCAATATATGCAGCTCACTAATAAAAGTAATAAGAAATCCAGTATTCGAGACGAGACGATGAAACACTACTATAATCCACTTTTTAATAAGACCTGTGGTTCCACATAATATTGTATGCAGATAAAGGACGTAAATTCCCTGAAAGACATTGCATCGACTTCGATAAATAAAACACTCATAAAAGTCACTCACTGCTAGCTGAAACAACTAAAACTGAATAAATTCAGTTCCTACATATTATGTACCGTAATTTATTTATACACTTTGGATCATAAGTAAAATCTGGATATTACCTTCCTACTCAAACATTATTCATATACGTTCTTATAGAGAACCATTTAGCTCTTTCCCATTTCTTACTATTCAATACCTGTTGTGGTATTTAAACGCGTTAGAAAACTTCCTTTTTATGTGTTTTGGCAACTCTACACAGTCATCAGTTGTTGACGTTGTGTTATTTTTTATTACATGTGGTGACAGATTACAGCGATGTAACGTTATAGTTCTGTGACTTCAGCAGTCTGTCGGAGTTTTCACTCCGCTGCCTCGCATTGCCCATTTCCGCGCTCTGCGATAGCAAAACGAATGCCCCACGCGAGCCTTTTTTGCACAAAAGCTAAATTAAAATTGTTTTATACACGACACAACTTAAAAAGTCGTTTATCTGTTCCACCTTTAATGTTTCGCTGCTAAATTAATTCAGACGCCTTTTAAAAGAAAGAAAACACAATTTAATAACGAACAAAGTGACAGAAACAGAAAGCTCCACACTGCTTCGCGTCAGATTGATTAATATCCTTTCAGATTTGTTAAATGTTTGGTGTATTATATAACAATTTCGACACGTATTAGTGTTTCCTATGCCTTCAAAGTAATTTATAGGCAGCTATCTTTCCAAATTGAAACTCATACGAAATGCAAACAATTCACCGTAAGATATTAGCGTTCATTTTGATCTGTTCGTAAATCATTTTTGATGCTACATTTCTTTTTCCTTTAATGTGTATAGATAACTTGTTCGTTTACGAAACCAATACAGACAACGCTTAGCACACTGTCTGCTATGACCAAAACATCGTTTTTCAAAGTGGAACTGCTGTTAGAAATGCTTGATTTGGTGCTGGGATGCAACGAATTTTGCGGATGATGGAGACTTTGCATATCGTACGTACTACCACGCTTAAATATGTGTACTTTGTAAGCATTAAAATAATTGCTCCGAATTCTTTGACCCACGCTGTTGGATATAGTATCATTACAGTTTCAGCAGGTCGTGTGGTCGCAACTCCGTGAACCGCCAACTCTCTTTCGTTCTAAATAGATAGGAGCTGTTTTTGACCAACACTGTCGAATCTCACACTTTTGGACTATTTTCTGTGGAATGACCTGATGAATCTTGGGCATGCTGTTTATGTGTAATTTTCGTGGTAGCAGTCGCTGACAGTACCTTTACAGCTACACCACTGATAACAGGTTGTTCACCATGACTATAGAGATACTGTGTACTGACCGATATCTGTAATGTTTAAATCGACCACACGTACATTTCATTTTTATGTCTTTATTTGTTGCATTGATTCTTTCGCCAAACAGACAGGGAGAGCTAGGATTGATTATTTATCTACTTTTTATGTTTCAACGCTTAACAATTCCTGCGCTAAGACGAGGATGGCCCATCAGATTCTTTACATTGCAGAGCTCTGTACTTTTCAGCCATATTGCAGTGGTCTAATGGAACGGAACACGTATCTAAGTAGCCAATAAATAAAATATTAGATGCTGTCGTTACAGAAAAAAAATGCTGTGAGTGGTGGTGCAGAAGATGGAAGTAGTGGGCAGACATTTACACGCTGACAAAAGATTTTTAGAGCCAGAATAGCTGTTTTTACGTGCCGTGATAAAATTCTACTAGCAAAATCCTCGCTCCAGAAAAACCGTTGATCGCCCTGGAGTGGGAGTCAATGGCCCTGCAGGCCTTGCACCCATAAAAATACCAGAGTACGCCAAATACTAAGGTAACCAGTCACAGCCCTGCACTTAAATTGTGTCTGTCCCATTTAATATAAAAAGTACTTCCTAAAGTCAAGACATATAGGCAAAGGGAGTCAGTGTCTAAGCAAGTGATCTGGAAAGATTAATTACTTGTTCAAAGCGACAGTTAATATAAAACTGCATTAAAAGCTAAAGTAGCGTGGAAGGAAATTAACTGAAACAAACATTCTGTGCACGAGCCAATCAGATGATATCACTCGTGGAAGCGCTTCGTTCTGGGCTCCTGACAATGACCGACACTTGAGGCGTCTTTCTCTGCGCTTGTGAGGTGGCAGATAGGTTTCTCTAATGTAGTGCACGTCATTTCTAAGATTTTGTGTATTAATCACCTAGCTCATCGGCGCTACTTTCCCCTATCAGAAACAACTCCTTTTCTAGCCATTTTACGTGCAAATAATGGTAGCAAAGTTTATCAAAATAAGACAACGGTAATAAAAACAATCTTAGATAAGTTTATTCTAGGTTGGAAATCCAGTGACGATCTTGGAAATTTTATCAGTTCGTTCAGACGTTGTTTCATATGCTGTACGCTGAATGTTGGGTGCAGCGATTGTGCTACAGCGCAGATATAAATGAGCTCCTCGTCCAGTCCTTGAAAGCCCATGGGATATCTACCGGCCGCCAAGTCATGCGGATGCGGTTTGGAAGAAATGTGGTCAGCACACTGCTCTCCCGGTCGTACTTCCAAGACACTAGAGTCGCTACTTGTCAGTCAAATAGCTCCTCAGTTGGTATCACGAAGCTGAGTGCACCCCGCACCAGCCCTCCCACCAACAAAGTTCCTTGGTAGTACCGGAAGTGAAACCAGTTCCTTCGCATGGGAGCCACATAAGGTGACTACTCAGCTCCCGGAGGCCTACTGATGAAATTATAGATGGGATTCAGTTGTGTTTGAGCAGTACAAAGCAGATCTCAATCCTTTGTTTCCGCAAATTATGTGACACAATACAAGAGCGTTTTAAACCCTTCATGGACATGGCTTATAGCATAACAAGTGGAAATGGGAAATGAACCAGAGGGATTCCCAGTTTGGAACAAATTTGAAGAAGTTCCAGCATTTGCTTTTCAACCAAGAGGCATCTCCCAAAAATCTTGGTCGAAACAGAGGCTAAAGAAGTATCGTTCATACACACCATTGTCGTGGGAAGAAAAAATATAGGCGAGACTAAGGAATATGAAAATATGGTACACGATGACATACAACCACAAATATACACACAGAATATCCAACATTTTGAAAAAAAAGCGAGGCATAAAAATAACACACAAAAGCAACAACTCAATTCAGAAATACTTTCCAAAAACAATAGGAAAAACTGATCTACGAGTATATCAGAAATCAGGAATATACTAACTGAAATGCAATACATGTGATGGAAGATACATAGGTCAAGCCAGGAGGACATTTGACACCAGATACAAAGGACATTTAAGAGCATGGAAGTATAGGACAAATCATTCTACTTTTGCAGAATACTTACACCAACACTAACATAAAATTACAACCAGAGACACATCCATGGAAATCATAAGGATAAAGAACAACAAAAAACACCTCCTCATCTTACAAGAAAACTACCACGTCCAAAAAAACCATAACAGAAAGGGAACAACTTATAAATGATCAGATCGACTTGGAAAACCACACACTCTTTAAACTGATTGACCACTTAATATAACATTAAAAGTGCACATCTAACCACGGGCTCCATTTACCACTACCAGTTCCTCCCAGATTCTGTCGAATAATCACTTTCCAGGCCCATCCCAGCCTTTCCTGCGATACTAAGCGACCACACCCAGATCAGCTAGTCACCAATACCAGATTTGGCGAATCCTTTCCTTGTTGGTTTCAGACTGCTCTAAAAACGTATAGATTTTGAGAAAGCACTTTTGCTTCTAAAGTTAAATAATAGAACACTGCGACAGTTACGTATTTTTTCGTGATTACCCGACGAGTTTCGAGAATTTGTTCTCATTGTCAAGCGCATTTGTTCACATCAGTATTTTTTGTGATGTTGGCATGCGAGCGGAGGACCCATGGCGCGAACAGTCCGATCGAGGTAGTCCCACAGACTCTCGATTTGGTTTAAATCCAGGGAATTTGGTGGCCAGGGTAGTATGGCAAACTTTCGCTGGTGCGCTTAGAACCACGCACGTACACTGAGAGCTGTGTGACACGTTGCACTGTCGTGCCGGTAGGTGCCATCATGCCGAGGAAAAACGAACTACATATAGGAGTGGACGTGGTGCCCAAGAACAGATGAAATCGTCAACCAGAGAATGCTATGAAAACTTCTCCTGACCGTAACGTTTCCTGCTTCAGCCTGGACACTTCCAATATTTTTGCCGGGCCATACATGTAAAAATAACCATTTGTCCGATGGAGCGTAAAACGTGATTCATCTGAGAACGTAACCTGCCACCCTGACTAGACGTCCACTTACGATATTGAAGTACTTATTCTAGCCTTAGTCGCCACGAATAGCAGTCAGAATTGGTATACGAACCAGGTGCCTGTTGCAGAGGCCCATACGCAGAAAAGTTCGCTGAACGCTCGTTGAGCAGGCAGAATTGGCAGTCCTTTCGTTCATCTGCGCGGTCAGTTGCTCAATAGTTTCACATCTATTCGCTCATAAAGATCTCCGCAGCCGTCGTTCACCCCCATCCTTTGTGGCCCGTGGTAGACCGCCTTCGCCTCGGTGCTGGTTTTGGATAGCGCCAGTTTGCCATCCATGGTCCACTTTAACCACGGCGGCACGCCAGAAGTTATCAGACCTAGGCGTTTCGGTAATGCTTCCACCCTTGGCCTGAAAGCCAATGACCATGCCAATTTGAAAGTCACATATATAGCTCCGTTTTCACCTTACGACAACGACTGCACTGTCCCCCTCCCCCCCCCCCCCCTCACCTTCGACACACTTTATACACTCTTCACTGCTAGTGCTCCCACCTGCCGTCTGTGAGTGGTTATCGCACGTTCAGATCCAACACAGTCAGGGTCAGACTATTGCGAGTGGCTAATATACATGCTAATGTTAGAAATAGTACTTTTGTCTCTTTAGGTACAGGTAATTTGCCTTTTCCATTACGCAAATGCCACACACGCTCAAACTGTCACTCACTCAGTGTATTCTTGAAATCAATATATGTTACAGAGGTATTATGAATATTATTTCACAGATAGTTTGGATAGTCACAGGTCTTACATTTCCTGGGAATTACATTATTTACGTATTCTCCGTAATGTAAATAACCAAAAATACTATTTCTAATAATAGCACACAAAAACATCCTTAGATTTATTTCATCCAATTTTCCGATTGCAGTATAACCGCAATAAGACGACTGCAGTGGAAGAGAGGTAGAAAACCTCACAAGCAAAAGTCTCACAGAATACTTACGTAAACATATGCACTTGACAATGAGTGAATTCTCGAAACGCGTCGTGATAAGCATGACAACAGACGTAAATGGCTCAATGTTTCATTATTTAAATCATGAATGACACAGGTTTAGTCTTTCCAGAAACACAGCTTGCGATGAATGAAATGAAGTGATTTGTACCTGGCTATGTAATGATCGTAATACACGAGTTCAAAAACATGAAAATGAAAGTATTCAGAACGACTGCATACATAAAAATCAACAAAGAGTGTCGGTAGTTAGGTCTGATTCCCAACTGCATTGATGTTAAACTGGGATACAGAGTCGCTGTACAAGAATTGTGAAGCGAAAACCGGAAGCAATGTGGTTAAATAGAGAACACAACAAGAAAGACATTACAAATAGCGAACTTTTCCACATAAATTTGCAAATAACCAACAACATGGACCCTAATACGTGGAACTTGGTACAGGAGAGAATTTGTGATATAGACTGTAAGGAGTATCTTAAGGCCCATAACGTACAATGTAAGAAACTGACCAAACTGAAGTCTAAACAATTTCAGAAAAATAAACAAGGGAACAATGTTAAACACACGCCCACACATTCTACGGAAGGGGAGAGAACAGCACAGACATAGAATGCAATGAAAAAGAGTGAATCTTGTTAAACAAAGCTTTGAAATATAATACAAAAGAAAAACTATCGGACAATACACTAAAACAACTCATAATGACAACAAAGAACGCAACAGATACTATAAAACTAAACAGCAGTGAAAAATCTGCCGTAGGTCACTAACTAAGCAAGCCCCTAGAGAAGGAACTAGTGAGATAGGAATATAACTGTAGACACATACAAAAAATTCAAGAACAATAAGTAGTATAAACAAAAAAACTAAGACAAAAACAGGCAATAATCATAAAAGTAGATAAAGCTACCAAACTGTCGTTATAAAACTCAATGAACACATTGAACAAAGCATTCAGTTTTGAAACTGAACAAAGACCAGCAAAACAATTCCATAACAAAATCAAAGAACAGTTAAAGAAAACACATTTCTTACTCATAGAATATGAAAAGAAATACGTAACACATATGATCAATATTGCCCCATTATTATGCTCCCATTCTAAAATATCAAGGAAGGATGTCCAGTGAGGCCTAATGTGAATTGTAGAAACAGCCCTGCATACAAATTATGTCACAAATCAACCAGTTACTAAAAAGGTATTGCACATATGATACAACATATACCATAAAAGATAGTGACACAGTAGTCACTGAAACAGAGAAATAAACAGGTTGTTCCTATCTTATATTACCGGTCATCACAAACCTATATCACAATATCCCTATTAAAGAAGCAAATTTAGTAATAAAGAAAAATTACTATAGCACAAAGTGTGTTCAGAAACTGAACTTATCGAATTTATAGAATTATTAGAACTAATCCTCAGCTACACTTACTTTGCGTTCAGTGGAAATATTTATAAACAACCAGATGGGCTAGCCATGGGTTCATCCAAATATGGCACAGGAGCAGACATTTTCTTAAACCACTTAGGACAGAAAATATTCAGTAGCCAGAAACCTTTCTTAAGAACATAGCCCCTACTCTACTACAAAAAAATGTGTGGGTGATACCTTAATTTTAGTCACATGTAAACAAGGGATATCAATAACCACATAACTTTTTTTGTAGCATGCACAAGAAAATAAATTTCACAGCTGAATACGAAAAGAATTATAACATTCATTTGTTAGATTTGTCAATAGAAAATCACAACACAATTTCAATATGTACAAAAACAAGGAACTTCCAAGAACACAATTGTTGCCACATAATATCACCCAGATACACACAATGAAGCGGTACACAAAACAATAGTACACCGAGCAAACAAAAATCAGTTGGATAAAGAGGAGATGAAAAAGGAATTCGATATCATTAAGTAGACTACAGTGCCTAATAACTTCCCCAGCTCAGTGATACGTGTAACTGAGAAACAGATTGTAAAAAAGAAAGAAATTCCTGGCTGTTTAGAAGGAACCAATCAAACAATCAAATGTGTGGCCAGCGTACACTATGTACACAACATTTCTAAAAAAAAGTAGCAAGCCTACTTAGGTCACCTAAAACAGCTTTCTCCACAACCAGTAAACTACAACAGAAATTACTGCACAGCTTAAAGAATAAAACAGATAAATTCTTAAATTCAAGAATATACAGGTTCACACATAAAACTTGCTCAAGCTACTACATAGGAACGTTCACACCACATACGCTGAATACGTCAACTGTCCCACACACAACCGATTCAAAAATCAGCGATACCAACACAAATAAAAGATACTGGGCACCCACTCAGAAACGTACAAGAAGATCTTTAGATACTCTACATCTTCCAGAAATGACATACAATGAATTTAACACAGAAGCTGGAAAGTTTTGTACGCCACAAAAATCAAAGGCAAAAAGATTCGCAATAACAAACGTAATGGTGAATCAGTTGACTTTTTCAAATGTTGTGCCTGTATATAACAACAGAAGCAAATTCCACAAATATGTTCATTCCTTCATAGACTCTACTCATCATTTACAACAAAATAGAATATAAAGCACAATCTAACATTTAAAAAGCAGCAATAGTGAATTAATTCGAACTGACAGGTTTACGTAAATAATTTAATCCGCAGAAAGTGTAACATCTCTGAATGTAAACAAACTATTCGAGAAGTCATAGTCATAACATATCTGAAACATATTTTGATTAGAAAAACATACGAGTGATGGTTTGTATGTGTGTAGTATTCAGGGTAATGGAGGGGGTACAGTACTGTAAGCAAACAGATAAAAATACTATTTCTAACTTTAGCCCATAAAAACAATCCAAAAATGTACTTTTTCTCATTTGCTGATTGAAAGATAACTTCAAAAAGACGATTACAGCACAGGAGATGCAAAAAGAAAGAAACGTGCAAATATCACACGAAATACTTATGAAAACAACTTCACTTGACAATGAGAATAAATTTTCGAAAAGTGTCGTTCTAAATATGAAAAATACGTAACTGTACAATTTTTCATTATTTAAGTAGAAACCGAGTGAATATCCTGAAATGTAGTTAAAATGTTATGGAACATTAGCTAAATCAAATTTTGTATAAGTTAAAAAACTTTTAGTTCTTTCGAGGGAACTTTGCCTAATGTATATAACAAAGGGTCATATGACGTTGTCTGGAAAAAATGCCATCCAGCCTTGCCAGGGCAGTGGTGAGCCAAGCAATGTAATCTTTGATCTCACAGCTAATTAACTGAGGGCGCAACCTGACGCCCACTTATTTTCAAGCTCTATTTCCACATTCGGTGTCTCATAATTAAGAACATGAAATGAAGAACTTTGCATCAACCTTATTACTTTCTAGATTTTCCTACGTAAATGTTTGACTCCTAGCTGCACATTATGACACTCTTACACAGCCCGCAATTGTCTGTGTTTCGACGATAGTGTTTGAGTAAACCAGTAGCTAGTCTCAGACTGTGCATTTTCTTCTTTTCTTTCTTTTTCTACCACCTCATTAATAGTAGGAACGCTCTGATACCTTTTCTTTTATCTTTAAAATGGACCAGTACGACACGATACTACAGAGACAGTCGATAATCCTCGAAGCTACATGTTGTAATGTCAGAATCATTCATTGCTACTGCATAATTAATCACTGACTATTGAGCTCTCTTGAGTTTATGTAAGCCTAGGGAGCATGTCTGATGAGGTATCCTTAAAGAAATGTATTTCCAATTCAAATCAGCACACATCAACAGTAGTTCACATTTATAGTGGTTTCGGTTCCCATTGTTACTCAGGTGTTTAGTTTTAGTTGTCATCAAGTATACGTCTTTCTACATTATATAAGATAAATATCGAAAGGATATGTGGTGAAATTTCTATTAAAGATGAAAACGAAATATTTGTTTCAAACGAGTCCATTTCCACTCGTTGCCTACATCACAGTCGGCGTTTAACAACAAAAAATTAAATTAGCAGAGATTTTTGAGTACTTATCCACAGGGCTAGGTACGTCACGGAATTTAACAAAAGTAATTTTTGAGCAATTATTGAATTTAACTAAATTTTATAATCCTTGTGAATATTTTGCTTGTAGTTCATGATTCACTACCAACAATGTTGTGTTTCAAACGTAGTCTCAGAAATTTCTTTCTCAGATACCAGTAAACTTCTCTTGGTCAGGAAAACTCTCTTTGTTTGTGCTAATCAGCTTTTTATGTTCTACATGATTCCTCCGTCGTGGGTAATTTTGCTTCCAAGAAAGCACAATTCCTTAACACCGTTTATATCGTAATCATCAATTTCGACGTTAATATTCTCGTTGTTATCATTTTTGCTACTTCTCATTACTTTCGTCTTTTTTCGGTTTACTCTCAGTCCACGTCCTGTAGTCATTAGACCCTTCACTTCGTTCAACTATCCTGTAATTCGTCTTCACTTTCACTGAAGACAACAATGTCATCAGCGAATATTTTCACTGATATCTCTTCACCCTGAATTTTAATCCCACTTTTGGACCTTTCTTTTATTTCCGTCGCTGCTTCCTCCATATATTGATTAAACAGTGGGGGCGATAGGCTTTATCCCTGGTTCACACCTTTTTAATCCGAGCGCTTCATTTTTAGTCTTCCAGGTCTGTTGTTCCCTCTTTGTTCTTGTACGTATTGTATAGTACCTGTGTTTCCCTGTAACTTATTCCCATTTTTCTCTAAATTTCGGACGTCTTACACGATTTTACATTGTCGAACCTGTTTATTGGTCACCATGTTCTCTAGATTGTCGCACAGATGAAAAAATGGTAGATATCGAAATAGACGACAGAGGGATATAGAAATAATTAAAATCGCTCAAAAGAGGAAAGGCCGCTGGGCCTGATGGGATACCAGTTCGATTTTACACAGAGTACGCGAAGGAACCTGGCCCCTTCCTTGCAGCGGTGTACATTAGGTCTCTAGAAGAGCATAGCGTTCCAAAGGATTGGAAAAGGGCGCAGGTCATCCCCGTTTTCAAGAAGGGACGTCGAACAGATGTGCAGAACTATAGACCTATATCTCTAACGTCGATCAGTTGTAGAATTTTGAAACACATATTATGTTCGAGTATAATGACTTTTCTGGAGACTAGAAATCTACTCTGTGGGAATCAGTATGGGTTTCGAAAAAGACGGTCGTGTGAAACCCAGCTCGCGCTATTCGTCCACGAGACTCAGAGGGTCATAGAAACGGGTTCACAGGTAGATGCCGTGTTTCTTGACTTCCGCAAGGCGTTCGATACAGTTCCCCACAGTCGTTTAATGAACAAAGTAAGAGCATATGGACTATCAGACCAATTGTGTGATTGGATTGAAGAGTTCCTAGATAACAGAACGCAGCATGTCATTCTCAATGGAGAGAAGTCTTCCGAAGTAAGAGTGATTTCAGGTGTGCCGCAGGGGAGTGTCATAGGACCGTTGCTATTCACAATATACATAAATGACCTTGTGGATGACATCGGAAGTTCACTGAGGCTTTTTGCAGATGATGCTGTGGTGTATCGAAAGGTTGTAACAATGGAAAATTGTACTGTATACCGGAGGATCTGCAGCGAATTGACGCATGGTGCAGGGAATGGCAATTCAATCTCAATGTAGACAAGTGTAATGTGCTGCGAATACATAGAAAGATAGATCCCTTATCATTTAGCTACAAAATAGCAGGTCAGCAACTGGAAGCAGTTAATTCCATAAATTATCTGGGAGTACGCATTAGGAGTGATTTAAAATGGAATGATCATATAAACCTGATCGTCGGTAAAGCAGATGCCAGACTGAGATTCATTGGAAGACTCCTAAGGAAATGCAATCCGAAAACAAAGGAAGTAGGTTACAGTACGCTTGTTCGCCCTCTTCTTGAATACTGCTCAGCAGTGTCGGATCTGTACCAGATAGGGTTGATAGAAGAGATAGAGAAGATCCAACGGAGAGCAGCGCGCTTCGTTACAGGATCATTTAGTAATCGCGAAAGCGTTACGGAGATGATAGATAAACTCCAGTGGAAGACTCTGCAGGAGAGACGCTCAGTAGCTCGGTACGGGCTTTTATTAAAGTTTCGAGAACATACTTTCACCGAGGAATCAAGCAGTATATTGCTCCCTCCCACGTATATCTCGCGAAGAGACCATGAGGATAAAATCGGAGAGATTAGAGCCGACACAGAAGCATACCGACAATCCTTCTTTCCACGAACAATACGAGACTGGAATAGAAGGGAGAACCGATAGAGGTACTCAGGGTACCCTCCGCCACACACCGTCAGGTGGCTTGCGGAGTATGGATGTAGATGTAGATGTAGAACGTGTCTTAACTTTTCTTCAGCCTTTCTTTCATTATGAAGCGCAACCTCATAACTACGTCTCTGGCTCCTTTACCTTTCCTATAACGATACTTATCGTCCCCTGACAGATCCTAAATTTTGTTTTCTCTTCTTGTGTATACTATCCTTGTCAGAAACTTGAATGCACGAGCTGTTAAGTTGTCCGATCGTTCTATCTTCGGAATTCTCGAGCAGTTAGATGACATTACAGGGCTTGCACAAGCACGGAGAAAAGCAGAATCGTGTTGGCCACTGACTGACGGAAACAAGTGGAGGTATTCTTGAAAACTGGTGTTAATTACGTTGGTATAAATGATTTGTAAAAAAGAATTCTTATGTAATAAGTAACAAGGTGAATGTATCCGGATCTGCATAAAAAGTAATTATTGAGAGGTTCTAAAAGATAAGCGGCCCATGAAAATACGTTATGTAGCTACGGCCCATGAAAATACGTTATGTAGTTACCGATGGATAGAGCATGAGCGCATGGCAGGTGTTGGCAGTGCGTCACAATGCTGAAGTGGAGACGTGCTTCATTGCTGACATATTGTTGTTAATGGTGGTCATTTTGGAGTAACGATTGGTCCATCCATATATCAACAGGAAGCAAAAAACTGTAGGATATTCAGTGCCGCAAGAGGAATACCGTACTGTTGAGACCAACAAGGCCAATGTGTGTTGCACTGAGATGAGCTCCTGCACCGACCTGAACAGTCGTGTTTTTAGCACTCTGATGTTGCTGCAGCGTATACTTCACACGAATTCATGTTGTGTGATTCACAATGTCAGCCTTGTTACTCAATATGATATTTATCATTACTGTTCATTACATTTGCCTGAGGATGAGCTCACTAGCAACCTACCAGCTTGTTTAATACACTTAAACTGCCGATCAAACACTCATATACTAGTTATATTCATTATTAGTGTTCTATTGCAAAACAATTGCCTAAAGAAGACGTTGCAGGTAACCTGCCTGCTTTTTGAATATACTTGATTGGGCAAACAAACACTCATACACTAAATAAACAAGAAACCTCAGCAGTAAATCCCAACGGACGACCACCCAGGGTTACAATACTAATCACAATATAGATGCGGTATGCACATGAAGGAAAAAGTGTATTGCCGTTTCGGTCCTCATGTCTTCGACCCCAGTATTGTCTCGACTGTGGAGCAACCTATTTGTGAAAAAACTCAGTTTACAGCCTTTAAGTTGAAATTAACAAGGAATTGATATATTTAGTTTCTGTAACTGTTATAATGAGAGGCAAACAGTGTTGTATTGCTAAACAGACTACTGAACACGTTGAAATAAAAGTAGCATACCTAATCCATTAGTGTTCGTTCTATCATATCGCCTGTCACCGAGCGGTTACAGAATTTAGTGGACGTCATGCAGAAAGTGAAGAGCATCTCTCGGTAGAACATATGAACAACTTGTTGCTTGCCCACGTACTTTATGGCTTCCGACAGAACCGTCCTGAATGCTGCAGCATCACGGAATCTCTACGCCAGCGACTGTTCTCAGCAGAAACAGACATTTTGCCATAGGAAACAAATGGCAATTGTATCGCATTAAAAAAGTAATCTGTGTTTCGCTTACTTGTGCGCAAACTGCATCAGCGATGTTTCAGTTCCACTGTAGATACTGGAATTCCGCACGTAGTGAGACGTTCAAATCACTAATAAATAATTCAGCACAAGAATGGAAACTGCAGATTCCTTGTGCTGTAGTCTAGGTTAATCTACACCTACATTTACATGACTACTCTGCAGTTCACACATAAGAGCATGGCAGAGGATTCATAAAATCACTTTTTCACTATTTCTCCGCCATTCCACTCTCAAACAGCGCGTGGGAAAAGTAGCACTTAAATTTCCATTCTTCCATGATTTCTCTTATTTTATGACGATGGTCATTTCTCCCTAAGGACGTTGGCATCAAAAAAATATTTTCGCATTCAAAGGAGAAATCTGATGATTGATATTTCGTGAAAAGTTCTTGGGTTACCAAAAACCACGTTTGCATTAATTATTGACACCCCAACACGCTTATCATGTGCCTGATACTCTCTCCCTTATTTCGCGCTAATATAAAACGAACTGCCTTCCTTCGACTTTTTCGATGTCCTCCGTTAGGGCTATCTTGTAAGGATGCCATACCACGCAGCAATACTCCAGCAGACAACGGAAGAGCGTAGTGCAGGCAATTCTGAAGCAGACCTGTTACATCCTCTCAATGCTCTGCCAATAAAACGAAATTTTTGTGTTGCCTTCCCTGCGACATTAACTATGAGATCGTTTCAGTTTAAGTTGTTCGTAATTGTAATTTTAGGTATTTAGTTGAACTGACAGTCTTTAGATTTGTGTGATTTATAGTTTAAGCGAAATTTCACGGATATCTTTTCGTGCTCTCGCGGATTATCTTATACTTTTCTTACCCGGATTACATTGCCACTTTTTCCCACCACATAGAAGGCGTGTCTAAATCATTTTACTATTGGTGTTGATCATCTAATGACTTTACTTGACGGTGAATGACAGCATCATCTGCCAAGGATCTAAAAGGGGTTCTCAGATGATCTCCTAAATGTTTTATATAGATTAAGACGGTAAAGGACCTATAAAACTTTTTGCTGAACGCTATATATCCCTTCCGTTTTACTCGATGACCTTTGGTCGATTACGACTAACTGTGAACTTTCTGACAGGAAATCTGAGAAAATAATACTGAGCTAATTTGCCCTCTTGGGCTCAAAAACATATTACAAACATTAGAACAAATAATGTTCGTATCGGTTTACGAGACATTAGTGTACCACATCATTAGCCTGCATGAAACGGAAGGCAGAATGCCATCGACTGAAATAAAGTTGTAGAAGCGTTTGCAGCCAACTGTTTAATTATTGTCTGCTATATTTTGTTATAGTATCTTCGGCCGACCTTTGTTTATTGATTTTTCCGACGGTTCACTGCTGTCACTGCCGAAGATTCACCTACGATTGCTGGTGGTGGACTGGGGGATTTTTGACAGTGCCGGCCACCTAAGTTGCAAAACGGAGGAAAAAACATTGAACAACATCTACTGAAGATCTCTAGAGACGAAAGCAAAGAGGCAATATTTCAACTGAACTTCATATCACAGATTAGGCCCATGTTAATACACAAACGTCATTACAGAACTTCATACCATCTCTGTTCCTTTCCATAGAAACTGTGGTATGAGGCCTCCATCAGTCTCTAATTGTTGGCAGAAAGGACCTACGTATGTAGTGTGTTAAGTGTGGCACTACTTGGACAGGCGTTCGTAGGGTGGCTCTACTCCCTGTCGATGGTGACTGTGTAGCGTGGCATGCACTCCCTAGTGCAGGAAGAAGTTGTCTGCCAGCGCAGAGTGCCAGCAGGGGCAAGTGAGAGCCGAGTGACGAGTGTAGACAATATTGGTCTGCCACCTGGTAGAAGCTTGGCTGCAAGTCGAGAGCGGCCTTGTCGATGCGAGGTCGGCCGCTTGCATGCCAGTACCGAGGGTCTGCTGAGCTGAACAGATTGGAGGTGGTGGATACTGTGGCTCGAGGACATTGGTCGTAGTATATTGGTTTCCCACTGCATCTGAGGCACAAGGAATTATGCTACGTACATGATATGCATACAGCCAGCTGTGCCAAGTTGATGTGATTAACAGGTACTGTCACCTTGTGCTCGATAAAATCAGCTAACCACGACCCACAGACAGCGCTCCTCTACATTGTGTTAGTACTGATGATGTTGACGTGGCTGCCCACAGTGTTATATGTCTACCATAAAGGAGACAGACCTCTTGCCGATTTAGGTTATCTTTTTGCTAGATGTTATCTAGGTTTGCTAGATGTCTTTAATATGTGTGTGTGTTTTGATTAAAGGAGGTGTTATCGTGGTCATTGTGCCTAATGAGTTTCTAATACTGACTGTTTCAGTTTAGTTTCTGCCGCATTGTCTCGTGCCTTATATGTGAGGATATGGACACAAATTCGTGTACCAACATGCATGTTTATGGCCGTGTATTCAAACGGCAGAAACCCATGGACCTTTAAAAGGGAATTACTTAATTTTTATAGTACTTATGGTAAACATTTCGTCTTTACACTCAATATATTTTGGAAGCTGCCTTGCACTGGTTTATTGTCTTATGCCGCTCTTGTTTTAGTTATGATGCTAGATTCATTGAAATTCAATGTAATCTTAGTCTTTTGTTATTAATTTGTTGCTGTTATTTAAGTTGTTATTTGGAAGCATTCCATTTATGAATCCGATGTTTGCAACCGTTTCTTCTGATCTAGTCAAATCTGTGTATGTACAGTGCTGTTTCTTGATCTTATCAATAACTTTATGAATATTTTATTGTTAACCAAATTCATTCAATCGATTCCATCCCTTTCATCCTAAGGCTCTGAGTACTATGGGACTTAACATCTGAGGTCATCAGTCCCCTAGAACTAATTAAACCTAACTAACCTAAGAACATCACACACATCCATGCCCGAGGCAGGATTCGAACCTGCGACCGTAGTGGTTCGGCTACACCGGCCGGCTCATCCTACGGGAAAAACCACATATAACAGTAGCTTGACAAGATGTCTCCATCCGATATGTATCTTAATCAACAAAACCTGACCAACTTATTCTTAGATGAATGTGACGAACAAGTTACCAGCCAACCGTATCCCAAACGTTCTGTGACAGACATCTCAGGCGAACGAGTAGGTCAGGCAATGAGCTGTAACCACCATTATTCGAAGAGAATTGGACATTTTCTGCAACATGTTATCGGCCATTGTCCTGCTGAAATACGGCACATGAGGTTGCCTGTAGGAGCGGTCGGTGGCCATGCAATCGCCAATATGCAGGCGTTTGTTTAAAAGACTATATTCAATGGCGTCCACCTATCATTTGTCCACTATTCTGTACAACAAGAAATGGCGTCAAATGTATGATAGCGCCTGACATGTCTTAGAGACCATTGGTTCTCAACGAGGGCGTCACTACCTACTTATCGGCACTGAAGAGAACTATTGCGCGCCCTTGCATTGCCATAAGACAGATTTATAGGGGTATTGAGAACCATCGCTGCCCCCTAGGCAATACTCGGAAGAACGTGACGAAAAAATTCGTTAATAGTGAATATCATGGAACAAATATTTCAAAAATAGTTCTAAACATTCTCTGTACTAAAAGTAGTTACTGGTGTACTACTACTTTTTTCCAAGCTGGGAACGTAGAAAACGTAGCAAAATGTAGAATTGACAGTGAGACACTTAAAACATGTAAGGCAGATACTCTACAGGACGAAAATTATTTACATCTTCAGGTACTTGTGCGTCAAGTAAACTTATCAAAAAATGAACACGCGGAAGCTTAAAACCCAAATATGTAGTACTCTGTAACAACAGCAGAACAATAACTAAAAGAAAGGCTGTCCTTGAGCATACGCGAAATCACGAACTGCTGCTAGGTACCATTCATTAAGGCGCTGATCCACTCTGTACGCTGTCACATGCTTGGATCAACTTCCGCATACTATCTACGTGCTGGTCGACTGATTGATGCGCAAGGCAGTTCCATTCCTTTACAGCGGCTTTTCTGGGTTCATCTAGTGTGTTATAAGGGTTGCCGCAGGTCATTCCATTCAATTGGTTCCAGCCCCCAGAATAAGCTATTCACAAGGTGGGGTGGGGGGGGGGAGGGGGGTAATGTTCACGCATTGCCATCATGGTTGACAAGCGGATCTCCCTTATGTTGTCTCTAGCGTTGGACAAGAGGTTGCAGGACCTTGCAAACCCGTCAAATTACCAGTGATAAAAATCGAGGACTGAAATGTTGTATTATAGAAGGATGTTGAAAATTAGGTATGATAAATAAGGAATAAGGAGGTTCTCGTAGAATCAGTGAACAAAGGCACGTATGGAAAATACTGACAAGAAGAAGGGGCAAGATGATAGTACGTTTGTTAAGACATCAGCAAATAATTCCCATGATACTAGAGAGAAAACAGTGGAGGAAGACATAGACTGGAATACATCCAACAAATAAATGAGGACTTCGAGTTTAATTGCTATTCTAAGATGACACAAGAAAGGAATGAGTCGTGGGCGCTTGAAAACAGGAGACTGGAACTTAAAAAAAAGAGAATTATCTGTCATTCACGAATGATACAAAACACAATTGACACTCCTCCTTGAATCCATGCACTGAATGCTGACACGTACATTGGTACCTGATCGCCTTCACATTCTAATACGGCGTTCATCAGATGTCAGACAAATCCCTCACTCGGCGGTGAAGAAAACCTGATGCCACTAATCTATGCTTCATTCCAGGTGTTCACTTGCCCACCTTCATCCCTCAGAATGGTGCTGGACGTGTTTGTATTGTTGCTGGTTGTGGATGCCTAGAACCCAAACGAATCAATTGTTGACGGCTGAGTGCTGTCTAGGTCAGCACAGGACTCCCAGTTGCCTCTTCAGTGTTTTGCGTTTCACGACAGCTGTTAAATGTTCGCTGTAGTGCTGGAAACACTTTTTGTTATAAAGTACCCATGCCAGCACAGTCTAAGCATGAAATAACTCTTCGAGGCATTTGAACAATGTTCAGAAGCCACACTGTCGCGTTCGTGACTGCAATCACAGTACGCTCTGCTGAACTGAACTGAGAATGAAGGTTCACTTTTACCTTCAATACTTTCAGTACTTTAACCATCGGAAATTTCTGCAAACGGGAGTTTCTTGTACTCAAGAAATACTGAAAAGTAGATTTTTTAGAGTAAAAACTCAACAGTACAATTTCTTAGGTTGTGCGAAACGTTTTTTGATCAGTTTCTTTGTATCTGATTATAGTTTCTATAAACAAAGAGTGTTATTTCCAGATCTACAATAAAAATATTTTCTACAATTATGGCCACAATCAATTTAAACGAAGCATGACCTTACCGAAGCGTTTGCATTAAAGAGTACTTGAAATACTTGAGGAAATACAGCAAACAAGCACTTTTTTAACAGCTTTGTTCTCGAGCTTTCACCCCGCTTCATCTTGGGTAGCACATTTACATCTTCGTGAATAAACCGTTACCTTGATTATATTATAATTGCTGTTGCTGCCCGGTTCAAGGTAATACTTCATTTAGCTACCATGATTTCTGAGTTGTCTATTTCATGTTAAATTAGTCGTTAGGTGGCCTAAAGTTAGCGTGTTGATTGGTAATCAAATCAGCTTAATTTCATTCGTCATAACCAATGTTTTTCGAAAGCCTGTAACTGTGTAATTCATGATTTAAGTAATAAAAAACTGCTCCATTACGTATATTTTCATACTTAGCACAATGCGTTTCGCTAATTTATTCTCATCATCAAATGCATTTGCTTAAGTAAGTATTTGTGTGTGTGTGTGTTAACCTTCTTGCACTATTGTGTTTTTGTGGTTTCACTGCGGTCGTAAAATCAGGCAAATTAAATCTGGGGATATTTTTTATACATTTACGTTAGAAACAGCGTTTTTCTTTCTGTCTGCTTAGAAGTTATTATGTCTCCCCCATTAGTCAGAATATCACATACACGCAAGTCATCATTTACAGTTTTTTCTTCAGTCAAAGCATGGTACAGAGATATTATAACAGTATGGTTTCACAATGTGAGTTTTCATACAGTCAGAAGCGTCACATTTATTGTGAGTTACATTATTTCCATAAAGTTGTCAATTGTAAATATTTAACATCATTGACCTCTAAATTATCGATTATGTTTTATTTTGGCGCAGATATAGAGTATATTCTATGAGGAAATGAACATATTTATGGACATTACTATAATTATCATATACAGGGTGACTTTTGTAAAAATTAACTGATTCACTATCTAATTTGTCATGAAGAATTTATTTCCTTTGTTTTTTGTGGTGCAGAAAAACTTCCACCTCCGGCATTAACTCCATTGCTTGTGATCTTTGGAACTGTTGGAGTATGTTCAGATCTTCTTCTATGTTTCCAAATATGTGTCCAGTAAGTGTGTTTATACTGCTGATTTAGCGAACTGGTTGTGTGTGTAACGGTTGATTTGTTCAGTGTACCCTACTTTGAACGTTCCTGTCAGTCCGTCTTGTATAGTAGCTTGAACAAGTCTTACTTGAGATTTTCTACATTCCTGAATCTGTTAATTTATGTTTTATTGTTTAAGATGTGCAATAATTTCTGTTGTAGTTCGTCATTCTGGGGAAAGTTACTTTAACTTTGCGAATTTCTATCTCTTGCGCTATTTGTTTCTGCATTTTGTGCATCAATGAGCTGGAGAAGTCATTAGCCACTGTAGTTTGCTTAATAATGTCTAATTCTTTTTCCCTGTACTTTCGGTTAAACGGAATTTTGTTTCCTCTATGTATAATAGTTTTGTACGCAGCTTTCTGGTACACATCGGGTGACATGATGCGGAAGTTCTTGTGTATGTCATGCTGATGTACGTAAGAAATTTGTATACACAACGGTGGCACACAGAGCAAACACCCATTGAACTGGGTGTAGAAGGGGAAAGAATTAGACATCAATAAGTAAGCTGCAGTGGCTAATGGCTCCCCAGTCCAATGATAGACAAAATACAGAAACAAATAGCAAAAAAGAAAGATATTAACTTAGAGATTCCTTTAGGCGGCCAATTAATATGATCAAGTATAGGGTGAGCATACCTTACGTAGGTAACATTTCTCAAAAAAACAGCAAATCTACTTAGGTCATAAACAACAAATGGCAAAAGAAATTATTGCACACCTTAAACAATGAAACAGACGAATTCTCAGGCTCAGGAATATACAAAATAACATATAAACTTGCTGAAACTACGACATAGGGCATACTGCCTGGACCTTTCAAATTAGATACACTGAACACATCAACTGTTATTCACATAACCATTTCACAAAATCAGCAACAGAAACATACGTACAGAACACTGGAAACACATTTGAAAACATATTAAAAATGATTCAAATGGCTCTAAGCACTATGGGACTTAACATTTGAGGTCATCAGTCCCCTAGACTTAGAACTACTTAAACCTAACAACACACAAAAGTCCATGCCCCAGGCAGGATTCGACCCTTGGATTGTAGCAGGCGCGGTTCCAGACTGAAGCGCTTGGATCCGCTCGGCCACGGTAGCCGGCAAAACATATTAGAAAATATTAAATAATGCTTTACTCCAAGGTCACATACGATGGATTTCAGGGAATAGCCGGAAATTTTCGTACGTCCCAAAACGCAAGCGGAAAGAGTTACCCATGAAACTAGATAATGGATCAATTAATTTCTTCAAAAGTTTCTCCTTTATATAATAACTGTAGTAATTTCAAAAATATGCCCATTTCTTCATAGAGTCTACTTAACACCTACAACAAAACAGAACATAAACACAGCTGATAATTTAAAAATCAATGATGGTTAAATTAATTTTATAATTGACAACTTTATTACAATGTACTCCACAAAAAATGCAACATATTTTAGTGTATACAAACTTTTTGTGAAACCATGCTGTCATAATATTGCAGTAACATATTTTAATCACAAAGAAAACATGTGTATGACATCCTTTGTAACGAAGGAGGCACAATATTTTTAAGTAGAGAGAGCAATATACCATTTTAACACCAGCACATGTAAAAACATTGAACGATTTATATTCTCCGCTTTTCCGATTGAAATATAACCTCAAGAAGACAATAGTGCACGAGATGCAGAAAATCACACATGCAAACCTAACGAAAACTATTTATGTAAACAAATGCACTTGAAAATAAGAATAAATTCTTAGAAATCGTTCTGCTAAACATGAAAAAATACGTAAATGGTGCAGTTTTTCGTTATTTAAATCACGGTAAAGTATCCTGCGTCTCGGATTCTATCCCATCCATTGTTTAAATTTGGAATAAAAACGATTGGTAACGGCGTCTGAAGATTACCAGTATAAAGAGTCACTTTCGTCTGCCAATGGCCTTTTGAAAGAACACAGATGAGTCGACAAAGGTTCAGGGTGCATTCATGCTCTTGAGGTGGGAGATTCCCCTAAAAGAAGGAAGAACCGTAATACAGAAGGGAATGGAAGCCATTGCTTTAAAGACACTTAATGGGTAACCTGAGGACATGTGGCTTGAATTGGTAGCGTCATGATGATCTCTCTATTGGTAAAGAATTCTGGCGTAGTTCCCCTTTCGGGCCTCCAGGAGGGGATTGCCACAGGGGAGTTAACCATGACAAAAACATAATGTAAACGACGAAGGGATAAGTGTATGAAATGTCAGAAGTCTGAATGTGGCTATCAAGCTATAAAATTTAAAAAGAGAAATGCGAAGGCTCGAGCTATACAGTATATAATGAGTGCCAGAGAAGTGAAATAGAAAGAACATAAGGAATTCTGGGCACACGAATACAAGTTAACGTCAGTATTTCAGTAGCAGCAGAAAATCGTATAATGAAAGTAGCTTTGTAAGGAATATAAAGGTACAGAAGAGAATGAGTTATTGTGAACGGTTCGGTGCTACGATTATTCTCAGCAGAAAGAACAGCAAATCAAAACGGGTAATTTAGTATGTAAAAGAAGACGATCACCTAATAATCGTGAGCGATTTAAACGTTGTTGTAGGGGAAGGAGGAGGAGGTTCACTTAGAATTACCCTGTAGACATGGAGATCTGCAGCTGGTTTACATCACTGTGACACGGAAATTTCGAAATTAGATTCTAAGGCATTTCGAAATTAGATTCTAAGTCATACCCAGGGGAAAACAGATTCATATCCCATGTTAGTAATGATAAAGACCAGGCTTACGTTTAAGAGAATCGCCTAGGAGAATCAGTATGAAAAGATGTGAGAAACTGAACAACTGAAGAATGGTTATGAGCATTTGAAGTTCTCTAAGGCTGTAGATACTGCGATAATAACTACCCCTATACGCAATTCAGTTGAGTGAAAATGAGAAAATCTAGAAAGGGCAATCATAGAAGTTATACAGATAAATGTCGGTACAAGGAACGTTGCAAGACGCCAACTCGAGCTAACAAACTTTTCCGTCGTTCCGTCGTTTATGTAAAGCGTTCCAGCTTACCCGACCGAGGGTTCCGATTAATAGGTCAGGGTCCAGAACACACAGGAAGCGGTTACGCCCGTAGCGGTGGCTGTGTGGAGGTGACTGGGCGGTTTTTTATGTTAATGGATTTCGGGAAATTACAGAAAGGGAGTCAGTCTAAACGGGAGCAGGGTAACAAAGGGTGAGGGTAGACCTAGCAACAATTGGTACTGAAGTTGTAAATTTCCATAGCTGTGTTAGGAAAAACCAGAGCTCCAATCGTCGATAGAAAGCACTGATACTCAAATGGTTACAGGTATGGAAAACTGGCTAAAGCTGGAGATAAATTGAGCCGAAATTTTTTAAAAAGACCTAACTGTTTCAGAAATATAATACTAAATGCAGTTAGTGGTGGAGTGTTTATTGCTGTCAGAAATAGTTTACATTGCGGTGCAATTGAATTCGATAGTTCCTATGAGTTAGCTTGAGTAGAGGCTATACTTCACAACCGGAATAAATAAATAATTGATTTATTTTACCGACAACCCGTCTCAGATGATACTGTTGCTAAAGAGTACAAAGAAAATTTGACTCTCATTTCAAATAGGTACCCCAATCGTGCAATTATAGTTGGTGGTGACTTAAATCACACCTCGACATGTTGGGGAATACATATGTTTAAAGTCGGTGGTAGGCATAAAAAATTGTCTGAAATCGTGCTGAATGCTATTTAGATTAGGTAGTTTAGGAGCCCACTCGAAGTGTAAATGGTTGCAAAAATGCACTTGACCTCTTAGCAACAAACAATCCTGAAGAAATAGGGTGCATCATGACGGATACACGGATTAGTAACCACAATTTTGTTGTACAAGACTGAATACTGAGCATCCAAATCAACCAAAAATAAAGACAAAATATATTTTTTTAAAAACAGCTTGACACAGTCACCACTCCTTCCAATCTGATTATTTAAGTGTAGACCACACGTGGCTGAAATTCAGAGAAATAGTATCGACGAAAACTGAGAAATATTTACAAAATAAATTAAAAAGAGGTGGTACTGATCTCTCTTGGTAAACAAAACAGGCCAGAACACTGTTCCAGAAGAAACCAAAAAATCATTCCAAGTTTAAAAGAACGCAAAATCCCCCAGATCGGCGAAGTTGTACCCAAGCTTTAAATTGTCTCGAACTTCAATGAGACACTTTTAATAGCTTCCACATTAACACTCTGCCTCGAAATCTAGCAGAAAACCAAAATAATAATAATTATTATATTTTTGGTGGTATTTAAAGTACACCAGCGGAATGACTGAATCATTACCTTCATGTGAGTAGTAATGATAATGTTACTGATGACAGAGCCATTAATGCACAGTTACTAAACACGGTTTTGCAAAATTCTCTCACCAAAGACACGAAGTAAATATTCCAGGATTTTAATCAAGAACAACTGCCAACATGAATAACTTTGACGTCAACATCCGCAGTATAGCGAAGCTGTTTAAATCACTAAATCCAAGGCCTCGGGTCATGAGTGTTAAGCGGTTAGGTTCCTTTCAGGATATTCTTAGCAATCATATACAACCGCTCGTCCGAAGAAAGATCTGTACCTAGAGTGGAATGTTGCACCCATCAAACCAATACTCAAGAAAGGAAAAAGCAGTAATCCTCTGAATTAAGATCCGTGTTACTAACGTCGATTTAGAATAGGATTGTGGAATGTATACTGTGTTCGAACACCATGAAATGCCTATAATAATACGATTTATTCATAAACAGGCAACACGGGTTCAGTAAATATGGTTCTTATGATACAATAAGCTATTTATTCTCACGAAGTAATGTGTGCTGTCGACATGGGATGTCAGGTTGATTGCATGTTTTTAGGTTTCCAGAAAGCTTTTGACACTGTTCCTCACAAGCAAATTCTAATCAGTTGTGTGCCTGCGGACTGTAAGTAAGAATCATATAGATGATGGTCTGAGGAAAGCGACCAAAGACGGTGAACCAGGCACTTAATTGTGAATTGCAGATTAATCATCTAGTTATAGACGTACATGGAGAGACAGATTACTCCTCATAAACTCAAATACATAATCAAATTTGTCACACAACAAATCCCTTACTAAGAAATGGATTGGCATTCGTAAATAGGTTCTGGGTGATGGTTCTTACAGAATCATGGAGTATTAATAACTGACGAACATTGCCTTTCTATCAGAGTGATAATATTATTCTTTACTAAACCCAGTTGCATTAGCCCTTTGTGAGCACACACACTAACATAAGAAACACAGTACTGTGATTTACAAATACAAAACAAGGTACGCAAATAGAAGCAGTGAATATGTGGACATTTTAACTGCATCTTAAATCAATTACAAAGGCCCACAAGGAATGAGTGATGACCTTCTCAACAAGTCCTCCCTTCGAATTCATAATCGCTATTGGATGCTCAAAATCGCTTCAACTATACCAAAAAACGAGGTATTGATTTCACACTTAGATCTAAGCCCATCCACTCATGGATGAACGCTATATTGCAAGACATAACATCAAGTCGCGATATCTAATGAAGTTTAAAATAAAGTAAGTGAAAAACTAATCATTCTCTTTCTGTGATAACCCTTGCTGCAAATTATTCTGACCAGAATGAAGACTCAGAACGACAAGACCTGCGTCTGCCGTGGCTTGCTGGCAGCAACGTCTCTTCGGCCAGAAAGTAAAGAGTTGACCCTCGAATACAGTTCCGCACCACTTGTCCAAGTGTTCCGCCCCACCGCCCCGTGCCTCTCCTCGAACACCTACTAGCTTTTGAGATAGCTCTCTATCACACAGTTTCTCTTGAAAAGTCTGCACTAACCTTCTTCCACCATTCGAAATGTACCGAATGAATTTTTATGAAACGGAACTGGAACTTCTTATCCAGTCGATATTTCTTAAGCTATCTAATGAGATGCTTTCCCAGGTAGGGAGATAGAGAATTTTTTTGTTCGTGTGGGTTTGCGTCCTCCCCCCAAAAATAAAAAATTAACATTTACTTCCACTCAGATTTCCTACATGAAAAACACGAACTTGCTATCTTTGACCCATCAAAGCATCAGCTTTCTCAGAAAGACTTTAGGGAAGAAATATACCACTGAGATGTTCTTTTAACAGAGACAGCAGCTCGTAAAACAGTTTTTTTTCGTTGGCCTATTGCGTTAAATTGTTCTCAAATTTTCTTCTAAACCATACAGTTCGCAATGCTAAAGACTTGAAGATAGATCAGCCTCGTGGTGCCACCATGCGCAGAACAGCTTAGCCACAGATATTCCTCATGGTAGCCAGCAATCAGAGTGCGGTGCTGTGCCCCGAGCCGCCTTCGTCTAGAATTTGGTCCATTCCTTGAGACACGTCTGTTGTCTCCCCACATCACCTGGTACTGGCTGGACTCACTCACTTCCTCTTTGGAGACGTGCAACTCATTAAGCGAAGAACATGCAACTAAATTGTTATGAGAAGGAATATTATGGGGGTTAGCAGGCCGATCTTCACAATTATTATCACTACTCTTGATAGCATTACACAGATATCTACAAATTGGCGCAATAAAAGAGAAATATGAAACGTTTCGTCCCAACATTTGACTGGTGCATTTCACCATTTCCGACACAAGGGTAAAAGAAAATTGTACAGGTGATGTTGCACTTAGAAAACCGTGGTGGGACTTCCGAATGCTTTTATTTTTTATTTTTTTATTATGAGACCGCCTTGTCACAAGGGAATGGAATAGTTGGGAAACTGGAAAAGTGGTCCGTGGCTAGGCATTTCTCACTTAACTAAATCAAATTCAATCGACCACAGCACCATCAACAATCATTCATTCTTCTAAAGAAACCTTACAAAAGTTGTTATTTTAGTTCACTGCCACTCATCAACAACCTACAATTCTGAATAGCTGTATCCCATAATCACTCTTTCATATGTCCTCATGATGGCTTCAGTGACTTCTACACTCATCTCATTTTTGCTGTTACTATTCAAAATAGATCCCATTCATCTGCTAATTGTACGCTTTGATTTTTTTGTCAAGCAGTAAAACTTTAGAAAATCATTTCATTCCGTGCTTAACATTAAATGTACTATCAGAAATTCTTCTAATCGGAACTCATAAAAATATTATAAACTGGGACAAAATAGTTGACACATACATGAGATACAACACATTGTTTTTTAACCTCAATTGTTATAAACAAAGCAAACACTCATAGACAAGGCGAAGATAAACTTTTTAAAAATTCACTTATCAAAATTAACTTTAAGCAGGAAAATAGTCATACATCATTACTGAACACTGTACAGAACATTTTTATGAAGTAAAGGAACTGATAGGTTATTTCTTGTGCAGAAATGCGCATCTTCTGGATTTTATCTTCAAGATTTTTTTTTAGTACACTGGAATCCAGTATGCTGCACGAGCCAAAGAAAATGAACAGAAAAAAGTCACAAAGTTTTTTATGTGTATCATCGTAAAAATTGCTTGAAGTTTAATCAGTGTTATACTACTAATTAACGTAAACTGTAATTAGACATGTCCCAAGATTTACAAAGCAAGTTTAAAAATAGAAGCAATAAAGACATGCATAAACACGTGACTCATGTTCCTACATTACGTATGTCTGTCTGTCCAGCTCTAAAGGGAAAAACCAACTCTGACACTTCTTTACACTGTACCTACTATCAGAAGTACTCCGAGAATTGTTCAATCGAAATTCGACACACAAACATAAATCACAAGCACAAACACAGGAACACGTGGAGATAAAGTGGTTCATTTGAACACGTATGGTATTCTGTTGACGTTTTGTTGCGTCCCATTTACTGGCGTCAGGAGATCGGCACCAAATTTGAAGTTCATGGCAAGCTCATTCTAGAGGCCAGGTAACCAAGAGTCTTCGTTTCCAACAACAAGATGGAGTTGCCAGCATCGTGATCGAAACAATAAAGGTGATTAGGAGTTCGTGATTCTTAATAAGGAAAAATATAATGTATGGTACAACTCTACCAGTTGCTGTAGAGTCTACAAAGGCATTGGTACAAGAGAAATGCTTCGATGATTATTTTTTCAGCGGTCAGAAGTTCATGATTCTCAAGACGTGGAAATATTATGAGTGGTTGAAATGTACCAGATTCTGCAGGGTGTACCAGACATTGGTAGAACAGAAAAGGACGCTAAAGTGACGTTGGGGGTAGCAGTCATCCACATTGCATTTATTTGCAGTGAGACAGGTTAATGTGTCTGCTGTTTGTCACGTGGACTCAAAACAAAAGACCTTGACGCCTGTGGCACCTATCTCAGAACGTCTGCAACGGTTACCGTCGCCACCAGTGTGGCTCATCGACCCTCTGATGAGGGTCCTCTCCAACATTGATGTCGTATAACTGGCTGCAGTGAACCGGTTGCCATGTGCTCGTCCACCCGAAGAATTCTTCAATGAAAGAGGACTTCTCTTTTTTGTCTCTCCTCCTAATCCAGGCAGCCCGGCATCTGGATGGCTAAGGACTTTTGAGAAAATGTGAGTGTGCTCATTGTCCATTTCTTAGCGTGGCCGATTTCCCTCTCTGTGGACGGCTAGTGACGGCACTTGGCTCCTTTGTGGTAGTGCGCCCTGCTGTTAGAGTGTCCCATCTGTTGACAGCAGTGAGCGCTCACCTGAACTTTGCGTTTTCTCTCTCAGAAGCTTTGACCTACAGTATTTATCAGTGCTTGTGTCCCCCTATGTCCAGGTGTCTGCACAAAACTTTTAATCATAATGACTGACATTCTTTATATCTTCTACATCAAATATAAATCTCTCTAGTGAGCAAAAGTGAACGAAATTACAATGAGAACTTACCTATTAATCGTAATAGCTTGATTATCAATACACATAGTTATATAACTATTAAAAGACAAAACAACATTCCTGTCACTAATTCATGTGGATCATCTGTGTGTGTACACTGCATTAGCAGACACCATGTTTGACACAATAGTGATGAGACAAATGGCTTGATGGGCATAAAAGCAGGACAGTAATCCAATTATTTGTATAGTAGTAAAAACTGCGTTTGAATCACAAACACACTTCCGCCATTCAATCAAAAATAAAATGTTAACTTCCCAGTCACTGTGTTACCAAACTACTTCCTTCATGAGTCATGCCCCACAATGACATACTTCAAGGTATATGAACCCAAGCTGGAACATACTCAATATACTAAAAACAAAAGAAAACCAGAATCCACTCTACATCCAAACCCTAGTCGAATCGCACGCATTGATTTCATCATCCTTTCTTGATTCTCCTTCTCCATCACCTTTCCTCACTTGCTTCTACTCAATGATCTTCTGTTCATCCCATCCCTCTTTCCTCTTTCTATCCACTCTCCTTTCTCACCTTCAACATCCCCTGTTGTGACAGACAGTGGTGTCATACTAGTCCAGTTTGGAGTGATGTCAAACAGTTAATTCATTGGTAAAAGAAATCATCTGCAAAAGTACAACCTGTTTCGTAGCTTTGGCAAATACACAATGGACAAGACATCAAAATAAGATCCTTACGTTAACATGCTTGCTTAAATACGCAAGTAACTGTACTTTAAATCTTCATTCTTCCTGCTAATCGTTCCATAGTCACTCATACTGACTTTCGTTTAGTAGTTCCACCGTCACTTGGTGGTATTTCCTCTCAAAAGAAGTTTGTGCCTCAGTCCACATACTCCTTAGTATTATCCTTTCCCTGTTAAGACTAGGTCTTCAGTGGCTTCATTATTCATTGGCGTGGTGGCTGCCCAAACAAGACTACTTACAGAGAAAGAAACATCAGGATTAGTTAAAGGAAGCCATCGTTCTGTTTCTATCGAGGTCAAGTTGCTGGCCATTGAGTGTCATTCTTTTATTGGCTTCCAAATTATCTTGTGTTTTTTCGCATTTCTATATAGAGCATGAGCATCGCTTGTGAATGAAATATTCCCAATCATTCTGAGCTCAAAAACAAAAATATTAAAAAACTTATAGTCTTTGCATAACCTAGCATCCAAATGTGCTTCCGATGTGGACACTGATAGACACCATAGCACTCTCACAATCCCTCAAGTGATAGAGACCAAAATCTCACAGGCAATAGCAACTTATCAACAACTCACCTCGCCACCTGAGAATATCACAAACAAAGAAAATCTGGAATCCTATGCAGTATTAAAAGAAAACTTCACCAAAATCTCAATGGATTGTTTGAAATAAATTTCACCTCTCTACGAGACTACTCTCACAGATCAACAAAATGCAGCAGATATTCACTTCTCTCATGAAGCCCCTCAGTAAATATCCATTTGGCACCATATCTGTCAAAAATCTGCCCGTCTGCTTTGCTTCTTTTGACCTTTGATTCACCTTTCAATCTTACCATTCTACAAGGAAAATATACGCTTAATTAAAACATCATACTATACTAGTTGACACAAACAGAAGCAACAAATTTACCAGAAAACCACAAAGATACACGGGGTAGGAAATACAGCAAAACAAAAAACCATCCTTCAGTGATCTAACAAAACTCATAATACTATTTCCTCTTATTTGTCACGGGGAGTTCTACAGTCAGAATCTGATAAAAAAGAATCCTTCAAGAACCGAAATACGGTAATTTTAAATGCCAGAGACAAACATTATGCATTTTAAAATTTTGTTTTTGTACTACGTTTCTCCGAAAGACTTTACTCAATATGATTTCCTTGATTTAATTCCTTCTTGTTCGTCCGCATTTGCATACACAATCTTGTGAATCTTTAATGGTCCATTGTACAAGGAGAAGAACTTGTGTCACAATGCTTTCTGCCTATTTGATAACCTGGGCAACTTCACTAAAACGTTCTGACTCACTTCTTACTGCCTTACAGTCGTTTTCTGGTCGGCACTTTCCTTCCACTATCCTGCTCAATTCACTATCTCATACAGTATTCAGACACCTTCAATAGTACTACATCAAAAGTACATGAGGAAGGTATTGTACCCATTCAAGCCAAACATGATACACAAGGAAAAGGCTGCATAACGCGTATGGAAAATAACTCCATTGAATAATGAAGATAATTGTAAGAAAAGTGTGTCATGTGGCAAACGCATCCCTCATCAAATAAATGTATGCATTATCACTCCCCATTATATCTGTGATCCTTAATATAAAATAACTTATTCTCACCTGTACATGCTCGAAACAGATGAGAAAATACTGAGACTTGGAAAATACACTCACAGAAGCTTCCGACGTAGAAGACACACTGACGCTCTTCAGTTATCCAGATACATTAGTACATAAAAAGAATCCAAAATATAAAAATATATAAAATACATGACCCACAGGAAGCATGGTTCCTTCATGAGTTCTGACACTGAAACTTGCACTGGACCCAATATGTAACTAATACTTAAATCTTACTTTTTCCTAGCTTCACTACAAATCTATCACCTGTTGTACCACATGAAATAAAACTTGATTCCCTACCTGTTGAAAACCTTGCGCTGCAGATTCAATAATTTCCAGACACGCAAGAGTTCCACTTCTCTTAGCATCAACATAATGTGGAGCATACGATGTCCCACTTCCATCTGGCATAATAAACAGGCACATTTTAATATTCGGAAAAGACATGACATTTTTGGAAGTCTTAATCCTTGTTGGGACAGTATTCAAAGAACTATAAACTTTCTCACCCCAAGCGACCATAGCAGTTGTGAGCTCGCTCCTCACTGAAACTTCATTCACTACTTTCTCCTTATTAATACTTTATTTTCAGCAGTATACCTCGCAGGTGTGGAATCTGGTTCATACTGTCCCTCTACATAAACCACGATTATTTATTGTAAATAACTGTAACACAGCCGGCCGCGGTGGCCGTGCGTTTCTAGGCGCTGCAGTCCGGAACCGCGGGACTGCTACGGTCGCAGGTTCGAATCCTGTCGCGGGCATGGATGTGTGTGATGTTCTTAGGTTAGTTAGGTTTAAGTAGTTCTAAGTTCTAGGGGACTGATGACCTAAGATGTTAAGTCCCATAGTGCTCAGAGCCATTTGAACCCTTTTTTTTTAACTGTAACTCACATTCCTCTCTCAATTTTGGTTCAACATGTACAGTGTGGTCAGCACGTACAGCCACAGACTCCACCAGAGCAGCTGTTATCTCCACTGAAACACGAACACTGGTTGTCGTTATGCCATTTGAGATCTGTTCATCAGTGCTAATCTCCTAATGGGTATTAGTAACGGCTTCAACCTCTGGAGTAACTTCCCCCTGCTCATTGTGTACCTGGAATTGGTTTCCAACTTCCTAACGCTCGCGTGAGACGTAATAGCATTTATATTCACGGTTTATTTCCGTTCTAACATGTTCTATTTCACGCGGCCGGCCGAGGTGGCCGTGCGGTTCTAGGCGCTTCAGTTCGGAACCGCGAGACTGCTACGGTCGCAGGTTCGAATCCTGCCTCGGGCATGGATGTGTGTGATGTCCTTAGGTTATTTAGGTTTAAGTAGTTCCAAGTTCTAGGGGACTGATGACCTCAGATGTTAAGTCCCATAGTGCTCAGAGCCATTTGAAGCACTTATTTCACGCGCTTCGTTTTGCTAAAAGGCGCACAATTACGTGCTCCATTGGCGTTTTCTCAGAAACCTAACATATATTGCGACATTCGTCTCGAAATTTGCATAATCGATAGCCAAAGTCAGACTCCTTTGGCGCTGTCGTCGATTTATCCCTTCTTGTCTCTGTTTGAATGCGAGAATCGATTGTACTTTCGTAGACACTGTTGCTGTCACTGGACATGTTCCATCCAATCCTTCAGGCACATCTCTTACTTTCTCCACTACCAACTCATGGTTCCTGACGGTAAGTTGTTCTGTTACCTATCTTTCAAAAACTCGTTTACGGTAGAGGACTGCAGCACCATTCCCCCTTTCAATTATCGAGCACACGCAAGGATGGCTGATATGAAGCGATGCAGTCCTTCAACAAAGGAAATTGCTTACAACACTTTAGTTCGTCCAGTCTCAGAGTATTGTTCGTCTGTGTGGGACCCTTACCAGTTGGGTCTCATTCAAGAGATTGAGGAGATACACACTAGAGCGGCAAGATTCATGACTGGTACATTTAGTCATCGCGAGAGCGTTACAAATCTCATAGAAAGTTTGAAGTTGGACACACTTGCAGATAGATGACGCGCTAAACGGAAGGGGCTGCTCACTAAATTCAAAAATTCGATCTTCACCGAGTATGTAGAGCATATATTACTACCACCAACTTTCATATCGCGCAATGATCACCATTCTAAGATAAGGGAAATTAGAGCTGTTACTGAGGCGTTCAGACAGTCGTTTTTCCCCTCGCGCGATCCGCAAGTGAAGAGAGGGGTGGGGGGTGCGTGGGTGGGGGGAATATAACTTTGGCGTGAATAGTGCCTTCCGCCACACACCACTTGGTGGCGAGCGGAGTATATATGTAGACGTACATCACATGTGCGATTTTCTGTCTCCTGATTAACTAGCTCCTAATGCAGTCCTTCAACAAAGGAAATTGCTTACAACACTTTAGTTCGTCCAGTCTCAGAGTATTGTTCGTCTGTGTGGGACCCTTACCAGTTGGGTCTCATTCAAGAGATTGAGGAGATACACACTAGAGCGGCAAGATTCATGACTGGTACATTTAGTCATCGCGAGAGCGTTACAAATCTCATAGAAAGTTTGAAGTTGGACACACTTGCAGATAGATGACGCGCTAAACGGAAGGGGCTGCTCACTAAATTCAAAAATTCGATCTTCACCGAGTATGTAGAGCATATATTACGACCACCAACTTTCATATCGCGCAATGATCACCATTCTAAGATAAGGGAAATTAGAGCTGTTACTGAGGCGTTCAGACAGTCGTTTTTCCCCTCGCGCGATCCGCAAGTGAAGAGAGGGGTGGGGGGTGCGTGGGTGGGGGGAATATAACTTTGGCGTGAATAGTGCCTTCCGCCACACACCACTTGGTGGCGAGCGGAGTATATATGTAGACGTACATCACATGTGCGATTTTCTGTCTCCTGATTAACTAGCTCCTCTACCTTATTTATTCGCTTTTTTGCGCTATCCACATGGCTCTCTTGCTCCCCTTATCGATGTTCTACGTGTTTAACCTGTTCCAGCGTAGATGGCATTTGTTTCAATTATGTCTCAGCTTCGAGCAGCCAGGCCCCTTCCTCTCTTTTCATCTCTTTTGTTCCTCGTTTCATTTATTCTGTACCATCACTAATTTTTGCTATAACGTCGAGTAACATATGAGTCTTATCCTTTTCTTCAAATTGTTCTGCGGACGATGTTCTGGATTGACTCGATTGAGCATCAGTAGGTGCGATAAAATTTAATATGGCGTTATCTCCTGCATCGTAAATTTCAAAAGACGCGATCGCATCCACATTTTGTGACGTTACTGCATTCTCACTCGCTTCTTCACAGATTCTGTTTTTCGTGATTTCTTTTTCCATTCTCTAAACTAAGGGCAAGATCAAGGTCGCTCTGATCTACACGTTCCATAGAGAATGTTGCCTGCTATTCTCGTACTGTAGTTTCCTCTTCACTACCTGCTACCTCCGTATCTCTTAAGTGATCTTTTCTTTCTTTCTTTTTGTTCTGCTCTGAATCCTCATCTGCAGTCGTTTGCAGTTCAGTACACGAAGGGTATGCCAACACTGTGTCCTGATCATGTGAAGCAATAAAATCTTTCCAAAAGTTTACAACACGGCAGTAACAGAAAGGCATGGAAAATCCAAGAGCCAATACAAGAAAAATGAGGAGAGAAAGGAAACACATATTTGGTTAAATACACCGCAACTCAAATTAAACTTTCAGAATTTTATTTTATCTACCAAAGACATGACTCTAAATTGACTTTCCTCATTCAATACCGCAACGGTAGCTCTATCTATGACACAGTATTCATTTTCTTTCTTTTTTTTTTTTTTTTTTTTTTTTTTTGCAAGACGCGATCTGCCATCAAAATATTTCAAGTAGTAAAAAAATCCTGTGACCACGATATGCAATTTCTGACTGCACATTTATTTCAAATTTAGAAATACTAGTAGGATCGCCTTTTTAAACTACGATGTCGACTCAAACTGATAAACCTTTCAGTCATTTCTATAATCTATAATTTGTTCACATAGCTTTTTTGCATTATTGAGGTACATTGACTCTCCGTGCAGTTTTTAGCAGTGTCAGACAGTGTACACAATGTCCAAAGTTTTTTGTAACTTCTTACATGTTCTTTGAACTCATCACGCAATTAGAGAACTTCGCACGTCCCAGACATGCTTTCTGTCGTTATAACTATTTGAAACCGATACCTGCTTTTTACCCCCTTGACTTTATGCACCATTTGTATCTTTTCTTGATGCAACGGATATAACTGGAGTGTAATTAGAGCTCCAACAATGAATCAAAAAATCTGCGGTTGCAAGGAACCTTAAGCTAGCAGTAAACCCTCATTCTTTAAGGAATCGAACCCCCATATATAACAGATTCAGATTTCTGACCACTTTACAAACGAGTTAATAATTCAAATATCTGACATTAAGAATGTAAATGAGAAAGTTTAGAAAAGAATTGCATCTAGGTTTAAAGTAGGTTGGAAATCGCTAAGTGCTCCAATTGTGAAACACTGTATGCATATAGTCTGGGTAATTTGCGCTTCGTTATAAGCAAAAACTAGTTTTTAACGCATCTTAATATCTATGACATCATGTCTTCTTAACTGTTTGTCACACAGCTATACATTGAGGTGACAAAAGTCGCGAGATACCCTCTTTAGCCCTGCCTACCGCAGAAACTTGACATGGCATGGACTCAACAAGTCATTGGAAGAGTCCTGCAGACATAATGAGCCAAACTGCCTCTCTAGCTCTTTATAATTGTGCAAGTGTTCCCGGTTTAGGATGCTACGCACGAACTGACATCTCGATTATGTCCCATAAATATCTGATGTGGTTCGTGTCGGGAGATCTGGGTGGCCAAATCATTCGCTCAAATTGTCCAGAATGTTTTTCAAAGAATGGCGAACAATTGTGGCCTGGTGACATGGGCGTTGTAATCCATAAAAAATCCATCATTGCTTGGGAACATGAAGACTGAAAATGGTCTCCAAGTAGCCGAACATAGACAGTGATCGGTTCAGTTGGACCAGAGGACCCAGCCCATTGCATGTAAATAATACAGCCTACACCATTACGGAGCCACCACCAGCTACCAGAATACCTTGTTAACCTGGGTCCATGCCATCCTACTGTCAGCTCTTACCAACTGAAATCGGGACTCATCTGACCAGGTCACGGTTTCCAGTCGTCTAGGGTCCAACCAATATGATTACGAGCCCAGAAGGGGCGCTGCAGGCGTTATCGTGGTGTTAACAAAAGTAGTCGCATCCGTCATCTGCTGCCATGGCTTTTTGACGCCCACATTGATTTCTGCGGTTATTTCACGCAATGCTGCTTGCTGTTAGCACAGGCAGTTCTACGCAAACACCGCTGCTCTCGGTCTTTAAATGAAGGACGTCGGCCAGTGCGTTGTCCGTGGTGAGAGGTACTGCCTGAAATTTGGTATCGTCGGCGCGCTCTTAACACTGTGGATCTCGGAAATGGAATGTCCCTTGCTTCTAGCTCCAACTACCATTCGACGTTCAAAGTCACTTAATTCCCGTCGTGCGCCTATAATCAAGTAGGAAACCTTTTCAAATGAATCACCTGTGTGTAAATAATAGCTCCGGCAGTGCACAGCATGTTATACTTTGTGTGTGGGATACAGTCGCCATCTGTAAGTATGAATATAGCTATCCAGAGACATTTGTCACCTCCGTATATAATTTTGCAGGTACACACAGTGGTAAATGAGGATACTGCCTGTAAAACATCTAGCGACTAGGTTTAGTAGTAAAGAAAAATTAAAACGTCGTGTTTGTTTCTGAAGTTTTACTGCATGAACAACGAAAATGTAGTAAGTGAGAAAACTTTTTTGTTTCATCATTTTGTGAGTTGAGTCATCAATAAAAAGTTTCGTAATAGTTTGAAAGTATGCGAAAAGTGTGTTGAAAGTTGTAGGGCGTTTTGTTCTCAAATACTGGACAAATACAATTCCGGGAATTTGCACCCCGCAAGTGTTGCTGTCTCACAACATATAAGCAGTACTGTAATACTTGTTTTATTGTGCTAAACCTTTCACATAAAATTATAGCTCTTCATGGGTAGCTCATGACAGCATTTTACATTTTTAAACTGTTCAATAATTACGAGAAATACTGAAAGTCAATTTTTGTTGCTCCTGAAACTGTTAGATAGTCAACCTACAATAGAGACTTGAACCATGAACCGGGATAGGCGTCTAATTCAAATGGCTCCAAGCACTATGTGATTTGACATCTGAGGTCCTCAGTCCCCTAGACTTAGAACTACTTAAACCTAACTAACCTAAGGACATAACACACATCCATGCCCGAGGCAGAATTCGAACTTGCGACCGAAGCAGCCGCATGGTTCCGGACTGAAGCGCCTAGAACCGCTCAGGCACAGCAGCCGGCTAGGCATCTAGTAATACACACATTGTCTCACACAGGGAAATGTCAAACAAGCAGTTCAGCTAGTGTCTCGAGAAATGTTTTCTATTGTTTGTGAGTCTATCAGAATAACTACCAGTAATGTCTCAAGGACAATGAATTATGCGCGTAGAGGGGTGGGGGGGGGGGGGGGAAATTAAGGGAGAGGGGAGAATAATTTCCAGCAATTCTAAATTACTGATAGTTGCACGAATAACGGATCACCTATTTGCATTAGTCCATGATCAAGACATACTGAAAAAATGAAGCTAAAACACTAAATTGTAACCGCTGGAACTACGTGGCAATGGAATTTTGGGTCAACCAATTCTCAGTTTTTGACTCAATAAAATTAATGTTTGAATGAATAAAAGTAACGAACAGCAGCTTCCAAATGCAGAACAGTCCTTTTTAAGGTCAAACTCTGAGTAAAATATGTCTTGCTGGATATATATACGATATTCACTAAGCAAGATGAGCAGGCGGTTCCGTAACATAAAGTGGTGTTGCGTAGTAGCGTGTGGTAGTGTCACTTGACCATTATCTGATTCTACCAGTCACATTATAGATGGTACACAAGGTTTCCAGCCAATGCGCATTCAGTAGAATGCAGAACTAAACCAGATCCATCTTTCCTTGTCTGAATGACTGATGATCGCAGATACGGTATTGTGACTTTGTTGTGCACAGCAACGCTACACTGACTGATTGTTGTGAGTGGGAACACATGCGTATGTCTGAGACATCGTGCCTCAGATACGCACTAGATTATGAAAGTTATAGGAAAACGGGCAAAATCGTACCATGACTGGAGTTCAGAGATACAATAAATTAAAGCTACGTGTCTGATTCAAACGCAGTTCTCTACAACCACATACGTGGTTCAGGAAGTGATTTCTATATTTACACCGATATTTATACTGATCGTTATTTTGCACCAAGTACAGAATGCTTCGTAAAATTTTTAATCTCTATATTTTTCTCCCGTTTCATCTATTCTTTCTGATATGAAAGAAAATATTAGTAAATTTATGCATATGATCACAAGCAGCTGTTTGGCAGTTTGCCACTATTACTGTCGTTCATATAAAGTAATTGCATTTAGTTCCTTGTTCATAAAATTGCTGGTACCCTTTACTGATGATAAATGTGTTCTTTATCTGATTATTTACTAGGATAATGGGCAACCTGTTGAGACGGTTTTCCATTCTCTACCATGTGGCCTTTATTGAGCTGCCACTTCCGAACAGTACTCTCATTCATTTGCACGATTCCCTCAACTAAAACCGCTGGGGGTTTGAGCATTATAGTGCTCTCCAAAAATAAGCATTTGTGCGTGATAGGGCAGAGGTGGAACGAGAGGCTCGAGATGAGATTACAACCGAGTGTGGTGATCAATTACCTCTAGACCATCTTCGCAATGAGGACAAGGTTTGTTGCGCATCCATACGTTCTGTTGCAATATATTTCTACTACCAAATTCGATCTTCGTCAAAATGTACTTCTGCGGTAGATATTTTGTAAGAAATTATTCTTCGTGTCAGTCGCCTCCCAGTAGACATATATTCCAGTAGATCTAATGTCTTTTTTAGTTTCTTCAGAGTTTAAGGACGATTAAGATGAAGCGGTTCAATCTCTTCATATTTCCGATATGGACATGGAAGTTTTTGAGTTACCCAGACGATTAGAGCTGACAGTATACTTATTTGTCGAGAACTTCGCATGAAATTTGTGATATGTTTAAAGTCCCGGAGTTTCTTTCTACAGGTACTGGTCTCTCCATTTTATGTCGTGGCTGGGCATCGACAAATTTATTTTATCTTTATTTCTGCAGAATAGGTTGTGTAAATGACAGATATACGTGTGCTACAGTTGATCCCAAAAATACAAAATAGCTTTACTCACCGTTTCTTAATAAAGTATAGAATGTAAAAGATTTTCAAATTATAATTTCATTTTCTTCTTCTTCTTCTTCTTCAGCGCTTCAAGATTTAGACAACTGTGCCTGTTCCGTCTTCACGTTTCACTGCCGCCAACTCCTGCGTCTCTCCCTGCGGTCCCTTCTTCCTCTTAATTGGTACAGCATGTCTCAAATGGAATTCTCTCTGCAGTCATTTTCTGTAGGTGATGTATCCACAGAATTTTGTTTTCTTGAATCTCTTCACTAATGTTATAAATATCTAGCTGCTTCCTAATATCATCATTTCTTCTATAATCTTCTCTGGTAACGTCTCTCATTTTCCTGAGAAATCTCATTTCTGATGCTTCTAGTTTACTTTTATCACTTACTTTATGGATTCATGACTCACTTCGTTGTAGTAATACAGGTGTAGCCATAGTTTTATGAAATTTTAGTTTTATTTCCTTCCATATTTTGTGCTGGAATATTTTGTTCATCATTCCACACATTAATTGATATTTGTGAATATCATTTAGTCCATTTCACATATTACGTCGTTGAGCCGTGGCGGCTCCCTGGATATCGATCCTTGCCCTCTATTTTGATCTTTGGTCGTCTGTTGCGACTGGAGCACGAGGTGGCACGCTCTGGCCGATAGAAAAGTGTCGCTGGGGGGAAGTGAGGGCTGCAGGAGCCCAGCAAGTGTCCCGCGAAGTAGTCGTCGATTTGGCCGGCATCTGCGGTGTTATGGACTAGCCGGAGAGCCTAGGCGCTTGGGGGCCGTTGACGGCTTTCGCTATGTGCACCTGGTTCACTTATCTGCCAACTGGAGAATTAATATCCATTAAGTTCAGAGTGGTGCTGATTAGTAATTCAAGTTATCCCTCCTAGGGTTTGAGTTATTTCACTTGCATTGTTACCGTGAAAATCTGTCATCATTGTGGGTATTTGTTGTTTTAGCCTCTCCCAATACTGGATTTTAGCCTGTTTCGGGCAGCAGTGCGTATTGTCGAGCAGAGATCGTATTCGACAGCCTTGTTATTTTGTGGGGAGTTTTGGGTGTTGCTGCTGTGCTAGTTAAGCGATACTGTAGGACAGATTTATAATTGTATATTTTGCGAACTAGATTTTTGGCAATTTTGGTATGGTTTTGACCCGAGTGTTCTTAGATTTAAATTTATTGTTCACTTGATTTGGCTTTAGTATTCTATTTGTTCGTAATTTATTTCTTGTAAACTCAGTTGAAATTGTGAGACCGCATACTGGTTCCTTGGTGTGTTCTGCGCTCAGCTGTGTTAATTTTATTTGGCATGCACGCGGTTGGGGGCGTCCGTAGTTTAATATTTACTAATGCTTGTTCTGTGCTCCAAGTATCTACGCTAAACTTGTTTGCTCTTGGACCTTGTACTACTACGAGCGAGAGTGAGTTTTCTAGCTTGGTTGGGGCTTGTGATCCTTGTTTCACATACACGTAGTCTATCTGTACACTGTTTGTCACTCCAGCGGCTGTCGAGTGGTCGCGCTAGCGAGGCAACTGTGTCCACCGTTGTGTGCGGTGGTGTTATCGGAGACCACGGAATTCGTACACGAGATAAATTATAACTCTTTTATACTACCCGCTTAAGTTTCTGACGCAATTTGGAGTGACTGCCTTAATATCTTGTGTTCTTCAAGCGATCGCTGAACTCAATACTAAAGAAAAGGGTTTTAATTTTGTATATTATTATATCTTCGAGTTTATATTGCCATGTGCACACTTTTTTACTGTTTTTTATATTTCTAAAAGAAACAAAGGTTCATATGTTAATGTGGCCCTAAAAAGGTTGGTTGGCATGAATAATTTCGCACGTGGTATTCACTAAGGGTATGGGGGTCTGTTATCCCCGCTAATAACGGTTATTACATGGTGTATAAAATTATTTTAATAAGCAGGGGTACGGTTCCTTCATTTTCTTGGATAATTTCTTGTCCTTTATTGGCGTCATCTTGTTCTTTCTATGGGCAGACTATTATTAGCGTGGTTGCCGCCCATTGGGGAGTGTAGAAAACCTCTAGATTTTCATGGAAAGTTCATTGTTTTCATTCTGAAATTTTTTATGAATGAAACATTTTGTGTGCAATAAATGGTGAATGACGACCCAAAATCCTGGGGTCCACCCATTCCACTGACATCGTTATTGGCGAGTTTGGGGCACCGAGATTCCTCATTATAATAACATCCGAAAAAACTGAAGCTCGATGCTTGCTCAAGTGGTGTATATCTGTTACCGTTTTTAAATAGACGGGCAGCTTTCCATCATGAGCCTTGATTTTGTTATTATTTGTTAATATTCGGTGGCTCTGTTCCCTTTTTCCTAATTGATGTAGTTTATACACTGCTTTTTGTAGCTCGTCTTCACTTTCTTCCCAAACTGTAACCTGATCAACCTGCATAAGAATGTTAAAATACTTATATCATTAGTCTCCACGCCGCCGAATTTACTTCCTCTCTCCAGTTCTTAATGAAAACATTTATGTAAGCGCCGAGATCAAGTAAGTTTGGTGAGATGCTAAGAGCTTGTTCAGCCCCTTATTGGTAGTGATTTCTTCAATTTTTTATTGCAAACTTCTATTAGTATTTTTGTGTCCTTTTGTAAGCTTTTTATAGCTCCAGTCCCAAAGATAGAAGAGGTAGAAGGCATCTTTTCATGGTATGTAGAGTCCGAGGCCTGGGAACGGCTGTCTGACGAGGAATGGTAATCCGAAATATAACTCAGTAGGCTTGGAACCAGTAGCATGGTAACCCATCACCTAGTTTAATCTACACAGCGCTAGTAACGCAATCTTGCGATTTTATACATATTGGCTCTCTCCAAATACATAGCTTTGAATGAAAAATGATAGATCATGGGGACGACGTAGGTAAGCCAAAGATAAATATTATTTCATTTTAAAAATTAACTTTCATAATTTTAAATTTTTGTAATAATTAGAATGATTACTATTTGCTACCTTAATGCATATTTTACTGTATTTTCTTCGTAGATAAAATATGTCTCTGTACTTAATTCCTGTCGGGATGAAAGATTTTATTGGAAGACAGGTGGAGCGTAAGAACCATTGTGAGTTGTTGTTCGTTGGATAACATGGAATATACATAGATGCAGTATGACTAGCAAGCGTAAAGCTGTGTCTGCTGTGGCTGTGCAACGATGTGTTTAAAATGCTATACGTTTAATCAAATGTGAATAAACACAAGTATACTAACATTAGATGCTAGATTTAATTCGAGAGGCACCTGTTCCATAAGATATACTCAAATTAATTAAAATACAAATTTGTCCAGAAAATAATAGAATGACCAGGATCAATAATCGCCGATAACATCGATACTGAAACATGTTAATGTTTAGCCTCCTGGTCTCGAATAATTTTAAATATATTGTAATATCTTCGTCATTTTTGAGTAAACTACCATTTCTGTTAAATTGTGTATAAACACATTCTTAATTTACAGTGAGACAAGGAGCGTTACAAATTGCGGATTCTAGGAGATGAAAACGCGTGGACTAAGCTCGCTAAATGTAGTTTGGTGCTCCAGTGCAGCTGCTAACGTCACATTCTTATTCATATACATAAATTCATCCACGTATTTAAATGATCTTCAGAAACTTCTTCAAAGGCCATTACTTCAGTTTTCAACACAAGGGTTTTGAGTGCAAACATGTTGTATGATTCGTTGATACTGCTTACAAAGTTCTGTATTCTCTCTTCAATATGTCTAACTACGGTAACATTAACAAAAATATCAACAAATTTGTTAAAAGAGATCTTGCCGTCCACCATGAATTACATTTAATACATTTAATTGTCAGGCCAATACTTGTACATGTAGCCCATCATCAGTAGCATCTTATATCGAGGACAAACAAATAAATAAAACATTTTTGTGTACACTACGGTAGTAATAGTGGGTGCCCAATGAGGAAAGGTCAATATTCAGGGATACAACAGGAATGATCATTCGTAGCAAAAAGTCTGGTAAATACGGGCCGTGGAGTGCATACCTTAAGACATTTGACCACTTGCTCAGCCTCGTCACTGTGAAATAAACCTCTTCTAGTGAACGAGCCCTCAAAGATCTTAAGACATCCATTTTAAAGTTCATCTTTACTACACAATACTCTTTGTTTTGGTTCATTTTACCACCTCTCAAAATATGGAAAGAAAAGAGCTTGCAGTGGAAGAGATTTTGTTTCACAGTATCGATGATGAAGAAGTGTTCATATTTCATTTTAGAGTCCTTGCGTACTAGACCTCTTTGCTTCAATGATCGTCCCTGCCATATTCTTGAATACTGACCATTCCTCATGGGACATCCTCTATAAGTTTACTTAAACAATGTGTACGTCTATATGTGTCAAGTATGAAATCGTTATGATGTTAAAATTGATGTGGGTCTGGAAAATATAGAACGCTGTGGATATTTAAAATCTATGTGATTAAAGTAGGGTGCGTTACCCGTCCTACCTCTGTAGTACAGAAGTCGCCTTGTGTACGTGCTATAGTTGTGAAATGTTAAACGGCTACACTTCTTGGTCGTGTTGGAAGCTACGGGTTGTAAACATTCGACTCTTAGACAGGGCAGAGAATCCAATAGTACAGATTTCTTGTTTGAGACCATATTTATAAACATAACCGACTTATACAATTATAGATGGTAGTGACTTTAATCAGTCAGTCAATATGTTGACGAAAATACGTGTTTAAAATTTGTGGTAGCCATAAAATATCGAAATGCTTTCTCCGAAAATCGTTTTGAACAATTAGGTCAGGAGACTACTCTAAGTGTTAATGGTTGCGAGGACATACTTGACCTCTTACCAATAAATAATCCTGAGCAAAAAGAGAGCTTAACGACGGATACTGTGGGACTGAGTACCGTAACGTCTAAATCCACTAATAATGAACGCAAAATATAGCTGTTTAGAAAAGCAGATTAAAAATTCGCATGGCGCCTTCCTAAGAGACGGTGTACTCCATCTCTCCACTCCCAACCAACGAGCTATGTATGTGTAGGGCAGACAGACGCGATTTCGACTCAAAGAAATACATCTCGCAACGCAATTAAAGCTTCACTGTTTCATAATCCCGTAATTGTCTGCATGTGCGACGCAGAAGTTTTAAATTTGGCTCGAATGTGTCTACAACCTTACTCTGTAACGGTGCAAAAGCGTGGCGCCCTGCTACGTCACCATCGGGCTCGGCGGCGCTTCAAACAGCAGTGTGTCGATACATGCGGAGGAAAGGCCATATATCAGAAGTTAACGAGACATGTAATGCAAGTTAATGATGTCACACTGGCCCCAAATATCACCGCAAATCTGCCCAGTGCCATCGTGAACGTGTCATCCCCGCCTCTTACCCACATTTCGTCCGCACCCGTTAGGTGAGTGATCACGGTAGCTCAGCGTGTTCGGTCGGAGGGTTAGCTGCTCTCTGTAATAAAAAAACTGAGTAAATGGATCAACGACGAACTTCACGGGTGTCATAGGACGTCCACCCCGCAAAAGTGCAACGAACATTAATGAACAAAATGAGATTTAAAAAATGATAAGGCGAAAAAGAAGTGGTCAGCCTGGCGAAATGCCACACCAAGGGGCCCTGGTTCGATTCCCGGCTGGGGCAGGAGATTCTTTTTTCGCTCAGGGACTGGATGTTGTCGTCATCATCATTTCATCCCCATGTCCGACGCGTAAGTCACCCAATGTGGCGTCGACTGCAATAAGTACTTGCGCTCAGGGGGTGGCATGGAGGGTGTCAGTGGAACCACCCCTTTCCTTAGGGTGTTGATTCCCACACATTTAGCGGTCGAAAAGACAGTTCGCAGTGTGATGAGCAACAGGACAAAGTTCTTGAGAGCCTTTGATACTGCTGATTCCCCCTTCTCTATGGACACTTGGGCCTACATTTTTGGCTCTCGTGTACAGTGTTCAACGTATAGGAGTCGTTGAAGCCCATTCGAAGGAATCTGAGCGTGATCCGAAGCAGCGAAGGTTAGTTACGCATTTTGAGCCCTTCTGTTTCGTGCCCTCCTTACCTTAATATAGGGGGCTGCGAAACTGGCACAAGCGTCAATAAAATGACAAAGGGTCCCTCTGACAGCCCGGTTCGGCAACACCCTCAGCGGCGCCCGCTTCCTGTGCCCTCAGCATCTCCCCCCTCCGTGCACTCTTCCCCTCCGTCCGATGGTGTTGTCACTCCGCGCGCTTCTGACTCCACTGGCCACAGCTTATCACCTGACGAGTTGCCCTCGGCCCTGCGCTACACTTTGTTTTCTGCTTGTCATCGACACACAGCCCACATCCATGGAGACCTTCCCCTCATGGGTCTCTTCGCTCCCAGGTGTGGATCACACTTGCCTCACGTTTTTTTTTTTTTTTTTTTTTTTTTTTTTTTTTTTTTTTTCTTCTCCAACAGGCAAATCGCCTGAAATGCTTTCTCCGACAATTGATTTGAACAATTAGGTCATGCATCATGCCATCTCCTGGACCCCACCTTGAGCCACCCTTCCCTGGTGATGGCCCCCTTATTCTCTGAATTTATTATTTAAGTTTCACAGATTCATAAAAAGAGACATAAAACTTTTAACATTTCATTCTGTCCTCTGTGACCTCCAGGGCCTTCTACTCCACCAGAGTCTTTGCGTCCTTGCCTCCTCTCTCCAGGGCATCCTCCACTGGACAAGTTCGACTTTCCCCAGAGCTCCTTTTCTCCGCACTTAGATGTTTAGCCGCAAGCTTTTTCGCGTCATGTCATGCAGCCTTTGTCGCCTCGATCACCGTTTCTCGAAGACGGCCTTGTATCACCGGGACAGCCCTCTCTCTCTTCGCGGTTGCCTCCGTGCTGCCGGCCTGCGGCCCTGTTTCTGTGTTCAGGTCTCTGTCACCATTACCACCCACTCCTTGTTGCACCGTCCTGCCCAATTCGCAAGGCGCACCTTGTCCATGCTGGTGCCACCATCTCTCCCTTGCAGAAGACGGGCTGCAGCAACCTCTGCTGTCATCTACGTCTAAACCGCTGACTCCAAATCTGTGTGAATTCCTAAGGGACCAATCTGCTGAGGTCATAGGTCCCTAGACTTACACACTACTTAATCTAACAACACACACACACACATGCCAGAGGGAGGACTCGAACCTCCGGCGGGACTGGCCGTGCAATCCGTGACATGGCGCATCAAACCTCGCGGCTACTCCGCGCGGCCAGCTGACTCCAGCGAGACTGCTCCACCACATCATCCATAGGAGAGAGCGACGCTGTAACCTAAGGCTACGGCCCAGGCGCCAAACACACACCGGTGTACAACGGGTTGCCCCCTTTCCAAGGCAGCAGGAACACACCCGTAGGACATTGCGCCCCCAGCAGCCGCTATGGTGCCTGGTGGCGCTACGTCCGCCATTAGCAGCACCGCTTTCGTCAGCACTGGGTCGCCTCCTGGAGTCACGCGCTACTATTACGATTTCGTGGTATTCTTCCACCTGACGACTTAATAGAATGCCACTCAGCCGTTCGCCAGTCAATCGTCATCGAGAGGTCATCATCAGAGTAAATGTAAATGCCATGTGGCTAGGGCTTCCTGTCGGATAGACCGTTCGCCTGGTGCAAGTCTTTCGAGTTCACGCCACTTCGGTGACTTGCGAGTCGATGGGGATGAAAATGATAATGATAAGGACAACACCCAGTCATTGAGCGGAGAAAATCTCCGACCCAGCCGGGAATCGAAACCGGGCCGTGAGGTAAGACATTCTGTCGCGCTGACCACTCAGCTACCAGGGGCGGACATCATCAGAGTTATCTGGGCTTGACGTCGGCGATATCAACGGTGCCACAATCAGGGTTCCATTCACCAATCAGGGCCAACGGCCACGCATAACGCGTTCAAACCGCCGAGCCATCGCGATAACAACAGAATACATCCACGTTTGAACGTTTCCTGGTTACGTCAGTGCTGCTCCTACTAGGACGGAAACTGTATTTTGACGTGTAGAAGCTATCCCACGTGGGGACGCTACAATATTGTGAACGGCGTCAAATTCTTGTTAAACAGAGACGATTTCTAGTTGTATTAATTCGGAAGCTGCTTGCTGCTGTAATTCCTTGAGGTGCTGTGTTAGTCAAGTTCCACTGTTCTTCGACTATCTGAGAACTATTCATTAGTAGCGCGCGTCACTCGTAACAAAATTTAACAGATTCTATGTTAATACTGAAGAAAATTGTATAAATTACGTTGAATACTAAGAAGAGGGGAATAATTTATAGGAATAGTTGAGGACGTAGTACGAGAAAGGAAGAAAGATCACAGTTTAATACACCGTCGACAGAGTGGTTATTAGTGTCAGATAAATATCTTTGATGAGCATGTGACAGATTCAGTCATCATAGACAGAACCGTCTAGTCAGTCACATCAAGTGATTTACTGGATCAAAACGGCCAGACTGGGAAAGGAAGCACACTCCTGTCGATTATAGCTGCATTATCTAAAACAGTATTCCATCATGCTCAAGTGCATTGAAGTGAGTAAGAAGTGAGGAAATTTTGCTATTTGTGAAGAAGTACTACACAAGAAAGGAAGTAGAAGCCCAGACGAGAAGGACATTCTTCATATGGTTGAAATTTAGTCTTCCTAAATTCAGTCCTAGAGTTGAAGAAGAAAAATTAAAAATTTAAGTTGGGAACAGAGCACTCAGTAAAATCATACTGTGAGAACAAGAAACGGCAGAATAGACCAAGATAGAAGTGGGTGGGAAACTCTTGTCAGCAGGTGGGACTGGTTGATCGAAAAAGTTGAAAGATCACCAGGAAAACACCCTCGTCACTTAGGGAATGAAGGGAGTGATTGACACCTGGTCGTAGCAGTGGACGAAGTAGTATAAGCCGTTCACAAATTCACGAATCTAAAAAAAAAATGAGTATACACTGACAGAAAAAAATCGCAAAACAAAGAATACTTAATACAGAGTAATGAAATTGCGAGAATATGTTCGTCTAGGTAACATACTTAAGTGATTAACTTTGAAAGATCAGATGGTTCAAATGGCTCTGAGCACTATGGGACTTAACATCTGAGGTCGTCAGTCCCCTAGAACTTAGAACTACTTAAACCTAACTAACCTAAGGACATCACACACATCCATGCCCGAGGCAGGATTCGAACCTGCGACCGTAGCGGTCGCGCGGTTCCAGACTGAAGCGCCTAGAACCGCTCGGCCACACCGGCCGGCTTTGAAAGATCACAAATTAGTATAAATCCGAGATAAACGACTGCGAATACGAAATGCTGGTACATTAATAACAGGTGTAACAGCAAGAATGTTGAATGTAAGCATGCAAACGTGCACGCATTGTGTTCTATAGGTGCCGGACGTCAGTTTGAGGGCTGGAGTTCCATGTCTGTGTCACTTGGTCGGTCAATACATGAACCTTTAGTGCTTTTTGTGGATGACGCTGGCGTCGTCGTGCGATAATGTCCCAAATGTGTTCGACTGGATACAGCGCTGGTGATCGAGCAGGCCAAGGCAATATGTCGACACTCTGTAGAGTATGTTGGGTTACATCAGCGGAATGTGGACCAGCGTATCATGTTGGTAAACACCCCCAAAAGTGTTGTTTTCAGCACAGCACAGCAAGTCGAATCACCAGACCGACGTACAAATTTGCAGTCAGGATGGATGGGATAACCACGAGAGTGTTCCTGTTGTCGTACGAAGTTGTACTCCAGATCATAACTTCAGGCGAAGGTAAAGTGTGTCTACCTGCAGACAGGTTGGTTGCAGGCCTTCAGCTGGGCTCCTAACCAACATATGGCCATCACTGGCATCGAGGCAGAACCAGCTTTCAACAGAAAGCATAGCAGATATTCACCCTTCCCTGAAATAAGCTCTCGCTTGACACCGCTAAAGTTTCAAATGGTGGTGATTTGGGGCCAGTGGAATGTATGATACAGGGCATCTGGCTCGCAGGTATCCTCGAAGTAAGCGATTTGTAGCAGTTCGTTGCGTCACTGTGGTGGCAACTGTTGCCCAGACTGGTTCTGCAGATGCAGCACGATGCGCCAAAACCATACGCCGAACACTATCTGTACTCTCGATAGTGTCGCGTTGCTGTCCGGACACTTCGCCGCCAGTAGTCATGTTCAGTGGCTGCATTACTGCCAAATCTTTCTGTATAATCGCAGTAACAGTATTCCAGGTTCTCGTAGCCCTATTACCCGCCCTCGTTCAAACTCACTCAGATGATGATAATATCATTCTTCACTAACATCAGCTCACTGCGTCCAATCTCAGAGGCAACAAAAGCTCACGACCGTTAAAGCGCTTGTTTAAAGCAAACCAGACTTGAATCCTCATAGTGGCACTACTAGCGCTACTCTTATGCGACTAGCGTGAAATTTCAGTAGACATCATCTTTCAGATGTGGAAACACGTCTATCAACTTTCGTTTATGTCGCACAACTCCTTCTTGGTGATGCGATCATTTTCCGGCAGTGTATTAGTATTAAAGGATGCGTATGAAATGTATAAGCAAATAAAAAGACTTATGAAATGATTTAGATTACGTTTCTTGGACTTACGTAAAGTAACGTCATCTGTTTCGTTGTATGGTACTATAGGTACCAGATCACAAGTACTCGACCACTGGCGATAATAAATTGTCATTACGTAGAGGGAATCGACCCGAGTTAGAAGAGAAAATGCGTTGGCAAACTCCACAGCCTGTAAGAGCCATATTTGAGACAGAAGCTGCGACGATACATCCGGAAATTGAAGTGAGAGTGCAGCCGCACACTGAAACAAATGAGTGACAGTGTGGAGCAACAGCTCCCCCATAACCGATTCAGTGACTGTTCAGGCGCCGGATCGGCCTTGACAGTTGAGAATGTATCAGAAGTTAAACTTGACGAGAGGTTTCTTCTCACACTACAAGCGGGAAATAGAATAACTAGAAAATTTTAAATCTATACACTGCACTCCATACATATATACAGAAGAAGCAATGTTCCAACAAATTTCGACCCTGGCTCAGTGTAAAGTAATTGTTTTGAAAGAGGCTAGTTTCAGTGTAAACAAAGGTTTCAGTGTAAAAAAGCACGACCTGTAAGTCTGCAGTGAGATCACGTTTATGAGTACTACCTTGTCACCTCGGCTCAAACATACCTCTGTTGGTGAGATATAGTCATAAGACCCTGACATCAGTCACGTCAAAGTCTCATAAAATCATGTCCTGAAGTTCAGACACAAAAACTTTTAAAAGACTATAATATCGGCACATGCAGTATCTCTGTCTGCCCTTCTCACAATATCTTTGATACTTCGGACGCAACTGGAGAATTCTTATAGAAGTAATGTCTGAGAACTTCACTTTATCTATTGAAAATCTGAGCAGGCTATCTGTCCACTCAAAAGCACCACATCAGTCAACTACTGCCGAACTTTCAGCGGCTGCCACTGACTAAATTTCTCATTTGAACAGTGTCTTGTGATAGACATTTACACCTGCAAAAACACAAAAGAAATAGCAAACATAAACACACGGAATCCACGTAGCGCAAAAAATGCAGAAAATGTAGATACAGCATCGAGTACTGAATCTCTTAAAATACTTCCCAACAGGTACAAATGAAAGAAATAGAAATAGCAGAGGGATTTAATTTTACGAAACCCCACACCGTCGGCATCAAAATGAAGTCATCTGCAGAAACAAGGCAGGAGAAGCAAAAAAGATGATATGGAATTACTGAACGTGGAAGAGCAAGAATTGTACATATGCATGCGAAAATTTGGTACTCTGACCGAAGAGCAAGTAGCAAGTAATGTATGATTCACACAAAGCACTATCTCCAACAGAAAAAGAACTGGAAAGCACGAGATATGCAATGGCTGTTAGCAACTTAGAAGCAACCCTTGGTGAAACTAATCACACACAATGCCTGAGAACGTAAGTAATCTACACACAAAAGTCAAGAAACCACAGAAACAACAACAGCTGTTCGAAGTGCGACTATGGGGTGGAAGCCGAAAAATACCGCACAGGGCGCACCCAAGCGCAGAGGGAGGCTACCCAGTTGACCATACAGTCAGTGGGGACGAAATCCCAGAAATAAATATCCTCGTCGCTTCTGTTAAGTCCCCGTGTCAGGTGGTGAAAGCTACTACTGAATAGATGTGGCGAGGTAATCAAAGAACAATGGAACTTCATTAACACAACATCTGAAGCAAGTTCAACAGAAATCAGTTTCCGAGTTAATCCTCCTAATCTGACAAGATTTTGACATCATGCACAATACTGATTACCACACTCGAGGTCATATGCCTCAGCCGCGCGGGGTATCCGAGCAGTCTGGGGCGCCTTGTCACGGTCCACGCGGCACCCGCTGTCGGAGGTTCGAGTCCTCCCTCGGGCGTGGGTGTGTGTGTTGCCCTTAGCGTAAGTTAGTTTAAGTTAGATTAAGTAGGGTGTAAGTTGAGGGACCGATGACCTCAGCAGTTTGGTCCCATAAGACCTTGCCACAAATTTCCAAATTTTCCATTTTCCTTCGCGTCAAAGTACAATCTCTGTCCTAGAAGGTTTAGTACTGACGTAGCCAGGAAACGTTCACACGTGGATATAATCCGTGTTTGATACACTAACGATGACTTGGCGGTATGTGAGGCCGTAGGCTCCGACCGGCGGGTGCTACTGTGTTCTCGGCGAGTGGAATTCTGATTGTGGGACAGCTTGCGCGGCCGGCGTTAAGCTCAGGTAACCGTAACGGTGAACTCCCGATGTTGACTGACCGTCGAACGACTGGGACGCAGCCTATAAAGTCGTGTCGCGGAAGAATAACAGGACATCGTTATAGTGGCAAGTGAACCGCGAAGGCGAGCTAGTGTCGACGAAAGCAGTGCTGCATACTGTAGTCGTAGCATCACCATGTAACGTAAGGTCCTTTTTTTGTGGTTTCACGGAAGTATCACTATGTCATGGTTGAACTTCCTAGGCATAAAGGGTGAAGGGGTATTTTCTCTTTATTTACGCTTGGACAAGGCACCGGACACTATGTCCTGTGACCTTATTAACTTGTTGGTTACTGTACTGCGTTTCATTTAATTGTATATAATGTTTCAGTTGACTTTATATTTCTGTGACGCAACGTTACGTTAAAATTTCTCCTTTTCTTGTTTATAAACTTAAATTACTTCACTATATCACTGGGACGCTTCGCTGATGGCGTGGAGAACTTTGATCCGTAGCGGCTGCTGGGGGCGAAATGTCGTGTGGTCGTGTTTCTGGTACCTTGTAGGGCGACAACCTGCGATACACTGCTGTGTGGTTGGCAGCCCTTAGTTAGGCACCAGCCCAGATTACATTAAATTAGGTGATATACGTATTACAGTTTATTGTGTTCCTAAGTATTATATAATTACAAGTCGATCGGGAGATACTCAGAAAAGCTTACCACTTACTATATCAGTATCACTTTATTTCCCCGTTGTATCTCTAAGCGATAAGTAAACCAGCTATTGCATAGCTGAAGTCATGCCCTTTCTGTATCAGATCGTAAACTGATCGACTGGTTTTATGTTGTCCTCCCTTTGGTCCTCTTTTCTGTATATGCACTCAGTATCATTACTCAATACGACTAGCCCTTTGTCTGTAATACTAGATAAAAGCCTATTCTGGATATCATATAAGTATTAAAGTCCTTAGCCACACACATACATTTCATAAAATCATCTTGATATTTTCTTACCTTCTGAAATCCAGTAACTAAAACTTCGATGGCCCCATCTGGTTTGGTCTTATGTGAAATCGCTAAGCGGGTCTAACCCTTCCATTCCGTCCCTTGATGACCAGTCTGGTGTTGCAGTTGAAGATAGCAAAACGAAAGCCGAAGTTTTGTATTTCACTTTCAAGTAATCGTTCACGCAGGAGAACCGCAAAAACATACCGTCATTTGACCATCGGACAGACTCCCGTACGGACGACATAGAAATAAGCATACCTGACGTAGAGAAGCAACTAATAGATTTGCAAACAAAAAAAATCACCAGATCCGGATGGAATTCCAGTACGATTTTACAAAGAGTATTCTACGGCATTGACTCCTTACCTAGCGCAAAGTCCGAGGTGACAGGGAAAAGGCGCAGGTGACTCCATTATATAAGAAAGGTTAAAGAATGGACTCGCAAAATTACAGACCAATATCCCTAACTTCTGTTTGCTGTACAAATCTTGAACGGTTCTCAGTTCAAATATAATAAACTTTCTTGGGACTGAGAAGCTTATGTCCACGAATCAGCAAGGTTTTAGAAAGTATCGCTCGTGGGAAACTCAGTTTGCCCTTTTCTCACAAGATACACTGAGAACTATGGATAAAGGACAACAGGCAGATTCCATACTTCTAGATTTCCGGAAAGAATTTGACACGGTGCCCCATTGCAGGCTGTTAACGATGGTACGAGTATATAGAATAAGTTCAGAGATATGTAAGTGGCTCGAAGACTTCTTAAATAATAGAATCCTGTATGTCCTCCTCGACTGCGAGTATTAATCAGAGACAAGGGTATCATCAGGAGTGCCCAGGGAAGTGTGACAGCTGTTGTTCTCTACACACATAAATGATTTGGCGGACAGTGTGGACAGCAATCTGCTGTTGTTTGCGCATGATGTCGTGGTGTACAGTAAGGCGTCGAAGTTGAGTGACTGTAGTGAGATACAAGACAGTTTAGGCAAAATTTCCAGTCCGTCGGATGAATCGCAGTTAGCCCTAAATGTATCAAAATGTAAGTTAATCCAGATGAGTAGGAAGATCAAACCTTTTATGTTCGGATATAGTACTAGTAATGTCCTGCTTGATACAATCAAGTCGTTTAAATATCTTGGTATAACGCTGTTAAGCGATATGAAATGGAAAGAGCATGTGAGAACTGTGGTAGGGAAGGCGAAAGGTCGACTTCGGTTTATTGAGAAAACTTTAGGAAGGAGTAGCTCAGCTGCAAAGGAGGCGCATATAGGACGCTGGTGTGACCTATTCTTGAGGACTGCTCGAGTGTTTGGGATCCGTAGTAGGAAGACAGCGAAGCAATTTAGAGGTGAGCTTCTAGATTTGTTACCGTTATATGTCCGCAGCTCGTGGTCGTGCGGTAGCGTTCTCTCTTCCCACGCCATTCCCGGCGGGGTCAGGGATTTTCTCTGCCTCGTGACGACTGGGTGTTGTGTGATGTCCTTAGGTTAGTTAGGTTTAAGTAGTTCTAAGTTCTAGGGGACTGATGACCATAGATGTTAAGTCCCATAGTGCTCAGAGCCATTTGAACCATTTTGTTACCGGTATGTTTGGACAACACGTAAGTATTACGGAGCTGCTTCGGGAACTCAAATGTGAATCCTTGGAGGGAAGGCGTTGTTCTTTTCGAGAAACTCTGTTGAGAAAATTTAAAGAATCGACAGTGGAAGCTGACTGCCGAACGATTCTACTGCCACCAACATACATTGCACGTAAGGACCACGAAGATAAGATGCGAGAGATTAGGGCTCATACGGAGTCATAGAGACAGTCGTTTTTCCCTGGCTCTGTTTGCTAGTGGAACAGGAAAGGAAATGATTAGTAGTGGAAAGGGGTACCCTCCACCACGCACCATACGGTAGCTTGTGGAGTATCTGTGTAGATGTAGACGTAGACCAACCATCTGATCTCTTGGCTACGTATCATTTTGATTGCGGTCAAAGACTGCCTCCCAGCTCAGTCTGCTTCTGATAAACTTGTTTTTCCGACACTTCTCGTATTTCTCAGCAGGTATTTCTCCAGTGCATGTAACGTAACCTCCAATTGCAGAAAGGTTTTCACATTTAAAGTCCACGTATTACTGCTATACGTCGAAACTGATTAGTCACAAATATTGTAAACTTAATATCTTAGGTACAGCTAAAAAGTAATTTCAAAAACTTTGTTCATCTGTTCATGCACTCATTCTTCCGGTCATAGATTGCGGGTTACCTTAGTCGTTTACTGAACGAGGCACCCGGAATTTCCCCCCAAACATCCTCAAAGAGAAACTCCGATTCGTTACTCCCAACTTTCTAGGATTTGTCTGAAATGAACGCCTTACCATCTAAATCTAAATACACACCCCGGAAGCCACCGTATTGCGTATGGCTGACGGCACTCTATACAACTAATAATCATTTCCCATCAAGTTTCACTCACAAATGGAATTACGGGAAAACGGCCATCAGTATGCCTCCTTGCGTGCCCTAATTTCTCTTACCTTGGCTTCGTGGTCCTTCAGCGAAATGTACATTGGCGGCAGTAGAATTGTTCTGCAGTCATCTGCAAATGCCTGTTTCCTGAACTTTCTCAATAGTTTCTCGGAAAAGGCGTTGTCTTCCATCCAATGATTTCCACTTGAGTTCACGGAGCGTCTCCGTAATACTCGCTCGTTGATCGAACCTACCGGTAACAAATCCAGTAGCACGACTCTGAACTGCTTCGGCGTCTTCTTTTAATCCAACCTGGTGGGGATACCAAACACTCGAGCATTTATCGAGGAAGGGTCGCACAATTGTTCTACACGCTATCTCTTTAGTAGAAGTACTTTCGTAAAACTCTCCCAGTAAACCGAAATCGACCATTCGCCTTCCCTACAGCTGATCTTATGTGTTCGTTCTATTACATATCGCTATGCAGCGTTATGCCTAGATATTCAATCGACATGATTATGTCAAATACCATATCACTAATAATATATTCGTACATCATGGGATTTTGAACCTACTCACCTGCGTTAACTTAAGTTTTTCTACATTTAGAGCAAGCTGCAACTCATTGTACTAAATAGAAATTCTACGTCATCCTGTATCTTCCTGCAGTCACTCAACTACGATGCTTTCCCATATACTACAGCGTCACCAGCAAACAGTCGCAGATTGCTTCTCACCCTGTCAGACAGATTGTTTATGTATACAGTGAACAAGAGTGGTCCAATCATACTTCCCTGGGGTACTCCTGACGACAACTTTGTCACCGATCAACACTCGCCCTCGAGGAGAACGTACTTGGTTCTGTTACTTAGGAGCTACTCACATATTTGGTAAGTTAATTAGTATGTTGAGACCATCGTTAACATTCTGCAGGGAGCATTCAGTCAAACACTTTGCGGACATCTGGAAACAAGGAATTTTTGCTGAGGAATGAAAGTTGACAAAATAAACCTTTCCTTAGAGTTTTCGTCCATCTTCATTTTGTATTTGTACCACTCGCATTTATTTTCCGTTTAGAGGGAACATAGCCTATCTGTTTGTCTACTGTATTCCCATTCTTGTTAGAATTCCTTATGCCATCTTAAAATATCCTAGAATTCTTTTGAGGAGGCTCTCTGCATGGGAGGTAACGTATGTGCCATCTCTTGGTGACGGAGGGAAGGAAGGTGTGGGTGGAGCACATGCCACCATGATGTTTTCAACTGCAGGATTCTCAAGAATAACTTTCAAAGTTAACATTATTAGAAGTCGTATTACTTACCTATGTATAGTAATAACTGGCTGCCACTGCCTCTACTGTTGTGAAAGTTTTGTTTTAAAAATGTGCAAATTTTCATAACTAAAGATTAGAGCGCAGCTGCCGGTCAGTTAGAATGTGTGTGTCTGTGGAAGCAAAAGAACAGTTACCGACAGAAACAGACTCAATAGGAAGTTAAAAGGAAACGCCGTACGTTTTCCCCCACGAAACTAGAGAGTATTTTTGCGTTACTATGCAGTAATTACAAAAGAAACGATTATGATGACATTTTATGTTAATAACATAACATTAACATGACAACATGATAACATAACATCCGCCGAAAGCAGAAACTGCAATAAAAGTTTTACACAGGAAATATTTGTCTGCTACTGCTATTTTGTTACGTCCTTCGTATCCAAGAGTAGAAGCAGATTTTGCTAGCAAATCGATGAGAAAACAACAGAGTTTCTGTGAATAACCGACAGTAAGCAGCTGCACAGGACGTGTGCTCACCAGAAGAGACATAGCTGCGGCTCTGACTTGGTGCACGCACACAGGTGATAATACACCGTCCAAAACGTCGTCAGTGGTGCGATGATGGTATGGCCGTCATTAGTTGATCTCTTGATTAACAAAATGCACGCTTTCATCGATATCGTTTAATTAGTGCCAAATCACAAATACCTTTGTAGTGATGAATGCTCTAACTGTTAGAAAAGTAAATATAAAGCTGTCGTCAACACGAAGATCGGTTTGAACTCCACAGTGACTTACTAAATGTGGTCCTCTTGGAGGCATTGCCAACTCACACTTTCGAAAAGACTTACCCGTTCAGATATGTAAGGGGCCAACAGTTTAACGTGGCCCTATGATAACGGTGCACTTCGCCTTTTTTACGTTAACAAATATTGCCACAGGTGAAAGAAGCAAAAGGAAACAACGCACGACTGACCTAGGATCGAACCACAGATCGCTGGGTCCATAGTCCAGCACGTAAGCACTGAAATGAAATGTCGTGTGGCGAGGGCCTCCCGTCGGGTAGACCGGTCGCCTGGTGCAAGTCTTTTCAGCTGACGCCTCCTCGGCGACTTGCGCGTCGATGGGAATGATATGATTATGAAGAGAAAATTTTCGACCCAACCGGGAATCGAACCCGGACCACTTTGCACAGCATTCCGCTGCGCTGACCACTTTTTTTTAAATCTCATTTTTTTCGTTATAGTTCGTTGCAATTGTTTGTGGCGGACGTCCCCTGACGCCCCTTTTACCATGCCGGCAACCACTGAGCTATTGAGAGTAAACGACACGTAGTTTCTTTTCAGTGTTAGCCAATAAAATTGCTTTGCTGATTGGTGTTTAAATTATCAGCCTCATGTGACCATTGATTTGCCTTACTTAGACTGGAATCACTAGACAAGGTATTACTAAAGGTGCTGTACCATTGCCTACTTCTGGCCTTCAAACTCTCAGCAATTAAGACATATGGGGATCTACAATTTAACGTAAATTCCGACCCACCTTCCATCTCGGCATTTTGCCCATTAACATACATTGCCAGAGGTAAAAGAGGTGGAAAGTCGGAGATATTCTACTGTAAGGGTACAGCTGATCTTTCGAAATACCCCTGCGTATGTACGAATGATAGGCATCGGTTGAACACTGGCCGACAGTCAGATCGTTCCCAATGGACTCATATGCATTTAACAAAAAATGTGTAGCACAACGCATAACTAATACGACAGGGGCGGCCCTACCAAATGTGAGACATTAGTGTGGCACCTCACGGAAGATAACAAACAGGGTCAGCATCTAATTATGACATGAAACAGTGGTCCACATTAAAACCTACTTATTACGTGCTTATCCCAGTAGAGAAATCATTTTGGATTCCAAAAGATGAAGTAATTTTGATTTTCAGGTATGTTGTATGTATTATACCTCTTGTGAAAAGATCAAGTTTTAGACCTTCTCCTGCATGTGCGTTATCCTCCATCTTGAAGAAACCACTAAGGAATGTCAATTTTTTCAGTTTTTTCTCAGTAACACGCTACCAGTGCATTTTAGGTAAAAATATGCCAATGTTAATTTTAAAGAGCGTTAAATTTCGAGCAAGCTTCATACATAACGTGTTCAGAAATTTGGATCAGCTACTGAGATACGAGGCTGTGAAGATCTGCAAAAATGTCAAGAAATCGCAAAAAGTCAGATACGTCAGTAGTAACTTCATTAGTCCACTTTTTTACAGAGTGCGGAATAACCAGTGTCGTAGAGCAATGAATTTCCTTCAAGATTCATACAAAATATTTGTAATTACTCCCCATGCACGCCGAGAAATGTTACATTAACAATATAGTGAAATTGTACTCGAATCTGAAAATACCATCCTCAGTCAAAAATGGTATTCCTGAATGTAGTATCATCTTATGCATGTAGTTCACGAGATTTATGTAGTTTATGGCGATTGCATTCCGAAAGGGGCAAAGTCCACTTTTACTCTGTCTTCATGCCCTAACCAAGTGAAATAGAAGAGGGGTAGTAACAAATGACATGTTGACCGTATTTGAGAATTTCTTCCTACTTCAAACATGTGTGTGAAAGGGGGAGCGGTGGGAGGGGGGGAGTATTTCTACCATTCAAATGGTTGCTACACAGAACCCATACATTGGTGTGGCGGGCATGACGGAAGTCTGCTTTTCTCTGTTGTAAATTGCGATGGAATAATTGCGCTTAGAACAAAGGATGTTGACTGAAGCTATATTCACTCTACGTTATTGGTCTGACCTGCCACCTATAATGTAGAGTGTACTTTATCGCCGCAAGAGTGATCAAGGTACTGTGGCTACACTGTCTTGTATCTTCGAAGTGAACTGTTAATGCGTCACTTGACTTTAGCTAGTGCCTGGCTCAATTGAACGAACTGTAACATAAACATGTTATTGAGTGGAATTAATTGGCTCTGAGCAAGCGGGTTACTTTACAAACAAAGGCAAACTCCCAGAGTAATTTTAGCAGAGCTATCGTTTGTTCGATTTAGTACATTATTAGCATAAGCGGGTTTATTTGGTAAGTCATTAACGTATAAGTCACATCAACAGCTTGCATCGAAAAATGTTTCCGGTGATTGCTAACATTATTTTTATATGGTATTAACAATATTTCTTTCGGAATTTCACTGCCTTGTCTTGTTAATAGATGGAAGAAACTGAGCCACGCCCCGGGCTATGCTTCGTATGTGTTCAGATTCGTTGATGTAGAGTCCACGGTCGGGATGTAGAGCCATGTCGGGGTCCATACTCGTTTTAAAAGATATTGAAACGTTTAAGATTCACAAAATTTACCTTTTAACAAAATTTTAAAATTTTTCTTAAAAACCAAAATAATAATTTGGAATAATTTTTTTGCCATTTGGTCAAGCTACTGTGTATTTACGGATATTGTTTTCGAAGAAAAAATTATCTTTAGCAAAGAATTCTTACTACATTCTTGGAAAATAAACCATAAATGGCTGTTGTCAGACAGTAGGACTACCGATTTCACGTTAGGATTGCATCTTCAGGTATACATCTAAATAAAAAAGAATAACGCACGAGGGCTAAAGAAATTAAAAATTTTTTTAGAAATGGCAAGAATCTAGGAAGAGGAAAATATAACGTAATGTACGATAAGTAACTGGAAGATGAATATCGACAGTAGTCAAAAGACTGGACATGGTGAAAAGCACCAAGAAAAGTACCATACAACAAAATTATAATGAATAAGAAACGGTCAAGAAAAATAAAACAAGTGTTACCGGAACGGATCCGATGCATGTCGGTAAGACGCGTCACGGACGGCTGCCGGAAGAACACCGGGCGTGTGTGTGACAGGTGGACAGCCGGCGTGGCTTACGGCTAAGAGGCAGACGGCGCGTAAAATTGTAATTAATCTGGATAAGAATTTTGGGATGCGTCCTTACAATAGAGATACATTGTTAAAAAGTGCAATAGTGACTACTGAAATATTGAAAAGATCTGTTAGTTACACTGTAGACAATCAAAATTGGGGGGGGGGGGGGGAGGTTGTATATTATACCGTTTCAACTCCGTTTGGCAATTTTATATACATTCTGTATGACAATTCCTGTTTCGCAAAATCTCAGTCTCTTCCAATTCATTTAAGGTACCACCTTTTATCTGGTGATGGAAAATTTTTAAGTAATTTGACAAATTAAAGATGCTATGGTTTTGGTCTCGTAAGTGGCTAAATAACGCTGATCTGGAATTTGTGAAACTTAAACGCTCTCTGAATCTAATCTTGAAACTCCCACATGTCTGTCCTGCTTATTGCATCGGGTAGTTGTCACAGCGAATTCGCCGGTAGTATAAATGCCGGTACTAGAAAATTTGGGAATTATGGCGGCCTCCCTATTTCTATACATGTTTCCTTCCAAATTAGGAATATAAAGTGCAGGAGCTATACCTTTTGTTTTTAAAGTAGAACCGATACTGTAGGAAATCTTGCCGAGGTGCAGAAATCTATGATAACTGGCTTCATCTTTGTCTTTACTTGTCAGAGTGATAGGACGGTTAGTGTGGAAAAGAGACTCCAATTTTTTTCAGTATTTTTGTTGTTGGTGTTGTTGACAAAATCCGAATTATACGCATTGCTGTAAGAAATGCACTGGAGAGCACGATGTTCTTTTCCGGAAGCTTCTTTAGATAAGGCAACTTGATGCATTCCTTAAGGTAAAGGTCGGAATGCCGCTATTTTATGTGTCATGACATGATTGGAAGTCTAACGAAAAGCAAAATCTGATAAAGTAAAATACTTAAAGATGGTTCAGATGGCTCTGAGCACATGGGACTTAACATCTGAGGTCATCAATCCCCTAGAACTTAGAACTACTTAAACCTAACTAAGTACATCACACACATCCATGCCCGAGGCAGGATTCGAACCAGCGAGCGTAGCGGGCGCGCGGTTCCAGACTGAAGAGCCTAGAACCACTCGGTCACATAGGCCGGCTAAAATATTTTAAAAAATTGGTTATTTATAGCTTTATTATAGTCCAGATTAGAGTTTATGTAGAGTTTAGTTTATTATTTAAGTCTCTTTGTCGCCGGCCGCGGTGGTCTAGCGGTTCTAGGCGCACAGTCCGGAACCGCGCGACTGCTACGGTCGCAGGTTCGAATCCTGCCTCGGGCACGGATGTGTGTGATGTCCTTAGCTTAGTTAGGTTTAAGTAGTTCTGAGTTCTAGAGGACTGATGACCACAGATGTTAAGTCCCATAGTGTTCAGAACCATTTGAATAATTTTTGAAGTCTCTTTGTCCATTAGTTAAAGTGCATTTATATCATATGTGAAAAGTTGATTAACTCTCTACAGTAAATTGATTTCTTAGGATGGATAGGATGTGTGACTTCTGTGTACGGACGCAGGGGGAGCTGGCCACTGTTCGCGAACAGCTGAACGTGTTGATGGCCGCGGTCAGCCGTCTTCAGGCTGCTGCCTCGGAGTGTAGCGGCAGTGGGGGGTCTGGTACGTCGCATGGTACACCCCAGGTGTTACATGCTTCACCCACTGTCCCTGCTGTCGAGACATCTTCGCGGGTACCGGGAGCGGGTGGGCCACCTCCGCCCAAGGGGAGTGGCGGGTTCAGCGGCGTTCGCGGTGCACGAGGCAGAGGGTCAATGTGGAGGCTGGCCGTGTGGCATCGCCCGCTCTTCCTGTGAGTGGACATGTGGCCGCTCCTTCAGCAAAGTCCGAGCAGGCACACGGGGGAAGGGGTTTATTAGTTATTGGGAGCTCCAACGTTAGGCGGGTGATGGAGCCGCTTAGGGAAATAGCGGAAAGGTCGGGGAAGAAGGCCAGTGTTCATTCTGTCTGCTTGCCGGGAGGTCTCATCCGAGATGTGGAGGAGGCCCTGCCGGCGGCGATAGAGAACACTGGGTGCACCCGACTGCAAATTGTTGCTCATGTCGGCACCAATGACTCCTGCCGTCTGGGTTCAGAGCCTCAGTTCGTACAGGCGGTTGGCGGAATTGGTGAAGGCGGAAAGCCTCGCTCGCAGGGTGGAATCAGAGCTAACTATTTGTAGTATTCTTCCCAGAACCGATCGCGGTCCTCTGGTATGGAGCCGAGTGGATGGCTTAAACCAGAGGCTCAGATGATTCAGCGGAGATCTGGGGTGCAAATTTCTCGACCTCCGCTATCGAGTGGGAATGTGTAGGTTCCCCCTGAATAGGTCAGGCGTGCACTACACGCCGGAAGCGGCTGCAAGGGTAGCAGAGTACGTGTGGAGTGCACATGTGGGTTTTTTAGGTTAGAGAATTCCCTCCCTAGGCCCGACAAGACGCCTCCTGAGACGCGGAAAGGTAGGAGTAGGCAAAATGCAAAAGGGAATAACAATATTAATGTGCTAATAGTAAACTGCAGGAGCGTCTATAGAAAGGTCCCAGAACTGCTCTCATTAATAAACGGTCACAACGCCCATATAGTACTAGGGACATAAAGTTGGCTGAAACCAGACGTAAACAGTAATGAAATTCTAAACTCAGATTGGAATGTATACTGCAGAGACAGGCTGGGCAGTGAAGGAGGAGGCGCGTTTATAGCGATAAGAAGTGCAATAGTAACGAAGGAAATTCACGGAGATGCGAAATGTTAAATAATTTGGGTGAAGGTCACGGTTAAAGCAGGCTCAGACATGGTAACTGGATGTCTCTATAGGCCCCCTGGCTCAGCAGCTGCTGTGGCTGAGTACCTGAAGGATAATTTGGAAAATATTTTGAGTAGATTTCCCCACCATGTTATAGTTCTGGGTGGGGATTTTAATTTGCCGCATATAGACTGGGAGACTCAAACGTTCATAACGGGTGGCAGGGACAAAGAATCCAGTGAAATTCTTTAAGTGCTTTATCTGAAAACTACCTTGAGCAGTTAAACAGAGAACCGACTCGTGGCGATAACATATTAGACCTTCTGGTGACAAACAGACCCGAACTATTTGAAACAGTTAACGCAGAACAGGGAATCAGCGATCATAAAGCGGTTACTGCATCGATTATTTCAGCCGTAAATAGAAATAGTAAAAAAGGTAGGAAGATTTTTCTGTTTAGCAAAAGTGACAAAAAGCAGATTACAAAGTACCTGACGGCTCAACACAAAAGTTTTGTCTCAAGTACAGATAGTGTTGAGGATCAGTGGACAATGTTCAAAACCATCGTACAATATGCGTTAGATGAGTATGTGCCAAGTAAGATCGTAAGAGATGGAAAAGAGCCACCGTGGTACAACAACCGAGTTAGAAAACTGCTGCGGAAGCAAAGGGAACTTCACAGCAAACATAAACATTGCCAAAGCCTTGCAGACAAACAAACATTACGCGAAGCGAAATGCAGTGTGAGGAGGGCTATGCGAGAGCCGTTCAATGAATTCGAAAGTAAAGTCCTATGTACTGACTTGGCAGAAAATTCTAAGAAATTTTGGTCTTATGTCAAAGCGGTAGGTGGATCAAAACAAAATGTCCAGACACTCTTTGACCAAAATGGTACTGAAACAGAGGATGACAGACTAAAGGCCGAAATACTAAATGTCTTTTTCCAAAACTGTTTCACAGAGGAAGACTGCATTGTAGTTCCTTCTGTAGATTGTCGTACAGATGACAAAATGGTAGATATCGAAATAGACGATAGAGGGACAGAGAAACAATTAAAATGGCTCAAAAGAGGAAAGGCCGCTGGACCTGATAGGATACCAGTTCGATTTTACACAGAGTACGCGAAGGAACGTGCCCCACTTCTTGCAGCGGTGTACCGTAGGTCTCAAGAAGAGAGTAGCGTTCCAAAGGACTTGAAAAGGGCACAGGCCATCCCCGTTTTCAAGAAGGGACGTCGAACAGATGTGCAGAACTATAGACCTATATCTCTAACGTCGATCAGTTGTAGAATTTTGGAACACGTATTATGTTCGAGTATAATGACTTTTCTGGAGACTAGAAATCTACTCTGTAGGAATCAGCATGGGTTTCGAAAAAGACGGGCGTGTGAAACTCAGCTCGCACTATTCGTCCACGAGACTCAGAGGGTCATAGACACGGTTTCACAGGTAGATGCCGTGTTTCTTGACTTCCGCAAGGCGTTAGATACAGTTCCCCAAAGTCGTTTAACGAACAAAGTAAGAGCGTGTGGACTATCAGACCAATTGTGTGATTGGATTGAAGAGTTCCTAGATAACAGAACGCAGCATGTCATTCTCAATGGAGAGAAGTCTTCCGAAGTAAGAGTGATTTCAGGTGTGCCGCAGGGGAGTGTCATAGGACCGTTGCTATTCACAATATACATAAATGACCTTGTGGATGACATCGGAAGTTCACTGAGGCTTTTTGCAAATGATGCTGTGGTGTATCGAGAGGTTGTAACAATGGAAAACTGTACTGAAATGCAGGAGGATCTGCAGCGAATTGACGCATGGTGCAGGGAATGACAATTGAATCTCAATGCAGACAAGTGTAATGTGCTGCGAATACATAGAAAGATAGATCCCTTATCATTTAGCTACAAAATAGCAGGTCAGCAACTGGAAGCAGTTAGTTCCATAAATTATCTGGGAGTACGCATTAGGAGTGATTTAAAATGGAACGATAATATAAAGTTGATCGTCGGTAAAGCAGATGCCAGACTGAGATTCATTGGAAGAATCCTAAGGAAATGCAATCCGAAAACAAAGGAAGTAGGTTACAGTACGCTTGTTCGCCCACTGCTTGAATACTGCTCAGCAGTGTCGGATCCGTACCAGATAGGATTGATAGAAGAGATATAGAAGATGCAACGGAGAGCAGCGCGCTTCGTTACAGGATCATTTAGTAATCGCGAAAGCGTTACGGAGATGATAGATAAACTCCAGCGGAAGACTCTGCAGGAGAGACGCTCAGTAGCACGGTACGGTCTTTTGTTAAAGTTTCGAGAACATACCTTCGCCGAGTCAAGCAGTATATTGCTCCCTCCTACGTATACCTCGGAAAGAGACCATGAGGATAAAATCAGAGAGATTAGAGCCCACACAGAAGCATACCGACAATCCTTCTTTCCACGAGCAATACGAGACTGGAATAGAAGGGAGAACCGGTAGAGGTACTCAGGGTACCCTCCGCCACACACCGTCAGGTGGCTTGCGGAGTATGGATGTAGATGTAGATGTGGAACTGCATTTGTTGGAGGTGACAGATATCGTTTTGAGGGTGGGTTAGTTTCGTGAGACGATTTCACCGTTCTGAAATCGTATTCTGGTTGCGTAGACGCTATATCGATATTAAGGAAGTACAGAACACCTTGTGCGTCACTGGATATTTATTTCTAACTTAACCATATAACTTCCCTGCTTATTTATTACTTAAATCGTTACTGCAGTTAGCTGGCAATGAAATGCTAGGAAAGCAGAAGTTTCTCACTTTAAAACAGTAAACCGTGTCCCATTCAGTCTGAAACGGAAGGACGATTCTGCTGAAAGTGCAAGCTTTTATAACCGTTTCAGATAATAAAGTTTAATTTTTGACAACTTCGTACTATTGCAATTATTTTGGAAATTACTTGTAGTTAATATATGATTATTTGGTTCCTTTCGTGATGCTTTTAAATAAGATTTGATAATTATAGTTCATTTGATAAATACATTTGCCCGCTACCGTTTGTGAATCACGTCGAGAAGTAATCTATGTTGTCTATGACCGGTGGTCGACATGAAAAGTATCTGCTGTATTATAAATAATGAATCCAATCCGAGGATTATAAGCTGTAACGGTACTGGTGCTGAACAGTTTTTCCTTTTTTTATTTGTGCACCATGTAATGCATATTTCCCTTCAGAATGCTGTAGATCTAATAAACGCTTCAGCATACCAGCAGCGACTGATCATAAACTATCTACTTCCGCATTCCACAAGACAGCCATAACGAGTATTTTCATTTTCGGTTGCAGTCAAAAAAGAACATCATCAGTGGAAGAATCAATATCGGTGTTCTGTGGCAAAATTCGTGGTCAGATTGGACAGTTGAGCCTGTACGTACTGCAGTGCAGTGCAGCGCTCCCCACGAGACGAACCGTGGGTTGGGCGCCCGCGCCCCCACAGCCGGGTGACAGGCGTTGCTGACGCGGAAGCGCGACCCCGACAGGGGGCGAGACCCTGAGGAGGCGGCGCGGCGAGCTGTCATGCCCTCACAGGCGACACAGTCGCTGCCGCTGCCGTTGGTGGAACGTACCGTCCGTGAGCTAACTCGGCTATTAGGTGAACACCAGCTATACTGAATACTGCTGCACCCAATGCTTAATAACTAAATCGACTTCGACTAAGAAGGAACAGTATCCCAGTACGTGTACGAAGGCAGTTCATTAACGAACTGAAAAATGCCTAACTAATTTACATAAAAGTTAAGAATGATTCCGTAAGTGCAGAGTGTTTCAAAAAGAGCCATCTGATTTTGGACGGTGATACACTACTGGCCATTAAAATTGCTACAACACGAAGATGACGTGCTACAGACGAGAAATTTAACCGACAGGAAGAAGATGCTGTGATACCCAAATGGTTATCGTTTCAGAGCATTCACACAAGGTTGGCACCGGTGGCGACACCTACAACGTGCGGACATGAGGAAAGTTTCCATCCGATTTCCCATACACAAACAGCAGTTGACCGGTGTTGCCTGGTGAAACGTTGTTGTGATGCCTCGTGTAAGGAGGAGCAATGCGTACCATCACGTTTCCGACTTTGATAAAGATCGGATTGTAGCCTGTCGCGATTGCGGTTTATCGTATCGCGACATTGCTGCTCGCGCTGATCGAGATCCAATGACTGTTAACAGAATACGGAATCGGTGGGTTCAGGAGGGTAATACGGAACGCCGTGCTGGATCCCAACGGCCTCGTATCACTAGCAGTCGAGATGACAGGCATCTTATCCGCATGGCTGCAAGGGATCGTGCAGCCACGTCTCAATCCCTGAGTCAACAGTTGGGGACGTTTGCAAGACAACAACCATTTGCACGAACAGTTCGACGACGTTTGCAGCAGCATGGACTATCAGCTCGGAGACCATGGCTGCGGTTATCCTTGACGCTGCATCACAGACAGGAGCGCCTGCGATGGTGTACTCAACGACGAACCTGGGTGCACGAAAGGCAAAACGTCATTTTTTCGGATCAGTCCAGGTTCTGCTTACAGCATCATGATGGTCGCATCCGTGTTTGGCGACATCGCGGTGAACGCACATAGCAAGCGTGTATTCGTCATCGCCATACTGTCGTATCACTCGACGTGATGGTATGGGATGCCATTGGTTACACGTCTCGGTCACCTCTTGTTCGCATTGACGGCACTTTGAGCAGTAGACGCTACATTTCAGGTGTGTTACGATCCGTGGCACTACCCTTCATTCGATCCCTGCGAAACCCTACATTTCAGCAGGATAATGACCGACCGCATGTTGTAGGTCCTGTACGGGCCTTTCTGGATACACAAAATGTTCGACTGCTGCCCTGGTTAGTACATTCTCCAGATCTCTCACCAATTGAAAACGCCTGGTCAATGGTGGCCGAGCAACTGGCTCGTCACAATACGCCAGTCACTACTCTTGATGAACTGTGGTATCGTGTTGAAGCTGCATGGGCAGCTGTACCTGTACACGCCATCCAAGCTCTGTTTGACTCAATGCCCAGGCGTATCAAGGCCGTTATTAAGGTCAGATGCGGTTGTTCTGGGTACTGATTTCTCAGGATCTATGCACCCAAATTGCGTGAAAATGTAATCACATGTCAGTTCTAGTATAATATATTTGTTCAATGAATACCCGTTTATCATTTCCATTTCTTCTTGGTGTAGCAATTTTAATGCCCAGTAATGTAATTGCGAAATATGCAATGTGCCGGCAAGGAAATGCGTATTGTTTGAATTGGCATAGCTTAGACTTTCAGAAAATCGTCATTTGTCACTCAATCCGTCTTCTCAGTTTGCACGCAGTCAGAAGTAAGATGGCGTCCGCTCAACGGAAGGCGTTTTGTGTGCTGCAGTTTGCCAAAGATTGAGTCAGTGATTACGATCCAGCTTGCTTTTCGTCGGCTTTTTCGCATTGATCCGCCTGCACCCAACAATATTCGTCATTAATATCGCTGATTTGAAGAGATAGGATGCTTGAGCGAAGGTAAGAGTCCAGGTCGACCTCGCACTTCTGATGATATAGTAGATAGAATTCAGCAAATGTTTGAACTGAATCCACGGAAGTCTACTCGGCGCACAAGCAAAGATCTGACGATGCTTCATACGACTGTCTGCCGATTAGTATGTTCTATAAATCATACAAACTACAATTTGTGCTAGCTCTTCGGATTGTTGATAAAATGAAACTGGTTGATTTCAGCAATGGGCTGCTGGAGGACATGGAAGATGATACATTTTTACCACTGTTAATTTTTAGTGATGAAGCGTATAGGGACACCAGAATCCTCATATTATTAAACACGAAAGTGAACGTTATTTGTGCCATTTCTCCAGAAAAAATGTACGATCCCTTGTTTCTTGATGGAAATACATCGACTGGAGCGCTATCTTCAAATGCTGCTGATCTGGATTTTACACAACTTCAGAGGACTCCGATGACTTCGACTACGAACAGGATGGCGCTCCACTGTACTGGCACAACAAACAGTGGCGAATTTAAAAATTTTGCACTGCTAGGCACAACATATTATATGCCGCCCCCCCCCCCAAAAAAAAACATGTTTTAAATGACTATTACACGATCGCTTCACAATTGCCGATTTGGGTGGGAGCGCTGTGAGCTGTTTCCGTACCCTATTATTCATTTATCTGAAGGTCGCGTCAGCAGTCTAGTCGCGCTCAATCAAAATGTAATATGGCTCCTGAATTGTATTTGGTGTACGGCAACGGATAAAACAAACTTAAAACTGCATTGTGTAACATATTCTTCTGTCGAAAGACAACAGAAGCGAACATAAGGAAAATAATTTTTCTTTTATGGCCTAAAAATTCAGCAGAGTGCGAAGGACACGACGAATTTTTGTTATACATTCACTTTTAATATGTTCTTTTACATGAAACGGTTTAAAAAAAATTAAAAAGTTGTCTTACGATCTAAAAATTGAAGCGAACGTGGCATACATTAAAAATTAATACGTACTTTTACAGAGAACGTTCAAAATTAAAATTAAACTGTCGTTTTACGATCTATAATTTAAATGTGTGCCAGATAAAATAACACGTTCGGTATTAATTCGTGAACCTATAAGAAAGCGTAAGAAATGCAAATGAAATAGATATTTCGGTGCACGAACCAATAACTAATTACAGACGAACAAACACAGAACTGGATTTGCTATTACATAATTTTACAGACTAGAGTGGAAAAATCAATTTTTTTATAATCTAGCAGTTAACGTGTAAAGCATTAGTGTCTGAGTAGCTAGATGCTGCATAATAAGTGTGCACAATACTTTTAATCCATGTAGGAGCTGAACAGTTTTGTACTGCAGCTACTGCTCTCACCATAGCTGTTTCTAACGGTATTAGCAAAGCTTTTACGTGTTTAGCGACAGAACTGAACTACGTTATTTATTAACACTTCTTCATCGCAGTGTACTCTACCATAACGTATATTTCGGCGATAACTATACATTTCATCAGACGCCAAGAATACGCATCAGTTGTAATATACTACAGTATCAGTATGACTTGACTGTACAGCGCCGAGCGGCATGGGTCATTCTGGTATTGTTTAGTACTGTCGGGCTCCTGCGGTCACGTCTGCACGTAAACGAGGTTTAGCTCCGCGTTCTGCCATCGGCAGTTGTAAAATACACTGGTCATACGTAGTTTGTAAATCCAATGAATGTTCTCTAAGTTATAAAAAAAATCACATTATGATCTTAAATTTTTAAAACTAATATGATTAAATAAACAAACTCACCAGTCAGCTAAGTTTGCGTCTGGCTTTGATGGCAGAAAACTCGTTGATCACATGTTCATAGTTCAGACGGATATGAGTTAGGAGGTCGGCTTCAATCTGAAGAATGGACAAGGCGTTCAATCTCTCTTCAGACAACGTAGAACGTTGGTAAGATTTCAGTCTTTTAAGAACAGAAAACGTACGTTCTGCTGAACAATTTGTAAGTTCCATACATAGACATATTCTAGGAGCAATGTTAACATTCGGAAACACGGACTGTAACCTCTCTTTTCGTAAAAATTTACTCATTTCGACTGGTATATCACTAATCTCAGAAGATTTCAAAAGTTTCGCGAAATTTACACATTCACTATGGAAGGAAGGCTCTAAATCTGTGTCATATGTCACTTGGAGTTTTTGTGCTCGTTCAGAAATATCGCCAGGTGAACTGTTCTTAAGGTTACTGAAAACTGTGAAGGAGTCCAACAGTTTTTTATAGCTTTCCTTCCTCCTCACTAATTCGGTGTACAAGTTGTCGAGTACTGGTGAATCCAAACTTTTCCCTTCCAGTCGGAAGAACTTCTTCAGAGTCCGCCTCTTCGACATCATGAAGCTTGCGTTTTCGAGATCTTTTATAGGTGCAGTCATAGCCTATATCAGTCACAATCTCCATGGATTTATTTTCATATTAGTCTAAAATGCCACGAATAGGTGCAATAAATCCTACAGCATACTACGTGGTCTAGGTTGCCGGCACGGTAGCTCAGCGTGTTCGGTCAGAGAGCCGATTGGCCTCTGTAATAAAAAACTGAGTGGAAGGATCAACCACCGAACTTGAACAGGATGTCTTGCGACGTCCGCAACGACCAAACACAACGACCAACAACGAATAAAATGAAAAAAACGGGGTAGCTTCTTTGATTCATAATCAAAACGTCTTCGATCCCGGGTTCGATCCCCGCCACTGCCTAAATTTTGATAAATAATCAGCATTGGCGGCCGAAGACTTCCGGCATAAGAAGTCAGCCTCATTCTGCCAACGGCCTTGTCAAAGAGGGATAGAGGTTCAGGGCACTCTCTTGTCCTAGGGGTGGGAAATTGCCCCTAAAGGCGGAAGAATCAGCAATGATCAACGACATGAGGATGCAGAAGGCAATGGAAACCACTACATTAAAGACACGTAACGTGTATCCACAGGACATGTTGCCTGTAATTGAAGAAGTGTCATGATGATCTCTCCATTGGCAAAAGATTCCGGAATAGTCCCCCATTCGGATCTCCGGGAGGGGACTGCCAAGGGGGAGGTTACCATGAGAAAAAGATTGAATAATCAACGAAAGGATAACGTTCTACGAGTCGGGGCGTGGAATGTCAGAAGTTTGAACGTGGTAGGGAAACTAGAAAATCTGAAAAGGGAAATGCGAAGGCTCCATCTAGATATAGTAGGGGTCAGTGAAGTGAAGTGGAAGGAAGACAAGGATTTCTGGTCAGATGAGTATCGGGTAATATCAACAGCAGCAGAAAATATAACACGTGTAGGATTCGTTATGAATAGGAAGGTAGGGCAGAGGGTGTGTTCCTGTGAACAGTTCAGTGACCGGGTTGTTCTAATCAGAATCGACAGCAAACCAACACCGACAACGATAGTTCAGGTATACATGCCGACGTCGCAAGCTGAAGATGAACAGATAGAGAAAGTGTATGAGGATATTGAAAGGGTAATGCAGTATGTAAAGGAGGACGAAAATCTAATAGTCATGGGCGACTGGAATGCAGTTGTAGGGGAAGGAGTAGAAGAAAAGGTTACAGGAGAATATGGGCTTGGGACAAGGAATGAAAGAGGAGAAAGACTAATTGAGTTCTGTAACAAGTTTTAGCTAGTAATAGCGAATACCCTGTTCAAGAATCACAAGAGGAGGAGGTATACTTGGAAAAGGTCGGGAGATACGGGAAGATTTCAATTAGATTACATCATGGTCAGACAGAGATTCCGAAATCAGATACTGGACTGTAAGGCGTACCCAGGAGCAGATATAGACTCAGATCATAATATAGTAGTGATGAAGATTAGGCTGAAGTTCAAGACATTAGTCAGGAAGAATCAATACGCAAAGAAGTGGGACACGGAAGTACTAAGGAATGACGAGATACGTTTGAAGTTCTCTAACGCTATAGATACAGCAATAAGGAATAGCGCAGTAGGCAGTACAGTTGAAGAGGAATGGACATCTCTAGAAAGGGCCATCACAGAAGTTGGGAAGGAAAACATAGGTACGAAGAAGGTAGCTGCGAAGAAACCATGGGTAACAGAAGAAATACTTCAGTTGATTGATGAAAGGAGGAAGTACAAACATGTTCCGGGAAAATCAGGAATACAGAAATACAAGTCGCTGAGGAATGAAATAAATAGGAAGTGCAGGGAAGCTAAGACGAAATGGCTGCAGGAAAAATGTGAAGACATCGAAAAAGATATGATTGTCGGAAGGACAGACTCAGCATACAGGAAAGTCAAAACAACCTTTGGTGACATTAAAAGCAACGGTGGTAACATCAAGAGTGCAACGGGAATTCCACTGTTAAATGCAGAGGAGAGAGCAAATAGGTGGAAAGAACACACTGAAAGCCTCTATGAGGGTGAAGATTTGTCTGATGTGATAGAAAAAGAAACAGTAGTCGATTTAGATGAGATAGGGGATCCAGTATTAGAATCGGAATTTAAAAGAGCTTTGGAGGACTTACGGTCAAATAAGGCAGAAGGGATAGATAACATTCCATCAGAATTTCTAAAATCATTGGGGGAAGTGGCAACAAAACGACTATTCACGTTGGTGTGTAGAATATATGAGTCTGGCGACGTACCATCTGGCTTTCGGAAAAGCATCATCCACACAATTCCGAATACGGAAAGAGCTGACAAGTGCGAGAATTATCGCACAATCAGCTTAACAGCTCATGCATCGAAGCTGCTTACAAGAATAATATACAGAAGAATGGAAAAGAAAATTGAGAATGCGCTAGGTGACGATCAGTTTGGCTTTAGGAAAAGTAAAGGGACGAGAGAGGCAATTCTGACGTTACGGCTAATAATGGAAGCAAGGCTAAAGAAAAATCAAGACACTTTCATAGGATTTGTCGACCTGGAAAAAGCGTTCGACAATATAAAATGGTGCAAGCTGTTCGAGATTCTGAAGAAAGTAGGGGTAAGCTATAGGCAGAGACGAGTCATATACAATATGTACAACAACCAAGAGGGAATAATAAGAGTGGACGATCAAGAACGAAGTGCTCGAATTAAGAAGGGTGTAAGACAAGGCTGTAGCCTTTCGCCCCTACTCTTCAATCTGTACATCGAGGAAGCAATGATGGAAATAAAAGAGGTTCAGGAGTGGAATTAAAATACAAGGTGAAAGGATATCAATGATACGATTCGCTGATGACATTGCTATCCTGAATGAAAGTGAAGAAGAATTAAATGATCTGCTGAACGGAATGAACAGTCTAATGAGTACACAGTATGGTTTGAGAGTAAATCGGAGAAAGATGAAGGTAATGAGAAGTAGTAGAAATGAGAATAGCGAGAAACTTAACATCAGGATTGATGGTCACGAAGTCAATGAAGTTAAGGAATTCTGCTACCTAGGCAGTAAAATAACCAATGACGGACGGAGCAAGGAGGACATCAAAAGCAGACTCGCTATGGCAAAAAAAGCATTTCTGGCCAAGAGAAGTCTACCAATATCAAATACCGGCCTTAATTTGAGGAAGAAAGGATGTACGTCTGGAGTACAGCATTGTATGGTAGTGAAACATGGACTGTGGGAAAACCGGAACAGAAGAGAATCGAAGCATTTGAGATGTGGTGCTATAGACGAATGTTGAAAATTAGGTGGACCGATAAGGTAAGGAATGAGGAGGTTTTATGCAGAATCGGAGAGGAAAGAAATATGTGGAAAACACTGATAAGGAAAAGGGACAGGATGATAGGACATCTGCTAAGCCATGAGGGAATGACTTCCATGGTACTAGAGGGAGCTGTAGAGGGCAAAAACTGTAGAGGAAGACAGAGATTGGAATACGTCAAGCAAATAATTGAGGACGTAGGTTGCAAGTGCTACTCTGAGATGAAGAGGTTAGCACATGAAAGGAATTCGTGGCGGGCCGCATCAAACCAGTCAGTAGACTGATGACCAAAAAAAAACTGAAGTGTGCTTTGAGTGATCTGATTTCGTCTGTAAATATCACGCCACCTGGACGGCATTTTGTCGTAGATTGCTTGGTGATTAAGCGCTTGAGCTGGCACTTGCTTAAACGTGTGCTATTCGGCCACAGAAGACGCCTAGTAACATTATATTTTCTAAATTTATATGTCTTGTGTTTGCTGGGCAATATTCGAATTAATTCATTATCTTTGATGACATGTAATATTTTTAATATGCTATTGTGATTATTTGGGCTAATAAGGTAAGAACCTAGAAGGTTCTTCGCAGAATCGGCGAAGAAAGGAATATGTGGAAGATACTGACAAGAAGGGGCAGGATGACAGGGCATCTCTTAAGACACCATATGACAACTTCCATGTTACTAGAGGAGCTGTAGAGAGTAAAAACTGTAGAGGAAGACAAGGAGTGAATTTCATCCAGGAAATAATTGAAGAAGTAGGTTGCAATTGCTACTCCGAGATGAAAAAGTTGACACAGGAGAGCCAATCGTGGCGGGTCGCATCAAACCAGTCAGAAGGATGATAACTCAAAACTTCACTGTTTTCATTCTTCTTTTGTAAAACTATTGGGTCTGTGTGTTGCAACTGATGTCGAACGTAAATACCAGCTTCTAGGTAAGGTTAACAGGAGGACGCCTTGGCTTTCTTAGTTGGCGTAAATCCTGGATTGAAATTCAACCTGCGTCATTGGCAGTCTGCTTGCACTAAGTTTAAATCCATGCAACGATACTGCGACATCTGCCACGAAGTTTCAGTTTTCACTCTTATTGTTGGCGACTTTCAAATAATTTTTTTTATGTTACATTGCTTAATTTGGTCTTTGGTGTTTTAAAGGAGTTTTCGTGCTAAACTGCCTTGTTATAGGTGTTTTAAATATTTTTGATGAATGCTCGTACACATCTTTGAATTATTTTGATCCTTTTAATTTTGAATTTACTTGGTGGTACTTTTAAATAATATACCATGTTATTGGCCAGCGGCACCTCTAACCTTTTTTGTAAACATAGAGCTAGGTTGGCGCCTTAATAGCATTGTGGTTGTAATTGCTTGTAAGCATCTTTACACTACTTTCGGTGCCTTTAAAATTCGTTAATTATATGAGGTTATCCAATGTGCCCAATTTACCAGTGCGTGTCTTATGTAAACTGTTTGTGATGTAATGAAATTGTCAATTTTCCTCTCAGTCTGGACGCAGTCCTTTACCACTGCCGGATACCAGCATCCCTACCCATTTCAGTTTCACTCTTGCGACGTAAACCAGGCCAGAAATTGGAAACAGTGTGAAACAACTCATCCGTCTAAATCACTTTCTCCCGTTGCTCCATACTCCAGGCTTTATGACACCGGCAACACGTTTTACTGTTACGGGCATTTGAATCAGTCATGAGTGGTTTAGGAATTGAAACTCGTTCTGCAGTTCTCTGCTCATGGAGCCCCTTCGTGTTATTTTGGCGTCGTCAGGTTTCGCGAGTGTGACATTCGTTTCTACAGTAATATCTGCAGCTTAAGTCCTCTTATTTTTCGCCACGGTTGTAAGTAGGCTGTTTAGATTTTTATGTTGGTAACGCGACGTAGCGCTCTCTATGAAAATCACTGACTGTGCTGTGTGCAGTCTGTGGGTGGTTGGCATTATTGAAATACTCGTATTCGCTATTGTAGTGTTGGGCAGTTAGATGTGAACAGCGCGTAGCGTTGCGCAGTTGGAGGTGAGCCACCAGCAGTGGTGGATGTGAGGAGAGAGATGGCGGAGTTTAGAGAGCGGATGATCTGGACGTGTGTCCATCAGAGACAGTAAATTTGTAAGACTGGACGTCATGAACTTATATATATATATATATATATATATATATATATATATATATATATATATATATAAACACTATTAAGGTAAGTACATTGTTTGTCCTCTATCAAAATCTTTCGTTTGCTAAGTATTCCTTCAGTAGTTAGAATCTTTTATTTAGCTGGCAATATTGGCGTTCGCTGTATTGCAGTAGTTCGAGTAACGAAGATTTTTGTGAGGTAAGTGATTCATGAAAGGTATAGGTTATTGTCAGTCAGGACCATTCTTTTGTAGAGATTATTGAAAGTCAGATTGCGTTGCGCGAAAAATATTGTGTGTCAGTTTAGTGTTGATGAGAATAAGTAAAGAGCGAAATGTCTGAGTACGTTCAGTTCTGCTCAGCTGTTTGAAAATAAAATAATGTAAGAAGTTTATCAGCACAGTAATTCATAAATGTTTCTAAGGGGACGTTCGACAGTCCTTTTCAATGATCGTCCGTCGCGATCACTCTACACGCATTTTCACCATCATAGTAAAATATCAGATGATATTTTTCCGCTTTTCCTGTATGCGGAATAAATCTTAGAACTGTGCCTCTTCGAACACCAAACACAACGCCAACACCAAACGCTATCTTGGTTAGCGAAGCATCAAACATACGACCACCAACTATTTGCCCACGCTCGATTTCAGTTAGCTCCGACTTAATGAACTCACAGTTACACAGAACACAGTTTTGACCACCACTGACACTAGCAACATATTGAGGACATTGCACATGTGTCATCATGGCCAAACACAATGGTGCGAGTTGCACGCTTGGCCAGCATGCGCATTTGTGCTCAAGCACGCATTTCTGACGGTATTCCCATGCTTTTGTCGAAGCCCTGCATGCGCTGATTCGTGACATACCGTTGCCTTCCGGTACTGTGCGGAAGCCAGAGAAGAGTTACTCGTAGCTGAGTTTGGCTTTGTATGCTACGCCGGAACCGCTACAGTGGGCTGGAGAGTGGTGATGGACGAAGATGCTATGGTTCATGTTGAAGACGGCAAGAAAGTAATAAACATTGACGTCGGAATGGTAATAAACAATTAAAAATAAACCTTATATAATAAGCGATAAAAATGTAGAGATACACAAGCCAACAGTTCATAAAACATGTAACAACGGAATGACGGTTCTATAGGAAGTTATTAAACATGCAGTCTAAAGCGATATTTTAAACTCATCTTGTTCAGCAGGTGCTTACGGGAGGTAGATTTTGCACCTTCCGTGATTTCAGCTCGTTCTTTGAATCGTATGACTCGAAAACATACTTATTAGTACATAGACTGTAGAGCTTATAAAATAATATATTTTTCTTTATACTGTGTTTTAAGTTGTTCCTCAGTCAACCAGTGGCGTAAAAAGCTAATCTTGCATCAGTATTTGTGTAATATTTTGCAGTCTTATATCCACTGACGGAAAAAATCACAACACTATAAAGTAATCAATGTAGAATAATTAAATTTCGGCAATACATTGGTCTAGGTAACACATTTACGTGATGAACGTTTCAAGAGCACAGATTGATCTAAGAGCGAGATAAGTAAGCCATTGCAAATGTGAAATGCTGAAACATTAATAACCGGTGCAACAATCAGAATGAAAGCATACAAACGTGTTTCACATGTGCCGAATGTCATTTTGTGAGGTAGAGTTCTGTGCCTATTGCACTTAGCCGATCAATACAGGGACGGTTAATGCTGCTCTGTAGAGCATGTTGGGTTACAACAGCGGTATGTGAGCAAGCATTACCCTCTTGGAAAGCTTCGCTGGAATGCTGTTCATGGATGGTAGCACAACAGATCGAATCACCAGATTGAAGTACACATTTGCCTTTTTCCTTTTTTTTTTCTTTCATTCCTCCATACACAAAGCTGTTTCTACGCCCTTATCTGTTGAAAACCTCAATTCTGAGATAAATTTGATTAAAACTATCGCAGTTAATAATGGATACGAACCCACTATAGTAGATGATATCTTCAAGCAGAAAACTAATAACAGAGTTACTACTCTTGGTTCCTCCGATACCAAACAGCAAGAAAAGAAATATTTTTCCATTCTGTTTCTAGGGCCTATCTCTTACAGAATCCAGCGCCTCCTTAAACACAGATATAACTGCAGTGTTACATTCTCCACTAATAATAATCTGAAAACCAATCTCCTTCACAATTTAAAATCAGTACGTTACCCTTTGTTACATTCAGGAGTCTATAAAATCACTTGCGACACATGTCCTTCATATTATATAGGACAAACAAGGCGAGCTTTTTCAGTCAGATATGAAGAGCATCTATTGGGGAAAAGAGGCACTAACATTCATAATTCTTCTTTCGCTGATCATTTGCTGATCACAGGCCACAAACCTAAGGAAATTAATGAAATTAGTATTCTGCACACAGAAAAAAGGACGTGGACTTGATGTTCTTGAGGAAATGGAACACTTCTCTCTCAATGATAACCTTATTCTTAATGAACAGTTACAATTGCGTAACAAGAATTTTTTCAATGGCTTCAAACCTTTACTGAAGTATCGTTATTTTTTTTCCTCTTTTGTTAATTTAATATCTGAACAATCAGGTAGGCTGTCAGTGGCATGCTACGCCGCTCTTCAGCCATAGTGTGACAATAACAGTACACAGAATGGAGAATTAGAATGAACATAGTGATGGGCAAAAAAATAGTGGTCACAGATACACAAAAGACACGGAGCCGTTCACACTCGACGATAACGACACTGAAAACACGTTGACACGGCGCACATAACACTGATGAATCTGATGGCACAAGTGAACGTAGAAGCGTGACGGTGGACACTAAAAACACAAAACGACGTCACACACACGAGACACTGATGGCGATGATCTCCGGCGTGCGAAAGTCCACGTAGCGTGTGCGAGTCCGGGGACCTGCCAAGAGGGGAAGAAGGGTGAGGGGGGGTGGGGGTGGAAAGGGTGGAGAGGGGAGAACAAAGATGCCAATGGCGGAGGAGATGGGAGGAGGAGTAGAGGGACAGGGGAGGGGAGTACCGGGAGATGAGTGGGGAGAAAGGGAGGAGGAAGGGAGGGCACCCAAGGAACAGACACAGGAAGAGGGAGGGAGGATCAAAGTTGGTAGGAGGGGCAGATGGAGGGGAGGAGGACATCATCAGGGAGGGGGAGCTGGCGGAAGCCACCTTGGGAGAGGGTAAGGAGGGTGGAGAGATGGAGACCGGGTGGGATGTGGGAATACAGGCACGGCAGCGGGCGGGGGTGGGAGGGGATGGGCGAGACAACCGGATGAGGAGGATCGAGTTTGCGGATCCGTATCCTTTCAAGGAAAAGGAGGAGGTGGGGGAAGTGGATGAGATCATACAGGATCCGCGTGGGGGAGGGGAGACGGATGCGATAGGCGAGGCAGAGAGCATGGCGTTCAAGGATTTGAAGGGATTTATAAAAGGTAGGGGGGGGGGGGCGGAGGTGCAGGCCGGATGGGCGTAACAAAGGATAGGGCGGATGAGGGATTTATAGGTGTGGTGGATGGAGGAGGGGTCCAGACCTCATGGACGGCCGGAAAGGAGCTTGAGGATACGGAGTCGGGAGCGTGCCTTGGCTTGGATTGTCCAGAGATGGGGAATCCAGGAGATGCGACGGTCGAGGGTGACGCCAAGGTACTTAAGGGTGGGAGTGAGGGCGAGAGGACGGCCATAGATGGTGAGATAGAAATCAAGGAGGCGGAAGGAAGGGGTGGTTTTGCCTACAACGATCGCCTGGGTTTTGGAGGGAATGACCTTGAGCAATCACTGGTTGCACCAAGCGGTGAACCGGTCAAGATGGGATTGGAGAAGGTGTTGGGAGCGCTGCAGGGTGGGGGCAATGGCAAGGAAGGCGGTGTCATCGGCAAACTGGAGAAGGTGGACAGGGGTTGACGGCGGCGGCATGTCCGCCGTGTATAAAAGAGGGGAGAGGATGGAGCCTTGGAGCACACCGGCGGAGGGGAAAAAGGTGTAGGAATCCGTGTTATGGATGATGACGTAGGAAGGACGGTTGGAGAGAATGGAGCCGATCAGACGGACGTAGTTAATGGGAAGGGCGAAGGTTTGGAGCTTGAAGAGGAGACCGGAATGCCATACGCGGTCATAAGCACGTTCGACTTCCAGGGAGAGGAAGATCGCAGAGCGACGGGAATTAAGCTGGTCGGAAAGGAGATGAGTGAGGTGAAGGAGAAGGTCGTCGGAAGAGAAGGACGGCCGAAAGCCACACTGGGTAACGGGAAGGAGGCGGTGCTGGCAGAGATGCTGGTGGATGCGTCGGGTGAGGATAGATTCCAGGACCTTGCTGAAGACCGAGGTAAGGCTGATGGGACGGTAGGAGGAGACAGCGGACGGCGGTTTGCCAGGTTTAAGGAACATCAGGATACGGGAGGTTTTCCACAGGTCGGGGTAGTAACCGGTGGACAGGACTACATTGTAGAGCCTGGCCAGAGTGGAGAGGGAAGGATCGTTAAAAGATATTTTTCATCTATGTCAATTTTTCCTCGTGTTTTTTCTGAAATGTTGTTTTCCTCCCCATACTCTCATTGCAGTTTAATCACTTACTGTATTTTACTGTAACAAATTACTGAAAAAAATTTTTCTTACTGCTTTTAAATTATAATATGTCTTCATACTATAAAATGTTTAAAGGTTGTAGACACATTTGCTATGCACACTGCTGTAACCTTTCTATCATGTAAAGCAGATGTTACCAATTTTCATCACTAGATGGCGTGACACCTCATGTCCACATCGTAGTATAGCCGGCGCACGCGCCGCCCAGTCTGATGCCGCCTGTTTCAGCATACACAAGCAGCCCTTTGCGGCAATCTTTAATTTTTAACTAGAAATGATAGTAAAACTTTTACGTAGGATGTTTGATTGTGTGACGTGGCCTTTTTGGCGTTAAAATTGTATGACGAGAGCTGTTACGCTCAACATCTTACGTATGTAAGTACATCTTTATATACGAATATTAATTATTACTGTATTGTTTTTTTCTTATTCATAACTAACTTTGTATCCCCCTTATTTAGGTAATATAAATTCTGATGAAGACTCCTTTAGTTTAGTAGTCAAAACCATGGTCAATTCGACTATAAAATCCATTGCAACCAGTGGGCTGTCCTTACTATGAAAAGAAAAATATATTTCACGGTTGCTGCACACAGCTATGTTTAAAGTTGTACAGATTTGTTTTTTGGGACAACCATGAGAGCGCTCCTGCTGTCATACGAAATCACATCCCAGACGATAACTCCAGGTGTAAGTTCAGAGAGCGTAGCACGCGGACAGGCTGGTTGCTTGCCTGACCAACACACGGCCGTAACTGGCACCGAGGCAGAACCAGCTTTCATCATAAAACACAACAGACCTTCCCCTTGCCATCCAATGAGCTCTCGCTTGACACCTCTGAAGTCGCAAACCTTTACGTAACAGGTTTGTAACCGGTCGTTGTGTCACTGAGATGCCAACTGCTGCTCAGATTGATGCTGCAAATGCAGTACGAAGCGCCAGAGCCGTAGGCCGAACAAGATGGTCTTCCCTCCCGGTAGTGCCACGTGGCAGTCTGGAGCCCGGTGTTCCTGCGGCCGTAAATTCTAGTGACCACCACTGCTGACAGTCATGTACAGTGGCCACATTCCTGCCAAGTATTTCTGCAGTATCGCAGAAGGAAAATCCAGCATCTCGTAACCATGTTATATGGCCCCGTTCAAACTCAGTGAGGTGGTGATAATAGAGTCTTTGAGATACAGAAACACACCAAACAACTTTCGTTTATGTCGCACAACTCCTTCATGGAGTTACGATTCGTTTTCCATCAGTGTATTATACCAATATAAGTCATGTTCAGGATCCTTGCTTTCTTCCCATTTGTTTTAATGTTATCATTTCTTTCCGACGTTTTGATTTCTTTTTGTACAATGTCTCAAATATCTTTGATACGCCCGCTAAACCAGCTGAGTAGAACAGGTAAGAGGATTGTGGAGAGGGCCAAATAGGTTGAGTTCATTTTCGCTTTCTAATTGTAATTTATTGTAATTTAATAACCCTTACAAGCAAGCTGCACATAACTGGGCCTTTACCGAATGCAACTCTTTCACTGCTGAAGGCCTCCAAACAAGAAATCTTAAAAAATCAACAAGATAAAATTCAATTAAGATAGCAATAAAATAATTTTAAAAAATCACAGCAAAGTAGATAGAACAAATATATGCAAAATGCAATATCAATGGCTGAAGGCCACAATTGAGTTTCAAAATTTTAAAAATATAACCATAATCTTTTAAAGGCAGAAGGCCGCAATGTTTAAGCTTGAAACATAAATTTAAAAATTAATTTTGCAAATTTTATAAGAAAAGGAAAAAAACAACCATAAGCCTTAAATTTAAAGTAGCTGAAAACAGATAATTAAACACTCAGAAGCCTCCATGGAGGTCGGTCTGCCCTCGTACACCTAGACGAGACAGGTGATGAGCCCAACTACACTTGATCCGTCGGAACCCAACCAGGGAACAGCCACGGACCGACCGACACAACGACTTGCTTCCCGTCAGTCAGTAGATGAGAACTCAAACAGAAAAGGTTACAATCGTGATAATCCACAATGGAGTATGGATTAGCTGTCAAAATTACACTCCATGTTGGACAGCGACAACAGCTGAGGAAAGAACGCTACCTGAAATTATGTTAGTGGCCAGAGCAGATAACCACAACACTGACGGCCACAAGACAGAAAATTCCACTGGTGCACTCAAATTGTAGTCGGCCAAAATAGTTAATTACACAACGTGGCGGCTAAATTTCAGCAGTAGAACCACTCGGTGTTGCTCACAGAAAAACCTCCCCAGCAGCAAACCACCGAAACCAACCACCACCACATGAAATGAATGTAGCTTGGGTAGTTGAAACCACTACTCAACTTCATTTTGTAGTGAGTTTAGTGGACTTTCAATTTGAACAACTGAGTACTCGATAAGACTTGTGATTGTTTCAGTGGTCATAATTTTTATTTATTTTCCACAGCAATGTAAATTATACCTGAATGCTCAACTGTTTGCAGAAAGAACGGCAGTTAATCTTTCATACTACCTTATCATAATCGTATGCGGAATAAACGATTTTGTTTAGTATCACAACCGCACTGTTATATTCCGTCATCCTTATCCTGGCTGCAGTTTAGTTCATTTTCTTCAAGTGAATGCGACAGCTGTGTGTCCGCTTCTTAAGGTACCGTACATCTACATCTCACAGTTATTGCATAATATTTATATTATAGTTAAATCGTGTCTAATGTAAACGGTAAGGAATATGTGTCAGATTCTACCGCCAGCTATAAGTGTCGACTCATCCATACCCATAGATGTAAACACTGTTTATTTGGGAGTTCAAGCTCGTTCGACAGATATCAATGAAGTTGGCTGCTCGTCCACTTTTCTGTCAGTGAACAATAACTTTCGAATAAACGCGGGCGACAAAACAGATTGCTTAAAAATTTAAGTTCGAGAAGTAATTTATATGTACCACGGTATCGGACGTTACATGCAAAAGTTAACGTGCATTTAGATCTTCTAATGAGTAATAGGAAATTTACCGTTCCTAAATGAAAAAAAATTATACATTTATTCCAGACTAGCTGTATGCATTAATTTGTAATGCCAAGAAACTTCCCCTCAGCTAATAACAAAATATTGAGAAATATTCAGTACACCCTTCGCGATCTTCTTTAGTCTTTCTTGAGCAGTTCCTGCTGTGTTGCTCTGACAGTGGTGGCACGCTGGCAGGGCCCCATTTCGCTAGCTTCCATGTATTACGTCGCCAACTTCTGCATGCTCCCGGTCCAACGTGCCTTCAGTAGCGTATACATTTGCAGAATATTATTCATTCAATAGCCAATTATGTAAACTGCAAAGAACCGAAACTACAGACTCCACACTTTCTGGAGCAATGAGAAGCGGTTATGTTAACACTCTAAATACGCTCGACAAAATACCACAAGCGTTTTGCACTATTCTCCGTTCTGTAGAGGCTCTGTAGTTATGAATTCTCATGGAACATTGACTATTAAATGAGTATGGTTTCATAATATGAAGTTGTAAAGGAACAGCATCGTCAGTTTCAAAAGCAGGTGGCACAACGCAATCGTGTTCCTGAGAGAGATATCTTTTCGAGATCTACTCGTATTTCTGCAGTTTCAATGAAAACTGCAACTCTTCTGACTCTGACAACTCCCCATCTGATGCTCTTTCATTGCTGCCAACAGTGACGATGAGAAAATTGTAGGCAGCATCAACTGTCCTTAAAGCAACACTATACTGTCCCTTACAGTCAAATTAATAGCTGTCACTGTCTTTGAAGCTTGGATAAGAGCGTGTTCGCCGACAATAACGTCTGAAAATTTGATGATGTTCCACTTCTGCTCGAATTTGTTGTCAATATTTCACCAGTCTTCTGATGTAGACGGTGTCTGCAACAAAAATGAAAAGAATAGTGGCATTTGTTACAAGTTATTCTTAGAAAATTCAAAAGCTGAGGTGAGTCCTCGACACGGAGCTCAGACATTAATTGACTGTAGGCACCGCAATTTTCACATCTCCAAATCCACACTCGAACCCACACAAAACGGTTTTCTTCTTTTCTGATATATTTATAATAATTAACAGACCGCGATATTGCTTTTCAATGCTTTCAATATGGCAAGCAGAATGAAAAAGATCTGCGACACAGAACGCTTTTCTATATATCATGCGAAAACTGTCAGATGTAAGCGTACCTAAGTGTATCGTACATTTATCACAATTTTAGAATTTCTAGAACTGTCATGTGCATGTCCATTATATAAAATTGTAGTGATTACTGTCAGTACGTAAACAACGCATTTCCGTAGAAAAATGTCAAATGTAAACGCACCTTTAGAGACGAATTAAACCACCAAGCATTAAAAGCCGGTCACACACTTTCATTTAGCTCTGTTTCTAGTGAACGAGTAGGTGTAATATCGTAGTGAGTCCTATTTGTCAAGATGTTTCTGATTCATCCCGAGACAAGGAAAGTTATGAAATATTAAATTATTTTATTTAAAAGGTATCCGCATCAACATTAACCTGTTGTGTGATACAAAATGTTATTCAAATTTTTTGTCTCTTTATGATATTTTATATCTGGCGCTATGTTGTTGTAGTTCTTCCAGTGATACCTAATCATATTCGTATCGAACGAAATAGCACAGTTGTAACTGAATGGATATTCGCGAGGACGACCGTTTAAGTCCCAGTTCCGCCCCCTACATACAGGTTTCCTGTGTTTACCCTACATCGTTGAAATCATATACTGATATAGTTCCACTGAAAAGGACATGGTCGATTTCTTTCTTCGTTCATCCGAAACGTAAGCCTGTGCTCCATATCTAATAACTATGCCATCGACGGGATCTTAAACTCTAACCTTCCTTCTAAATTATCTACATACGTAATTTTTAAGTTCTGAAAATATTCAAAGTGAGTAACTGACCAATTATGTCAATGATAGGCGTTTGTTATTGCCTTCTTGAAAAGGCTCGCAAATGTTTCACTGCAATTTGTTCTAATATTAACTGAAAGTAGTAATGTATTGTGGCGATATGTTAATGCAGAGTTCACCATCATTTTCTATTCCAGTTTATACTGCCGGGTGTTGATTCAATGTCACATACACTCCACTGATTATCATCGTACTTTCGAAATAAGGGAAATTATCGATAAAGCCAAATTGTCCAATGAAGGATAATTTAGTGTGAATTTTAGCATTTGTTTTATCCATACAGAAATTGAAAGCAAGTTATTAAAGAAGTCATACATTCATCCTTGAAATTTATACAACGTTCCTACATCCACTCTCTTTCGCTTTTCTGATCTTAGGTTTTTCCATGCGACTCGCTCACTTCCATCGTCTTGTCGATGGATATTTTTATAGTCACAGTCAGTGATTACAAGTAAGAAAAATCTTCTAGCAGTAACATTTACTTATAACGCTGACTGATTATTAGTGAGTATTTCAATCTGTTAAACAAGCTATCTCTCTGTTTTCTTTTTTTTAATTAATATGTCGGAAACTCGGGCGTTATCTTCTTGTAGGAGGATTTACACTTTTGTTCATATGTCAAAACACTCTGTCTCGTTAACAGAGGACAACCGCTGACGGATTGTACTGTACAGTGTAGTACTTAATTTAGCACTGGCTGTGTCTTACACAGGAAAAGTATATTCTTATCAATATTCTGGAACAAATTTCTTTTGGTGACCATTTTCTCAGCAACTATATAAATTACAGTAGTTCAAAATAAAAACACCTTTTGCACTCCACACATTAAGTTTTTTTTTTTTTTTTATTTTACCTGTGCTCCTAGAAGCGATTTACCTTAGTTATAAGGCATCTTCAGTGAGTGTCCTAAAATATTAGTCAATTTTTTGGTTTGCTTCTAGGTTATAGATTCAAAACAGTTCATTGAAGTTTTTGTAATAAAATGGAAAAGTACTCACATATCACTGTCCAGTTCATTATTTGTAAGCCAAACAGCTACCTCTCATGTGAGAAACTGATTGAAAGTTTGTTCTCCCAAGCCCTTTTCTGTCTGACAGAAATAAAAATGTAACTGGCAAATCTTAAAGTTGTTATGTCTTCTCCCTGAACTTATTTCCTTGTACAAATTTCCTTTTGGTTTCTGTTACTGCTTGCTTAATGCACTGACTGAATAACGCCGTGGATAAGCTACAACCTTGTCTCACTCCCTCCCCAAACTCTACTTCCATTTTCTGTCGATAAGCTCTTATAACTGCAGATTGTTTTCTGTGTAACTTGTAAATTACCTTTCGCTTCCCATAATTTACTTTCATAATTTCAAAAAAGTATATTAAAGTCAACACTGTCGAAAGCTTTCTTTAAATCTACTAATCCTACAAAGGAATGATTGTCTTTCTCCAACCTATCTTTTAAGATAAGTCGTGGGGTCATTGTTGCCTCGCGCATTTCTTGATGTCTCCAGAACACAACATGATATTCGCGGAGATCGGCTACTACTAGTTTTTTTTTTTTCACTCTTCTGTAAATAATTCGTGTCGGTATTTTGCAAGTATGGTGTATTAAACTGATATTTCAGTAATATCCACGTCTCTCAGAATTTCCTTCTTTGCGATTGCAATTACTACATTCTTCTTGAAGTTTGAGAGTGTTTCTCCTGTCTCGTATATCTTTCATACCATATGGAGTTGTTTTGCCGTGGCTGTTCTCCCAAGGATCACAATAATCCTGAGGCAATATCGTCTGCTCGAAATAGCTTCTTTCGACTCAGGTCTTCCATGGTTCTGTCAAATTCTACTCTTAGTATCACGTCTCCCAATTCATCTTCCCCTCCTTGTACTTATCTTTCTGTAATATTATCCTCACGTGTGTTTCGCTTATAACGACCCTCTACACATTTCTTCCGCCTTTCAAATTTTCCTTCTTTGATTAATATTGGCTGCCTCCTGAGCTCCTGATATTCACAAGGAGTTTCTCTTTTCTCCAAAGCTCTCTTTGTTTGTCACATAGAGAGCATCTAACGTTGCCCTTATAAGGTATGCTTCTACATCGTTGCATTACTAGTCCATACATTCCTACTATGCCATTTGCGTGCTTCATTTAAGGGGAGCTGGAACGCCCAATACCGACAATGTTAAATTTAGTGACTTGGCTTCCCTGTATTTCAGGAACCACTGTAGCCATTGATATGAAACTTTTGCAGGACATTAAAATGTATGTTCTGAGTCTACTGAACTACAACTACTGCTTTCGTAAATACAATTTTTTAGTTACACAGTTAAAATTTTGTGTACTTTTTTGTATTTTATCCTAAATAATTTTAATTACACATAACATTATGTTCTTCTTTTAGTTCAGTAGACGCAGGATATGTATGTTATTACTCCATGAAAATTTGAATACTCTACTCAAAGTGATTTCTGAGATTTAGGAAAAATGTAACAGAAAATGTAAATTTTCAGGAACGGCCTCTAAAGTTTCAGAAGACTGTAACTCCCTTAATATACGCTTAATTTTTTACTTTTAGTAAAAATACTGTATATCATCCTCTTGACCTTTTTCCAAGTTTTTTCTTCTCTTCTTCTTTCTGAACACCTTAGTGGCCAACTGTGCTGCATACTCTGCTCAATGCGAACCTTGTCCATCCGTTAAAGTTCTCTGATGCAATTTGCTCCAGGATTAATTCCCATATGCTGTAGCACTTTCACTCTACCAATGTTGCAATCATTAAAGGCAATGACAGCATCACTGACCCCAAATTTAGTGTCTTCATTCCAACAAAGACATTTTTTGGTAAGCGTGTCCATATAAGATTATTCAATGATTATCTGGGATTTTGAGTCTGACCATGCAAATACATCTTCAGCAATTCAGGATTTGCCCTGTCTCTGTAAATAGGTTTTATGGTATCCATGACTGCTGCTAGGATGAAATGTTTGTGGTTGTATGAACTGTTTGAGTACGGGGTATTGCGGTAATTGCACCAAGAATCATGTCCACGAGGACAAACGTTTTTCAACAGTTGACAGTCTGTGGAAGAAGGTATCCCATACTGCCTGCCATTTTAACAAACCCTCAGTATTATTTCTAATGGCCATCCCATAATACTGCTGTATTTCATCAATCATTTTGTATGTAAGCCTGCCTCTTATGGTTTTACCACCGGAAAGTTTTTTATCTCTCAAACTTTGTTTCGACTTCCTCAACCTGGTGCCCATCTTCTTCTGGACATGACCAACACATTCCAGTTTTGTGATAATCTTCTGACCATAAGGCTGAGCGGCTATTACACTGTTATATGCTTTTGAGTCTCCATCACCTAAGAACTTAGTGTAACACACTTTCCTTTCGTTCACAGATAAAATAAGAATTTCAACGGCTGCAGAGGCCTCCATACCACCACTTTTTCCTTCATAATTTCTGTCACAGATATGCCCTTCTTCATTCCCTTATTTACACTTGTAACAATGTTTGGTTAAAATCTGGAAATCTGTTACCTTTCCCGTATCCACACTGGTCACTGTAGCAACAGAATTCTTAGAATGTAGTTGCGCTTCTGCCAAGTGCAATCAAAAGCTATTGGTATGTCAGTCATACCACCATTTATTTCAACAGCTTCGTTTTCAGCACCCTTCATTGACTCACATGCAACAGATTCCACAGCAGCTCCAATAAATCCTGCATGCTTGTGGATTTTACAAGGCGGGCGTGGCATATTCATCATGGCATACATTGTTTCTGCTGCAGTGTGTCCTTTGCCAATAGCTCTCAATCCATGAAACCACCTAACATTTACTTCAAAATTATTATGTTTACACTTATCAGAATTCCAAAATGAATGAGTGTATTTACAACAGGCACAATTAATGATAAGTTTCCTGGCTAACCCATTTGATACCTCACTGTCTTCATGTAAACTAACTGGTCCTCCCCATATTTACAACACGCTCATTCACCTAACACCCTTGTTAGGACGTGTAAATCTATCAAAATGTAACCTAACCTACCATTTTTATTTTAATCTTCGAAGCACTAATGGGTGTTTCTCTAGATACAGACAAGTTTGCCTATATTTCATTGTCTGTAACTTCACACGCCACATGTTGAACACAATGTTTCCCTTTATTCGAAAATATATTACCATGAAACCCACCTTTTTAAAAACACTTCGTTTCGGCGTCATACTCTACTTTTTGAGGGATTTACCCATATATTCATCCCTTTTCGCCGGAAAGACTTTAGCACTTCCACATACAACGCGTGTTTATACAATGAAACGATACCATACTGTTTTTGACAGTGCTATCAATACAAACACGTAAATTAACCTTCATATTCAGCGGTCTGACATGCTACGCTGTGACCCATAGAATGTCAGTTTTCTTTTTCCTGGCGATTAGTACTTAGTATCCGCCCGGAGATCCGAATGGAGAACTATTTTACCCCCAGAATATTTTACCATACAATAGGCTTGCATGCCCTCGGAAAAAAAATAACGGCTGTATTTACTCCAGTTTTCAATTCTTCGCAGGACCACGATAACAAGGCTATGTTGTTAATGTTACAAGCCCATATTAGTCAGTCATCCCCTCTGCAACTATTAAAAAGTCTGCTGCTCCTTTTCAGGATCCACTGGTTTACCTGGCCACTCCACAGACACTCCTCCATCGTGGTTACTCCTAGCATACGGCTCTAAGAATTTTTGAGACTCATATGCCATTACATCTCAGCAAGGTCCATGGTTCATGGACGTTTCATTACAAGATATTGTCGGTGTAGTTTTTCCATTACTGGTAACAGTGTTACAAAAAGCTCTCTATTGTACCGGAGGAAGTCAAATCAATGACAAACATAAAGGCCGGTCTAATGTGTACTTGCATCGTTAAAATTGCTGTTTTTTGTTACAGGACTTCTAGTTAACGTTTATACCACTTGTGCCACTCGAAGTTTTTCTATCAGAAGTGCAGGGCTCATACTTTGATAAAGGTTCAACTGATTTCCTGCGCTTATCTCCAACGGAGAGACGACCTATAAATCGGTAACACAGTGGTATCTGAGATTCCTTCTTAGGAAATTAGACTATGCCATTGAATCAGAGGCTGGAAGTTTGACTACCAGCATTTCTCCGTTATTTGACGGCGCAGTACTTTTAGAAATTCCTTCTAATGTTAGGACTTGAACATGGCTACGTCCGCTTCAGCAATCTGGACGAAAAAGATGGATAGCAGTACACAGTGGACTGGAAAACGTATCTAAAAATAGGAAATTCGTGTTATCGGTATTGTTACTCTGAGTCTCATCAGAATTTTACAGGCTGAAGGTTTCCAAACATTTATTTCGTTATATCTGAGAACACCCGATTGTGGCTTACAACACGTTTGTTCAACCTGTTTTGGAGTACTGCTGCGTGGTGTGAGATCCTTACCAGATAGGATTAACAGAGTAGATCGAGAAAGTTCAAAGAAGGGCATTTGTTCCTATATTATCTATAAATACGGGAGAGAGTGTCGTTGCAGCGGGATCCTCTCATAAAATTTCAATCACTAACTTTCTCCTCCGAAAGCGAAAATATTTTGTTGACGCAAACCTACATAGGGAGAAACGATCATCGTAATAAAATAAGGAAAATCGGATTTCGCACGGAAAAGTTTAGGTGTTCCTATTTTCCGCGTGTTGTTAGAGAGTGGAATGATAGAGAATTATTGTGAAGGTGTTTCGATGAACCCTATAGCAGGCACGTAAGAGTGATTTCCAGAGTATCCACGTACATGTAGATGTAGCTGTAGAGACGAGGATTATCTGTGTCCCATGATTTGTAGGCAGGGTTTTATTCACAAACGCTTACGTAGAACGGATTTTCTTTCTCCTCAAGCAAATATTTGGTTAATGATAGAAATTCGAGTGCTGAGTGGTTTTTATTTATTTATTTATTTATTTTTTCAATCTGTCGGTGAATGGTATCTCACGACCCTACCCTCCTTTATCCCTGGCAGCACTAGGATTTTGTAATAAACTTATATCTGTACTGTCCGCATTTTTTCCAAGATTCATTTTGTGAAACCGTAATGTTTAAAAATTGTGGCTCATTTATTGATTATATTGATATTACGTAATATCAGTCGGTGGTGATTAGACGACTTCTTGATAATACCGTCTATCATTCAGCCAAAAAGCTTTCCCCTTTTGAAGCTTGTTCAATAGCTGTACACCTTATCCCTTTATTTTAAATCCACAAACTCAGGAATTGCGTCAGGGGCACTGTGGCGCGTTTTGCTGGAGAGCAGAACGCATGTGTTCAGTGCAGTCCCAGCACAAAGACGCATCTACGTCGATAATCCAGGTAGCGGTTGCTGATGCGAGTGCTGCGATTGTGGTGACTGCTGATGAGCTCAGTACCGATAGCAGATTAGGGCACAGGAGGAATCTAATTAGTCATATTTCGTTTTTTTATTTCGCTATGATCATGAAACACTGTATTATATTTTGTGGGACCCTGAAACTTCTTTGATGATCTATGTAGGCGGGTTCTTTCTACTATATAGGGTCAAATAATATCAGATGCTTTCTATTTTATTCTCTTGGATTGATCAGATAGCAGTAACGTAGATATATTTTGGGCTTCATGAAATTTACGTGGGTTATTGTTGATACTCAATAATTAATAGGTTTCTGATACTGCTTTGTGAACATTACGTGTTCAGCAAAGAGTAAACTTCAGTTTCACTACGATTCAGAAAACACATCTACAAAAAGCGAAATCAATGCAGTTGGAGAAAAAGCCATAATAATGATATTCCAGAAATCAAAGATAGTGAGAGAACGAAGTTTGCAGTACAGGAACCTAAGCTTTTCATGCTAAGAAACTCTAAGATCACTTTACAGAAATATAAAAATAAACTAAGGTAAAATTAGAGTTGCTTCAGTACAATAAAATCATTTATGTAACTGTATTTCTGTAGCACAGAACTGAATCAAAGTGAGATGATGATGGCAGTGGAGATTAGTTAGAAGCTTCGAGAGAAAAAGTCAGCGGAAACTCGATAGGCTGCTGGAAGATGCTTACAGCTGTTTAGCCCCATTAATTTAAAAATGGAAACAGAAGATAAAATTTGCAGTGTAAAACAAAGATTTATATATGTCACATGTATTCTTAGATTCATCCAGATACGCAAAGATGGCTTGTTTAGCGGAGCATTCAAAGAAGGAATCGATACAAAGTTTGCTGCCACACCTAACTCCCTTTCTAGAAAATAAAATTCACTATCTGGCTACTCAAAGACTCAATGAATGGACGGAATGTAGAGCTAATTAACAATATTTTAACAGAATGGAGGATAGGAACACAGCAATCAATCGCAATCCCATTGCTTTTTTATTAATCTTACATATCCAGCTTTCAGCTACAAATAACCATCTTCCGTGCTAAAATACAAGGAAATTACAGAATCAGAACTGATTTCCATAAAGTAATAAGTAGAACACATTATCTGGTTCATACAACTGTCCTCTACAGAACTGTCTCATCATATTCAAAATAAAGATTAAAAAAAGTTTTGGACATCGTCTTGATAAAATGTACTGGAATTCGTCAAAAGACAAACTCTAGAGCAGTCGCTAGTATCATAGTGGTTAAGTGACCCACTAATTAATTAATTTAAAAGAAATATAATACTTCATACAAATCGATATTTGCGAAAGTCTGTTAACATTAATAATAAAATACTGAAGGTCGACTTGACAAGGTTACTTCAATCACTAACAATTAACAAAAACATGCTAACGCCCTCTATTGACGTAAGCTTCTTAAGTAACGTAGTGTAGCTCCAACTGTGGTACGCTGCTTGCGAGGAACGATGTTGCCTTTGCGCCTAAGGCTAATAATAGAAGAATATTTTACTCTTTTGATGGTAAAACCGACATAGCAATGGATAGTATCAACAAAATGGAAGCCAAACCGATCCGCTGATAATAATAACGTACGTTCTCACACACTAAAATGCCTAGTGTGGTCATATTTAAAGTAGGCGAGCATTTAAATATTACAATTACCCTACTCCTGGAAGACCCTCCCAGTATGTTTCTTCGTCATCAGTGTGCTACTTCAGTGTTGTGCTCGGTGCCAATCCACAGTGAAGTCAAGTGCTGTGGGTTTAATCGTGTGCTTGACTTTATCATCCGGCCGTACTTCGCCTTGTGTTCTTTTAATCGTTACGGTTGTAGTTTTTTTGTGTAATAAACTTTTTTAGATTTTTATCTCCATTTTTTACAGTCACCACCATTTATAAGATCTCTTTCATAATATTCCCCGTATACTATTATATTTCCGACACATTTTCTCCTTTATGTTATTTTAAATTTCTTCCTGTCACCTATGCTGCTGCCGGCCCCTCCGTATGGAGAACTGAAATTAAAATAATAATAATAATAAAATAAAAATAAATAAATAAATAAATATTAGTTGTCTTGTGGGTCGTGATGTGGCCTGCTCTCAAGCAGGAGATGGTCGACGATCGCAGGTTGCTTCCGGCAGTGGTGAGTCGAGCACTCCTTGTTTGCGTCTCGCTTGTTATGCGTGCGTGCGTTTGTTTACCTCCACATAGAGGCTTGTCATCGTGTCCGAATTCACCGATTATCATGGAATTTTCCTTGTGCCAAGCTACGATTAAATTAAAGTTTCCTTTGGATCACGAGCGACAAAAAGCATATAAAGTTGTATGGTTTATACGGGACGAAATGCGTCTCCCGCCACAAGATGTTCTCGCAGCTCATTTTTCAGTTCTTAGTACCGCGGTGAAATTGAAGCTGGCGAATGAGGAGCTGTGCGCCGACGTTGTGCTGCGCCATGCTAACGATCTCAAGTCCCGATACTGTGACGTCCATGTAGTGGCTGGCGTTGTTGATAATGCTGGTTTTAGCCTCCGAACGCTGAAGGTTTTCGAACTCCCGTTTTAGGTGACGTCGGATGTTGCGGTGGCCGCCTTTCAACCCTACGGGAGCGTCGTCGGTCAGGTTGCTCAAACGTCGAAGACGTTTGAAACATACCGTGTCCTCAATGGTATCTGTCAGATAAAAACTGAATATGGGAAACACATGCCTTCCTACTTGATAACTGCGGGCTCCAGGGCTGTCGTCATGATGATGACCAGCCACGCACTTGTTCAGTAAGTGGCCAGGCACGCCAGGATCGCCTGTTCGGAATGTCTCCGACGCAGACTTGTTCAGACGTCGATTGTACACGTCACTCCCCGTGCATTGCCCATTGTGTTACCTCTATCTTGTGCGTCCGCGGGCCGGCCGCTGGTGGCCGAGCGGTTCTGGCGCTACAGTCTGGAACCGCGCGACCGCTACGGTCGCAGGTTCGAATCCTGCCTCGGGCATGGATGTGTGTGTTGTCCTTAGGTTAGTTAGGTTTAAGTAGTTCTCAGTTCTAGGGGACTTATGACCTCAGCAGTTGAGTCCCATCGTGCTCAGAGCCATTTGAACCATTTTTTGCGTCCGTGGCGGGACTGCCCATTACGCTCACACTGGATCAGTCGACTCCTCTCAACAACACGGTAGACTTTTTCCTGTCTCTCCTGCACTGTCGCGGGGCACAATGGCTGTCACAGAAGCAAGCTGTCTGTTCCGACCCAATGGTTGTTGACCTGCGCTTTTCTGACGTTTGGCCACATGTCGGACGACAGCCATTCGCCATCCGACACAGAACAACATATATGGGGAAGCAACGGTCGCCGAGGAAACGGAAGATACACTGTCGTACCGCTTCTGATGACTGCCTCCATTGTATTTATGCACAGGATGATGACCCTCCTACTGATGACGCGCTGTCCTCAGACGCCCTGGCCCCTGACGACGCGATGTCTGTACGCGCCTCCATCTCCAGTCAGGGTCCATCTACGAACACCTGCCTTCCCCCACTGTGCTGATGCGGTTTCCTCCCTTTCTGTGTCTGAAGATAACTGTGGGCGCACATCTGATAGTGTACCACTGAGTCGGCCTAGCGAGGCGTCTCCTAGGCAGACGACGTCGATGCTGAGGATGGACATTCTGGAGGTGTGCAGAACGGTGGACCCGATTTGGTGGGGTCGGCTTCCTCCCCGTCAAAAATGATGTGCCCTTCCACAGAGGCCTAAAACGGAGCTTCCTGTGATTTATCCTTATTTGAATCGCCTGTTCTCCTGGCGATGGCAGCTTGGCATGTTTAGTGGCTTCAGGATCGCAAACATCTATGCGCCATCTGGTTCGGATCGGCCCTGTGAAGACAGAGACAGTCACGCCTCTCTCTCTGGGTCGGCAGGATGCATTGATCATAGGAGGCGATTTCAACTCCACCTAGGCGCCCAAACATCGATTGACGCGTCACTCACTCTGCGCGGCGCTAGCAGCTACTCTCCAGCATCTCAACAATGTGGATTCTAGGGAGCATGTTCATGAAGATCATCCGAGACTTACGCGTTTTGCTAGCGACTCTTCCAGGCGCCTTGATCGTTTTTATATCTCAAGCGATATTGTCAGTCTCATGTAGGCTGCTGAAGTCTGGCCTGTTGCTTTCTCTGATTATGATGCATATATCTGTGCCATCAATCTCTGTCGCCAAATGGTGTGGCGCGGCAGGGGCCGTAGAAACTGAATACTGACAGCTGGCAGCTCATCGAGACCATGTGGACAGATTGTCGTCGACGCCGAGATGTATGTCAGTCTGTCTGTCGTGATGGGTGATTTGTGCAAAGCCTGCCCTCCGCAAGGCCTTTACTGGTTATGGAAGGGAGGTCGCGGCATGGGCGACGAACCCAGGATTTCTACTTCACCATTTTCTGGCGATGTACTATGATGCTGTACTCGCCAGAACGCTAGACGATGGTGAATCTTGTCAAGGCACAGCTCACAACCCTCTCTCATCGTCACCTTGAAGGAGATTAGCGCAGGAGCACTCATCTATGTATCATGTGATAGCAGAATGATTAATGTTCTTAAGACGGGTGAGCGGTGGCGCGATATAGGGTCTGCCTTCCAAGCACATCATGTTATGCTGTACTCTGCACAACGTCACCACCCTGGCAACATTACTGCGGCCTCTCGACTCTTCTTTGGCTCGGTTCCTGTGGATGAAATGATGGATCTCCTTGCTGGCGTCACTCAGGACGAAGTCCATGATGCTGTCCAGGCAGGTTCTACAACAAGTCTCCTGGCTCTGAGGGCCTCCCACTGGAGTTTTATCGGAGATTTGGGCCCCCAATGTCACCGCTGTCGAAGGAAATTTCTCAGGGCCTTAAGAGGCCTCTCGTGCAGACCCAGACGGTTTTCTCGATAGTCTCCTCATTCCCATTCACAAGCCTCGGTGTATCTCACAGATATGCGATTACCGCCCCCTGGCGTTGCTCAAGAGCAATCCAAAGGTCTTTGCCCAGCTGCTGGCTGCCCAGCTTAAACAGGCGGCCTGTTACGTGGTTTCCCCTGATCAAACTTATTTGGGAGGTGCCAAAAACATTCACACTGACCTTTGTCGCTATGGGGAAATAATCCCACTTCCTCACGCTCGTCGTGTACCTGGACTTTTGGCAGCTCTTGACTTCAGCCAGACATTCGATCCGGTCGATCACGATTGCCTGGAAGGTGCTCCGCCGCAAATATAAGATGCCCTGATACTTCCGTTGAAGTCGTAATGCGTCTCCTTCGTGGAGCTACGTCCCGTGTGTTCTACAACGGCCGCCTCACTCCTCCCATCTTGATCCACCGTTTGGTGCGTTAAGGCTGCCAGCTCTCTGCACCGTTGTATGGTTTCGCCAAGGAACCGTTGCTCTGCGGCCTCCATCAACACCAGCCTGGGATGTCAGTCAGTGGCCATGTATTCATCTGGACTGCTTACAGTGACGATCTAGTAATATATCTTCGTAGCGGTTCTGACGTCAGGGGGTCACTGGCAAGGATTCTGGTAGCTGCCTTAACTTCCGAAAATCGAGCGCTATGGCTGTAGGTGCGGGGATTCCTGCGGACAGAGCAGCTCGATTGCGTGTAGGTTATATTATCCGATGCCTAAGATTCCATTTCGCAAATGATCTGCAGTGCACGATTGCCCTCAACTGCCGGAGCCTACTGTCCCAACTACGAGCTGTGCCCCTAGATCATTATTTACGAGCTCTCAGTCATCTGCTGTGGACACAATACGCAAATATCTATTTGGCGTTGCGTATCCCCCATGTGGCGCATACACTTCGTCGCGGTCCATGGCCCGCACGCGTGTTAGCAGCTTTGGGTTCATCTGTTTGCCAAGGATTGCTGTTCAAGGTAAGGTACTAGGCTCTCACCCTCCCACGGTGCAGGGGTGGTTTAGGGCTGTACCATGTCCCCGCCAGAGCGATAGCTCCTTTTCGTCAGCACTCACATGGCACTGCGGCACCGTTGTCCTACGTGGGTTACCAGCCTGTTGCTGGAGGCCCTCGCACTACACACTCTCTCAGCATCTATCCAGCTTTCGGACGTCCCACCGCCCTTCTGTTACTTCCGCCTATTTTTCCTTGAACTGGGCTACGTCAATACTGCAAAACTACCAATGGGCTTGACATCCACAAAGGCGATATAAGGCTTTCTTCAGCAGCACAGGTCACCGAATGTGGTTGTTGGGAAGCATCCCTACGTCGACTGGAGTGTAGTAAGGCGCTCCTTATCTTGATATTGACGTCCAGTCTGCATGGTACCTTACAGTCAACGGGAAGCAAATATGCCAGTCACGCCTTCACAGGATTTTTCTTGCGGACACCCCGTTATGTGTCACCCATGATATTTTGGACACGAACGAGCACTGCCTGGTGTGTGGATCGGTGGGAGGTGTCTAGTTCCTGGTGCGACAGATGTTAGCCCTAATTACCCATACAACTCCTCAACAGATACGTCCTCACCTGCTCCTCTTTCCACACTCGGTATACTTCCCAGAAGCGAAGACGAGCTCCGCGAAGTGGATTTGTGGACATGCAGCTGACTAATTGTTTGCTGACGATGAGAAAAATGTCCTTGAATTGGCACTTCCTTAATGAGAGCCATTGTGCAGTTGTCCGCAATCCCAAGTACAGACAATTTTTGTCCAGTTCCTATGTATTGTCTTTCTTAACCCAAAGATGGCGTATTACAGCAATGAGGAGATGATCCACGCCATTTCCACTCTTGGAACCGGTTATTCAAAAGAGAGCGAGAGAGAGAGCTCCCCAGACCAGATGCTCTTCATCAGTACTTGCGCACTGAGCAGATGAACGTCAGATGACGGAAATATATTTCCATCTTCTCAAGGAGTTCCATGAATCTGCTCTGTGCAACCGTAAGACACCCGACCCCATGAGGGGGTATGTCCATTCTCAACTAAGTGATCAGTGAAATAAGAAGTCTCAATTGTATCCCGCTTGAAGCTACATGCTCACCAACCCAATCTCAAGTCTCCTACCTGTCTGTCCAGCGTTTTAAAGGTGATATGCTGATTTTATTCAGTAAAAAATGTGTTTTAAACTACTATATCGGAAAGGAATTGGATAAGTTAGTTTTTGGAATACAAAGGGCGTTTCCTACCCTACATGACGCAAACTGAGGCTGCTGTATTCGTTGTAAACGACTACCTCAGTATCCTCCTGCCTGTATGGCTGGTTCAAATGGCTCTGTGCACTATGCGACTCAACTTCTGAGGTCATCAGTCGCCTATAACTTAGAACTAATTAAACCTAACTAACCTAAGGACATCACACACATCCATGCCCGAGGCAGGATTCGAACCTGGACCGTAGCGGTCGCTCGGCTCCAGACTGTAGCGCCTAGAACCGCCTGGCCACTCCGACCAGCCTTCTGCCTGTACACCAATACCCTGAGGTGACAAAAGTCATGGGATACCTTGTAATATCGTGTCGGAACCCCTTTCTTTCGGCATAGTGCAGCAACTCGACGTGGCCTGAACTCACCAAGCCTTTGCAAGTCCCCTGCAGAAATATTGAACCGTGCTGCCTCTGTAACCGTCCGTAACTGCGAAAGTGTTGCCGGTGCAAGGTGTTGTGCGATGTCTCACAAATGTTCGATGGTATTCATATTGGGTGATCCGGGTGGCTAAATCAGTCGCTCGAATTGTTTAGAATGTTCTTCAAATCAATCGCGAACAACTGTGGCTCGGTAGCATGGCACATCGTCATCCTTAAAAATTTCATAATTGTTTTGGAACATGCAGTCCATAAATCACTACAGATGGTCCCAAGTAACCGAACATAACTCTCTGCAGCCAATGATCAGTTCAACTGGATCAGAGGACCCAGTGCATTCCATGTAAACACAGCCCACACCATTACGGAGCTACCACCATCTTGCAGAGTGTCTTGTTGTCAAACTGGGTCCATGACTTCGTTCGTTCTGCAGTTCTGCACTACACTGGAGCCAACTAAAATCGGGAATCATCTGGTGAGGGAACGGTTTTTCAGTCGTCTAGGGTCAAATCGATATTGTCACGAGCCCAGGAGAGGCGCTGCTGGCTATGTCGCCCAGTTAGCAAAGGCGCATCAGTCATTTGCTGCCATAGCCCATTAAGGCCAAATTTCGCCACACTGCCTCACATTGCTTTCTGCGGCTATTTCGCGCAATGTTGACTGTGTGTTAGCACTGCCACCTCTACAGATGCTGCTCTCGTTCATCAAGTGAGGTCGTTGTCCACTGAATTGTCCGTGGTGAGAGGTAATGCCTGAAATTGTCTATTCTCGACACATTTTTGACAATGTGGATCTCGGAATATTGAGTTCCCTAACGATTTCCGAAATAGAATGTTCCATGCGTCTAGCTTTAACTACCATTCCGCATTCAGAGTCTGTTATTTCCCGTTGTGCGACCATAATCACGTCGGAAACTTTTTCACATGAGTCACCTGAGTACGAATGATGGCTCTGCCAATGCACTACCCTTTTATAGTTGTGTACGTGATGCTGCCGCCATCTGTGTATGTGGCTATCCTTGTACCATGACTTCGCCACCTCAGTGTAAAGTCGTATGGTGACATGTTTGGCTTGGGGTTTGTTGTATTATAACTTACTCAAATGGTATGTTGATTAAAATGGATCGCTTCTACTGCATGTCATGGTGTTTTACTTATTGTTTTATGTGAATCAGTTCTGATTCTGTAATGTCCTAATACACTACTGGCCATTAAAAATGCTACACCAAGAAGAAATATAGATGATAAACGGGTATTCATTGGACAAATATGTTATACTAGAACTGACATTTGTTTACATTTACACGCATTTTGGGTGCTTAGTTCCTGAGACACCAGTACCCAGAACAACCACCTCTTGCCATAATAACAACCGTGATACGCCTGGGCATTGAGCCAAGCAGAGCTTGGATGGCCTGTACAGGTACAGCTGCCCATGCAGCTTCAACACGATACCACAGTTCATTGAGAGTAGTGACTGGCGTATTATGACGAGCCAGTTGCTCAGCCACCATTGACCATAAGGGGCGGTGGGTGGAATAATAGAATAAATGTTTTGTATTTATGCTGGCTCTCTAACTACAATATTGGCAACCAGAAAGTGATTAGCAAAACGTGAAGCCTGTAATTATAATTCCTAGTGCCCACTTCATCTGAGAAACACATTTATAGCTACAGCTTATAGCTCTGAGGAATTAGGAGATTGTCTGGGATTCATAATCAAAAACCATTCTCTCTAAAATGTTCACTATATTCTGAAAGTCACAGACCAAAAAGAATCCATACACTCCAACTACCAGAGCAGTTCAGAGTCTAATGCGCTGATGCCACTATAACTGTTCAAATTAAATGTTTAAGTGAATGCTCGCCATAATTTGATGATAATGTTCATCAAACGCCACGCTAATAATGGTAGAATGTCTGTCGTGCGGCGGCACGTGAAAATACGACATACGCAAACTAAAGATAGATCATTAACGACATCCCAAAATTAACACTTCACTCGAAAACGCGTATCCCGAGTAACTTATTACTGCATCCGAGGCTGTTTATATCAATGATACGATGGGACGCGACTCCCGGCACAGGTGGTGCGCTAATCAGCGTCTGGAGAGAACTGGGGCCTTCCTCTTCTCACGCAGAATTCTTACATATAAAGCCGCGGTGCGGACGGCTAAGGGATCGCCTGATCAAATCTGCTCTCCCGACTAGCCGCTGGGCTAGTAATGCACCACTTTAAGTTATCGAATAAATCATTGCTTCCTTTGCTGATGGCCGATGAAGCTTTCAATTTAATTGTGCAATCAGCACACAAGTAAGTAATCATAATAAAAGTCTGACGTGACTAAGTCAAATATTTTGGGCGAGAGAATTAATTTAATTACACTACACGCAGTAGACAAGCTCTGAACTTGCTCTTTGGAGATACGCTATCGCTATAGTTTTATAGTTATTCTGTTGAAACTTCTCACATTTTTATGATTATAGCGGATCTCCCTTCTACTTAAATTTAAACGTCCTAGCTTTATTTATTCCCCTACTTAATCTATCTCGCTTCCTTAAATTCTAAGACAAAAACCAGAAAATCTTGAATTTCAACTAAAATTTTAATTTGTGAGATCCAGAATACTGTTTCTACTAAATTATTATGCAAAAGGAATCTAAATAAAAATTTTAAAGTTTCTAGCTCTTTTCTGTTGCGCCAACGATTTTTACAGAAAAACGTCCAAATTTCGAAAATGGTTAAAGTTATTGAACTGATATTCAACACATATTGATTTAGTATTATTCCTGACATGCTAGAAACGGTTCAGGTTATTTACTTGATTGGTGGATAGGAAAGATGAAGATAGAGTGAGACCTGAAATGGTAAAGAAGATCTCACCCAGCTGGGACTGCACAGCTGCCACACTGTGTAGAGGTTATAGAACAACTTCCTCCCCACAGAATTCATTGGTTTCAGAAAATTTTCGTATTGGAAAGAAGGGGTCATAATTTTAGGTGGATAGGAAAGCTGAAGAGAGAGTGAGATCTGAAATGTGAAAGAAGATCTCACACAGCTGGGACTGCACAGCTGCCACACTGTGCAGAGGTTACAGAGCAACCTCCTCCCTACAGAATTCATTAGCTTAATGCTGGCTTGATAGTCATACCGGAAGATTTTAGTATTTGAGAGTAAGAGCCGAAATTTTGGTGGATAGGAAAGATGAAGAATGAGTGAGACCCGAAAAGGAAAGAAGATCTCACACAGCTGGGACTGCACAGCTGCCACACTGTGTAGAGGTTACAGAACAACCTCCTCCCTACAGAATTCATTAGCTTAATGTCATACCGGAAGATTTTAGTATTTGAGAGTAAGAGCCGAAATTTTGGTGGATAGGAAAGATGAAGAATGAGTGAGACCTTAAAAGGAAAGAAGATCTCACACAGCTGGGACTGCACAGCTGCCACACTGTGTAGAGGTTACAGAACAACCTCCTCCATACAGAAAGCATTCACTACCTATGAACTTCTTTAGGTCGATCACGTACCTGAGACCTAACAGCTTTTTACTCTCAGGGCAGGGTACTCTAGCCTATATGCATTGGCATGTGGTTTTCCTATGATCCTGAAAGGTCCTTGGTATATAAACATGAATTTCTTTGTTTCTGCATTTAGTTTCTTTGATTTTTCCTTGGTTTTGACAAGGTCTAACTGACCTATTTCAAAACTGGTGGGTACAGCTTTTGCGTCATGACGCTTCTTCCTTTCCAATGCTCTTTTTCTTATATTTGCCCTAGCCTTTAACTTCTTCTCGTCTGTGGATATTGGCGTTAGAATAGGGAATTCTACCATATCTGCAATCACATTGTGCGGTTCTTGGCCAAACATCAATTCGCAAGGTGCAAAACCAGTTGCATCATGCCTTTTTATAACCTGTCTCAGTTCTTCCTTCTGATTAGCTAAAATTTTATCGATTTCCTGCAATTTAGCTTCTATCTTGTCCAAAATAATTGCTTCTTCTTCTTCTTCTTCTTCTGTGTTTAGCTTACTTTTACTAAGATTATCACCTTCGTCCCAATATCTCCTATTTTTCAGAACTCGTATAGGCAGCTCCCAAGTTTCATCATTAGTTACTACATGTTTATCAATAAAAGGTACCGTAATTACTCTGGTTATCGGCAAGACCATTTTTAACTGGCTTCTTTCAAAGTCAACAACACTCTGATTTTTTGACAAGAAATCTATGCCAATTAAAATCTCAATACTGAGATTATTTACAATTAAGCATGGATGATCAATTAAATTGCCATTAATGTTAAAGGGCAGCAAAGCTTCTTGTTTTACCGTGTTTGACACCTTGCCAGTAGCACCAATTATTCTTAGTCCTGATACCCTCATTATGGTAAGCTTGTCTTTACTAGGTAATGCATCAAAGAGGGACTGAGATATCGCACTCACCTCACTTCCACTGTCTAAGAGACAACATACATTGATACCCAACTTATTCACTATTATTATAGGGTGGCTTATTCTAGGTTGTACAGGTGGTTCCTCAAACTCATCCAATAGTTCCTTTTGGATTTGTCTCCAACTAAAGTGACCGACATCTGTCTTCATTACATTTAGGTCAAGGTGTGTAGGGCGTTCCTGAATTACATTTTCAGCTGCCTTTTCCAGTCGGTCTATTAATTTCAAATGGAAACACCGCACGACTTCATTACACTTAGTTTGCTGAACAGGACCCAAATTACTGTAGTCTGAGCGATTCTGCGCCTCCAGACCGGGCATAACACTAGTTACAGCTAAACCACTTTCACTATTATCGTCGGGTTCCTTCTCAAGTAACAACTGGTCACAGCTACTGGGTTCATCGATCCACAACAGGCTATCCTCTACATTCTCACTTACCTCCTGTCCTAAATCTATTAGTACAGTACCAACATCCTGCACAGGCACTTTAGATAAGAGCACATCATCCTTATCGTAAATATAAGCATGAATTTCTTCTGCTTCTTCACCTGACAATTCAGTATTTTGTAGCTCTTCCCTACCGTTACACTGCTGCGCCTTCTCTTTCTCTTCCCACTTAGAAAGCGTCTCTAACATGGTATCTATTAAATACTGTGAGTGATATAATATTTCTGCTGTATCCTTAGATGCTACCGACCCCTCATCCACATGTTCAGTCTGAGTATTCTGATCTGTCTTACCAATTACTGTAATTACTGGCTTAGGAAAAGTAACCGCCTGGTGAGCCCCAGTGTCCTCATAGACGAGAACTAGTTTTCCTGCCTCGGCCTACTACTGTTTCCTTTATTTCCATTATAGTTAACTGGCACAGCATTGCTTTCCGCACTGTTGTTTACCTGCATAATTTTGCTCGGAACAAAATTACTATCATTTGGATGCCATTGTTGGTTCTGATAATTACTTCTCCAATTCCTACCTCTCTTAGGATGGCTAACACCTACTGTTCTGATGTTTAAATTGCCATTCTGCTCGTTCTTAAAATTACTACTAGTGTTATTACCATTTCTGTTATTACGTGCTTGCTCCTCATTGGCAGCAACACGCTCTACACGTTCCAAATACTCAATGAAACGATCAAGATTGTCTCTAGGGGCAGATATAATTCTAGTTTGCCAATACCACGGCAGTTTGGCTTCAAGACCTAGTATTATCGTTTCAGGTTTCAGCTTTTCCGCCAAATGTGACAAAAGTGAAATCCATGACCTAGCAATCTCTTTAATATGTTCCTTGCCTGCACTGAAACGTTTTCCACTCCAAAATTCTCTCAACACTTCATTTTGCTTATTGCTAGACCAATACTCATTAACGAAAGCTGTTTTAAATTCCGCTAATGTTTTACACTTCAACATAACATCAGCTGACCAACGAATGGCGTCACCTGCTAAATGGCTTCTAATAAATGAGATTATCTCTCGTTCAGACCAAGTTGGTGGAATCACATCTTCAAAATGGTGCCAGAAATCTAGCGGGTGGATATTTTTATCAGGATCGAACCGCAAGAACTGCCGACATCCGATAAATGCGGCGTTTGCAGCTACAACTTGTTGTACACTACCATAACCAGAAGTTACTGAAGCTACTTTACTCTCAATGTTAGCAATGTTAGTACTAATATTTTCTACTCTCATTTCAACATTATATACTCTTTGCACAATATGAGTAGTATCAGTTTTGATTGCATCTACTTCTGCTTGACATATGTTTACTTTTATATTAACATCTTTAAACCTATCTGAGCACAGTTCAGATTCCGTCTCGATCTTTTCTGTTAACTTCTGCTCCAGCTTAGCATCTTCCATTTGGAAGTCTTTTCGAACCTCAGCAACTTCGGATTTTACTGTTTTATACATTTCAGAACATTGTTGAGCAACCTTTTTCTTAATATCCTCATGATTATAATCAATTTTATAGTTCAAACTGTCCAGATCCTCTTTCAACTTATTGCAACCAGCCTTGAAGGTATTGTCCATTACCTCCAATAGTTTATTAAAATTAGTTTGGCTGGCCACAATCTCATACTTTAATTCAGCATTACTGCTTTTGACCTCAGTTATTTCAGACTTTAATTCAGCTGTCATTTTAGCATTACTGGTAGCTATTGCTTGTAATATAACATTTAAATAAATAGCCCCAGTATCTTTGGGTTGCTCATTAGATGGTTTTTTTCCACGCTCAGGTGACGAAAAACTAGATCCAATACCAGAATCATCAAAACGAAATGAAACATCTGATTGATCAGTCATATCTAGCTTATCCTTTTTAAACTCTACCACCTCTGATGACTGTTTCGATTTTAACTCATCAGATAAACTATCATCCAATAAATTAACAATTTCTGATTTCTGATTTACTACAGGAGTCTCTATTATTGAATCATTGCCCCTTCTCACACTACTGTCAGGATAGAATACTTCACATTTCACTTTAACATTACTGTATTCATGCATATTTACACTTGAACCGTTGTCTGGATTTACAGTTCCCTCAACAGACATAGGTTCTGATTTTAGTTTAACCTCAGTTTCTTCTGGCGGTTCCATTGCCGACAGCCTTTTAGTGGAGGTTAGTAAAAATTTTAACAGCTTTTCACTTAACTTAGTTCCTTCTGCACGACGTATGGCGTTGCCAGCGCGGCGTACCAGGATTACTATTGCGACGTGGCGCGTTGAACTGCAGACGACACTTCGACGGCTGCTGTGTGTTTGTGTGGCCCGCAATTGCAGGCGCGGCTCCGGTTGCTCCGGCAGACGACTGCAGTGAGGCGAAACTGGCTTCTCGCGTTGCCGGAAGCGCCGCTAGATTCAGTGCCAGCTCCGTCAATCCAGATGCGTTGTTAATCCAATTGCGTCGTCCACATGCACACTGTTACTGTTCTATTACTCAGTTGCGTGTCGCATTTCACTCCCGAATCCAAATATTTAAAAATCACTTTCACTTTTACTCAGTTTCTTTAGCGGCCGATGCACCATATGTGGGGCGGCGGGTGGAATAATAGAATAAATGTTTTGTATTTATGCTGTTTGCCGTTCTCAACACTGGCTCTCTAACTACAATATTGGCAACCAGAAAGTGATTAGCAAAACGTGAAGCCTGTAATTATAATTCCTAGTGCCCACTTCATCTGAGAAACACATTTATAGCTACAGCTTATAGCTCTGAGGAATTAGGAGATTGTCTGGGATTCATAATCAAAAACCATTCTCTCTAAAATGTTCACTATATTCTGAAAGTCACAGACCAAAAAGAATCCATACACTCCAACTACCAGAGCAGTTCAGAGTCTAATGCGCTGATGCCACTATAACTGTTCAAATTAAATGTTTAAGTGAATGCTCGCCATAATTTGATGATAATGTTCATCAAACGCCACGCTAATAATGGTAGAATGTCTGTCGTGCGGCGGCACGTGAAAATACGACATACGCAAACTAAAGATAGATCATTAACGACATCCCAAAATTAACACTTCACTCGAAAACGCGTATCCCGAGTAACTTATTACTGCATCCGAGGCTGTTTATATCAATGATACGATGGGACGCGACTCCCGGCACAGGTGGTGCGCTAATCAGCGTCTGGAGAGAACTGGGGCCTTCCTCTTCTCACGCAGAATTCTTACATATAAAGCCGCGGTGCGGACGGCTAAGGGATCGCCTGATCAAATCTGCTCTCCCGACTAGCCGCTGGGCTAGTAATGCACCACTTTAAGTTATCGAATAAATCATTGCTTCCTTTGCTGATGGCCGATGAAGCTTTCAATTTAATTGTGCAATCAGCACACAAGTAAGTAATCATAATAAAAGTCTGACGTGACTAAGTCAAATATTTTGGGCGAGAGAATTAATTTAATTACACTACACGCAGTAGACAAGCTCTGAACTTGCTCTTTGGAGATACGCTATCGCTATAGTTTTATAGTTATTCTGTTGAAACTTCTCACATTTTTATGATTATAGCGGATCTCCCTTCTACTTAAATTTAAACGTCCTAGCTTTATTTATTCCCCTACTTAATCTATCTCGCTTCCTTAAATTCTAAGACAAAAACCAGAAAATCTTGAATTTCAACTAAAATTTTAATTTGTGAGATCCAGAATACTGTTTCTACTAAATTATTATGCAAAAGGAATCTAAATAAAAATTTTAAAGTTTCTAGCTCTTTTCTGTTGCGCCAATGATTTTTACAGAAAAACGTCCAAATTTCGAAAATGGTTAAAGTTATTGAACTGATATTCAACACATATTGATTTAGTATTATTCCTGACATGCTAGAAACGTTTCAGGTTATTTACTTGATTTTTAAAGTATTGTGCAACATTTATGACGTCAGAGCTAGTTACAGCGGACTGGCTGGCACACAATGGAAAGACTGATGTGAATTTTATAAGGCGTGAGTAGCTGCTTCCCTACAACCAGACGTTTTCAATTGGTGAGAGATCTGGAGAATGTGCTGGCCAGGGCAGCAGTCGAACATTTTCTGTATCCAGAAAGGCCCATACAGGACCTGAAACATGCGGTAGTGCATTATCCTGCTGAAATGTAGGGTTTCACAGCGATCAAAAGAAGGGTAGAGCCACTGATCGTAACACATCTGAAATGTAACGTCCACTGTTCAACGTGCCGTCAATGTGAACAAGAGGTGACCGAGACGTGTAACCAATGGCACGCCATACCATCACGCCGGGTTATACGCCAGTATGGCGATGACGAATTCACGCTTCCCATGTGCGTTCACCGCGATGTCGCCAAACACGGATGCGACCATCATGATGCTGTAAACAGAACCTGGATTCATCCGAAGAAATGACTTTTTGCCATTCGTGCACCCAAGTTCGTCGTCGAGTACACCATCGCAGGCGCTCCTGTCTGTGATGCAGCGTCAAGGGTAGCCGCAGCCATGGTCTCCAAGCTGACAGTCCATGCTGTTGCAAACGTCGTGGAACTGTTTGTGCAGATGTTTGTTGTCTTGCAAACGTCCCCATCTGTTGACTCTGGGATCGAGACGTGGCTGCACGATCCGTTACAGCCATGCGGATAAGATGCCTGTCATCTCGACTGCTAGTGATACGAGGCCGTTGGGATCCAGCACGGCGTTCCGTATTTCCCTCCTGAACCCACCGATTCCATATTCTGCTCACAGTCATTGGATCTCGACCAACGCGAGCATCAATGTCGCGATACGATAAACCGCAATCGCGATAGGCTACAATCCGAGCTTTATCAAAGTCGGAAACGTGATGGTACGCATTTCTCCTCCTTACACGAGGCATCACAACAACGATTCTCCAGGCAACGCCGGTCAACAGGCAACGCCGGTCAACTGCTGTTTGTGTATGAGAAATCGGTTGGAAACTTTCCTCATGTCAACACATTGTAGGTGTCGCCACCGGCGCCAACCTTGTGTGAATGGTCTGAAAAGCTAATCATTTGCATATCATAGCATCTTCTTCCTATCGGTTAAATTTCGCGTCTGTAGCACGTCGTCTTCGTGGTGTAGCAATTTTAATTGCCAGTAGTGTATTTTACAACTCAGGATGGATATTGATAGCTGAACTCAGCATGTGCAAGAATAAGAAAAAGACAATAGGATTGTGACTGACTGCTGTGTTGCTGCTGTACACAAGGTTCCGTATAGAATCAAAGCTGGTGAATATTTTAACATGTACGAGGGTGTTTCCAGTGATGTCGTAATTGTTTAACTTTGTGTTTGCACAGTGAATTCACCTTTTTGTCACTGTAGAAAGTGCCAATTCGTGACGTGAACACACAAGAGAATGTAATCGGAAACGAAGTGGTTCTGACTGTAGTTTGATATTTGCTTCATGATGCTCATGTGCAAATGGGCGACAGCTAAATGAGAGACAAGCGGTCCGTTTTGGCCGAGCCGCAAACCTGTTTTGTAGCCTAATTGTGCGTTGCGCCCGCTGCATGGCAAGTAATTAGCTGCAAATAATAAGCCACTCAGGCAATGCCGTTTGCGGCGGTCCACCACACCCCAACACGACGCGCCTCCACTCGTCACTGCGGCTCTGCCGTGAAATGGCTGCCCAGCTGAAAGCTGCTGACGGGATTCGTCGTGAATCATCACGGCAGAACGATTGGCCGAGTCGATGCGATGAAATTACTTGCGAACAGTGAACAGTGAACAATGAGAGCTTCCAAACAGCAGATAGACGTCCCGATTAAACACATGAAATTGCTCTAGCAGCGGTGTAGTGTTCAGTTGAATCATTGCAATATAGATTATCTGTGGTTTCTCTAAGCAGTTTTAGACAAATGCTCGGATAGTTTCTTAAGCACGCTGAGACGTTTCCCCTCCTTGTTTAGGAAGAGCCGTCTCTGAATGCACACCCTCTCACTTAACAGACTGTCCCCTACCTGATGCAAGGGATAGCACATGCAAATGATCATCTCTGGATCGTCAGCTTCCATACTAACAGTCGTCATCAGTTACCGTTTCTACAGTCTTCTCCTTACTTATCTAAATATTATCAATTGTGCTATTACTAAATTGTCACGGACCACATTAAAAAACTAACGAGGAGAACACATGAAGTGCCATAACCCGATTTCCCAGATGCTTCGCTCAATGAAGGGAGGTCTCGGCTCCGTCGACACTATCGTTTCTCAAAAAACGACGCTCAAAGTTTTGGACGTATTTTCCAGGTACTTTATGTGGCTTTTACCACGCGGTATCCATAGGTACTACTTTGCGGCCCATGTTCGAAACCCGATTATTACTTCTATTTTTATTTTTCATTTACGAGATACAATTATTGAACTATATCAAATAAAACCGTCATAAGTTCTGAACCGTTTGCGGTATGACGTTGAAACTGAGCTGTTGGCCGCGGGGTCTGATGGGAATTAGTATGCGCTGCGCACGAGCCTTCTTGTTGCCAACCATTTGCACATGAAAATATCACGCCTGGGCGTAGAGCGCTTGTGAAGCCCTTTTATGAAAGAAATAACAGCCAAACTGCGGCTCAAAGGAAGATAACGACCGAGTTCAAACTGAAGACAACCGTTCCACGTTTGCAAACAATCAAAAATTTGATTCGTATGTTTGAGAGAACGGTTATTGTTCGTGACGACAGCATTAGCAATGTCGGTCGTCCAAAAAGGGTAAAAACGCTCGAAAACATCGAGAAGACACGTGCTGTGTTTCAAACCAGCCCCAGGAAATCGATCAGACGAGCTGCATAATAGGTGGGAATCAACCAGGAGACACTGCGACAAATTTTTTCGAAGATATGCATCTCTTCCCATACAAAATTCAAAACCTTCAGTCATTAAGCCCTGGGGCCATGAACAGCCGTTGTGTTTCGCCAACACTACCGTCCACATAATTAACGAAAAGGACTCTGATGTGGATATGGTTTAGCGAGAAGCCCACTTTCATTTGGATGGGTTCGTCAATAAACAGAATTGGCGCAGTGTGGGAACTGAGAATTCGCATTTCGTGATCGAGACGCCTCTTCACCCTCAACGGGTGACTGTGTGGTGTGCAATGTCTAGTCACGAATAATCGGTACGATATTCTTTGATGGCACGGTGACTAATGAACGGTACGTGAAGGTTTTGAAGATGATTTCATCTTCATTATTTAAAGTGACCCGGATTTGGACAAGATGTGGCAAGACGGAGCTCGACCATCATCGAAGCAGGAGAGTGATGTCCTGGAGGAGCACTTTGGGGACCGGATTCTGGCTCTTTGATACCCAAAAGCCAGTGGTATTGGCCTAAATTGGCCGCCATATTCTCCGGATCTGAACACAGGCGACTCATTTTTGTGGGGTTTTATTAAAGACAAGGTGTACAGCAATAACCTTAAAACCATTTCTTAGCTGAAAACAGCCATTCAGGAGGTCATCGAGAGCACCAATGTTCCGGCATCATGCAGAACTTCGCTATACGCCTGCCAATGATGGCCAGCATATGGAACATGTCATAACCTAAATCTGTAGTGACGCTTACATGTTGAATAAACTGTATGACTGCCGTATTTTGTAACTAAGTTACGTTTTCTCAATAATTTTCACCCTGAATATGCCCAAGTGTGTAGAAGATTACTACAACAATGTTTTCCAGTATACACTGATGTAACATAGTCATTATTCGTATGTTAATTGTATGTCACATGAATGAGTTAAACAAAGGAAAAGAAAGAGAAAATTATTTGAAATTCCTGTAGTGCATCTCGACTCATAATGAATTCCAAATGCCAGTTTTCGGAAAATGTGTTGCGTTATGCATGGTTTGCCGCGAAATTCTTGCCAATGCGTGAAATTTTCACCAATTTTAACGACGTTTGTTTCCCGACTGAGATACAATCGAAAATATGTCGCTGTGGAAAACTCGCCTTCGCGTGATGCTCGCCGTGTTCGGAATATCTGTGTTTGGAAAGTTCCTAACGTCGGTGTCATCCAAGGAAATACACCAAATCTTCCTGAAGAACGAACATCTGAATAAAATATAAGAATTAATATATGAACTTATATAGGAGTGAAATGTCAAAATACGAGAATTTAAGAAGTTTGTAACCCGTCAACGTACCATATTCACATATTTAATGTGTGAACGTATTGCGAAATCCAGTTGCAATGCTACAGTTAATAAAACGCCCTTTTATCCCCTAATGTGATGAGAAACATTCCTGAGCGACGGTAAACATTGAGCCACCATTTCATCTGAGGGCATCGCCCGATAAAAGCTATTTAATGTACCTCGAAAATACCTCGAAAACTTTGACCGTAGATTTTTCAGAAACAGTCAAATGTCTACGGATAAGAAGAGACATATATTCTCTTATTTTGACTCCTTCCAGTGAGCGGAGTTTCTGGAAAATTGAATGATGGCACTTGGCGTGTTCTCCTAGTAAGAAAAGGAAAATAATTTAACTAAACGATGCTTTAGTACTATCTGTTTGTGAACAAAGGATTATTCTTGGTTCGTTCCTTGCATGAGCATAATTATTGCTCCGTAAAAATACCTGCAGCTCACAGTAAGACATTTTAATCTTGAAGCTTGCAAAGGGGCTTATTTTAAAAAAATACTTAAGCACATTCTATTAAAACACGCAGTTCATTCTAAAGAGCATCGAACGTTTCATTTCATAACTTCTATCAAAAGTACACCTAGTTCTCACCGCGATAATCTACTGCACCTTTACCCCGGTAGCCCGTTCACGCAACGATTTTATATGTAATATTCTGGTAAATTGGCATTTCTCATGGTGGTTGCTGCGAGCGGGGGAGTCATTGCGTCTCAGCCGGTGTTTTTTTGATTTAAACAACCTTTAACTACCCGTATCGCGCCGGCCCGTGTGTCCGTGCGGTTCTAGGCGCTTCAGTCTGGAACCGCGTGACCACTACGGTCGCAGGTTCGAATTCTGTCTCGGGCATGGATGTGTGTGATGTCCTTAGGTTAGTTAGGTTTAATTAAGTTCCAAGTTCTAGGCGACTGATGACGTCAGAAGTTAAGTCGCATAGGGCTCAGAGCCATTTGAGCCAACCCGTATCGCCTCTGCCTGGAAGGAAACTGAGGAGTATGTTTGTTTTATATGTTGCCTAGCGTGTGTGAGTCTAGCAGCGCTTACATCCATTCCCAGCACCCGGCATGGGAACTGCCATATTCCATTGCATGTATACATTGAGGTGGGTGAAGCCATGGAACACCTCGTAATATCGTGTCGGACCTGCTATCCCCCGGCGTAGTGCAACAACTCGATGTAGCATCGACAGAACAAGTCGTTGTAAGTCCCCTGCAGAAATAATGAGCCACGCTGGCTCCACAGCCGTCCATAATTGCGAAAGTGTTCCCGGTGCAGGATGTTGTGCACGAACTGATTTCTCGATTATGTCCCATAAATATCGACGGGATTCACGTTGGCCAATCTGGGTGGCCAAATTATTTGACCGAACCGTCAAAAAGTTCTTCAAACTATTCGCAAACGATCATGGCCCAGTGACAGGAAGTTGTTTGGGGACATGGAGCCCATGAATAGCTGCAAATAGTCTCCAAGTACCCGAACATAACCATTTACAGTCAACGATCCGTTCAGCCCGGTGAGAGAACACAGTCCATTCCTTTCAAACACAGACCACACCATATTGGAGCCATCACCATCTTGTACCGTGCCTTTTGACAACTTCGGTCCATGGCTTCGTGGGGTCTGCGCCATGCTCGAACTCTACCAGCAGCTCTTACCAACTGAAGTTGGGACTCACCTGACAAGGCCATGGTTTCTCAGTCGTCTAGGGTCACGAGCCCAGGAGAGGCGCAGGAAGCGATGTCGTGCTGTTAGCAAGACACTTGCTTCTGTCGTCTGCTGCTATAGCCCATTAACGCCAAATTCGCCGCACTATCCTAATGGACACGTTCGTTGTACGTTCCACGTTGATTTCTACGGTTAATTCAAGCACTGTTGCTTGTCTGTTAGCACTGATAACTCTACGCGAACGCCGCTACTCTTGGTCGATAAGTGAAGGCCGTCGACCACTGCGTTGTCCGTGGTGAGAGGTAATGCCAGCAATTTGGTATTGTTGGCACACCCTTGATACTGTGGATCTCGGAGTACTGAATTTCCTAACGATTCCCGAAATGGGATGTCCATGTGTCAAGCTCAACTACCAATCCGCATTCAAACTCTTAATTCCCTTTCCACGGCCGTAATCACGTCAGGAACCTTTCCACATGAATCACCTGAGTACAAATGACAGCTTCACCAATTAACTGCCCTTTTATACCTTGTGTACGCGATACTACCGCCATCTGTACATGTGCATATCACTATCCCCTGATTGATCACTTCAATGTAGTACACTTTGTTTATCATGATACGGCAGCAATAACAACGCTGGTTCACTCTTCAATACGAATACTTCTCTCTAGCCTTCGCGCCACCTCATGGCTTCGCAACAAGTCAACGATACTTCTTTTCTTCAATCGAGGAACCTCTGCAAGGTTACTTCTCGATACGGAGCTCCCAACACCGTCATGGGCTCCTTAAGTCTCCGTATATTCAACATAAAACCGTTTTTCATCCAGAATTTAATAATACTTGGCTGGCGTTCCTGTCTTCCTTCTTTAAGTGCCTCCATTATTCTTAATGTGCTGCCGATAAGTTTCATGTAGGTACAATGAAATTTCAGTAACGTTCTTGTAGCATCCTGCACTGATATACCAAACAATGCTTTGTACAATACGGAGAGCCACTGGTTGTGTCATTGGTCAGCTCTTAATATTTTCACTGTACAGAGAATAACTGATCGTCAACGTTTGTTTCAAAGGTTTAATACTGCCATGTGTAAATTGGTCACCTAAAACATTCATCATGTATGTTCCAGATGGACTACCACTTTAACGTAGGTGGGTAGGTTTGAGTGTCTCGGCGCTATATATTGAGTTATGCCTGCAGTAGCAATGCTCATAGTAGATTCACCCATACCAGACTTGTCATTTGGTGAGATTCCAGACAAAGTGCAAACCTCCATAGGGGGCTCCCTTCTTGGACGTGAGAGTGCCAACAACTTGTTCCCTTGAACGTCTTACATTACTTCCATTTACATGTGGCAGACTTCTTCTGTTTTCTCTTTATTTGTCTCCCTTGGCCAACTATTGTTTTTTCGACGTCAATGGTATTAGGTTTAGAGGTCGGAGGGTGTCTCATTTTCCAATTCTGTTTCCATCGGTGGCGAGGTGGAGAGGATGGAACTTTGTACAAAGGATCCGGCAGCATTCTGGTTAAAATGCAGGGTGGACAGAGTCCTTAAGTCCAGAACGACAATATGTACAATGAAAGAAAACCTTGATTAAAAATTACCTACTCCTTCAGGTTGGGGGTTGACGCGTTGGACCTGCTCCCCATCACTCGGAAAACTTCAGTTTGCAAAAAATCCAAGAGTACAGCCCCGGAACCAGATCGGAATTAAACGGAATCAAACTATCCAACGAAAACGATATCTGAATTTTGGTACGTGGGACGTCCAGGGTACCGCAACCGAGAAAACAGAAGTATTGAAAGAAATCCATTGGAACAATGTAGACGCAATAGAACTAACGGAAATAAAAAAAGAAAGGTAAAGGATTAGAGGAAATAGACACTTATATTCATATTTACAATGAACTGAACTAACAGTGTTGGGCAAAGAAGAAGATGTCCGTTTCTGTATATAAAAAGTAGAAACGCTGCATTAAGAAATGGGACTATGTGAACAAATAACTGATGCGTGTGGGTACGAAGCTAAAACGATGCGGTGTAGCGATCATTGCAGCATATGCACCCACAAATAATGCTACTGACTCTGAGAAGAATAATTTCCTTAATGATCTGATAGACCTCCCAGATGGCATTAGGAATAAGAAGGAACTGGATCTTTTACGAGATTGTTATGGACGACTGGGCAATCAGGATGGTATCTACGATGTAAGTAAATCTGGAGAGGATATTATGAATGATAATGGACAGAAGCTACTAAAAATGTGTGGAAAATGCAGTTTTAAGACCCTGTACTAAATCGTACAGAACTGGAGGACTACAGAATCTACAAGGGAGCAGAATGTGGATCTGGCCATTTCCTGCTCCGGTGTGCACTTTGGTTCCCGTTTCAGAAAATTAGTAGGTGCCAAAACAATTGTAATGAGAATGGATGGAAACTGGACCAACAACAGTAGTTGTAGGTCAGAGTGCCGCAGTCATTAAGGTAGAGAAGAACTGTCGTATTATGAGCTTTTTAAATGGTTGTTGTTGTTGTGGTCTTCAGTCCAGAGACTGGTTTGATGCAGCTCTCCATGCTACTCTATCCTGTGCAAGCGTCATCTCCCAGTACCTACTGCAACCTACATCCTTCAGAATCTATTTAGTGTATTCATGTCTTGGTCTCCCTCTACGATTTTTACCCTCCTCGCTGCCCTCCAATACTAAATACCTTGTGGCCTCAGAATATGTCCTACCAAGCGATCCCTTTTTCTAGTCAAGTTGTGCCACAAATTTCTCTTCTCCCTAATTGTATTCAATACCTCCTCATTAGTTGCGTGATCTACCCATCTAATCTTTAGCATTCTTCTGTAGCACCACATTTCGAAAGCTTCTATTCTCTTCTTGTCTAAACTATTTATCGTCTACGTTTCACTTCCATACATGGCTACACTCCATACAAATACTTTCAGAAACGACTTCCTGACACTCGATGTTAAAAAATTTCTCTTCTTCAGATTCCCTTTCATGCCCCTCGACTCATCTGGTTTCTGTACAATTTGTAACTAGCCGCTCCCTGTATTTTACCCCTGCCACCTGTAGAATTTGAAAGTGAATATTCCATTCAACATTGTCAAAAGCTTTCTCTAAGTCTACAAATGCTAGAAACGTAGGTTTGCCTTTCCTTAATCTATTTTCTAAGATATGTCGTAGGGTCGGTTTGCCTCACGTGTTCCATCATTTATACTCGCTACTCACGAGTAGCAACAGCACTGTAGCTGTCGTGTCGATAAAACAGCTTTACTAGTACAGTCCTGCTCACCTTGTCCAGACCAGTATTGATCGTTTGCAATTTTGATTCACTTTAATGCTTGAGTTTCAGCCCTGCCTCGCCGTATCACGGACGCCTAACGGCAAGTCATGACACTAACACTACTAAGGATGCAAATCCTACAGCGCCTACTCTGAACATCATTTCTGTAGAGTTGGGTACCCCCGGTAAAGTTTCCCGTCTACATTGCCTCAAAAAACGAAAGTTTAATTATAACTTGTAACCGCCCTCTAGATGAAGATGCGATGGGAAATATGATACTGCGAGAAGAATCTGACATTTCACTGAATCACCTACATTTGCCGCGGATCACCACGAATTCCTGTCCTGTGGCAACCTCTTCATCTCAGACTAGCGCTCGCAGCATATGTCCGCATTTATTTGCTGGATGTTTTCCAACCTCTCCCTTTCTCTATAGTTTTTACCCTCTACAGCTACCTCCAGTACCATGGAATTTATTCCTTGATACCTTAACAGGTCCTATCATCCTGTCCCTTCTTGTTGTTAAGTGTTTTAGATATATTCCTTTCCTCGTCGATTCTGCGGAGAACCTCCTCTTTCCTCACCTTATCAGTCCATATAACTTCTGTAGCACCACGTCTCAAATGCTTCCATTCTCTTCTGTACTGATTTTCCCACAGCCCATGTTTCATTACCATACAATGCTGTATTGGAAACGTATATTCTTACAAAATTTCTTCCACAAATTACTTCCTATGTTTGTTACTAATTCTCTTTGCCAGGAATGCCGTTTTCGCCAGCGCTAGTCTGCTTGTTACGTCCTTGCTGCGTCTGCCATAAGTTGTTTTGATGCTTAGGTAGCAGAATTTGTTAGCTTCATCTCCTTCATGCCCAACAATTCTGGAGTTAAGATCCTCGCTGATTTCGTTTCTGCTACTTCTCACTACTACCGTGTTTCTTCGATTTATTCGAAATCCACATTCGATACTCATTAGACTGTTCATTCCATTCAAAATGTCCAGTAATTCTCCTAGCAATGTCCTAGGGATAGCAATGTCATTAGCGAATCTTATGAAGGATATCTGTTCACGCTGAATTTTAATTCCACTCTTCAACCGTTCTTTTATTTCCGTGATTGCTTCTTCGATGTATGCATTGAGCGGTTGGAGCGAATGACTACGACCTTGTCTTACATTATTTTTATTCCGAGAACTTCTTTCTTGGCCTTGCGCTCTTATTATTCCCTCTTGACAGGGTGGTTATAATTAAACTTTCTCTATTTAACAAGCTATAACACGGAAACTAATTACGGTACAAGTGTCAAACTTGGTAGCATAAATGTCCAGAGTATGGGGTGCATGATTCCCGTGCGTCACAGCGCCACAGTCCAGTTCCAACTATGGCCACCAGGTGCGGTGATCGTCATTGATAGTCTCACACACATGACCAGTGGCAGTGCACTTATTGAAGCGTAGGTATGAGCTTGGACAAAAGTTGCAGCGCATTACTGGCGAAGCTCTATTATCAAAACAACAGTAATGCTGCAGCCGCACTTCGATAATATCGCTGGCTGAATGGATTACGGAAGGGTCCTCTTTCTCCACTTGCTGTTCGGTGCGAGATGAAGAAGTTCGAATCAACTGGAGAACTGGGCGTCGCTCTGGAAAAAGGCCGACGACCGGTTGCACCTCAGGTGGTTGATGAAATAGCTGCTGCTATGGCAGACAACGCTGCTCGCAATTCCTGATCGTCAGGCAGTACGCGTGCTGTGTTACGACAGTTGAACATCCCGTGGTCCACTGGACGGAATGTGCTTCGAACCATTCTCAAATGATATCCGTACAAGATCCATATCGTACAGCAGCTTACACCACAGGGCGCACAACGCCGTGTGGATTTCGTTCTCTACTTTCTCGCAAGCATTGTAGTTGACGAGGGCTGGCTCTGGACCATCCTATGGACAGACGAAGCTCATTTTTCTCTGACGGGTGAGGTGAACACACAGAATTGCTGGGTGTGGGGATCTTCACCTCTAGTAACAGTACATGAAGTTCCTCTGTATGGTGAACGTGTCACCGTATTCTGTGGCTTCACGGCTATGTTCATCATTGGCCCAATCTGTTCTGAACAGGTTGACGCTCAAGGACCAAAGAAGTGCAGTGTGAACGGCCAGCGCTACTGCTATATGCTTCACCAGCATGTCACACTCGCCCAGCAGGAGAGAGACGTATTCAACAGTTTTCATGCAAGATGGGACCCTACTGCACATAACTGGTGAAGTTCACCTGATTCTCAAAAACACGTTTGGAAACGATCGAATTGTCAGCCGATTGTTTCCAATTGCTTGGCCAGCACTATCACCTGATCTCACTCCCTGCGATTTGTGGTTGTGGGGCTACCTGAAGAACCGGGCTTACATGGAGAACATTCACACATGTAATAACAAGATAAGTAGCCAGCATACCTACGGACATGCTTCGTTCTGCTATGCGTGATACAATCCTGTGCTTTCAGACTATTCTGGACGCTATTGGGAGCCATACTGAACCCCTTTTGGAGCAGTAATGGTATGCGAATTTAATGGTATGATGCACCGTAGCAGAACATTAAAATTATTTCGCTTGAATTGATTCTGCATTATTTCTCTTTCCCATGTCCTTGACATTAATGCTAGCAAGTTTTTTCCTCGAACGGGAATTAGTTTCCTTGCTATAAGGTGTTAACTAGGGAAAGTTTGATTATAGCCACTCGGTATCCTACCCGCATCTCGCTACAGCTCACCACTATGTCCCTCAGAATTTCGAATATCTTGCACCATTTTACATTGTCGAATTCTATGAAAGTAACTTGATTTTTCTTTCGTCTCCATTATCAACCGCAACATGAGAACTGCCTTTCTGGTGCCTTTACTTTTCCTACAGTCAAACTCCTCAGTTTTCTTCTCCACTCATCTGTATATTATTATTGTCAGCAACGTGGATACATCTGACTGAACGAAGATTCTCGTACTTGTCAGCTCTTGCAGTTTTCGGAAATGTGTGAATGATATTTCTTCGAAAACAGGTGGTAAATCGCCAGACTCATTCATTCTACACATCAACTTGGACAGACGTTTTGTTGCCGGTTCCCCAAATGATTTTAGGAATTCTGATGGAATTTTACTTGTCCCTTCTGTCTTTTTTTATCTTAAGTATTCCAAAGCTCTTTTAAATTCTGAGTCTAATACTGGATGCTCTGTCTCTTCTATATCGCCTCATTTTTCTTCTTCTATCACAGAAGCTTGAAGCTCACTTACTCTGTATTCTTTGTATGCTTATTTGATTTGTTTTAGTCGTCGTCTTGTGTTGCTGCTTTTCTGTTTTCTTGTTGTGTAAGTGTTCTTGCTAGGCGTACTGTTATGTCTTCTTCTATGTCTGTTGCAATTATACACTGCTGGCCACCGTAAATGCAACACCAAGAAAGACAAGAGGTAGCACAACAAAATTTATTTTGTAAATAACATGTTGACCAAGTATCCAATGATTACGTTTACAGACGTCTGTGACATGTGGTTCCTGCCAGAATCAGTAGCCAGAGTAGCCGCCATTGTTGGAGATCACCGCTGCCACACGTCTCGGCATTGAGTCAAAGAGACGTTGGATGTGTTCCTGGGTTACAGCAGCCCAAGCAGCTTCCACACGTTGCCAAAGATCATCTGGTGTGGCAGCTGGGGATGTAATCTGGGTCACTCGTTGAGCAACCATGGACCACATGTTTTCTATCGGCGAAAGATCCGGAGAGCGAGCCGGCCAGGGAAGCAATTCAATCTGGTTATTGACGAAGAACCTTTGGACAATGCGTGCCACGTGTGGTCGCGCATTATCCTGTTGAAATATGGCTGTGGCCGAGCCCTGAAGGTAAGGAAGGACAACTGGCTCCAGCACCTCGGATATGTAGCGCCGGCTATTTAAAGTACCGGCAATGCGTACTAGAGGCGTGCGAGAGTAATATCCAATACCGCCCCATACCATAATACCCGGTGCAAGACCGGTGTGGCGGTGCATAATGCAGCTGTCCAGCATCCTCTCTCCACGGTGTCTCCACACTCGAATCCGACCATCGTGGTGCTGCAGACAGAAGCGTGCCTCGTCAGTAAAGACAACGTCATTCCATTCTGCCGTCCACATCCGTCTGTCATCACACCATTGGCGACGGAAACGTCTGTGGTTCTGCGTCAATGGTAGACGAAGCAATGGACGTCTTGCGGACAGACCACTCTGCTGTAAACGGCGTCGAATGGTACGCGCAGACACTGGATGATGCGTTACAGACGCAATGTGCTGTGCTATGATTCGGGATGTCACTGAGCGATCCGTCACTGCCATGCGCACAATTTGCCTATCAGCACGTGCAGTGGTGCACCGAGGTGAATGCGATCGACCACGTCGGTCCGTCGTACCCTCCTGCATCCAACGGTCACATATCCGCACTACAGTTGTTTGGTTACGTCCAACACGACTAGCGATTTCTCTGTATGATAATTCACAATCTCGGTAAGCCACTATCCTTCCTCTGTCGAACTCGGATACTTGATCAAACGATGTTCGCTGTTGTCTACGAGGCATAACTGATCGTCTTGTGAAACAACCACAAGGTAAACACACGTGCCGAACGTACACTCGTCGAAATCGCCAAGCCTTAAATGGCGCTATGAGGTGGCGCCACAGGCGCGCGTGATGTGCGTCTGCGCTGAAATTCTAATCAGTTGCATATCTCATCGCTGCAAAACCCTTGGTGTAAATTTCACTAGATTCGGATGCTTCCTTCAGGGTGTTGCATTTACGGTGGCCAGCAGTGTAGTTGCTGTTGTTGGTGTGCAGGTAGCCTTTACACAGGATTTAATAACTTCAGGTGGATAGAATACTAAATACAATGGTATGTACAAAACACAATTATTTTGACGTACATGATAGTTCATGTATAAATGTTGTCACAGGAGAAATGGTCGATATTCAGAGATATGACAGGAACGATTTTTTGAAGCAATAACCTAAATATGGACATATGCCCTATTACTATTTCGTAGATCTATAGAGGATGCACATTAGGCAAATTTTCTTAAGAGACTTGACATTTACGAACATTTATCTGACTTGTTTGTCTTCATTACCAACGGATGTGAGTAGCATGGTCGGTAGTAAGTCAAGGCGTTTGTATGCCACTTCTCCACGTGCTAATCCGTTACTTCTGTGGTGTCTTCGGACAGTGTCGTCTATATTTCGGGAAATGGAGAGCATGCTTGGCTTGAGCCAGGTGCCCACGTTCGTTGGAAGAAAGTCATGGGTGTCGACATTCTGAAATATATCGTGGAGTTCGCCGAAATGAGTTAAAAGTGTTGGGAAAATATGCTCTACAGTAGCAATAGACACACTGGTAGAACCAAAGGCTGCATGAGTAGACAAGTTCGTAGCACCTAAGGCACTGGCTTTAGACTTCACTTGCACTGCTTTTTTCCAGCCTTCATTCGCACCATTATCCTGTCGTCTCTTATTCCCACGCTATGCCCCCCAAATTCCGATATCATATTATTCAAAATTTGTATCTTCCAGCATTGAAATTCTCGCATATTATCAGGCTTGTTTTTACGAGTTTCTTAATGACTGTGACTGTTTTTGTATGTGACACAAACTTCACGATTGTGGGTCTAGGTTTCGCAGATCACAACATTCTACATCCTACTCTGTAACATCTGATTATAGAATGTGCTGCATGTATATTTGTTCTCGCTTTAAGCTTTTCCAATTTAAAATGGCTGTGTCAGTAGTAAATACTTTTATTTTATCAGTGTATTTTTCAGTGCTGGCAACAATATGTTGTTCACACTATCTTCGCCTGGAAGAATTACGAGCGATGTTCGATACCATTTTACCAAAATTGAAGAAAAAGGAAAACGCCGCTACTGTCAGCAGATAATTGCTATGGCGTCTGGCTCATCATCAGACGTGAAGAGACGTATAATATCGAAGCATCCTACGTTACCTCTGCGACGATGTCGGTCAGGAAGCCGATCAAAATCGCTATCAACCGATGCCGAAATTAGAGAAATCATTTCTTGTGAACGCCCTCAGTGATATCTGCTTCCACCTCGGTTGAAGGAATTGAGTCTCAAGTTGTATCCAACTCATGAATGTCGTCAGGTTGTAGTCCAAGTCCTGATTTATTTCCTTTTGTGGTGCCCTCGCCCTCAACTGCTTTTTAGGTACAACAATCAATAAGTAATTTTTTTAATATTATAAAGCCGCTCCCATTAAATAAAAATATGGCATTAGATGCACAGCTTCTAAAAATCATTTGCGGAGAACACCATTATTTCTGTATGGTTGAAGAGACAGAATTTAATGTATGTTTTGCCCAAATTATAATTAACCAAGTCGAAAAACGATGTCAAACTCTTTAATTCCCAATTTACGTTATGAGTTATTTGATAAAATTAATAATGATTTGACCACTGCAAAGGCAATCGCCTTTCCCCCTATGCGTGGACAAGCGTAAATAACATTAGTTTCTACGCACTCACTCCACATTTATTAGATGAGAAGAGTGAAATAAAGTCATACTTTTAGAGTGCTCGCAATAGGAAGACAGACACACTGCAGAAAACATCTCATACTAGGCGAAGTCTGCTGTACCAAATGCAATATCAATTTTAAAATCACTTCCATAATAACACAAAATGCATCAGATATGAAATTAACTGCCATGCTTCTGAAACTTCCACAAATCCTACGCTTTGCACATTCTTTAAACCTCACTGTGAGCACGCAATTCAGAAGTACTTACAGAAAACCGTTGACAAGGTCAAATGAGTTGTTATGTTTCTTAAGGAGACACTCTTTGCTTTAAGCAAGCTTGCTGAATGCAATAAAATTTAAATGAGGGCTGACTGAAACGTAATAGCCATACGGAACTTTATTACGAAACGCTGAAAAGATTTACTTTAAATAAAGATCCCATAATTTCTTGTCTCTCTGTTTTATGTAGAAAATCGATCACCTTAAACTTAGAAGGTACAGACTGGGAGACAATGCAATGGCTTTACAGATTTTGTAAGTTCTCAAAAAGGTAACCAAAGAAGTGTCCTCAGAGAAAACAGTCTCACTTTTAAAAATGAAAATCTTTCCAAGATTAACAGAACTGCAACTAAAATCTTTTAAAGACAAAAATAATGAATATCCTTAAGAAATAGTCCTTGTTTGATAATTTGCTTAAAGGATTATCAGAGTGGTTGAGGGTTATCTCCAGTAACGAACTGATTAGACAGGCAACTTTACTGGACCCCTGATTCAAAGGCAAGGATTTTCAGGCGACAAAACATTTCAGGACTGCTACATGAAGGCTGTTGCAGAAATGAAAGCTTTGGTTGTTCAACAACAAAACACATAGCTCATTTCTCAACCAGTTGTCACTGTGACACATGAGACATTCTCATTCTGAGAGGAGTTCAATGAAACCGTCAGTCAACTTCAAGCAAGTCACGACCCAGAAAGTGCGGCAATTTTCGAACTGGACAAATATTTAGTAGAGGGATATTTGCCCAGAAACAGTAATCCCCTTAAACTGGTGGGCAACAAGAAAACTACTGTTTCCAGCGCTTTATCAATTAGTTCTAAAAGTATTATGTATCACAGTAACATCAGTGGCACTGAACGAATATTTTCAAAAGCAAAACTAATGTGCACTAAGAAGAGAAAGAGACTCATGTTGACTAACATGGGTCTAATTTTATCTATAAACGACAATACTGATTAATTCTTCCTTTATGGGAGCAAACATGGTGATGCTGACTGTAAATGACTACTGCAGGTACACTTCAAGCACAGTTCTTACAATTTTTATATTTTTTCTAATAAAAGTGTCAAAATATAACAACAATCAGTCTTCATTCTTAAAATTTTTCTACTTGGTACAAAATATTTAGGATTTTGTTGTAGTTTTCATAATTTTTTTCTGCAGACGAAATTTAAAACCTTTTTATCTGAAATTTTCTAGTGACATAAAATAAAATTATTACTTCTCTTTATATGTTATTTCAAAATAAGACAAAATCGGATAAAAATACAGGTTTAGTGACCTGAATTAAAAAGGCGTGTACCTTCCTTTTACCTATTTTTGCGAATGAATAGTGAGCGCTGAATCATGAAAAAGAGCTAGTTCATTCCAGTGAGTGACCAGTTCTCATCCGATCTCTGAAAGGAACAGTTTTGCCCATATCTAGTGGATACTAGCCGACTGGCCTCGCCATTCACCCTGTGAGTGGGCAGGTGGCCGCTCGTTTAGCAGGGTTCGAGCAGGCACGTTGGGGGGAGGCGTTTGCTAGTTATCACGAGCTCCAAAGTTAGGAGCATTATGAATCCCCTTAAGCAGATAGATTTCAGAGCTGGAAAGAATGCCAGTATGCACTCGGTATGTCTCCTGTGGGACCTCATCCAAGATGTGTGGTGAACAAGAGACAGAATAGAAACCTTAGACCCGTTTAGCGATTTTACATAGCACCAGCATTTTCTCGGGTTCTCTGCCAGATCTTTTGCTAAGGTGTGACGGTGACCAAGTTGTTGTATGCTTGACGCGTCCAAGATGTGGAAACGTCCTTGCCTACTGCTATTAAAGTGGCAGGGTGCAGTCGTCTGCAAATAGTGGCTCAGTCGGTGCCAACGACGCCTGTCGCATGGGTTCTGAGGCCATCCTCAGTTTATACAGGAGGCTGGGGGAGGTGTTGAAGACTGCTAGCCTCGTGCGTGGGGCGCATGCAGAGCTCGAAATTTGCTGCATTGTTCCCAGAGTCGGTTGGGGTCTTTTGGTATGGAGCCGTTTGGAGTGTCTCAACCAAATGCTTTGTCGACGCTGTGACGGTCTTGGCTACAGATTTCTAGACCTGTGCTATCGTGTGGGGATAAGTCAGGGGTGCACTATACAAACGATGCAGCTACTCGGGTAGAAGAGTACTTGTGGAGAGCACAGGAGGGTTTTTGAGGCTAGGCAATAGTTTGAGGCGCTCTGATGAACACTCGCCAGTCGATAGGCAGCAAGGGAAGTCAGATGGCGTTCAGAATAAAGACACTTCGACTGTCACAATTTTATTAGTAAACTGTCGAAGTATTCGTAATAAAGTTCTCGATTTTACTGTACTCCAGGAAAGTTCTCGCGCTCAAATTATTTTTAGGACCGAGGGCTGGCTGAACCCCGAGGTGGAAAGCTCTGAGATATTTAGCGAATAGTGGAATGTATATCGGAAAGACAGAGGCCATAGGGGGGGGGGGGGGGATGTTCATTACAATCAACAAAAATATTGTCTCTATTAAGGTCGAAATTGAGTGTGACTGTTAAGTTCTCTGGGCGCGTATGACAGAAGTAGGTCAAACCAAGTTAACTGCTGTACGTTTTTATTGGCTACACTACTGGGCTTTGGCAGTTCTAGACACTACTAACAGTAGCGAATAAATAATCAGGTCTTGCAATACTGGTTGGAGGCAACTTTAATCTGCCGAGTATAAACTGGAATGTCTATGAATTCATTGCGGAGGGTGCAAACAGTCATGCGAAGTACTTTTGAACACTTATCCTGAAAACTGTCTTGAGCAGATAGCTCGTCAGCCAACACGCAATGGAAATATCTTAGGCCTTGTTGCTATAAATAGCCCGGACCTTATCGACAATATCAGAATAGAAACGGGGATTCGCGATAATGATGTCATTATAGCAACCATGATTACGAAAGTTAATACATCCACAAGGAGAGTGTTTCTGTTTGATACAGCAGATAAGCAGTTATTAGTATCTCACTTGGACAGTGAACTGAAATCAGTTATTTCCAGTAACATGGATGTAGAGGAATTATGGGTCAAGTTTAAGCAGATTGTAAATCATGGTCTGGAGAGTTATGTGCCTAGTATGTGAAAAAATAGATTGGAAAAGATCCCCCATCGAGTGATAACGAAATTCGGAAGACGTTGAGGAAGCAGAGGTTGTTGCACTCTCGCTTCAAAAGATAACGCACAAATGGTGACAAGCGGATGTTAGTAGAGATTCGTGCGTCTGTGAAAAGATCTATGTGTGAAGCATACAACAACTTGGTCACCGTCACACCTTAGCAAAAGATCTGGCAGAGAACCCGAGAAAATTCTGGTCCTATATAAAATCGCTAAGCGGGTCTAAGGTTTCTATTCTGTCCCTTGCTGACCAGTCGGATGTGGCAGTTTAAGACAGCAGTTGAAGACAGCAAAAGCCGAAGTTTTAAATTTAATGAATCATGCAAACATACCGTCATTTAACAAGCCGACGAAAAGAAATAAGAATCCCTGGCGTAGAGAAACAACTGAAAGATTTGAAAGAAAATACATCATCAGATCCGGATTTTACGAAGAGGACTTTACGGCATTGGCACCTTACCTAGCCTGAATTTATCGTGAGTCTATCGCCCACCAAGAAGTCCCAGGTTACTGAAAAAAAATGCAGTTTTCTCCAGTATGTTAGTGGCGTAAAAGAACGGATCGTCAAAATTAAAGACCAATGTCCCTAACTTCCGTTTGCTGCAAAATCCTTGAACATATTCTCAGCTGAATAAATTAAACTTCCTTGAGACTGAGAAACATATGTCCACGAAGAATCAGCATGCCTTTAGAAAACATCGCTCGTTTGAAACTCAGCTTGCCCTTTTCTCATATGATATACTGCGAACTTGGATGAAGGACAACTGGCAGATTCGATATTTCTAGATTTCCGGGAAGCATTGGACACGGTGCCCCATTGTAGATGTTAACGAAGGTGCGAGCATATGGAATGAGTTCACAGATATAGAGCATCTTGAGAACTTCTTAAGTAATATAACCCATTATGTTTTCCTCACCGACGAGTGTTCATCAGAGACAAGGGTATCGTCAGGACTGCCCCATGCAAGTGTGACAGGACCGCCGTTGTTCTCTGGATATAAAAATGATTTGGCGGACGGGGTGGGCAGCCAACTACTGTTGTTTGCTGATGATACTGTGGTGTACGACAAGGTGTTGAAGTTGAGTGACTTTAGGAAGATACAAGATGACTTGGACAAAATTTCTAGTTGATGTGATGAATGGCAGCTAGGTTTAAATGTGGAGAAATGTAAGTTAATGCGGGTGGGTACGAAGAACAAACCTGTAATGTTTGGATATATTACTAGTAGTGTCCTGCTTGACAAAGTCAATAGGTTTAAATATCTGGGAGTAACGTTGCAAAGCGGTATGAAGTGGAACGAGCATGCGATAACTGTGGTACGGAAGCCGGCTGGTCGACTTCGGTTTATTGGGAGAATTTTAGGAAGTCGTTCACAAGTAAAGGAGACGGCATTTAGGACGCCTGTGTGACCTATTCTTGAGTACTGCTCGAATGTTGGGGATCTGTACCAGATCGGATTGAAGGAAGACGTCGAAGCAGTTCAGAGGTGGGCTTTTAGATATGTTATAGGTAAGCCCGAACTACACGTAAGTATTGTGGAGATGCTTCGGGAACTCCAATGGGAATCCTTGGCGGAAGGCGATGTTTTTTTTCGAGAAACGCTAATGAAAAAATTTACAGAACCGGCATTTGAAGCTGACTGCCCAACGATTCTACTGCCGCCAACATAGATCGCTCGTAAGGACCACGAGACAAGATACGAGAAAGTAGGGCTCATACCGAGGTATTTGCACAGTCATTTTTCCCTCGCTCTGTTTGCGAATGTAACAGGAAAGCAAATGGCTAGTAGTGGTACAGGCTATCATCCGCCACACATCGTACGGTTCCTGCGGAATATCTACGTAGAATATCTAAAACCACATTCTAGTCCCCCATGACTATTACACTTTCACGTCACTTAAAGTACTGAATTACCTGTTCAGTATCCTCCTATACTTTCTCTCTGTCTTCGTCTTCAGCTTGCGACGTGGTATGTATACCTGAACTATGGTCGTCGGTGTTGGTTTGCTGTCGATTCACATGAGAACAACCCTATCACTGAACTGTACACAATAACACACTCTCTGCCCTACCTTCCTAATCATAACGAATTGAATCCCGGTTATGCCATTTTCTGCTGCTTTTGATATTACCCCATACTAGTCTGACCATAAATCCTTGTCTTATTACCATTTCACTTCACTGACCTCCACTATGTCGAGATTGAGCCTTTGTAGTTCCCCTTTTGGATTTTCTAGCTTCCCTACCACGTTCGTAGAACGTTGTCCTAGCGTTGGTTATTCAATCTTTTTCTCGTGGTGACATCCCCTTTGGAGTCCCCTCCCGGAGTTCCGAATGGGGGGATGATTCCGAAATCTTTGGCACTGGAGAGATCATTATCACACTTCTTCAATTACAAGCCATATATCCTGTGGATACACATTATGTGTCTTAATGCACTGTTTCCACTGTCTTCTGCATCCTCATGCAGTCGATCATTGCTGATACTTCTGCCTTTAGGGGTAGTTTGCCACCACAAGGGGAAGAAGTGACTGGAGCTCCGTCCGATCCTTCGCCCTCTTTGACAACGGCATTGGCAGAATGAGGGTGCCGGAATTATTCAAAACTTAAGCGACGGCAGGTTCGAGTCCGGAACCGAGTGCCGTTTGATTACTAATCAAAGACGCTACCATATTGCCTCAGAATTACTGTGATGCTTCGGAGGACACAACATGTCAAAAGTACACTGAGGTGATAAAAGTAGTGAGACAGCGATATGCACGGATACAGATGACGGTGGTATCGTGTACACAAAATATAAAAGGGAAGTGCATTGGCAGAGCTATCTTTTCTACTCAAGTGATTCATCTGAATAAGTTTCCCACGTTATTAGATCTCACGATGGTAATCAACAGATTCTGAACGCGGAACGGTAGAAGACACTAGATGCATGGATCATTCCATTCTGAAATTCGAGATTTCCGAGATACACAGTTTCAAGAGTCTGCAGAGAATACCATATTTGAGACATTACCTCTTACCACGGAGAACGCAGTGGCCGATGACCTTCACTCAGCGACCGCGAGCAGCGACGATTGCAGAGAGTTCTCACTGCTAACAGAGAGGCAACACTGCGTGAATCAACCGCAGAAACCAATGTGGGACGTGTCCGTCATGGCAGTGCCGCGAAATCTGGCGTTAATGGACTATGGCGCGAATACCAAACGAACTTTTATGGAGCATAATATTGCAATCAGTTCGTGCACAAATTCCTGCACCGGCAACACTTTCGCATTTATGAACGGCTAGAGAGGCAGCACGGCTCAGCATTTCTGCAGGGTATTTGTTGAGTCCATGCGCAAAAATGTAGTTTATCCGAAGATCCCACACCTTTCCATTGACAAAAGGAGATACGATACGATATTAGAAGGTGTCGCACGACCTTTTTTTGCCTCAGTGTATTCCACCTGGTATTCAAGATATATGAGACTTAAAGAGGAATGTAATAATTTAAATCCCAAAGAAAGCAGACGCTGAGAGTAATGGATATTACCGAAACATCAGTTTAATAATTCATGGTCGATAAATATTGACACGAATTACCTACAGAAGAATAGAAACACTGGTGATAACTGACTTCAGGGACAATCACTTTGGGTTCTGGAGCAATGTAGGAAAACGTGGGCCAGTATTGACGTAATGACTTATCTTTAGGTTGAGAATATGGAAATTTTCGTTACTAGGATCTGCAGATTTCGAAAAAGCTTTTGACAATGTGGACGTATTATAGGGAACAAAAGATTTTCCACAACTCGGACAGAACCAAACTGCAGTTATGGGTAAAATATATGAAAAGTGGACAGTAACAGAGAATATTTTGCGACAGGATTGTCGCTTATTCCCCGTGTTACACAAAATGAGGTACTGAGCAGCTGTAAGAGAAAACGAAGGAGAAATTTAGAAAAGGAATTAAGTGTACTGATTGAGGGAGTGTTCAGAACTGTAGCTCTTCACTGACCTTATTTGATTTCCACACCGAGCAAGCAATTAAAAAAAGCTGGAATTTGAAAGAAAATCAAAGTTCATTATTCTGTCTGAGACTGCAAAGAACTTGCAAGGGCAATTCAATTCAGTGGATAATTTTTCGAAAAGAGTTTGAGATCAGTATCAGCAAAGCTAAGGGAATGTAATACAGTCAGATCAAACTACGTTGAGATATTAGATTAGGGTATGGGACTAACAGTAACAGATGAGTTTTGCTGTTTGAGCAGCAAAATAATTGATGATGGCTGAAGTATTAGAGGATATAAAATGCAGACTGATACTCGCAAAGAAAGCATTTGTGAAAAAGATAATTTTGATAACATCGATTATACACTGATAAGCCAAAACATGATGACTACTTCCCACCGTGACATTGGACGTCGCCAGGTAGCGTTGCGGGCCTGTGACGTTGTAATAAAAATATACAAGCGGAATAGACACGAACAGGAGATCAGCCTAGCAAAAACATGCACTGCAAATGGGGATATCCACTGAGATAAGCGACTTTGCCAAAAAGCAGATTATTATTACCCAGAGCCTGTGAACGACTGTCTCGAACTCGAGAACGGCGAAGCTGCTCGAATGTTCACTTGCTACTGTCGTGAGCATCTACGGAAACAGGTAAAACGACAGTGAAATTATCACTAGCCACTAAATGGCTGAACGTCCACAACTCTTCACAGAACATGGGGTTCGGAGGCTTGTCTGCTCTATAAAGTAAGATAGCCGGCCAGGGTGGCCGAGTGGTTCTAGGCGCTACAGTCTGGAACCGCGCGACCGCTACGGTCGCAGGTTCGAATCCTGCCTCGGGCATGGATGTGTGTGATGTCCTTAGGTTAGTTCGGTTTAAGTAGTTCTAAGTTCTAGGGAACTGATGACCTCAGAAGTGAAGTCCCATAGTGCTCAGAGCCATTTGAACCAAGCCATAAAGTAAGATAGATTTTGATCTGTGGCATCTTAGAGGAATGAGCACAATGTTTGTACACGCACAAGTGTTTCGGGGCTCACCGTTCACGGTACATTGTTAAACATTGAACTCCTCAGCAGACCACCCCTGCGCGTTTACATGTTGACCCAACGACATCGACAGTTACCATTACAATTGGCACGGGACCATTGGAGCTCGATCGTTGGTCAATGGAAAGGTGTGGGATCTTCGGGTAAACTACATTTTTGCTACACTCTGTCGATGGTCGTCTCCACAAACGCCGTCATCAAGGTGAACGGCGGCTCGAAACGTGTAGCGTGCCACGGACGCAGGCTGGTGGGTGCAGTATTATGCTACGGGAGATACTTTATTGCTCTTGCATGGGACCTTTGGTACTAAACGAAGACACGTTGACAGCTGCGAACCACGTGCATTGCTTCATGCTTGATGTCTTCTGCGACGTCAATGTCATTTTTCAGTAGTATAATTGTCTGTGTCTCGGGGCCACAAAACAGTGCTACGGTGGTTTGAAGAGCATTATAGTGAACTCATGTTGATGTCTTGGCGATGTAAATCCTATGGAAACCATCTGGATCGCTACCGGGCGCCAACACCGCGTACGCAAAACAGAGGCCCGCAATTTATGGGAATCAGATGACCTTTGCTTAGACATCTAATGCTACAAACATTTAAAAACCTGTCAACAAACTGTCGGATACCTGTATTTCGTTCCGAAGAGGGACAAACAAGCTATCAAGCAGGTGGTCATAATGTTTTGGCTCATAAGTGTAAACGCAAGTGTTAGAAAGTCTTTTCTGTCTGCGTTTGTCTGGAGCTTAGCTTTCTACGGAAGTGCAACATGGACGGCCACCAGTTCAGAGAAGAGGAGAATAAAAGTTTTGGAGATTTGGTGCTACAAATGAATTCTGAAAATTAGATGGGTATATAGCATAATCAATAAAAAAAAAGAAATGAATCGAATAGAGAAGAAAAGAACTTTATGGAACACCTTGACTAAAAGAAGGGATTGATAGATAAGATACAACCTTAGGCACCACGGCGGAAGATCAGCGCTTGGCTACAGATGGCTGGTTCAAATGTATGTAGCTTGCAATAGTAATGAAAAGAGGAAGAGGCTTGTACGAGATGGTGTGAAGACCTGCATCAAAACAGTCTTTAGACTGAAGACCTCAACATTATCGTGATACACAGTCCATTCAGAATTTAATATTTCGCTGGTATTCACTTCTGGCTTGTTGCTAGTACTATCAAGGATTACAAACAAATAGAGAAGAAATGCCGTTCCGAACCATTGTTTTAAACACTTTGTTAATTTTGTAATGGTGAATGAAATATAAACCTATTTAAAAATACTTACTATCATTAAAAATCGATGCAGACGTTTCTAAAATTCGAGTAATAACCTAATAAAATCTCTACTACTATGTAAAACTAAACATTAGCTTAAGTTACACCCTCTGGTATATATATCCTGTAAAGCATGTCGAAATTGCTACTTGCAAGAAAGTGTGAATAATGCTGAGTAATTAACATAGTTGGAGTACATAAAAATATTTTCCAGAGTGATTTGTGCGTCAAGAGTAACACTATAAAATTAAGTAACTGTAAGTAAAGCCGTCAGGTCGACTTGATGATTTTATGATATAAATAACTTCAGATACCTCGCCATATTTAGTGCTTATTTGATCTATCGTTCTGTCTTCTCACGGCTACACTTTTACCCCATAATTCTATGAACGATTGTTAAGAACTATACCATCTGATGATGACTTGACAGTTGCCCGGAAACCGTTAAAGAGAAAATAAAAGTTCTATCATCATGAAAGGCGATGATTTTAATGATTTCTGGCATCCTTTGTTCATCACCTTAGCAGTGTTCCACATCCATAATGGATAACAGCTTTGCAGTGCATAAAGGAGAATGACTACAGTTACTCATCATAGTAAACTAGAGAGTAACTGCTTGGAAATGAGAGAGTAATTTCGTTGTTCAGGTTTTCTCACGAAACTTCAGAACATTGTGCTTGCAATGAATTTTTATTTAACAGGATTACTTTTTTTATCTGAAGAATGCACAACCACTGTCTATTTTATTTCTACATTCCATGTTTGAGTAAACGAATTGGATCAACGATTTCAGTCACTGAGCTAAAGGGCGTAGGATTACCATCAACATCAGTGAAGAAGCTGTTCAAAAAAAAAGAAGGAAAGTTCCAGTTTAATTTTTCACGGACATTTAGAAACGTAAAGTCGATAAGATCCAACTCGTATTAAAATGAAATGATGCTAGGTTTCCATGGAGTTTACATGTCAATGCCCAATTATTTCACCATTTATTTACGAGCCGTACCTGCATGCTTGCTGCCTAAGCAACAAGTGATAGCCACGGAAGGTGACGCAGACCTTTAAGCGCCATATAAGAACGCTAATCAGTTCAAGAAACACAACGTAGTTGTCCCTATACAAGTGATGTATTTTAATCTTATTGATCTGTCTAGTACTTCGTTTCTTGATTTTTAACCTTTGTACTTCAGTTATGGATCTGTTCGTTGTTACCTCCTGGTATACTAAAACTGGGTGCCGGAGAGGGTCTCGAACCTGGGACCTTTGACTTTCGCAGCCAAGTGCTCTACCACGTGAGCTATCTCAAGCCTGGCTCACAACCCGCCCTCACAGCTGGACTTCCGTCAGAACCTCTCTCCTTTGGAAGGTAGGAAAGAGGTCCTGGCGGAAGTGGACACATACGTGGATAACTCAGCTGGCAGAGCACTTGGCCGCTAAAGGCAAAGGTCCCGGTTCGAATCCTGGTCCAGCACACAGTATTAAACTGCCAGGAGGTCTCAAGAAAAAGGTTCATCAAAGGTGTACATGGGCACGTAAACTAGAAACGAAATACGATACATTGACTTAAATGATGTTTAAAACATAATGCTTGTCCAGGGGCACCAACGGTGAATGTTTCGATTTTATTGGCATTCTTGTGTGGGTACTTAAAAGCGTGACTCCCATTTATTGTCCAGGCAGCAGGCACGCAGGCGCCACTCGTAAATCAAAGGTGACGTAATTGGACATTGGCTCGTGAACTCGGTGGACGTCTAGCATCAATACATGAGTTGATTCTGATCAGCTTTCCGACTCTAAGGACCTAGACGTGCATGGAAACGTAAATTGTAACTCTACTTTTCTTGAACGGCAGCGAAAGCGATTTCTGAGTCATGCTTGGATAGCCCTGTCGGTAGAGCATTTTCGCGCGATAGGCAAAGGTCTGGCACACAGTTTCAGTCCATTCGGAAGTTTAGAATCACCGCAACTCGGCTGCTGAGCCTGTGTGTGTGTGTGTGTGTGTGTGTGTGTGTGTGTGTTTGTGTGTGTGTGTGTGTGTGTGTGTGCATTCCAGTATGGTTGAGCACAGTCTGGAGCAATTTCAGACAAAGCTGGTACGTATTTACGTATTTGACGTACAATCTGTAGGAAAAAAAAAATACGTTGAAACTAAGACACCCGTAAGGATGACGGCAGGTGGTGATAAATACCTGGGGACGTTTCAGTCAACTGTAGTAAACATATGGTTTACTGTGTTTACTGTCTTGGAGAAAATTCGAGGAGACAGAACACCACTAGCATCCCTAGGGATGCGGATGTGGGAGGAGATGAGGGGAAATGTGGAAATAATCCACAACTATCGATATTAATGTGGAATCAATTGCTTTCGTTGTTGTTATGTTGATCAGTGACAGTCCCGATAGCACTTCAGCCCTAGAGGTAGATAGGAATGGGGGCTGGAAAGAGATTGATGTAAAAATAATAGAAAACAATGGGTAATATTCTGAACTGCTATGCTGATTTGTGACTGTACTGATGACAATTGACTCTTGTGAATGCGGGTGGGGAAATTGTGAAAGAACATAGTGGGTAAAGTTGACTGGCATTCTTAGGCACGGAAATGGGAAGGAGGTGACACTGAAGTATTTAAAATACCCCTTGTGCAGGGTTACCATCAGCCTGCCTACAGTACGAGTCATTTGTATTTCTTTATCAAAGTCTCATTATTATTTTTACATATTTTGACAGTGCCCAGCCTGGTTACAACTTTGTTATGTTTTATACACTAGTTCAGGTTGACAGATATATATGAAAATTATCATATAGTTCGAAGACCGTTATAAAACAACACAAAAATATTTTCGACCAAAACCTGTTTTAAATTCCTCGTATTTTAAACACTGAGCCGCTGCCTCTTTCACTACCGTTATGCCAGGTTTGATCAGGAAGATGATAACATGCACAAATAATCGAAAGTGAATGACGTTTGTTTGGCACAGCAGAGAGGTTTCATTCTTTTTTTCCATACAGTATAAAATTGTAATAGCTGAGTAACTAGCAAATTTCAGGTAAGCAACTAATTATGAATAAAGCAGCATTTTTGTTATGATCGCTGAACAGAAATCATTTTTATTTCTGTCTAAAGGAGAAAAACCAAGGTTCCCCCGATGTGAAATTTATTTCTAGCACTACAGAAAAGCCGCATTTCATTTTAAGCCGTATATCGCGGAGGAATATGAGTCATATTTCCGTGAGAACGACCCAATAACTCTCGCCAAATTCGAATATGGGCACGACTAAGGATATTATTCACCGACGGCAGCACGCCATTGTTCTGGCATAATATCATATTCACATCAAAAAGGGAAATGTACTGTTCTTACCTGCCGGTCGCGGCGGCCGAGCAGTTCTATGCGCTTCAGTCCGAAACCGCGCGACTGCTACCGTCGCAGGTTCGAATCCTGCCTCGGGCATGGATGTGTGTGATGTCCTTAGGTTGATTAGGATTAAGTAGTTCTACGTTCTGGGGGATTGATGACCTCAGATGTTAAGTCCCACAATGCTCAGAGCCATTTGAACCATACTATTCTTACCATACTGATATCTTCAGCATACTTACTGTCAAATCCTGGGCGAATATGCCAGCAGGTTTCAGATGTGAACTGTGTGCGCACCGTTCACTCGGTTTTTAATAATATTGTTCATCATTCCATAGTTTATAATTGTTTCAGGGAACGATAAAGTATTTCTTGACAGAGTTTACAGTTTGAATTTGCTTTCATATTTCTGAGAGCAACAAAGTAATTGAACTGAATGACTTGTGAATGGCCGATGTGACTACTTACGCACCAAGACTTTGCTATAAAACATAATTGAAAACGTGAACGGTCACTAAGCATGATATGCGCTACGAGAACCCGCCATGGAGTACAGCTTAACACAAATTACAGTTAAACAACAGAAATAAATAATAATCAGAACGATTCAAATTTAAAGTGACACTGAAACAGAACCGAATGAGAGTTAAGCACTGCAGTGACATCTTTAATTTTCGAACTTCCTGATCATTTTAATGCTAAAACCTAGTCAAAATCAATTCTCAATTGAGACTAGAAGCAAATGTGCGATGCCTTATAGACACAAAAACCAATTTACGCGGAAATGAAGTAGGGGAGAAGGTCAAGATATAACTGGTATTTTCATTTGATTATACAGTACCATTTTACGCTTCTTTAACAGACGAGTCTAGTTAGAGTGACTCTCATTTGCTATATCATGAGAGAAATGGATAACATCTCTCCGTGGCTAAGAAGAAATATTCCCCGAGACCTACATTTTCCACTATGTGGAATGGTGCTTCTAGTATTCCGAACTGTCTGTTGCTAACGATTTACATTTTATGTTCGAGTATGTGGATGCTATCATTGCTACTAATGTTATCGAGCTTGAACCAGTTTTTAATACAAAGACTGCGAATGTTGTTGAAGCTTACAATGAGTCCCTATTACACAGACGGAGCTAGTCACTCTAAATTCAATATTCCCTTCTAGTCGTATCTTTAGTTTCGTATCATTGTAGCTTAGAATCAGCAGAATGAATTGAACTTCATAAAAAAATTTCAAATCATCACTGACGAAATACGATGGCTTCCGTTAATACATTAAGACAAAAAAAGGCGACGCACCACCAAGGAATTATCGAAAGGAACGGAAAATTGGTAGATGTGATCTACATGTGCAGAACATCAAATGATTACAATTTCAGAAAAAATAGATGATTTATTCAAGGAAAAATTGAGGAAGTTGGTCCATCTCCGGCCCTTATGCAAGCAGCTGTTCGGCTTGGCACTGATTGACAGAGTTGTTGGATGTCTACCTGAGTGACTTCGTACCAAATTCTGTCCAATTGGCGCGTTAGATCGCCAAAATCCCGGGCTGATTGAAGGGATCTTCCCACAGTGATGCAAACGATCTCAATTGAGGAAAAACCCGGCAGCCTTGCTAGCAATGATAGAGTTTGGCTAGCACGAAGACAAGCAGTAGAATCTTTCGCCGTATGCGGGTGGACGTTACCCAGCTGCAATGTAAGCCCAGGATGGCTTGCTATGAACGGTACAAAATGGGGCTTAGAACATCGTCGACGTACCGCTGAGCTGTAAGGGTGCAGCGCGTGACAACCAAAGGAGTTCTGCTGTGAAATGAAATGGTACCCCAGACCTCCTCGTTGTCGGATCATAATGGCGGGCGACGGCCAGGTAGCTGCTATACCACCGCTGCCCACGGCGTCGGCGCCTCCAGACGGTCTTCGCTGGCCATCGAGAATCAGTTCGAAGACAATTTTACTCCAGTCCCATTCATCCGACTGGTTTGATGAAGCCCGCCACTAATTCCTTTTCTGAGCCACACTTCATCTCGATAGCAATTGCAACTTACGTCCTCAATTATTTGCTGGATGTATTTAAATGTCTTCCTCTACAGTTTTTTAGCCTCTACAGCTCCCTCTGGTACCATGAAAGCTGTTCCCTGATGTCTTAACAGACGTGCTACCATCCCGTCCCTTCTTACTGTCAGTGTTTTCCATACATTCCTTTCCTCGCCGATTCTGCGGAGAAACTCCTCATTCTTCACCTTATCAGTTCTCATAACTTCTTCTGTAGCATAACATCTGAAATGCCTCCATTCCCTTCTGTTCCGGTTTTCACACAGTCCATGTTTCATTACCATACAATGCTGTGCCCAAATTATTTTCTTCATAAATTTCTTCTTCGGATTAATGCTATGTTTGCTACTAGCTTTCATAGAAATGCTGTTTTCGCCAGTGCTAGTTCGCTTTTTATGTCCTCCTTGCTCCGTCGGACATTGGTTATTTTGCTACCTAGATAGCAGAATTTTTTAACTTCATCTACTTCGCGATCATCAATTCCGAAGTTAAGTTTCTCGATGTCCTCATTTCTGCTACTTCTCAGTACAATCTTGTTTCATCGATTTACTAGCAAATCACATTTTGTACTGATTATACTGTTCATTCCATTCAACAGGTCCTGTAATTCTTCCTCAATTTCACTGAGGATAACAAAGTCATCAGCGAATCTTATCATTCATATCCTCTCACCTTGAATTTTAATCCCACACTTGATCCCTTCTTTTATTTCCGTTATTGCTTTTCGATCTATAGACTGAACAGTTTGGGCGAAAGACTACATTCCTGTCTTACGCGCTTTTCAATCCGAGCACTTTGTTCTTGGTCTTCCAGTCTCATTGCTCCCTCTTGGCTCTTGTGCGTGTTGTACATTACACGGTTTTCCATATAGCCTACCCCTACTTTTTCTCAGAATTTCGAACAATTTGGCACCAGTTGAAGATCGACAAATTTTTGTCTATTTTCCTCCGCTAAGTGCGGAGGTTCGAGTCCTACCTCGGGCATGGGTGAGTGTGTGTTGTCCTTAGCGTAAGTTAGTTTAGTTTAAGTTAGTTTAAGTAGTTTGTAAGTCTAGGGACCGACGACCTTAACAGTTTGGTCCCTTAGGAATTCACACGCATTTGAACAGTTTCTATCTCGTCATTAGACAAGTGCCTCTCCTCATAGACGCCCCCAGGTGACTCTTTCCACCGATCCGCTCTCTCCTCTACCTTCAACAATGGAACTTACATCGCACTCTTAATGTTACCGCCATTGCTTTGAATTTTACCAGAGGTTGTTTTGGCTATTTCATATGATGAGTCAATCTTCCTGGCAATCATTTCTTTTTCGATTTCTTCACATTTTTCATGCAACCATTTCACCTAAGCTTCCCTGCATTTCCTACTTATTTCATTCCTAAGAGACTTGTCTTTCTGTATTCCTGAATTTCCCGGAACACATTTGTACTCTTCTCTTTTGATTTATACCAGTCATCAGCAGCGTTAATTTTAATGAGTGCGTATGGCATTCTGGTCTCCGCTTAAAACTCCTGACATATGCACTTCAGTTAAAGCAATCCACCTTATTGGTTCCTTTCTATCCAGTCGCCCATCATTTGTCCCTATTAACAATACCAATTCCCGTACCTTCTATCCTGATACTGCTATACCCCAAGGCTCAATCCCTTCTTCTCTCTCCCCTGTCCTCTACACTACCAGCCCTTTCCGGTCCACCTCCTTCCAATGCAGATGTCAGTGCTTTCCTAGCCCTGTACCGAATACTCCAGAAGACCCGATGACCCACCAATTGCATGTTCACTAGTTTACATTTTGGTGTAATCATTGCTCCTGAAGAGAAAACCCTCTAAAATACAGGAAATATAGGACGAACTGTCCTGAACTTACGTATCCATCACTGATACTTGGATTACAATCCTCAATTGTACTCCACATCTATGCCCTCTTACGTCGATGTTGCCTGAACGCAGCTCCTCCCAAGTTCTATCTCTTCCTCCGAATTCTTAAGCGCCATGCACTCCACATTGCTTTCGCATCCGTTTACCATGGATTTTCTACCATTTCATCAAGTTTCTGCCCCTCCTCGCCCATAATGAGCTCCTCCGTATATGCTGCACCATCCCCAAAATAGAACCCCACAACCCATCTATTTCTCCTCTGATCATTTATCCTGGTTAGCTGCGAGCCACAACAAATCCCATCGTCCCTCCACCAACACACACTCTATACCCTACCCAAACGAAACTCCAACCGGCTCCCCCTCTCAAACAATGAAATCCGTCCAGATATTTATCCTTCCAATCAGCTGTAACAATCACACCCTACCCTATTCAACGTCAACAAAGTCTGTAGCGCTTGTAGTAATATTAGTTGTCGAGTAAATGATTAATAGTTTATTGCCGTTTTTTAGTAGTAGAAATGGCTGTAGTTTCATTTTTTTAAAATTAAATAACAGAATAAATAGTAAATATATAATTTATTACTATCCAAGAAAGTATGATTTGTATCACTTACTTTAGCTTTTTAGATAATACGGCCGGCCGGCTTCAGTATGGAACCGCGCGACCGCTACTCTCGCAGGTTCGAATCCTGCCTCAGGCATGGATGTGTGTGATATCCTTAGGTTAGTTAGGTTTAAGTAGTTCTAAGTTCTAGTGGACTGATGACTTCAGATGTTAAGTCCCATAGTGCTCGGAGCCATTTGCACCATTTGAACAATTTTAGATAATATGCTGTATTTATAAAGAGTAAATAAATAAATAAATGTCTCTGCCTTGTCTAAGATACTTTCAATAAATTTAAAACCCCTTATAAACTGCCCTTCTGCAAATTGTGTTATAGCGTTTTGCTGTATTAAAAAAATCATTTTACTGAAGAATGTGATATTCTTACCGCTGATATGCCACCCCGCACCGGTGTGGGATAAGGAATATGAAATACCAACAAACAGATAAAGCAGGACTGCTTGTAAGTTTTGCGTTCGCCCGCCACATGCTAATGACTGAAAGCTTGGTAGCTTATCTATACAAGCGTCAGCTACCACTTGAGAATGGCATAACAGCCAAAACTAATCATTAGTGGAAAATGAACAATAATTACGGTCGAAGGCGGAACTGTGGCGTTTTTTCTTCCTCTTAATCACTTTGTCTGAACTTCATTTCCTCCGTTTCTTAATCGCTTTTATCGAATTGACACCAGGTTACGACGCTGTGCTTTCCTCATTACTTTGGATGCTGGACACAGACAGATTCGATGCTTGTTTTAGAGTGAATGGCCGCTATCGGCTTCTTGCTTCTCGCCAGGTATCCTCTGGAGGCGAGTCACGGACGCGGGGCGGCGCGAGACAGCGCTTAAACCCCGGGGGCGCCGGAAATGGTGCGCCGTCCCCGGCGCTGTCGACAATGGCGGCGGACGTGCGTGCCTAATCACAGCTGCTGCCTGCTGGCAATCCGGGGCCGGCTCCGAGCCCCAGCCGCACGCTGCCTCCGCGGGCCGCATGCCAACGAGCCGGCCTGCTGGCTGCTTGCCCGCGGGCATCGCCGACAGCCGCCCTACACGCTGTCGTCACATCACCGAGACACAGGCACCTCCAGTCAGTGCTGAATGTCACCCGGCACTTACGTTGCTGTACCGTTTATCTGTTCTTTTCTCTGATACTCTGCACTCTCTCATCAGGCAAAGTGACAGTCATCCACTCGAAAGAGCACACCGGATGAATTGGTGTGGAAATGTTACCAGCAGCTCATGTGGCAGTCCACCTGCAAATTACGGCATTTGTGGAGAACGAAAATCAACGTGGATTCTTCGACCAAGGACTTCGCGAAATCAGCTCACCCTGTCCCTTTATGGGAACCATACCTTTATACCTGCGGCGTGCCCCCCACCACCTGGCCGCGGGAGGCTGGATCCAGAGGAGTCGGCGGGCGGGGTGAAGAGGGAAGCGGCTGCGCCGTTCGTGCCTCCGTCAGAGCATTCCGGTCGCGTCTCGTGAGCTGGACGGTTCTTGGTGCGTTCCTGGCGTATTCCGGCATTCCGGCTAATGCTGGATTCCAGGCCGCGCTCGGTTGATAACCTTCGTCCCTGTTCACAATATTCTCGTGGACCTGTATGTCTATTGATTCTTTAATGACGCTGTCCCAATAGCTCCCGGCTCGGCACAGCACCCTGGTGTTCTCGAAATCAAAGGTGTGGTTTTCTTTGATGCTATGTTCAGCTATAGCAGATTTCTCTATCTGTCAAAGTCGGACATGCCTGGTGTGTTCCTCGCACCTTTTCGAGATGCAGCACTGCGTTTGTCCAATGTACTGTACACTACATTCGCAGGCAATGCTGTATATACCAGGTGTGTTGAGTTTGAGTGGGTCTTTAGCTGAGCCCAGTAGCTATTTCGTCTTCGGCGGTGGTCGGAAGACGGTATTTATGTTTGATTTTCTCAGTAGCCTCCCGGTTTTGGCTGATATGGACCCCAAATATGGAAGAAAGGCGAGTCTCTTGTTAACTTCCTCTTCCTCCCTCTTCTTCCTCTTCCTGAAATTTGTCAGCCTGTCTTCTCTTGAAGGCCCTACCAATCTGTGTTTCACTGTACCCGTTTTTCCGAAATACCTCTCTTAGGTGGTGTAATTCGTCTGAGAGGCTTTCTTTGTCACAAATGACGCGCGCCCTATGTACCAAGGTGGTCAGTACTTACTGACGTTGCGCCGGATGGTGGCAGCTGGTTGCATGGAGGTACAGGTCTGTGTGCGTCTTCTTTCTATATACTGAATGGCCCAGCGTGCCATCCACTTTCTTTCTGATCAGTATGTCCAGGAATGGAATACAGTCATTCTCTTCTACTTCCATCGTGAAGGTGATATTCTCATGTATGCCGTTTAGGTGGTCCATAAACTCCTCCAAACTCCTCCAGTGCCTGCCTGCCATGCTGCCAAATCACGAAAGTGTCGTCCACATGGCGGAAGAAGTGACTGGGTTTACGGTGAGCAGTTTGTAGTGCCACCTCCTCAAAGTGTTCCATATAAAGATTCGCGATCCCTTGAGCAAGGGGAGATCCAATGGCCACTCCATCCACTTGTTCATAATGCTCTCAATTGCACTTGAAGTAGGTGGTCGTAAGTGCATATTCAAAGAGCTTCAATGTTTCAGGCTCGAAGTGCTGATTATGGAGTGCCAAGGCGTCTTGTAGCGGTACTTTCGTGAACAAGGAGGTGACGTCGAAGCTCACGAGTAGGTCATCTCTCTGTATTCGGATGTCCTTCAGTATTCTTACGAAATCTGCGGAGTTTTTCATGTGATGACTGCAGTGTCCCACCAGTGGTTTTAATAGTGTCGCCAGGTATTTGTCCAGTCCATAACTGTGCGAGTTGATAGTGTCCAGAATCGGCCGTAGAGGCACCCCATCTTTGTGAATCTTGGGCAATCCATACAGGCGCGGTGTCGTTGGCGCTCTGGGATACAGCCGTTTCTGCACTGCTTCTGGTAGATCTGAGTCCTTCAGTAGCGCCACGGTTTTCCTGGTCATCGTCGATGTAGGGTCCTTGTTGAGTTTCCTGTAGGCTGGGTCTTGCAGCAGAGAGCAGATTTTCTGTTGGTAGTCGACTGTGCGAATCAGAGCTTAGGTTGATGCCGTTGTCGTTGACTTCAGAAAGGCATTTGACACCGGCGTGCACTGGCGTTGTAATCTTACCCTCCCACACATCGCTATTAAAATTCATATTCTTCGCACAAATTTTGAAAGCTTCGAGAGGCGTAAGATATGCAAAATAATCTTCATTATCTCGTTGTTTTTGTCGATGGCTCAGTCTAGGGATACATTCTTGCAGCTGAAATTTCGGTTCCATAGCTACTTGGTGACTAAATAGCTGATGAAGATTTACCTGTATTATTCTTCAATTTTATTCTTTATCACACCTTTCAACCTTTTTACATTTTCCACATTCAAAAAAGCCAATAATTATGTACTTGGTAACAAACTTAATAAACGTCTACTTCCATCAGAGGCATGTCCGCCAACGGCAGCTGAGTGGTCAGCCCGACAGTGGCAGTCCTAAGAGCCCGGGTTCGATTCCCGGCTGGGTCAGAGATTTTCTCTGCTCAGGGACTGGATGTTGTGTTGTCATAATCATCATCATTTCATCTCCATCGACGCGCAAGTCGCCGAAGTGGCGTCATTCGAAAGACTTGCACCCGGCGAACGGTCTACCCGATGGGAGGCCCTAGCCACACGACAGCACACACACATCAGAGGCATGCCCATCACTACTTACATTCTGTGGTACTCACATTATTCCAAAGCGTTGAGGAAGCAAAAGAGTTTACAAACGTTCTTTACCAAAGAAGAATCTTCCCGAATTATATCATTAGTTTATAAATAAATCCAGAAATAAATTTAATGACTAGACTTAGATTGTACAATTAATAATATGAATTTTAAGTGTACCAAAAATTTCGTAATTTCAAATATTTTAAAAAGAAGAGCAATTTTAAATGTTATTACATATCGATTGTAACATATTAATGTCTTATTAATACATTTCATCCTGAAATATAATACATCGTATACAAAATCATATGAATTCTTTTACTGCAACAGCTGAGATAATTTTAACCTATGCAAGAGACGATAGCATACATGGTATCGGTTATCTCTAATAATAAAAAAGGTAATGTTAGAGGACGGTGATTAATTATAGCGGTTAGTGAAAAAATACGAGCTTACCAATTATCGGACCGAATTTTCGACTGGATGCAAGACTTCCTTGCAGATAGAACACAACATGTCGCTCCTAACGGAACAAAATCGACAAATGTAAAGGTAACTTCCGGAGTACTTCAAGGAAGTGTTCAAAAATGGTTCAAATGGCTCTGAGCACTATGGGACTCAACTGCTGAGGTCATTAGTCCCCTAGAACTTAGAACTAGTTAAATCTAACTAACCTAAGGACATCACAAACATCCATGCCCGAGGCAGGATTCGAACCTGCGACCATAGCGGTCTTGCGGTTCCAGACTGCAGCGCCTTTAACCGCACGGCCACTTCGGCCGGCTCAAGGAAGTGTGATAGAACCGTTGATGTTTACAATGTGTATAAATGATTTAGTAAAAAGCTTCGGAACCTGTTAAGACTATTCGCAAATGACACAGTTGCCTGTACGAAAGTAGCAACGCCAGCAGAAAATATTGTCTTGTAAATAAAAGATTTCAGCTATCAGTCGTCCTTTTTACATTTTATTGGCAGATCTAGATTTCAGCTAGAAACTAGCCGTTCTCAATGCACAGTTATTTTTGATCAATGCATGAATGGCTAGTTTCTAGCTGAAATCTGGATCTGCCAATAAAATTTAAAAAGGACGACTGATAGCCGAAATCTATTATTTACAATTCAATATGACAGTCGCTGAGTGCAACAGCCTTCTGAATGGAAGGCAACCTGAGAAAATATTGTTTTCCAGAATTTCCTACAGAACATTGGTGAATGATACATCCTCTACCAGTTGACCCTGAGGGTAAATAAATGTAACATATTGCGCCTACATGGGAAAAGAAATCCATTGCTGTACAACTACTCTGCTGATCATAGATTACTGGAAACACTATCTACTGTAAAATATCTAGTAGTAACTATTCAGTGCGACCTTAACTAGAATGACCACATAAAACAAACAGTAGGAAAAGCATACGCTAGACCGAGATTCAGAGGAAGAATACTAAGGAAATGTAACTCATCCACGAAAGATGTGGCTTACAAGGCACTTGTTAGATCGATCCTTGAGTATTGTTCGTCCATCTGCGACCCTTGCCAGGTGGGCTGATAGAGGAGATAAAGATCCAACCGTGAGAGTCGAGATTCGTCACGGGATCGTTTGGTCCACGCGACAGCGCAACAGAGATTCTCAACGAACTCCAGCGACAGACGCTGTAACAGAGATGTCGTACATCACGAAGAGATTTAGGACTGAAATTTCGAAAGAGTACTTACCGGGAAGGGTCGGACAACTTATTACTTCTCCCCACAAACGTCTCGCGAAATGATCACGACGAGAAATTTCTGAGAAATCAGTGTTAATACAGGGACTTACTGATAATCATTCTTCCAATGCACCATTCGCGAGAGAAACAGGGAAAGGAGGGATCGGTTAGTGATACCAGAAGTATTCTCCACTAGACACCGTGGGATGTAGATATTTCTGTGCCAGGTGTGCGAAACAAGCGCAGTAGCATGGCTTAACTGCTTATCCATCAAAAATGCTGACAATAATATAATACAGAAGAATGGAAAAGAAAATTAAGGATCTGTTAGGTGACGATCAGCTTGACTTTAGAAAAGGTAAAACCTGAGAGGCAGTTCTGACGTTGCGCTTGATAACGAAAGCAAGACTGAAGAAAAATAAAGACAGATTCATAGGATTTGTCGATCTACATAAAGCGTCTATGTAAAATGGTGCATGATGTTCGAAATTCCCGGTAAAATATGTGAACGTTATATGGAAAGACGGGTGGTATACAATATGGACAAGAACAAAGAGGGAACAATAAAAGACCAATAACAAGTGTCGGGATTAGAAAGTGTGTAACACAGGCATGCAGTCTTTCGATCCTTCTGTTCATTTTATACATAGATAAAATGACGGAAGTAAAAGAAAGGTTTAGGAGATTGATAAAAATTGAGGGTAAAAGGATATCACCGTTATGGTTCGCTGATGGCATTGTGATCCTCAGTGAAAGTGAGGAACTATTGCAGGGCTTGCTGAACTGAACGAACTGATGACACATTAGGGATAGAGAGTGAAGTGAAGAAAGATGAAAGTAGTAAGGAAGAACAGAAATGAGATTATTAGGAAACTTATCAAAATTGAGAAGCACGATGTAGATTAAGTGAAGGCATTCTGCTACACTGGAGGCAAAGGTATCCATGATGGGTGACGCAGAAGTATGTAAAAAGCAGGCTATCGCAGACAAAGAGGACACTCCTGACCAAAAAAGTCTACCAGTATGCTTAATTTAAGAAACAAATTTCTGGGAATATATGTTTGGAACACAGCATAGCATAAAACTGAATCACGAGCTGTGGGAAAATCAGAAAAGAAGTGAATCGAAATGATTTAAATGTAGTGCTATAGAAGGATGTTGAAAATTAGGTAGATTGACAAGACAAGAAACGAGATCTTCTACACGGAATAGGTAAGGAGAGGAACATGTGTTGCTCCACGAAAATGATGAATATGGAGTTCTTCGCTACAAAATTAAACAAAAATCACTATTTCATTCTACTTAAGTGTGTAGTAGATCATCTGACCTTGGAAAATCTGGGTTAAGAATTTGTGGTGTGATTTTAATAACTGCTTCTCAGTATCAAAAAACAACATTGTGAAGTCGGACCATGATTGCTGAGATGTTATTATTAAAAGTCAGATAGCACTGTAGAAGAGTATGCGTTTCCACCTGTGGCTATAGCTACAAGCATATTAATTATACAAGGTGCCTGCATGCCTCTTGAGAGTGAAACTTGAAAATTACTGAAACTCAGTAACTCTATCGTTTATCTCCCTGACACAGCTAAATCTTATCATGTTAATCAGCAGGTAGAGGCTAAAGTGGCTGCAAAATGAGTCATTGGTTTCACATCAGCTACGTATCAGTGGCTAAGTTCAACTCAGCCCGAAATATTTGTACGTCCCTCAGCTCCGTGGCTCAAAGAGGCGCCCTCTGCAGAGGCACTCAGTGGGCAAGATGTGGAAAAGAGCCCTAACGGAGAAGAAGTCTGCTGGAGAAGAACTGATTTTCTTCTGTTTGCTCCCAAGAAGGAACACCTGAGTTTCCCCATTCTTCAATCTTTGTCATTTTCATTGGCTGAGTTACAGATATTCCGAGTGCTGACCAGTAAAAAAATTCCTTAAAAAAACCGTACCCCTCGTTTAACCAGCAAGTTGTTGCCTAGCATCCGGTGCTGGAAAGCCGTGTTTTGATGTCTCTGTCTCTTTACATGGCTAATGAGGCGGGTCATCAAAGCACAACTGTGTTTTCTTTTTAACCTCTAATTTATTTACGTTAGTCAGTGTTGGTGGCCCTTATGTCGTGTTAAACATTTGGCTTTTGCAAAGCCTGGGCCCGGCGGCGTTCCACATCCACAAAGATGGCTTGACATGCCACATTTCGATTCTATCTCCTGCGGGCAGTGTTACTTTGAAGGAAGACAGGTTTTCTAAGTTTTGTTCTCAAAAGCACCCTCTGAACCACACCAGAAAACTGCATTTCTCCTCTTTCCACTTTCAAGTTGTAAAAAAAACTCTGCTGGTGTTCCTACACTGTAGGAGATTGTGTCTGTATTGTGCCTTCAGTGAATAGCGCTCATTGGCGTCCCCACAAAAAAAGTCCAGATGACCTAGTAGCGCTTTCTGGGTGCTCTCCCAGAGCGGGCGCTTCCCCCGCCCCCTTTTCGAGTGGTCTCTCATCTAAATGAACCATGAAAATCTATACAAAAATGTAAACTACAATCATTATCTACTGACAATCAATGGAACTGATACACTACATATAATTAGTCAGTGGAGATTAATTATTCTTATACAACTAGCCTTTTTAACTTTGGTTTTGTATTAGTTACAGGGCAGTTATTGGAGGAAAAACTGTCGTCTAAGAAAAACAGACTCATTTCAGTAAGGAAGCTTTTCAAGCTCATTTGTCTCTCGTCGTCGTCGTCGTCGTCGTCGGCTGATACTCGTATCCGAGTTTTCATTCCTCTCCTGAGATTTCCTTTGTCGCGGTTCAGGCGTGGAAGTGTCGTTGACGGCTTAGCAATCCAATCCTAGCGTGGAACAGGCGGCCACAGACATTACAGTTGATGGAAGGTGGAGGACGTGGCTGAGCCTGGAGGAGTTTACGTCTCCGGAAAAGGAAACGCTAAACGTCGGTATTACACTATACACTAGTAACTGATCATTCACGAGGCTTTCTTTTTTCTTATTATTTTTTTAAAAGATGACAGGGCATGCATTCCTTTAGTTTTCTCATATAATTAGGAGCCATAACACATACTTTTCGATTTGAAATAATTTATTCACGTTTCTTCGCCGTTTTCAATTAGTTTCAAGCTGATATAGCGAAATTATTCAAAACTACAGTTGTATAGAAAATTGTTGTGGATAATCATTGAGTTCAGACATCAAATGATACGTTGTTCAAAATAGCTTTTAAGGGCACCAGGCACTCCTATACTCATCATGTTAAACTGAAGGAACATATTCTCACACCGTATACACTATAATAATTTTTTAGTAGTTTGGAATGTATGTTTGTAACATTTGTCAAATTGGTATAAATTCATTGGCGATTATTTTTCAGATAGTAACTTTTCATAGCTGTTAGACGAACTTCTACCGGTAACAATTTTTAATTTTTTGATATATTAAGAAACACGATTCCAAATTTCTTAATTCATATGCTGTAGTAACACCGAAAATATTCACTCTTTATCTTAGTTCACTTGAAAAATTTCTTCACATGGTAAGAAACACATTTGTGTGAAAATATGTTTCAAATTTAAACAACAGTGTAATTAAGTCTTCAGCTTTTAGGAAGAATTTTCTCAGTCTCTAGGCACCCTTCTTCTCTGCTTCTTTTAGCAGTTTTCATCACACGTCTAGATTGCCTCTACAAATCCATCTACATCCTCTCAGCATTCCTCATTGTCTATCGGTGACATAGGACTAATCATACATTTTCCAGAGCACGTGACAGTTAATAATATTTTCTTTATATGTGGAAATAACATCATATCGGCAAAACTAAGAAATATAATATAGTCTGTTTACAGATCTTGAAGCTGTGTATGGATTAGGTCTAAAAGGATCATACAATTGCTGTAAGTACATACTTCAAAAAATGTTTTGCATCACACCTGTTTCCAGAACTCCTGAAGATCGACGTTCACTGTGGATATTGTATAACAGACACAGTTCCTTTGCCTGTTCAGAGATGTCACTAAACCCTCCCAACGAAATAAACAGCCATACATGAGCAGCGCCTATTAGACGAAGGGGATCCGACAGCCGATCAGTTCTAGTTATTTCACCAGGAAGGAGGTACACGGCTCGTGTCGTCTGTAGTTCAGCCATGCCTAGACGGTCAATACCGTAGTTCGATCGCGTCCGCGTTGTTACTTTTTGCCAGGAACGTCTCTCAACAAAGGAAGTGTCCAGGCGTCTCGGAGTGAACCAAAGCGATGTTGTTCGGGCATGGAGGAGATAAAGAGAGAAAGGAACGATCGATAACATGCCTCGCTCACGCCACCCAAGGGCTATTACTGCAGTGGATGACCGCTACCCTAGGCGCTACAGTCCGGAACCGCGGCACTGCTACGGTCGCAGGTTCGAATCCTGCCTCGGGCATGGACGTGTGTGTTGTCCTTAGGTTAGTTAGGTTTAAGTAGTTCTAAGTTCTAGGGGACTGATGACCTAAGATGTTAAGTCCCATAGTGCTCAGAGACATTTGAACCATTTATTTTTTTGATGACCGCTACCTACGGATTATGGCTCGGAGGAACCCTGACAGCAACGCCACCATGTTGAATAAAGCTTTTCGTGCTGCCACAGGGCGTCGAGTTGCGACACAAACTGTGCGGCTGCATGGTGCTCAACTTCTTCCCGAGGTCTATGACGAAATCCATCTTTGCAACCACGACACCATGCACCGCGGTACAGATGGGCCCAACAACATACCGAATGGACTGCTCATGATTGGCATCACGTTCTCTTCACCGATGAGTGTCGCATATGTCTTCAAACACACAATCGTTGGAGACGTGTTTGAAGGCAACCGGTCAGGCTGAACGCCTTAGACACACTGTCCAGCGAGTGCAGCAAGGTGGAGATTCTCTACTGTTTTGGGGTGACATTATGTGGGGCCGACGTACACCGCTGGTGGTCATGGAAGGCGCCGTAAGGGCTGTACGATACGTGATTGTCATCCTCCGATCGACAGTGCAACCATATCGGCAACATATTGGCTAGTCATTCGTCTTCATGGAGGACAATTCGCATCCCCATCGTGCACATCTCGTGAATGACGTCCTTCAGGATAATGACATCGTTCGACTAGAGTGGCCAACATGTTGTCCAGACATGAACACTATCAAACATGCCTGGGATAGATTAAAAAGAGCTGTTTATGGACGACGTGACCCACCAACCACTCTGAAGGATCTACGCCGAATCGCCGTTGAGGGGTTTTATTTATTTATTTATTGCCAAATTATAGATCTGTTACCTGTTTTTTTAAACAGTATACAGAGGGTCTATACAGGGCCGCTGTTCTTGAGGACAATATTATGGAAATGGAAGAGGATGTAGATGAAGATGAAATGGGAGATAAAATACTGCGTTTTTTAGTTTTCTTTTTCTTTAGTATTATCTACAACATTTACAAAGAATAATACTTTTCAAAATAACAATAATTTAAGTTTGAAATATAAATAAAATTTTGTTGGTTTTGAAGAATAAAAAAAAGATGATAGGATAGATTTGTTAGTACCATCACCGAATGTGACTGACTGTGAATACCTCGGAATGGTTTCTTCGAGCCGCTGATCGCCAGTCATACACACACAGAAACACACACACACACACACACACACACACAAACACACACACACAAACAAACACACAAACACACATGGCTGTTAGTAGAGCAATAGTATTGCTTATCCTATTTATACCCCCTCCCCCCCCCCGCCACGAACCATGGACCTTACCGTTGGTGGGGAGGCTTGCGTGCCTCAACGGTACAGATAGCTGTACTGTAGGTGCAACCACAACGGAGGGGTATCTGTTGTGAGGCCAGACAAACGTGTGGTTCCTGAAGAGGGGCAGCAGACTTTTCAGTAGTTGCAGGGGCAACAGTCTGGATGATTGACTGATCTGGCCTTGTAACACTAACCAAAACGCCCTTGCTGTGCTGGTACTGCGAACGGCTGAAAGCAAGGGGAAACTACAGCCGTAATTTTACCTGAGGGCATGCAGCTTTACTGTATGATTAAATGATGATGGCGTCCTCTTGGGTAAAATATTTCGGAGATAAAATAGTCCCCCTTTCGGATCTCCCGGCGCAGACTACTCAAGAGGACGTCGTTATCAGGAGAAAGAAAACTGGCGTCCTACGGATCGGAGCGTGGAATGTCAGTGCAGGTAGGTTAGAAAATTCAAAAATTGAAATGGATAGGTTAAAGTTAGATATAGTGGGAATTAGTGAAGTTCGGTGGCAGGAGGAACAAGACTTTTGGTCAGGTGAATACAGGGTTATAAATACAAAATCAAACAGGGGTAACGCAGGAGTAGCTTTAATAATGAATAGGAAAATAGGAGTGCGGGTAAGCTACTACAAACAGCATGGTGAACGCATTATTGTAGCCAAGATAGACACGAAGCCCACGCCTACTACAGTAGTACAAGTTTATATGCCAACTAGCTCTGCAGATGATAAGAAATTGATGAAATGTATGATGAGATAAAAGAAATTATTCAGGTAGTGAAGGGAGCCGAAAATTTAATAGTCATGGGTGACTGGAATTCGACAGTAGGAAAAGGTAGACAAGGAAACGTAGTGGGTGAATATGGATTGGGGCTAAGAAATGAAAGAGGAAGCCGCCTGATAGAATTTTGCATCAGCATAGCTTAGTCATAGCTAACACTTGCTTCAAGAATCATGAAGGAAGGTTGTATACATGGAAGAATCATGGAGATACTAGAAGGTTTCAGATATATTATATAATAGTAAGACAGAGATTTAGAAACCAGGTTTTAAATTGTAAGACATTTCCAGGCGCAGATGTAGACTCCGACCACAATCTGTATTGGTTACGAACTGTAGATTGAAACTGAAGAAACTGCAAAAAGGTGAGAATTTAAGGAGATGGGACCTGGATAAACTAAAAGAATCAGAAGTTGTACAGAGTTTCAGGGAGAGCATAAGGGACCAATTGACAGGAATGGGGGAAAGAAATACAGTAGAAGAAGAATGGGTAGCTTTGAGGGATGGAATAGTGAAGGCAGCAAAGGATCAAGTGGGTAAAAAGACGACGGCTAGTAGAAATCCATGGGTAACAGAAGAGATACTGAATTTAATTGATGAAAGGAGAAAATACAAAAATGCAGTAAATGAAGCAGGCAAAAAGGAATACAAACGTCTCAAAAATAAGATCGACAGGAGGTGCAAAATGGCTAAGCAGGGATGGCTTATCTCATGATGGGTAAGATAGATACTGCCTACAGGAAAATTAAAGAGACCTTTGGAGAAAAGAGAACCACTTGCATAAATATCAAGAGCTCAGATGGAAACCCAGTTCTAAGCAAGGAAGGGAAAGCAGAAAGGTGGAAGTAGTATACAGAGTGTCTATACAGTGCCGTTGTTCTTGAGGACAATATTAAGGAAATGGAAGAGGATGTAGATGAAAATGAAATGGGAGATACGATACTGCGTGAAGAGTTCGACAGATCACTGAAAGACCTAAGTCGAAACAAGGCCCCGGGAGTAGACAACATTCCAGTATAACTACTGATAGCCTTGGGTGAGCCAGTCCTGACAAAACTATACCATCTGGTGAGCAAGATGTATGAGACAGGCGAAATTCCCTCAGACTTCAAGGAGAATATAATAATTCCAATCCCAAAGAAAACACGTGTTGACAGATGTCAAAATTACCGAACTATCAGTTTAATAAGTCACAGCTGCAAAATACTAACGCGAATTCTTTACAGACGAATGGAAAAACTGGTAGAAGCCGACCTCGGGGAAGATCTGTTTGGATTCCGTAGAAATGTTGGAACACGTGAGGAAATATTGACCCTACGACTTATCTTAGAAGAAAGATTAAGGAAAGGCAAACCTACGTTTCTAGCATTTGTAGACTTAGAGAAAGCTTTTGACAATGTTGATTGGAATACTCTCTTTCAAATTCTGAAGATAGCAGGAGTAAAATACAGGGAGCGAAAAGCTATTTACAATTTGTACAGCAACCAGATCGCAGTTATAAGAGTCGAGGGACATGAAAGGGAAGCAGTGGTTGGGAAGGGAGTGAGACAGGGTTGTAGCCTCTCCCCGATCTTATTCAGTCTGTATATTGAGGAAGCAGTAAAGGAAACAAAAGAAAAATTCGGAGTAGGTATTAAAATCCATGGGGAAGAAATAAAAACTTTGAGGTTCGCCGATCACATTGTAATTCTGTCAGAGACAGCAAAGGAGTTGGAAGAGCAGTTGGACGGAATGGACAGTATCTTGAAAGGAGAGTATAAGATGAACATCAACAAAAGCAAAACGGTGATAATAGAATGTAGTCGAATTAAGTCGGGTGATGCTGAGGGAATTAGATTAGGAAATGAGACACTTAAAGTAGTAAAGGAGTTTGGCTATTTGGGGAGCAAAATAACTGATGATGGTCGAAGTAGATGGTTCAAATGGCTCTGAACACTATGGGACTTAACTTTTGAGGTCATCAGTGCCCTAGAACTTAGATCTAATTAAACCTAACTAACCTAAGGACATCACACACAACCATGCCCGAAGCAGGATTCGAACCTGCGACCGTAGCGGTCTCGCGGGTCCAGACTGTAGCGCCTAGAACCGCTCGGCCACCCCGGCCGGCAGGGTCGAAGTAGAGAGGATATAAAATGTAGACTGGCAATGGCAAGGAAAGCGTTTCTGAAGAAGAGAAACTTGTTAACATAGAGTATTGATTTAAGTGTCAGGAAGTCGTTTCTGATAGTATTCTATAGAGTAGCGATGTATTCAAGTGAAACATGGACGATAAATAATTTGGACAAGAAGGGAATAGAATCTTTCGAAATGTGGTGCTACAGAAGAATGCTGAAGATTAGATGGGTAGATCACTAATGAGGAGGTATTGAATAGAATTGGGGAGAAGAGAAGTTTGTGGCACAACTTGACTAGAAGGGATCGCTTGGTAGGACATGTTCTGAAGCATCAAGGGATCACCAGTTTAGTATTGGAGGGCAGCGTGGAGGGTAAAAATCGTAAGGGAGACCAAGAGACGAATACACTAAGCAGATTCACAGGGATGTAGGTTACTGGGAGATGAAGAAGCTTGCACAGGATAGAGTAGCATGGAGAGCTGCATCAAACCAGTCTCAGGACTGAAGACCACAACAACAACAACAACAACAACATCCTATTTGTTACTAATCCTATGTATTATCTTTAGATGTCCATCCGTGTGCAGCATTTGGTGACTTCTTGGCTAGATCGCCAGCACCTTATGCTTATTTACTGTCTCACCTCGGCTTCCTCCTCCTTTTCTTCCTCATTGTCACTGGTTTCGCTATCGCTGTGGGTATCGCTGTCCACCCTCTGAAGATTGTTGTTACGTTGTACATAGGCATGTCTGTTATATCGTGTCCGCATGTACTCTTCATGTGTTTCTTTTTAATTACTGTTTCTCAATACGTTTAATTGTGCCATTGTTCTTCGTCTCTTTTTGCTGTGTATATATCTATGTTTGTGTCTGTGTAGTCTAAGTGTAGTATATGTCTGTTGTTCGCGTATCGTCCACAGAAAAAGTGTGTTCTGGGGAACCTAAGAAGGACACTTCTCTGCCCTCGTCTGCTTTGTTGGTGACCACTTTCAATGTACGTGCCCATGAGCTAGCTGCGAAGCTGACTACTGATTCGAAGAGCGCACAGTGGTATGTCAGTATCACCGGTAGAGATTATTTAATGCTCCGGAAATGTCAATCATTATTGCCATGGCGTATTTCTGTTTTGTAGTATTAACTATGTGTAGGACATGGTTGATGGCATCATCTATAGATCTGCCAGTTCTGAAGCCGAATTGATGTTCGCTCATACACCTGAGAGCTCTGTGTGTTTGCAGGTGCTTGCACAGTAGCTTCTCCTGAATCTTTGCTAGTGTGTTTATTAAGCATATTGGCCTGTAATTCTTTGGATCTGAAGGATCCCTGTCCGCTGATTTCTTAATAATGGCTACTTTGGGAGTTTTCCGTAGTGTAGGTACCCTGACCAGCCGTAAGGCACCGTTCAGTAATGCTGTTAGGAACGGGGTGATCTGCAGTGCTAGTGTTTTCTGTGTTTCCGAACGGATACCATCTGGTCCAGGTGCCTTTTTGTTTTTGAGCTCTGAGATTGCTAGCGCAACCTCTTCTTGCGTAAAAGGACAGGTGAAAGTTGTAGTTTTGTATAGTGCGTGTAGGTTTTCTCTTGTATGATATTGTGTGTCTGTGTCGATAACGTCCTCAGGGAGCAGTTCATAGAGCAGAAACTCCACAGTATTCCTCCATCCCCTCGTCATCAAGACGTCATCCTGACTTAGCGTTCCCAGAACAGTGGGGTTTCTATCTTCTCTGTCAGTATTTTGTGTGGTTCCCCCAAACATTTTGCTCTGTTTGTGTTGCTATAAATAGGTCCCATTGTTGTCTACGCGTGTTGTATAGCATCTGTCTGTATAACTCTTGTGCATGCCTATATGCTTCAAGTCTTATGCGTCTGTCCCTATCTGCTAGCGCCCTTTGATATAATTTTCGTTTGCATCTGGCATCTTGTTTGAGTCTCGTGAGCTCGTTGGTCCGTGGCACTGGTGAGCGTTTTGTGTTCTTTGCTGTCGGTATTGATGGGTTTTGTACATGTTGTATTACCTGTGTTAACTTGTGTGCTCTGTAATCGATACCTCCATTGATGTTTTCTAGATCGTGTTGTTGGATAATTTCCGTTATTTTGTTCCAGTCTGCTTTGTGCAACAATAAATGTCTGCTGTGTGATTTGGTCGTTGTGTTCTGAGTGTGAGTTAGTGTGTATGTTATGACATTGTGATCATTACTGGTTATGTAATAGTGTACAGTCCAGTTTGTTAGGTATGCCACTGCTGCATCTGCTAGCGTAAAGTCGATATTACTGCTCGTATCATCGAACCCTGCATATGTTTGTATAGGTTCTTCCGTGTTCATTATATGCAGTTGTGTTTTTTGTATTATGTCGGTGATTATGCATCCTCTGTCATCTGTCTGAGTTTCAGAGGGTCGATCTGGAATTAATGTCAGCCTCTGGCATACATTACGAGGTCTCTGATGCGGACTGTGTACGGCTGTATTTGATGGCTGTATTGGGCGTACATGGATGCAATAACCCATGTGACGTACCCATTAGTTATCTCTATGGTAACTAAGTGTTGATTGCATAACTGTATTACCTTAATTATGTTATAAGTTCTATTTAAAATTACTATTGCAGCCTTACATTCATTGCTGCCTGTTCTTGTAGAAGCATGTTTTGGTAGACATAATAGCTGCCCATTTCTATCATAAGGTTCTTGTAAGCACATGATGTCTGCCTGGAAGTCTTGTGCTATTTTAGGGATTTCCGCTCTGACTGTCGTACTGTTTTTTGTATTATGTTGTAAGATAATCATTTTTTGTCTATGTGTTCTGGGTGTTTTACGTGTCCAAAATATTTACTGCCTGTCTGTGAGAAACCGAAGTATGTTCGTCCGTGAGCTCTTACATGATCTACATATGCTTTGTCCAAGTCGAATGATTCTGACCTGCGTAGGCAGACCTGGAACATGAGGTCGAGCAGCGGCTCTGCTGATGTAGAAATATTTTCTGTCCTTAGGATGATTCCGTCTGTCTGCTCAGTTACTGGAAAACAGAAAGAATCTCCCTTTGGATGACACAATCTAAGTAGCATCCGCTGCGCTGTCTAGAGTATCTTTTTTCTCTAGCCTATTTAAAAGTAATTTAAATTCTAAATCATCATAATAGGCAAAGTTTTACAAAAGTTCGAAATATGGCGCCTACTTCAATGTGAGATGCTTTTAATAATTTCCACAACGAAATTCTGTCTCGAAATCTGGCAGAAAACCCAAAGAGATTCTGGTCATACATAAAGCACACCAATTGCAAGACACGATCAATACCTTCACTGCGCGATAACAACGGAGAAGTTACTGATGACAGTGTAACTACAGCAGAGTTATTAAACACGGTTTTACGAAACTCCCTCACTAAAGAAGACGAAGTAAATATTCCTGAATTCCAATCAAGAACAACTGCCAAGATGAGAAACATAGAAGTAGATATCCTCGGAGTAACGAAGCAGTTTAAATCAATAAAGGCAAGGCCTCCGGTCCAAACTGTATACAAGTCAGGTCCCTCTCAGAGTATGCTGATAAAATAGCTCCATATTTAGCAATTATATACAACCACTCGCTCACAGAAAGATCCGTACCCAAAAAGGGAAGTAGGAGTAATCCGCTGAATTACAGGCCTATATCACTAACATCGATTTGCAGTAGGGTTCTGGAACATATACTGTATCGGAACATTATGAAGTACCTCGAAGAAAACGATTTATTGATACATAGTCAGCACGGTTTTAGAAAATATCGTTCTTATGAAACACAACTAGCTCTTTATACTCATGAAATGAAGTAATAAGTGCAACCGACAGGGGATGTCAAATTGATTCCATATTTTTAGATTTCCAGAGGACTTTCGATACCGTTCTTCACAAGCGTCTTCTAACCGAACTGCGTGCCTACGGAGTATCACCTCAGTTGTGCGACTGGATTCGTGATTTCCTGTCAGAAAGGTCACAGTTCGTAGTAATAGACGGAAAGTCATCGAGTAAAACAGAAGTAATATCCGGCATTCCCAAAGGAAGTGTTATAGACCCTCTATTGTTCCTGATCTATATTAACGACATTGGAGACAATCTGAGTAGCCGTCTTAGATTGTTTGCATATGATGCTGTCATTTACCGCCTTGTAAAGTCATCAGATGATCAAAACGACTTGCAAAATGATTTAGATAAGATATCTGTATGGTGCTAAAAGTGGCAATTGACCCTGAATAAGGAAAAGTGTGAAGTTATTCAAATGAATATTAAAATAAATCAGCTAAATTTCGATTATGCGATAAGTCACTCAAATCTGAAGGCTGTAAATTCAACTAAATACTTAGGGATTACGATTACAAATAAACTAAATTGGAACGATCACATAGATAATATTGTGGGTAGAGCAAACCAAAGACTACTATTCATTGGCAGAACACTTAGAAGGTGCAACTGGTCTACTAAAGAGACTGCTTACACCACGCTTGTCCGCCCTATTCTGGAGTATTGCTCTGCGATGTGGGATCAGCATCAGGTGGGACTGACGGATGACATCGAAAAAGTACAAAGAAGAGCAACTCGTTTTGTATTATCGAGAAATAGGGGAGATAGTGTCACAAACATGATACGTGAATTGGAGTGGCAATCATTAAAACAAAGGCGTTTTCCGTTGCGACGGGATCTTCTCATGAAATTTCAATCACCAGTTTTCTCCTCCGATTGCGAAAACTTTCTGTTGGCACCCACCAACATAGGGAGAAATGATCATCTCGATAAAATAAGAGAAATCAGGGCTCGCACATAAAAATTTAAGTGCTCGTTTTTTCCGCGTGCCTTTCGAGAGTGGAGCGGTAGAGAGACAGCTTGAAGGTGGTTCATTGAACCCTCTGCCAGGCACTTTATTGCGAATAGCAGAGTAATCATGTAGACGTAGATGTAGAATGAGGTGTAGCTGGCTTGTTGTTGGTTTCTGTTGCGGTTTCTAAGGTGGTACTATATGAATTGTGGCTTGGTGTTGGCCGCTGATTGGGAGACATTTTAAGATCTCTTCGGGTTGTCACACGGTTGCACTTCATTTTGTCACACGCTTCTTGAAATCTTTTTGCCTTCACACGTTTTTCACTGATGTTGGTGGTGCTTGCTGGTGTGGTGTCGGCGATGGTGGTGATTTGTGTGGGACTGACTGTATGTGTTATGTTGTCTTTGTTGATGTTTGGAGTGGAGGTTGTTTCTAGACGCACGTTGATATCATTGCAAATGTCACATGTGTCTCCCTCAGATTTGTCCTTATCTAGTTTGTCTACTTTTATATGTCTGGCTCCGCTATTTCTGAGTTTTGTATTGGTTTGTGGCCTGATTGTTTCAGTGTGTATTGATTCAGGGTCTACGTATCCGTCTATTCCTTGTTCTTTTTGCCCGGGGTGAAAAGTACCTCCCGAGACAAATTTGACAGGTTTGATGTACTGTTCACATTTAATTGTGTCGTAGGGTTTTCCATGTGATGATGATTTTGGTTTGTGTTCAACTTGTGTATGCGTGATGTGTTGTACTTCGATTGGGAGAAATTGAGAATGGTATGTCGGTTTCGTTTGTACATTTTCTTGCGCACAATATTCCAACTCATCTATCCTCTGCGTTAATGTTATTTGTCTCTTAATTTGCTTTGCCACCTCGTAGTGGATGGAGCCACCGATTGTCATGTCATCTATATATTCTATCATATTAATACAGCTATCCTGTAACCTCGATGAGTGTTTTAGGGGTGGGATGAGTTCATTATCGTCGTAATTCTCCGGCAGATGATTCATTTGTCTTCTCCAGGATATTGCTCATTGGTAGCGCCTCTCTAATGTTGACTGTGATTTGTATTTATATGTTTTGGGTGATTGGCTTTGGATGTTCGTGTTTCTTGTGTGTGTGCTGATTGTAGCTACCATAGTCTACACTGTCCAGGAGCCGGTCATGCAATTCTTTATAGGTCTGACAATCACCACCTTTTCTTTCATTGCAGACGCGGCCTCTGTATTTGCAGGGGATGCAGACGCAAACCTCGGACGTGCACTCAGTGCGCTTGTGTCGTTGGTTGAAGCACTTGGCACACGTAACGTCGGCGTTTCTGCAGGTCTTAGTCGTATGTCCTAGGTCACAACACTCAAAACACTGGTTTACTACAGTATAGTCTTTCACAGAGAGTGATTCGATGTCTATGTAGACTCTCTGTCTTCGTGTACTGGCGTGGGCTGCCCTCCAGTATCTTTCCCTTGGGCCCTGTTTTGAGCCTTCTCTTGACTTCTCTGTCGAAGTCTTCTTTCGTCGTGTCACCTCTTAGATTCTGCTCGTAAAGGCTTTCTAGAAATCCTGTCGGAAAGTTTATCTGGCACGTGATATACTGCCACGAGTGGCTTACGATTTCGCGGTCCTACACAGACAATGGTGCGCAGGTCTTCAGTCTTTTATATTATTTTTCGACAATCCTCCTACGTTTTCGTTTCTACCATAACTGCAGTCTGGGTGGTTCTGTCGCAGAAGAAGCTGAGCAGCACCGTGGTGTAGTGTTTATGATACTGAACTGTTGCATGGAGGGTTGTGAGTTCAAAAATTCACCTAGACTGTACAATTTTAAATTCTATATTCGGTTAGAGTACATTCTAGAAGTATCCACAATTTCAAGAATCATTGTACTGGAATGTACTGTAGCTGTATATATACTGTATGTGTTCTGGCCGGAGGCCACTGCCCAGCAATGGTATGGGAACAACGAGGAGAAGTTCACAAGCTGGCAAGTATTCCAGGCGGAACTGCGTAAGTATTTCGGCGAGACACAATGACAGAAGTGCAGGGCACAGCGTCCAGGAGAAGCTACAGCACCCCACATTCAAGACGTCTCTGAGCTGTGTAAAATAGTGGGTCCTAGAATGAAGTAGGAAGATAAGGTTGCACACCTCACGAAGGGTGTTGCTGAGGACATGTATCAAGCTCTACTCCTGAAGGAGGTTATGACAGCAGACGACTTCATAAAATGGTGCTAGTATATCGAGACAATGCATCAAAAAAGAATTACACGAAAGAAGTCTAAACGGCTTCCAAATGTCGTATCGATGTCTGTGTTGGAGGAAGCAACTGATTTCACAAGTGTTCTTCGTCAGATAGTGAGAGAGGAAGTTCAGAAGGCACTTGGATTGCATAAGGTCGGAACAGACGTTGAACCCAATCCCTCGTCCTTTACTTCCCTTTAAACCGGTGAAAAAGTCGAGACCCATGTGGAGTTACGTTCCTACAATGCCGCATGAGGAACCTGTTTGGGCACCAAGAAAGACCGACGTCTGGAGGACCAAGGATAACCAAGGAAGATGTACCATTCGTGTGGGTATAAGTGGCCATACACAGCCCCTAGAATTCATCGTCTTACAAGAGTGTTAGTCATGACGTCATTCTCGGATGGGACTTTTTTAATGCTTATCAGGCAATTATAGATTGTGGTCGCTCGAAGATTGTTCTAGATGAGATGAGATACAGTGGACAGGAAGATACGCATCCGAGAGTGTGGAGACTATGTGTGCTGGATGAACTGATCATTCCTGCAGTCAGCGCTAGAAAGGTAACTGTCACGTGTCATGCCATGCATGAACCCATGGATCTTGTAGTGGGATGTAAGAAAAGCATACCACTGAAGAATAACTTGGTCATCCCAGCCTCTGTCGTCTCGTTTAAGAACGTATTCGGTGAATTGTGGATAGTTAAGTGTCTCCGAGAACAGCAGATCCTTCCAAGACGCATGTGCGTAGAAAATGCTGAGCCGTTAATTGAAGAACATCATAGAAACCTTCCATGCCGAGTCTGTGGGCAAAATTAGCGCTACTACTACAGATGTGAAAATTACCGGACAATCAGTTTAATAAGCCACAGCTGCAAAATACTAACACGAATTCTTTACAGACGAATGGAAAAACTAGTAGAAGCTGGCCTCGGGGAAGATCAGTTTGGATTCCGTAGAAATGTTGGAACACGTGAGGCAATACTGACCCTACGACTTATCTTAGAAAATAGATTAAGGAAAGGCAAACCTACATTTGTAGCATTTGTAGACTTAGAGAAAGCTTTTGACAATGTTGACTGGAATACTCTCTTTCAAATTCTAAAGGTGGCAGGGGTAAAATACAGGGAGCGAAAGGCTATTTACAATTTGTACAGAAACCAGATGGCAGTTATAAGAGTCGAGGGGCGTGAAAGGGAAGCAGTGGTTGGGAAGGGAGTGAGACAGGGTTGTAGCCTCTCCCCGATGTTATTCAATCTGTATATTGAGCAAGCAGTAAAAGAAACAAAAGAAAAATTCGGAGTAGGTATTAAAATCCATGGAGAAGAAATAAAAACTTTGAGGTTCGCCGATGACATTGTAATTCTGTCAGAGACAGCAAAGGACTTGGAAGAGCAGTTGAACGGAATGGATGGTGTCTTGAAAGGAGGATATAAGATGAACATCAACAAAAGCAAAACGAGGATAATGGAATGTAATCGAATTAAGTCGGGTGATGTTGAGGGTATTAGATTAGGAAATGAGACACTTAAAGTAGTAAAGGAATTTTGCTATTTGGGGAGTAAAATAACTGATGATGGTCGAAGTAGAGAGGATATAAAATGTAACTGGCAATGGCAAGGAAAGCGTTTCTGAAGAAGAGAAATTTGTTAACATCGAGTATAGATTTAAGTGTCAGGAAGTCATTTCTGAAAGTATTTGTATGGAGTGTAGCCATGTATGGAAGTGAAACATGGACGGTAAATAGTTTGGACAAGAAGAGAATAGAAGCTTTCGAAATGTGGTGCTACAGAAAAATGCTGAAGATTAGATGGGTAGATCACATAACTAATGAGGAAGTATTGAATAGGATTGGGGAGAAGAGAAGTTTGTGGCACAACTTGACCAGAAGAAGGGATCGGTTGGTAGGACATGTTCTGAGGCATCAAGGGATCACCAATTTAGTATTGGAGGGCATCGTGGAGGGTAAAAATCATAGGGGGAGACCAAGAGATGGATACAGTAAGCAGATTCAGAAGGATGTAGGTTGCAGTAGGTACTGGGAGATGAAGAAGCTTGCACAGGATAGAGTAGCATGGAGAGCTGCATCAAACCAGTCTCAGGACTGAAGACCACAACAACAACAACTACATGTTCTAGCTCGACTATCACCAGATCTCGCTAAGGAACGACAGAAGTAGCTACTTGTCATTCTTCAAGAGTTCTATGAATGCATCAATCCGCAGGTGAAGAACAAATTAGACAAATCGACGGTGCAGCACCGGATTGAGACCATCAACTAATAAGCGAGAGAGCATACCATGTGTCAGCAACAGAACGTCGAATAATTTGCGACGAGGTAGAGAAAAGGATGAAGAAAGATATCATTCAGGATGGTACTTGTCAGGAAGAAGGATGGCAGTTGGCGCTTCTATGTTGATTACAGGAAGCTTAATAAGATAACTAAAATGGACGTTTACCCTCTTCCATAAATTGACGATACACTAGATTGACTGAAGGGGGCTACAAGTACTCGGGATACTGGCAAATCAAAGTAGATGAGGCTGATCGTGAGAAAACTGCATTCATCACCCCTGAGGGCCTGTATGAGTTTGTGTAATGCACCAGCAATTTTTGAACGGATGATGGATAATTTTATAAGGCACCTAAAGTGGACGATGTGTCATTGTTATTTAGATGACATCACAGTGTTGTCAGAGACATTTGATGAACAAACTTAATCCAAGAAAGTGTCTCTTTGGAGCAAAAGAAATCAGAATACTTGGACACATTGTGTCAAACGAAGGTGTGCTGCCAGATCCAGAAAAGGAGAGATCTATAATGGAATTTCCTATTCCTAAAAGTATTAGAGATGTGAGAAGCTTCCTCGGATTATTTTCTTATTACCGTCGTTTTATCAAAGACTTTTGTATCAAATTCAGGGCACTCCAAGAATTGTTAAAAGCTGATGCTAAATTTATCTGGAGTGGTGCTCAACAAAATTCTTTCGATGTGCTGCGCAAAGCTCTGACGACTGACCCCGTACGATGAGAGAGCACCTACAGAGCTACACACAGATGCCAGCGGGTATGGGATTGGTGCTGTTCTGGTGGAAATTTCGGATGGAAAAGAGAAGGTTATAGCCTATGCTTCCAGGACAATTACAAAACCGAGAGAAACTATTCAACTACAGAAAGAGAATGTCTTGCTGTGATCTGGGCCATGCACAAATTACGACAATATGTCTATGGAAGGCCATTCACAGTTGTTACAGACCATCATTCATTTTGTTGATTGACAGGTCTTAAGGATCCAACAGGATGACTCGCCAGGTGGTCACTACGTCTTCAAGAGTATGACATTACCATGGTGTACAAAAGTGGAGGTGCCGACAGCCTCTCAAGAAACCCTGTGCAAGACCATCAAGACTTTGATGAAGATAGTGACTGTCTCGCTACACTCCAGGATCTTTCTGCTGAGCAGAAGAAGGACGCCAAGATATCTCAAATGATGCTTGCCTTAAATCGGTCAGAGGATGTGAAAGGACAGTTTAAAGTAGTTAATGGATTACTTTGCAAGAAAAACTTTGATCCGTTTGGAAAGAGATGGCTACCAGTGATTCCTAAACACATGCGCTTAGATGTTCTACAGAAATTCCGTGACACACCTAAGACAGGACATTTAGGATTTATTAAGACATGCGATACAATCAGAAAGAGATTTTTCTGGTCAGGTTTTTTTAGGAGTGTCCGTCACTATGTGTCGCACTGTCGAGAGTGCCAGAGGAGAAAGGCAGTTCCTCAGAAACCATCCGGCTGACTCATACCAATTCCACTAGCCGAAACGCCTTTCCAGCGTGTTGGGATTGACCTCCTCGGACGATTTCCAACGTCTGCTAGTGGCAATAGATGGATTATTGTTTGCACTGATTATCTGACACGCTATGCCATTACAAAAGCCGTGAAAACAGCCGAAGCATCCGAGGTAGCCAAATTCATCGAGGAAGATAGTGTATTAAAACACGGTGCCCCAAGGTCGTTCATTACTGATCGAGGGTAAGTTTTTCAATGGAATCTTGTGACAGAGATAAACCGTCGGTGTAACATTATTCATCACATGACGACTGCCTACCATCCGAAAACTAATGGGCTCACTGAACACCTTAATAAGACCTTGGCCGACATGCTATCAATGTTCGTCAGTATTGAGCAGATCAACTGGGATAAGGTGCTATCTTTCGTGACGTTTGTCTGCAACACCGCCAATTGGGGCACCACAGGATTTACTCCATTTTTCCTGGTGCATGGCCGTGAGGCGACTATGACGATGGACACTGTTTTTCCGTTACATCCTGATGACGTGGACGACGACTACGTCGGCCAGATGTCAACCAGAGCTGACGAAGCTCGGCAGTTAGCTCGACTCCGCACGCTGCAGGCTCGAGAAAACGATCGCCGAAGGTATGAGGCGAGCCACCGCCCTGTTGTCTACCAGCCTGGTGACCTCGTCTGGATCTTCACTCCTGTTCGGAAGGTTGGTCTCTCTGAGAAGCTCCTCAGGCATTACTTTGGGCCTTTTAAGGTTGGCAGACAATTGTCTGATGTTGCTTATGAAGTTGAAGATTTCAACCCCGACACAAGACGACGAAAGATCAGAGATACGGTCCACGTCCTTCGAATGAAGCCCTATAAGGATCCTGCAACCCAGGGTAAACTCGAAGGTCCAGCGACAGGCAACAAGCGGAAAGGTGACGAAGAGCGTAGCGGCAAAAGAAGTTCTAAAGAGATCACCGCCAGGGTGAGAATCAGTCATCAGGACTCGTTCCCAGACTAGGACGACGTAACACTGAGATACTATTCCCTTAAGGGGGGAGCAATGTCGCAGCAGAAGCTGAGGCACCGTGGTGTAGTGTTTATGATACTGAACTGTTGCATGGAGGGTTGTGAGTTCAAAAATTCACCTGGACTGTACAATTTTAAGTTCTATATTCGGTTAGAGTACATTCTAGAAGTATCCACACATTCTAGAAGTATCCACAATCTCAAGAATCATTGTACTGGAATGTACTGTAGCTGTATATATACTGTATGTGTTCTGGCCGGAGGCAGTTCCCTTCGCGCTTTTGTATGTGCAAGTGCTGAATAAACCTTCATTAAGTGAAGTTAGTGTTCGTCATTCATCTGATTACACCTTCTTCTACGTGACATTATTCTGGTGGAGACGCTGGATATCGGAACATGCGATACCGCACATTATCGACGACACAGTGGCTCCCATCAGGCCACAACAGAGCCGCCGAGTTCGAGCCAGATTCAACAGATCGCACTCTATCCGAGCCGGAAGAAGAAGAGGACGTTACGATGATAGCAACAGTGTGCCACCACATGAGACATCCTTCCAGGTCCTCCAAACAAGTGGCTGAAGCTACATGAGCGTATATCCGTAATGTTCGCACATGCATTGACAATGCGCTGACGCATGTTGTCAGGCGTTGTCGGTGGATCACGATAGCAAATATTCTTCAACTTTCCCCACAGAAAGAAATCCGGGGACGTCAGATTCGGTGAATGTGCGGGCCATGGTATGGTGCTTCGACGACCAATCCACTTGTCATGAAATATGCTATTCAATAACGCTTCAACCGGACGCGAGCTACGTGCTGGACATCCATCGTGTTGGAAGTACATCGCCATTCTGTCATGCAGTGAAACATCTTGTAGTAACATCGGTAGGACATTACATAGGAAATCACCATGCATTCTACCATTTAGATTGCCATCGATAAAATGGGGGCCAATTATCCTTCCTCCGCCCGCATCTCGTGGTCGTGCGGGAGCGTTCTCGCTTCCCACGCCCGGGTTCCCGGGTTCGATTCCCGGCGGGGTCAGGGATTTTCTCTGCCTCGTGATGGCTGGGTGTTGTGTGCTGTCCTTAGGTTAGTTAGGTTTAAGTAGTTCTAAGTTCTAGGGGACTTATGACCACAGCAGTTGAGTCCCATAGTGCTCAGATCCATTTTTTATCCTTCCTCCCATAATGCTGCACCATACAATAACGCGCGAAGATCGCTGATGTTCCACTTGTAGCAGCCATCGTGGATTTTCCGTTCCCAATAGTGCATTAATACGCCGGTTTACATTATCGCTGTTGGTGAATGACGCTTCGTCGCTATATAGAACGCGTGCAAAAAATTTGTCATCGTCCCGTAATTTCTCTTGTGCCCAGTGGCAGAACTGTACACGACTTTCAGAGTCGTCGCCATGCAGTTCCTGGAGCATAGAAATATGGCACGGGTGCAATCGATGTTGATGTAACATTCTCAACACCGACGTTTTTGAGCTTCCCGATTCTCGCGCAATTTGTCTGCTACTGATGTGCGGATTAGCCGCAATAGCAGCTAAAACACCTACTTGGGCATCATCATTTGTTGCAGGTCGTGGTTGACTTTTCACATGTGGCTGAACACTTCCTGTTTCCTTAAATAACGTGACTGTCCAGCGAACGGTCCGGACCCTTTGATGATGTCGTCCAGGATACCGAGCAGCATACATAGCACACGCCCGTTGGGCATTTTGATCACAATATCCATACATCAACACGGTATCGACCTTTTCCGGAATTGGTAAACGGTCCATTTTAACACGGATAAAGTATCACGAAGCAAATACCATCCGCACTGGCGGAATGCTACGTGATACCACGTACTTATACGTGTGTGATTATTACAGCGCCATCTATCACAAAGCGAAAAAAGTGGTCCTACTAAAAGATTCATATTTCTTTACGTACTACTCGAATATGTAATAAAAAATGCGGCCAACCATAGCGCCATCTGGTTTCCCCTTCAAACTATACGAGTTTCGTTCTTTGTAGTTTTTTCGTTTGATGCTTATTTCGTGATATATTTGGTCCGCTCACTATCAGTGGACCACCCTGTATAGGGTTGTGCCCTGTTTTGTTTTAGCCTGTTCAATTCGTCGAGCCTCTTTGGTTTTGGGCTCTATTGTTATATATGTCAATGTCCGTGCATGTGTTTGAGCTTGTTGTGTGACTTTATTAGTTAATTCTCTAATTTGTTGTTGCAAGTCTTGATTCGCTACACTGAGCTCGTTATTTTCGTCCTCTAATTTCTCTGCCTTCCCTTTCAATGTTTGTATTTGAAAGTCTTTGGCTGGATTCGATGCTCTCTGTGGTTCAAGTCATAATCGCCTATTTTCATCGTTTACGCAGGACAGTTTTGCTTCAAGGCTAGTTATTTGGAAAACTAAGGGAAACACTTTGTCTCTAATAACAGTTAACAGAGCAGATGAAACTTGCTTAGCTTTTAACTCTACTCTTATTTCACTCCGTATTTTGTCTATGGCTGCTGTCTTTTGACTGGGGGACATAGGCACAAGTTCTTCCTCCGTACGTTCCACTCCGGGTGTGACGTTGATGGCTCGAGTTAGCGTCTTACTCCAACGTTTCCTTCTTCTTCCGTCGGCCTCTGGTGTGGTGGTGTCGCTGCTTCGTCGGCTGAAATCCAGACCCGAGCGTAGGCAGGCGGTTGTTTACCAACAGCAGGGAGCACAGCTGGTAGCCGCTACTGCTGACGTCGACGGCGGGGCGCGGGGCAGCCGGTGGCCGCTGCCGACGCGTCGGATTCCGCTGCGGCTGCTGAGGTGTCGCAGCGCGCGGCGCGGAGTGCTGAACCGACGCGGCTGACTGGCGAAAGCGACACCCGCTCGGCCTGCGGGAGTGGACAATCTGGACCAACAGTGCCTTGATGAACTTGTGAATACTATGCCGTGACGAATACAGGCATGCATCAATGCAAGAGGACGTGCTACTGGGTATTATAGGTACCGGCGTGTACAGCAATCTGGACCACCACTCTGAGGGTCTCGCTGTATGGTGGTACAACAAGCAATGTGTGGTTTTCATGAGCAATAAAAAGGGCAGAAATGATGTATATGTTGATCTCTAATCCAATTTTCTGTACAGGTTCCGGAACTATTTTTTGATGTGTCTACGATAGATGCAAAAACATCTGAGAATGTTCATGTTCATAGTCACAGCTACAGAAGTCTACAGTTCGTGGTCTAGTGGCTAGCGTTGCTGCCACTGGATCGCGGGGTCCCAAGTTTGATTCCCGGCCAGGTCGAATATTTTCTCTGCCCGGGGACTGGGTGTATGTGTTGTCCTCATCATTTCATCATCATCATCTTGATTCGTGACAGTGGCTAGATAGGACTGTGTAAAAACGGGACTGTGTAAAAATTGGGACTTTGGACGGGCGCTGATGACTGCGCAAATTAGCGCCCCACAAACCAAATGGCTACCAAAAGCAGTCATAGACGTTATATATTCTGTGTTACTGAGTTGTTGAAGAAAGGAATGGTCGTCCACATAACCAGAATCACAGTGCTACGAATGTGATTTGGAATATAATTCTCGTCCTCCAAGTCATGACACTACATTGTGACTAGATGCTGGGACTGATGGGTCCCACATAAACTCTTTACTTCTATAACATTGTGTGCATTTTCACAATTTGGCTACCCCTATAAAATTTAGTGATTTAGTGCAATATTGCTTTTAGATTATGTTATTTCCAATTAATCGCTTTATTTAGTGTTGGTATACAGTTTTTCAAATGATTAAAAGTACTTAAACTGAACGTAGAGGCGAAGTACAGAAATAAAAAGTACAAAAAGTTTTGTATGATTCACAACAGAAATTCAAGGGCACCTGTACAATTAAAAAGTATACATTTTGACTGTCGTTGCAGTAACTAGTACTTGACCTCAAAATTACAAATAACACTTTTAACTAGCCATTCACGTATATTTTTGCACAACATGCAGTTCATAAGAACAGTTTCTTGTCTGTGTATGTAACGAAGAGGTTTTTGCAACAGAAACCGCTTTTCCACTCTTTGTGCTGCTCTTGACGTCGCTGCAGTGTTGGGAACTTGGAACACTGCGGTTGGATCATTGTTGCCGTAATTTCAGCACCAAATACATTTATTGTCTCTTACACATCCTTATGAAGACCGTTAACATTTACAGCTCTCTTCCCATGGTGCCTTTGCTGAGTCCACATGCCAACTCAATCATGAAGACTTTCCGTCAGTTCCAATTATTCTATTGCCACTCAGGAGAACTTTGGTGTCTGCAGATACATGCACTCAGTGATGCGATATCTACCATCTCGATGACATGCATTAACGGCCACCGCCTGTTTCCTGTAACACAGCTTTATTCTTTTGTTATTTTATCGTCATGGCTTATGACACATTCGGTTTTGTTCTAATAGCGTATGTTTTCTGGTTCATATTCACGTTCTTCACCACTCACATGCCTCTCATGATGCTGAGTAGAGATTAACTACTTACCTCTTTTTGAAATACAGGAAACTAAAGCCATTTGTGGAACCAAACATTGGGGAATGTACTTTTTTTGGCCAGGAAAAAATTCTCTCGTAATTTCTTCATTATTGGAACGCAAGCTTTCAAACAATGTCATGTTTCTTTTAAGCAATTCAGCAGTCAAGGGAAAACTGTTGAAAAACTTACCAGTTGTCACGCCACAACCTCTATTCGGGAATGATTCTATCAAGCCAAAACAACACTTGGAGCTGTAGTAGGTAAGATGTGTTCGCATCGGCACAAGTTCTCCTTCTGATGCCGTACATGATAGGCTTTTATTGTGTATTGAACGGGGACCTAGAAACGACGGAGAGGCTTCATCCCCGCCATAGCCCTCAGTGGTTCACCACCCCACAACAGGCTACAGCAGTCCACCCACCCCAACGCCGCCCCACACAGAACGCAGAGTTATTGTGCGGTTCGGCCCCCAGTGGACCCCCACGGGAACGTTTCTTACCAGACGAGTGTAACACCAAATGTTTGCGTGTTAGAGTAATTACGGTGTACGCTTACGTGGAGACAGTGTTTGCGCAGTAATCGCCGACATAGTGTACCTGAGACGGAATGAGAGGAACCAGCCCGCAGATGGAAAACCGCCTTAAAAACCATCCACAGACTGGCTGGCACACCGGACCTCGACACTAATCAGCCGGGCGGATGCGTGCCGTGGACCGGCACGCCTTCTCGCTCGGGAAGCAGCGCGTTAGACCGCACGGCTAGCCGGGCGGGCCTTGATAAGCTTACTCTTCATGTATGCCCTGAAAGCGGCAGTTTCCTCGGTATGTCGTTCATCATCAGCAGTAATGTATTCATGAGGACGGAAGTTCTTACGCAAAATAGACTGAAATACGTCAAACATTAATTTGATGGCTTTTAGCTTGTCCTTGATTTCTTCAACTCTTTGTGATCTTGTATTTGTATTGTCAATCGCAAGAATTTCAGTATGTACAAAAATCTGTTTGTTGACATGGCAGCAGAAAAGAACGGCTGCCGAAAAGCTACATTACTTCCCCACCGATCTAAAACACCTGTGCGATGTCCATGAGTTCGACAAGCCGCCATGCAGTTTAAACTTCGTCTACATGGATATTCTGCAAATCACATTTAAGTGCTTGCCAGATGGTTCATAGAATCACCTTCACAATTCTCTATAATTCCAGTCTCGTATAGCGCGCGGAAAAAACGAACACCTGTGTCTTTCCGTGTAAGCTCTGATAACCCATATTTTGTTATAGTGATCGTTTCTCCCCGTGTAGATCGGCGTCAACAAAATATTTTCGTTTTCGAAGGAGAAAGTTGGTGATTAAAATTTCGTGAGAAGATTCTGCCGCAACGAAAAACGCTTTTGTTTAAATGATGTCCATCCCAGATACTGCATCATTTCAGTGTCACTCCTCCCCCCCACCCCCCACTCCCCTTGTTTCGCTATAATACAAAACATGCATCACTTGTTTGAACTTTTTCGACATAGTCGTCAATCCTATCTGTTAAGGATCCCACATTACGCAGCAGTATTCTAAAACAGGATGGACAAGCGTAATGTAAGCAGTCTCTTTAGTAGATGTGTTACATTTTCTAAGTGTTCAGCCAATAAAACGCAGTCTTTGGGTAGCCTTCCCCACGACATTTTCTATGTGTTCTTTCCAATTTAGATTGTTCGTAGTTGTAATTCCTAAGTATTTAGTTACATTTAGGGCCTTTAGATTAGACTGATTTATCGTGTAACCGAAGTTTAACGGATTCAATGTAGCACTCATGTGGATGACCTTACACTTTTCGTTATTTAGGATCAATTGCCAAATTTTGCACCACACAGCTATCTCTTCCAAATCGTTTGCAATTTGTTTTGATCTTCTGATGACTTTACCAATCGATAAAAGACAGCGTCATCTGCATACAACCTAAGATGGCTGCAAATGTTGTTGTTGTTAAGGTCTTCAGTCCTGAGACTGGTTTGATGCAGCTCTCCATGCTACTCTATCCTGTGCAAGCCTCTTCATCTCCCAGTACTTACTGCAACCTACATCCTTCTGAATCTGCTTAGTGTATTCATCTCTTGGTCTCCCTCTACGATTTTTACCCTCCACGCTGCCCTCCAACGCTAAATTTGTGATTCCTTGATGCCTCAAAACATGTCCTACCAACCGATCCCTTCTTCTAGTCAAGTTGTGCCACAAACTTCTCTTCTCCCCAATCCTATTCAATACCTCCTCATTAGTTACGTGATCTACCCACCTTATCTTCAGCATTCTTCTGTAGCACCACATTTCGAAAGCTTCTATTCTCTTCTTGTCCAAACTAGTTATCGTCCATGTTTCACTTCCATACATGGCTACACTCCATACGAATACTTTCAGAAACGACTTCCTGACACTTAAATCTATACTCGATGTTAACAAATTTCTCTTCTTCAGAAACGATTTCCTTGCCATTGCCAGTCTACATTTTATATCATCTCTACTTCGACCATCAACAGTTATTTTACTCCCTAAATAGCAAAACTCCTTTACTACTTTAAGTGTCTCATTTCCTAATCTAATTCCCTCAGCATCACCCGACTTCATTCGACTACATTCCATTATCCTCGTTTTGCTTTTGTTGATGTTCATCTTATATCCTCCTTTCAAGACACTGTCCATTCCGTTCAACTGCTCTTCCAAGTCCTTTGCTGTCTCTGACAGAATTACAATGTCATCGGCGAACCTCAAAGTTTTTACTTCTTCTCCATGAATTTTAATACCTGCAAATATTGTCTCCCAAATCGTTTATATAGATAAGGAACAGCAAAGGGCCTATAACACTATCCTGGGGAACGCCAGAAATCCCTTCTGTTTTACTCGATTACTTTCCGTCAACTGCTACGAACTGTGACCTCTCTGACAGGAAATCACGAATCCAGTCGCATAACCGAGACGATATTCCACAAGCACGCAACTTCAAGCCGCTTGTGTGGTACCGTGTCAAAAACCCTTCAGAAAATCCAGAAATACGGAATCAGTTTGAAATCCCTTGTCAATAACACACAACACTTATTGCAAGTAAAGGGCTATTTGCATTTTACAAGAACATGTTTCCTATATCCGTGTGGACTGCGTGTAATAGACCGTTTTCTTTGAGGTAATTCATAATGCTCAAACACAATATACACTCCTGGAAATTGAAATAAGAACACCGTGAATTCATTGTCCCAGGAAGGGGAAACTTTATTGACACATTCCTGGGGTCAGATACAACACATGATCACACTGACAGAACCACAGGCACATAGACACAGGCAACAGAGCATGCACAATGTCGGCACTAGTACAGTGTATATCCACCTTTCGCAGCAATGCAGGCTGCTATTCTCCCATGGAGACGATCGTAGAGATGCTGGATGTAGTCCTGTGGAACGGCTTGCCATGCCATTTCCACCTGGCGCCTCAGTTGGACCAGCGTTCGTGCTGGACGTGCAGACCGCGTGAGACGACGCTTCATCCAGTCCCAAACATGCTCAATGGGGGACAGATCCGGAGATCTTGCTGGCCAGGGTAGTTGACTTACACCTTCTAGAGCACGTTGGGTGGCACGGGATACATGCGGACGTGCATTGTCCTGTTGGAACAGCAAGTTCCCTTGCCGGTCTAGGAATGGTAGAACGATGGGTTCGATGACGGTTTGGATGTACCGTGCACTATTCAGTGTCCCCTCGACGATCACCAGTGGTGTACGGCCATTGTAGGAGATCGCTCCCCACACCATGATGCCGGGTGTTGGCCCTGTGTGCCTCGGTCGTATGCAGTCCTGATTGTGGCGCTCACCTGCACGGCGCCAAACACGCATACGACCATCATTGGCACCAAGGCAGAAGCGACTCTCATCGCTGAAGACGACACGTCTCCATTCGTCCCTCCATTCACGCCTGTCGCGACGCCACTGGAGGTGGGCTGCACGATGTTGGGGCGTGAGCGGAAGACGGCCTAACGGTGTGCGGGACCGTAGCCCAGCTTCATGGAGACGGTTGCGAATGGTCCTCGCCGATACCCCAGGAGCAACAGTGTCCCTAATTTGCTGGGAAGTGGCGGTGCGGTCCCCTACGGCACTGCGTAGGATCCTACGGTCTTGGCGTGCATCCGTGCGTCGCTGCGGTCCGGTCCCAGGTCGACGGGCACGTGCACCTTCCGCCGACCACTGGCGACAACATCGATGTACTGTGGAGACCTCACGCCCCACGTGTTGAGCAATTCGGCGGTACGTCCACCCGGCCTCCCGCATTCCCACTATACGCCCTCGCTCAAAGTCCGTCAACTGCACATACGGTTCACGTCCACGCTGTCGCGGCATGCTACCAGTGTTAAAGACTGCGATGGAGCTCCGTATGCCACGGCAAACTGGCTGACACTGACGGCGGCGGTGCACAAATGCTGCGCAGCTAGCGCCATTCGACGGCCAACACCGCGGTTCCTGGTGTGTCCGCTGTGCCGTGCGTGTGATCATTGCTTGTACAGCCCTCTCGCAGTGTCCGGAGCAAGTATGGTGGGTCTGACACACCGGTGTCAATGTGTTCTTTTTTCCATTTCCAGGAGTGTATGTTCCAAAATTCTGCTGCATATCGACGTTAATGATATGCGCCTGTAACTTTGCGGATTACTCCTACTACCTTTCTTGAATATTGGTGTGAGCTGTGCAACTTTCCAGTCTTTGGGTACGGATCTCTCTTAGAGAGAACGTTTGTATATGATTGTTAAGTATGGAGCTCTTGTATACATACTTCATCTGTTCTTAATCTCCCCACCTCCCCAATTTCTTTTCTGTGAGAATGAGCTGCATTCCACATAAAAATTACACTTTGTGCTTGTCTTTTCGTTGTCTCCACAATAATGCACACCATTTCTGGTGAAATAACAAAAATTACTCTGCTATTATTCTGGGTGTTTTTCCATCATCCATTAGGCCCGGTGTTATGTTCATAATGGTATTGTCCAAATTTTCTCTGGAAAATTCTATCTCAGTCCTACAAACAGAAACATTTCCACTATTTACATCTTCTTCCTCTAATTGCTCATTTGAATGTATATTATATTTCGACATTTCATCTTCAACTTGATCCAATATTGTAATACGGTCTTTCTCGACAGTTCCATATATTTATTTAATTCATTGTCAATATCCCCCTCATTGTCTAGAATTTCCAATACCTTCTATCTAGATAGTCCTATGGGCATCCTCAATTGCAGTTGAAATCTGGACTCACGCAGCTTCAGCTCAACAACAGTAACCTGAAACAACAGAAAACAGTATATGTTCCAGAATGAGATTCTCACTTTGCAGCGGAGTGTGCGCTGATATGAAACTTCCTGGCAGATTAAAACTGTGTGCCGGACCGAGACGCGAACTCGGGACCTTTGCCTTTCGCAAGCAAGTGCTCTACCATGCCTCCGAAATATCCTATCTTTCAGGAGTGCTAGTTCTGCATGGTTCGCAGGAGAGCTTCTGTAAAGTTTGGAAGGTAGGAGACGAGGTACTGGCAGAAGTAAAGCTGTGAGGACGGGGCGTGAGTCGTGCTTGGGTAGCTCAGTTGGTAGAGCACTTGCCCGCGAAAGGCACAGGTCCCGAGTTCATTTCTCGGTCCGGCACACAGTTTTAATCTGCCAGGAAATTTCAACAGTATATGTTATTTGTGTTAGGCTCAAATGGCTCGAAGCACTATGGGGCTTAACATCTGAGGTCATCAGTCCCCTAGACTGAGAACTACTTAAACCTAACTAACCTAAGGACATCACACACATCCATGCCCGAGTCAGTATTCGAACTCACGACCGTAGCAGCAGCGCCTTTCCGGACTGAAGCACCTAGAACCGCTCGGCCACAGCGGCCGGCTATTTGTGTTAGAAACGTATGTATGATAAAACGCGACAATGGAAAAATTAAATAACGAAGATGAATGAGAGAAATATTTCATAATAACCATTATTTTTGACAAATAATAAAATAATAAAATAACATTCGGAACCAAATGGGGTAGTCTCACAACTGTACCAGTATATCACCCTCATTAATAAATATAAAAGCAATAAAGTGGGTCAGATACCATTGTGAATACAAATACAAGCGTTTTAGGGCAATCTTATGAAACAACAAAAATGTAGTTCTTCAAATCAAATTATTACAGCATAAAAGTCAACCTATGGTGGTCAGTATATCTCCCTTGGTAAAGCAAGGGTTAAAAATTATATTACTGAATCGCGCCATGCCTCCTCGACTTAACAACTAACACATAACGTTATTCTTGAGGCTCGCCATCTGAAACGGAAACAATTGCCTGTATTACCATGCTGGCATGCATTCCATAAATCTGAAATTGAAAAATATGAAATATTTGATTAACTGATCCGCTTCTTCTTCTTCTCGTTTGTTCTTATTACGTCTGATGCTGTGTGAATGTCTTATATATTTACATTGTTATTCCTGTTGCGTGTATCATTTTAAGCCTAACTATGCTTTTATACGAATATTTTTTCAATCTTTAAGACGAGTCTACACAAGAGTACCGATTCTAACAGTTTGCTCCATTCTCCTGCCATAGCGTACCTTTAGTAGTCTTACTGCTGAATTTTTGGATATATTTTATGTATCAGGGATGTATCATTCACAGGGATGTAGTTTCAGTTGTAATTTTATCGTATATCTTTTTAATCTGATGACTTCTGCCACGTTTACTTTTGGCATTTTCTCCCATTATTCATGTTTGTGTGTTATTATATTTATTCTTATGTTTGTAATTGTTTTTGTATCTATCTTCTGACCCACAAAAATGTAAACGAGAGGACCTGTCAGTCCCCGTTTCCCGCTCTTCTGTGGCTATCTACTTCGGTTCCCTACCTGTTCCGTACCTACCTCAGTCGCTTCAGCCGCCGATGATATCTGCCTTCTGGGCCGCCTGCACTCGTCGCTTCCGTGTCGTACTTTCCAGGTGAGCACTGTCGGTGCTGGTCGTACTCCTGAATTCAGTTACATTTTTTACTTCCTAATATCGTGTCGGGCATCCTTTTGCACGGCGTAGTGCAACAACTCAACGTGACATGGATTCAACAAGTCGTTAGCTGTCCCTTACAGAAATACTGAGCCGTGCTGCCATGTTAATGTTGTTGTTGTTGTTGTTGTTGTTGTGGTCTTCAGTCCTGAGACTGGTTTGATGCAGCTCTCCATGCTACTCTATCCTGTGCAAGCTTCTTCATCTCCCAGTAACCTACATCCCTGTGAATCTGCTTAGTGTATTCGTCTCTTGGTCTCCCTTACGATTTTTACCCTCCACGCTGCCCTCCAATACTAAACTGGTGATCCCTTGATGCTTCAGAACATGTCCTACCAAGCGATCCCTTCTAGTCAAGTTGTGCCACAAACTTCTCTTCTCCCCAATTCTATTCAATACCTCCTCATTAGTGATCTACCCATCTAATCTTCAGCATTCTTCTGTAGCACCACATTTCGAAAGATTCTATTCGCTTCTTGTCCAAATTATTTATCGTCCATGTTTCACATCAATACATCGCTACACTCTATAGAATACTATCAGAAACGACTTCCTGACACTTAAATCAATACTCTATGTTAACAAATTTCTCTTCTTCAGAAACGCTTTCCTTGCCATTGCCAGTCTACATTTTATATCCTCTCTACTTCGACCATCATCAGTTATTTTGCTCCCCAAATAGCAAAACTCCTTTATTACTTTAAGTGCCTCATTTCCTAATCTAATTCCCTCAGCATCACCCGACTTAATTCGACTACATTCTATTATCCTCGTTTTGCTTTTGTTGATGTTCATCTTATATCCTCCTTTCAAGACTCTTCCCATTCCGTTCAACTGCTCTTCCAAGTCCTTTGCTGTCTCTGACAGAATTTGAAAGAGTATTCCAGTCAACATTGTCAAAAGCTTTCTCTAAGTCTACAAATGCTAGAAACGTAGGTTTGCCTTTCCTTAATCTTTCTTCTAAGATAAGTCGTAGGGTCAGTATTGCCTCACGTGTTCCAACATTTCTACGGAATCCAAACTGATCTTCCCCGAGGTCAGCTTCTACCAGTTTTTCCATTCGTCTGTAAAGAATTCGCGTTAGTATTTTGCAGCTATGACTTATTAAACTGATAGTTCGGTAATTTTCACATCTGTCAACACCTGCTTTCTTTGGGATTGGAATTATTATATTCTTCTTGAAGTCTGAGGGAGTTTCGCCTGTCTCATACATCTTGCTCACCAGATGGTATAGTTTTGTCAGGACTGGCTCTCTCAAGCTATCAGTAGTTATAATGGAATGTTGTCTACTCCCGGGGCCTTGCCGGCCGGTGAGGCCGTGCGGTTAAAGGCGCTTCAGTCTGGAACCGCGTGACCGCTACTGTCGCGGATTCGAATCCTGCCTCGGGCATGGATGTGTGTGATGTCCTTCGGTTAGTTAGGTTTAAGCAGTTCTAAGTTCTAGGGGACTTATGACCACAGAAGTTAAGCCCCATAGTGCTCAGAGCCATTTGAACCATTTTGAACCCGGGGCCTTGTTTCGACTTAGGTCTTTCAGTGCTCTGTCAAACTCTTCACGCAGTATCATATATCCCATTTCATCTTCATCTACATCCTCTTCCATTTCCATAATATTGTCTTCAAGTACGTCGCCCTTGTATAGACCCTCTATATACTCCTTCCACCTTTCTGCTTTCCCTTCTTTGCTTGGAACTGGGTTTCCATCTGAGCCCTTGATATTCATGCAAGTGGTTCTCTTTTCTTCAAAGGTCTATTTAATTTTCCTGTAGGCAATATCTATCTTACCCCTCATGAGATAAGCCTCTACATCCTTACATTTGTCCTGTAGCCATCCCTGCTTACCATTTTGCACTTCCTGTCGATCTCATTTTTGAGACGTTTGTATTGCTTTTTGCCTTCTGCACTAACTGCATTTTTGTATTTTCTCCTTTTATCAATTAAATTCAGTATCTCTTCTGTTAACCATTGATTTCTACTCGCCCTCATCTTTTTACCTACTTGATCCTCTGCTGCCTTCACTATTTCATTCCTCAAAGCTACACATTCTTCTTCTAATGTTCTTCTTTCCCCCATTCCTGTCAATTGTTCCCTTATGCTCTCCCTGAAACTCTGTACAGTTTCTGGTTTAGTCAGTTTATCCAGGTCCCATCTCCTTAAATTCCTACCTTTTTGCAGTTTCTTCAGTTTCAATCTACAGTTCATAACCAATACAGATTGTGGTCAGAGTCCACATCTGCCCCACGAAATGTCTTACAATTTAAAACCTGGTTCCTAAATCTCTGTATTACCATTATATAATCTATCTGAAACCTTCTAGTATCGCCAGGGTTCTTCCATGTATACAACCTTCTTCCATGATTCTTGAAGCAAATGTTAGCTATGATTAAGTTATGCTCTGTGCAAAATTCTACCAGGCGGCTTCCTCTTTTATTTCTTAGCCCCAATCCATATTCACCTACTACGTTTCCTTCTCTTCCTTTTCCTACTGTCGGATTCCAGTCACCCATGACTACTAAATTTTCATCTCCCTTCACTACCTGAATATTTTTTTTATCTCATCATGCATTTCATCAATTTCTTCATCATCTGCAGAGCTAGTTGGAATATAAACTTGTACTACTGTAGTAGGCGTGGGCTTCGTGTCTATCTTGGCCACAATAATGCGCTCACTGTGTTGTTTGTGGTAGCTTACCCGCACTCCTATTTTCCTATTCATTATTCAAATGGTTCAAATGGCTCTGAGCACTATGGGACTCAACATCTTAGGTCATAAGTCCCCTAGAACTTAGAACTACTTAAACCTAACTAACCTAAGGACATCACACACACCCATGCCCGAGGCAGGATTCGAACCTGCGACCGTAGCAGTCCCGCGGTTCCGGACTGCAGCGCCAGAACCGCTAGACCACCGCGGCCGGCTCCTATTCATTATTGAAGCTGTAAGTAGACTGTTTAGGTTTTTATATTGATAACTCCACGTAGCGCTCTGTATGAAAATCACTGGCTGTGCTGTCTGCAGTCTGTGGCTGGTTGGCATTGTTGAAAAACTCTCTATTGTAGTGGGCAGTTCGATGTTAACAGCGCGTAGCGTTGCGCAGTTGGAGGTGAGCCGCCAGCAGTGGTGGATGTAGGGAGAGAGATGGCGGAGTTTTTAGAGCGGATGATCTGGACGTGTGTCCATTAGAAAGAGTAAATTTGTATTATTGGATATCATGAACTGATACATATATATGATGTCCTTTGAACATTGTTAAGGTAAATACATTGTTTGTTCCCTATCAAAATCTTTCATTTGGTAACTATGCCTATCAGTAGTTAGTGCCTTAAGTAGTTAGAATCTTCTATTTAGCTGGCAGTAGTGGCGCTCGCTGTATTGCAGTAGTTCGAGTAACGAAGATTTTTGTGAGGTAAGCGATTCATGAAAGGTATAGGTTATTGTTAGTCAGGCCCATTATTTTGTAGGGATATTTGAAAGTCAGATTGTGTTGCGCTAAAAATATTGTGTGTCAGCTTAGTGTTGATCAGAATAAGTAAAGAGCGAAATGTCTGAGTACGTTTAGTTCTGCTCAGCTGTTTGAAAATCAAATAACGTAAGGGGTTTATCAGCACAGTAATTCATTAATTTTTCTAACGGGACGTTTCAAAAAAATGGTTCAAATGGCTCTGAGCACTATGGGACTTAACATCTGTGGTCATCAGTCCCCTAGAACTTAGAACTACTTAAACCTAACTAACCTAAGGACATCACACACATCCATGCCCGAGGCTGGATTCGAACCTGCGACCTTAGCAGTTGCGCGGTTCCGGACTGAGCGCCTTAACCGCGAGACCACCGCGGCCGTCTGGGGACGTTTCATATGTCGACCCTTAGCCAAGAACACCTCACTAGAATATTCTGATTTTTGCTTGTAGTTTGTGTAATTAGTGTAGCTATTGTTTATTGCTAGTGCGTAACTGTAGAGAGAATTTCCCTTGTAGTTTTAGTTTTTCATTTTGTACAGTAAAACAGTTGTGGCATGCATGTAGATTTGCACCAAGTATTTCGCAGCTGCGCTTGCAATTAACTAGATATTATTTTCAGTGCTATGTTAATGTGTTTTCTTATTTTTGCTCTTCAAATTGTGCTTTTGTGTGTTATCGTGTGAAATATTGTGACAATAATGGCGTGTGAAAAACTTAACACTAGGCTCCAAAGTAAACTGAGAAAGAATAGTGACGACGAGCGTAGCTTGTCAGCACCACTGTGTAATGAATTAACAGACATTCAAAGTAGTAATTTGGTAATTGTTCATAGGGAAATGGAGCGAGCGGCAAATAATGGAATAAACAGTTAAACAAATAGTGAACATGGAATCATTATCGATCGATCGGTCGGCAACAGCTCGCCTCAGGATTCCGAAATGACAGGACACAATCTTGCAAATACTGTAGATTCAGGTTTTGCGCCCTCACCGTTTTCTCAAATAAGTCAAGACACATTTTCTGCTTTTCAAAATGCGAATATTGGCCGCTCAAATGCACTGCTGAATAGCACTGAGGAACATTATTCAGTGCATTGTTATTACAACTAATCCAACAAAGGGGACAAAAGCTTCAAACGTTAGACACAATGGAACAAAATCAGAGACAAACACAGCAAAAGTTGGACACAATGGAACAAAATCTTCAAAAGTTGGACACAATGGAACAAAATCTTCAAAAGTTAGACGCAATGGAACAAAATCAAAAACAGTCACAGCCAAAGCTTTAAAAGTTAGACACCACACTTGAACAAACACGTGAAGGTTTAACTGCTGAGTTACTTAAAATCGAATCTAAATGTCAAAAAGTCTGTAATGTAAAAACACAAATTTGTGAGCATTTTCAACCTATTTATTCCGCCTCATGAAAATGCATTACAGAATCACGAAGCAGCCATAAAAGAACTGCAAACTATTGTTCATGAAAATCACGACACCTTGAAAGCTAAAATTGATTCAGTTGCATCTACTGATTCTGTTACGCAACTTGCAAAAACTCAGGAAAACTTAAAGGACACAGTAGATACGATTTCAACACAAATGGACACTCTGAAACTTGGTTCAGAAAAACACACTGATGAAATCAGTTCACTATCGGAGAAAGTAGTCGAACTTTCGGATCAGTTCACTAACTTATCCACAAAGGTAGATGATGATCTGAATGACACAAGACCCGTAGCCTTCAATGACACAGAAGCATCGAACAAATTAGGAAATTCAACAAAAACAGAATCAAATTAATACGCAACACTACAGAGAAATCCGGGAAGTACAAGATCAATTGGCACAAATAATGCAAGAATTACATATTTCACAGGAGACTCGCGCTCCAACATGGGAAGAAGGACATAGAAATACGGAACAGCGACAAAATAATAACACAGGGCACTTTGGAAATTATGAAAGAAATTGGCAAGCAAAGCTACTCCTGCATTACCCCTCTTGGATTTTGTATTTATAATCCTGTATCCACCTGACCAAAAGTCTTGTTCCTCCTGCCACCGAACTTCAGTAATTCCCACTATATCTAACTTTAACCTACCTATTTCCCTTTTTAAATTTTCTAACCTACCTGCCCGATTAAGGGATCTGACATTCCATGCTCCGATCCGTAGAACGCCAGTTTTCTTTCTCCTAATAACGAAGTCCTCTTGAGTAGTCCCCGCCCGGAGATCCGAATGATGGATTATTTTACCTCCGGAATATTTTACCCAAGAGGACGCCATCATCATTTAACCTAACAGTAAAGCTGCATGCCCTCGGGAAAAATTACGGCTGCAGTTTTCCCTTGCTTTCAGCCGTTCGCAGTACCAGCAGAGCAAGGCCCTTTTTGGTTAGTGTTACAAGGCCAGATCAATCAATCATCCAGACTGTTGCCCCTGCAACTACTGAGAAGGCTGCTGCCCCTGTTCAGGAACCACGCGTTTGTCTGTGGCGTCTCAACAGATATCCCTCCGTTGTGGTTGCAACTACGGTACGGCTATCTGTATCGTTGAGGCACGCAAGCCTCTCCACCAACGGCAAGGTCCATGGTTCATGGGAGGGGGGGGGGGAGGGGGGGCATGCTGCCATAGCTAGTCATAATTGCTAAAATGTTGCCGGTGCGGAATTTTGTGCACGACCTAATCTCTCGATTATGTCCCATAAATATTCCAAGAGTTCATATTAGGTGATGTGGATGATCAACTCATTCGCTCCAGCTGTCCAGAATGTTCTTCAAACAAATCACGAACAACTGTAGCCCGGTGAAATGGCACATTGTCGTCCATAAAAATTCCATCGTTTTATATGATGTCCATTAATGGCAGCAGATGGTCACAAGCAGCGAACATGACCATTTCCAATCAATGATCGGTTCAATTTGACCTTAGGATCCAGTCCATTCCATGTAAACACGGCCTACACCATTATAAGGCCATCACCACCTTGCACAGCCCCTTGTTGGGGCAATGGCTTCGTGGGGTCTGCGCCAGACTCGAACGTTATTAACAGCTTTTGATAACTGAAATTGGGACTCATCTGACCGGGCAATGGTTTCCCAGTCATCTACGGTACAACCGATATGGTCACGAGCCCAGGACCGTGCTAGAAGCGATGTCGTGCTGTTAGGCACTCGCATCGGTCGTCTGCTGCAATGGCCCATTAACGCCAGATTTCGCGGTACTGTCCTGATGGACATGTTCGTTATACATCCGACATCGATTTCTGCGATTGTTTCACGCAGTGTTGCTTGCCTGTTAACGCTGACAACTCTACGCAAACGCTGCTGCTCTCGGTTGTTAAGTGAAGGCATTCGGTTACTGCGTTGTGTGTGGTGAAAGGTAATGCCTGAAATTTGATTTTCTCTGCACACTCTTGACACTGTAGATACCGGAAAATCGAATTCTCTAACGACTTCTGGAATGGAATGTCCCATGCGTCTAGATCGAACTACCATTCAGCGTTCGGAATCTGTTGATTCCCGTAGTGAGGTCGTAACGACGTAGAAAACTTGTTCAAATGAATCAACTAAATGCAAATGGTACCTATGCCAATGCACGGTCCTTTTATGCCTTGTGTACACGATATTACCGCCATCTGTATATGTACACATCGCTATCCCGTGATTTTCGTCAGCTCAGTGTATGTACATGAGTACTAAGTTCGTTTCTATCCAAGACCATCGCCCGTTGTTAGTGTTTTTGTTCCAGTCCTATGCGGTTGTTTCACTTGTGTGTCACCCCTCCGCCACCTCCCACCCCAAGACCTCTACATATTTACGCAGGGTGGTCCATTGACAGTGACCGGGCCAAATATCTCACGAAATAAGCATCAAACGAAAAAACTACAAAGAACGAAACTTGGCTAGCTTGAAGGAGGAAACCAGATGGCGCTATGGTTGGCCCGCTAGATGACGCTGCCATACGTCAAACGGATATCAGCTGCGTTTTTTAAAATACGAACCCCTCATTTTTATTACATATTCGTGTAGTACGTAAAGAAATATGAATGTCATAGTTGGATCGCTTTTTTCGCTTTGTAATAGATGGCGCTGTAATAGTCACAAACGTATGGCTCACAATTTTAGACGAGCAGTTGGTAACAGGCAGGTTTTTTTAAATTAAATTACAGAGCGCAGGTACGTTTGAACATTTTATTTCGGGTGTTCCAATGTGATACATGTACCTTTGTGAACTTATTATTTCTGAGAACGCATGCTGTTACAGCTAAATACCACATTAATGCAATAAATGCTCAAAATGATGTCCGTTAACTTCAATGCATTTGGCAATACGTGTAACGACATTCCTCTCAACAGAGAGTAGTTCGCCTTCCATAATGTTCGGACACACATTGACAATGCGCTGGAGCATGTTGTCAGGCGTTCTCGGTGGATGACGATAGCAAATATTCTTCAACTTTCCCCACAGAAAGAAATCCGGGGACGTCAGACCCGGTGAACTTGTGCTTCGACGAACAATCCACCTGTCATGAAATATGCTATTCAGCACCGCCATTCTGTCATGCAGTGAAACATCTTGTAGTAACGTCGGTAGAACATTACGAAGGAAATCAGCATACATTGCACCATTTAGATTGCCATCGATAAAATGGCGACCAATTATCATTCCTCCCATAATGCCGCACCGCACATTAACCAGCCACGGTCGCTGACGTTCCACATCTCGCAGCCATCGTGGATTTTCTGTTGCCCAATAGTGCATATTACGCCTATTTACGTTACCGCTGTTCGTGAATGATGCTTCGTCTCTATATAGAACGCGAGCAAAAAATCTGTCATCGTCCCGTAATTTCTCTTTTGCCCAGTGGCAGAACTGTACACGACGCTCAAAGTCGTCGCCATGCAATTCCTGGTGCATAGTAGTGTGGTACGGGTGCAATCGATGTTGATGTAGCATTCTTAACACCGACGTTTTTGAGATTCCAGATTCTCGCGTAATTTGTCTGCTACTGATGTGCGGATTAGCCGCGACAGCAGTTAAAACACCTAATTGGGCATCATCATTTGTTGCAAGTCGTGGTTGACGTTTCAGATGTGGCTGAACACTTCCTATTTCCTTAAATAACGTAAGTATCCGGCGAACGGTCCTGACACTTACATAGCATACGCCCGTTGGGCATTGTGATCACAATAGCCATACATCAACACGATATCTACATTTTCCGCAACTGGTAAACGGTACATTTCAACACGGGTAATGTACAAAGAAGCAAATACCGTCCGCACTTGCGGAATGTTACGTGATACCACGTACGTATACGTTTGTGACTATTACAGCGCCATCTGTCACAAAGCGAAAAAAGTGGTCCAACTAAAACATTCATATTTCTTTACGTACTACACGAATATGTAATAAAAAATGGGGGTTCGTATTTAAAAAAGCTCAGTTGATACCCGTTTGACCTATGGCAGCGCCATCTAGCGGGCCAACCATAGCGCCATCTGGTTTCCGCCTTCAGGCTAGACATGTTTCGTTCTTTCGAGTTTTTTCGTTTGACGCTTATTTCGTGTGATATTTAGCCCAGTCACGATCAATGGACCACCCTGTATTCCCATAATTATGAGGACACCACTTTTCACAACTGAAGCTTTCATTTTTTCATGTCAAGCCCACAGTAATTCTACACTAGGAGGAGCACCTGAAGATGAAGCTTTATGCTTCTAATATGAAATATTATATAAATATAAATGAAAGATTTTCCCTGACAATTTGTCGCAATAAACCTCCGTCGACATATTTTTAGAAAATAAATTAAAATTATAGTTAGGCTAAATGCAAAATACATACGTAATTTAAAAGGCGTATGTCTTTATTATTGTAGTACACAAATAATTAATTTTCGTCTTTTCCTGGGACCGCGTATCCTGCAATTCGCTGCTCTCTATGGACTATGGGCAATAGCTTACACAGCAGGCGCCAACAGCAGCAGGGAAGCGCAGCAGCGCCTGCACACTCTGGTGGCGCAACAGGCGGCCTGAGCTGATCGGAGCTACAGCTACAGCCGCAGCGAGATTACGGAAGCTCGAGGACCGGCAAGAGGATCGCCCTCGCAACGAACGCTCAGTTTTCCTGTAATTAACACCTCATGATTTACGGCCTTACTAAATTTTAATTCTCTTTCAACTGCGAACCGCTGTTATTACTTTCCAACGCTGGAAGGTATTATGCGCAGGTACCAATCAATAGCCATAAAGCCGTCAGGGAACTGGGAGCATAAAAATTTCTGGCACGATTACGGCCCATTTTTCTCGTTTAACGGTTTGAACGCGAGCTAATGGTCTGCGCCGGATCGCTCTGAAACCACTACGGGGCTAATCAGCCACAGCTGACCAAAAAACACTCGCCGTTAACTTCCATGTGTGCACATCGAAGGCCGAGATTTGAGCTGATAAAACTGCACGAATTAAATACCGTCGTAAAGCAGTCTTTTCCCCTTGGTACTACTTGTAATTTTGTGGGATTCATATGTTGTATTGCAAACGTCTGACAGCATTACAGGCCCTAGTACCGGGTGATCAGAAAGTCAGTATAAATTTGAAAACTTAATAAACCACGGAATAATGTAGATAGAGAAGTAAAAATTGACACACATGCTTGGAATTACATGGGGCTTTATTAGAACCATCCCATATTGCTAGACGCGTGAAAGATTTCTTGCGCGCGTCGTTTGGTGATGATCGTGTGCTCAGTCGCCACTTTCGTCATGCTTGTCCTCCCAGGTCCCCAGACCTCAGACAGTGCGATTATTTGCTTTGGGGTTACCTGAAGTCGTAAGTGTATCGTGATCGACCGACATGTCTATGGATGCTGAAAGACAACATCCGACGCCAATGCCTCACCATAACCCTGGACATGCTTTACAGTGCTGTTCACAACATTATTCAAAATGGTTCAAATGGCTCTGAGCACTATGGGACTTAACATCTATGGTCATCAGTCCCCTAGAACTTAGAACTACTTAAACCTAACTAACCTAAGGACATCACACAACACTCAGTCATCACGAGGCACAGAAAAACCCTGACCCGCCGGGAATCGAACCCGGGAACCCGGGCGCGGGAAGCGAGAACGCTACCGCATGACCACGAGCTGTGGACCAACATTATTCCTCGACTACAGCTATTGTTGAGGAATGATGGTGGACATATTGGGCATTTCCTGTAAAGAACATCATCTTTGCTTTGTTATGCTAATTATTGCTATTCTGATCAGATCAAGCGCCATCTGTCGGAAATTTTTTGACCTTTTTTATTTTTTTGGTTCTAATAAAACCCATTGTCATTCCAAGCATGTGTGTCAATTTGTACCTCTCTATCTACATTATTCCGTGATTTATACAGTTTTCAAATTTATACTGACTTTTTGATCACCCGGTATATCTCCACGTTGAATCTTTCTGATCTGATTTATGTGGCCAATTGATGTTTTCAATATTCTTATCATTATTATTACTGATTTTATCTCCATGGCATTAAAATCAGTTATTTACAAATTTACACCGTACCTACAGCAAGCGTACAGTGTATACTGAATATTATCTACATTCAGTAATTGCGATATGGTCGCGGATTAAAACAATGATCCAGGAAGTGTACAATCAATTTCTTTTATTTTCGCCAACGATCACAAAACTTTTACGGTCACTCAACGATGTTCTTTCCCGTATATAACAGCGTCATCAGCAAATTGCTGTTCACCCTGTCCGTCAGATCATTTATGTATATAGAGAACAGTATCGGTCCTGTCACACTTCCCTGGGGCACTCCTGACGATATCATTGTCTCTTATGAACACTGGGTTCTGTTACTTAACAAGTCTTAGAGCCACTCACATATCTGAGAACCTGTTCTGTATGCTCGTATCTTCGTTAACAGTCTGCATTGAGGTACCGCGTCAAATGATTTTTGAAAATCTAAATTATGGAATCAGTCTGTTGACCATCATCCATAGTTCACAGTATATCACGTGAAAAAAGAAATTTATTATATTCACACTCAGAATACGTTTTAAAACTCCGCAGCATACAGATGTTAAGGATTCCGGTCTGTAATTTTGCGTGTCGGTTCTGTCACCCTTGTCGTAATCGGGAGTCACCTTGTCAAGAGGTGTTCTTCATCGTGAAGTTCTCCACATTCTACAGTAATGTAAGCGCGCCGTTTCAAGTTTGCTGCCTGTTACTCTCGTTCACAGTTTATTCATTGTCTTCCACGTCCGGTGACGTAGCTGGAAACCAATAATTACCTTTCCCTTTAGGTTTTTAATATTTTCTCCAAGTGTCTTATTTCGACACAGCTCTAGTTGGCGATTTGAAAGTAGTAATCTAGTTGCTTCAATTATTAGGAGAACACCCTTTTTTAGTTCAGTCTGGGTAGTTGCGCTTCATTTCCAGATATGGGATCTCTGGGACCATATTCCTGCTTTTTTCTTTCTTTCTTTTCTTCCCTACTAAAGTCCTCTGACCTTCGTCTAACATGGGGGAGTCCCATGCCTAGTAGATACTTGCAACTGGACCCGGCCATAGGCAGCTTGCTACGAAGCGTCATGTCTCAGAGAAATGTCAACCTGTCGGACTTGTGAATCTGCAAATTACTCTGAAGCGCGAGAAAGTAAGAGGAAAGGAAGCTAAATCTTTTATAAAATTTACCACTAATCGCCTTAAGGGATTGACGGAAACAGTAGAAAATTTTCAAAAAATTGTCCAAATGGCTCTAAGCACTATGGGACTTAACATCTGAGGTCATAAGTCCCCTAGACGTAGAACTACTTAAACCTAACTAACCTAAGGACTTCACACACATCCATGCCCGAGGCAGGATTCGAACCTGCGACCGCAGCAGCAGCGCGGTTCCGGACTGTAGCGCCTAGAACCGCTCGGTCACAGCGGCCCGCGGAAAATTTTAACCAAGATTGTTTTAGTCGATGTAGGGCTTTTATTAACTCGTACAGCTTAATAATAACACACATTATGCTCACACGATGTTCACTAATTGGCTTTTCACTTCTTCTATCCTCACCAGGATGACATTCCGGATTGGGAACGTTGAATAGGCTGAAAGAAATACTAAGTTCAGAAACCCCGAGAAAGAAACAATAGTGTACAGTACGGGTCCATACTAAATATACGAGCGAGTCACTGTACGCAGTCCAAAGAGTAGTAGTGCCAAGTATAAAACTAAGTATTGCTGTCCCGTGTCGTGTTACAAGTGATAGTGGACGCCGGATTTCGCCTATGCTCTTTGAGATGGCTAAGGTACCTTCCTCAACTTCGCTGCTGATTCCATGTAGACATAATTTCCAGCTGGAGTACTGAGATACCTATATGGTCATCGCAGTTGTTACTACTCGCTTCTGCAATCAGAACGCTAAAAAGATGATGGACGGAATTTGAAGCTATCTTCTCCCTAACAAGAGTCGACTATTTCAACCACTGTGCCTTCTCTTTCAAAGGTATTCATTTCATTTCCTACATCCCACTGCGAACAGTGGGGGTGCGGTCATGGACTGTGCGGCTGGTCTCGGCGGAGGTTCGAGTCCTCCCTCGGGCAAGGGTGTGTGTGTTTGTCCTTAGGATAATTTAGGTTAAGTAGTGTGTAAGTTTAGGGACTGATGACCTTAGCAGCTAAGTCCCATAAGATTTCGGCACACATTTGAACTTTTTTTTTAGTCGGCGTTTTAAAAGTAGATAACATTTTCTCCTTCGTTAATTAATTCTCCCGTCGCTTATTTTTAGAACGTCTCCATAATTATAAATCAAAAGCACAACAATGTGTATGCTCTACAGTATTAATTTATTTTTTTAGATTTCGGCTTACGTGGCCATCGTTAGAGTTTGATTGACTATAGTCGTCAAAGGAGGTACGATAGTTGTGAAGACATTGTACTTCACGCTTGATGTGTCACGTAGTTTTCAATGTTGTTCATGAGTATTGTACCTTCTTTGACGACGATAATATGTTAAAATCTGATGGTGGCCTTATAAGCCGGAATCTGATTAGTAAAAATAAATTAATACTCTAGTACATGCTTTACATCTTTTTTTTTTCCTAGAGAGAGTTTCCCAGCTTTCTTTTCCCAGATTGTTGAGTGCAATGTGTCACATAAGTTCTATTACTCTATAGCAGTACTACAAGTAGAAGACTCTCGGCGTCTCAACTTTTAGCAGTTAATCGTTCCTTTTCTCTTCACAGACTGGAGTGAAGTGTGCCAGGATACACCCCTGCATCATCCTTTTTGTGAGGGGTGATCAATAAGTAATGCAAGACTTTTTCCTCGGCCCATTTTCGCTAGAAAAATTGCGGAATTTGTTGTGGGACGAAGTGGAATATTCCCCCTTCAAGCCCCTACAGTCTCATGAAGTTCTGATACATGGCGGCGCCAGAAGTAGCCTTCAAAGAGGTGTCTGGTAACGGGGGTGCGTTCCAAGCAGTGAGCTGTCTCTGCGTTTCTTTTGGCGGAAAGCCAGAGCGTCGCAGATATTCGTAGTTCATAGGCGCTTGCAGAACGTCTACGGAGACATATCAGTGAACTAAAGCTTGGTGATTCTTCGGGCGAATCGTCTGACATCACTGCAACAAGGCCATGCAAACCTGTCTGGTCTCCCACGTGTCGGCCGCTGTGACTCTTGCAATATTGGAACGTGTGGACACTCTCATTCAAGGTAATAAAAGGATCACAATCAAACGCAACTGCACAACTGGACGTCTCTGTTGCTAGTGCTGGCACAATCGTCACCCCCCCCCCTCCTCCCAGCTGGGGTACACAAAGGTGTGTGCCCGTTGGGATCCTCGTTGCTTATCAGAAGACCGTAAAGAGCAACGAATGACCAACTGCGCGTAATTGCTTGCGTGTTACGAGTCTGATCGTATCAATTTTTTGTACAACATTGTCTGCTTTCAGAAAAAATGTTTTGTATTGCTTAAATGCCCCTCGTATAAACGATTTCTGAACCAACTAGCGAAACCGTTATACAGAGGGGCCGTCCTACCATGAGCGTTTCATAATGGATTCGTTTACCAAGGCGAGAGCGACGTGTAGTTGACCATTCAGTCGAAGGATAGGATGAAAGCGAGGCGCTGAGCTATCACTGGCAGATTTGCTGTAAAAATTACAATAGAGTACGTTCTAAGAACAGACATGCACCATGTTGCTTCTTTCCTCATGCATTTCTCGAAATGAACGTAACAGGAAAATCAGGTTGTGTGGAACTCGTATAGAAGCTTATAAGCAGTCAACGACGGCGCACCATTCAGAAATTTAACTGAAAAGGGGGAAAACGTTACGGTACCAGAAATACCCTCTGCCACTCATCGTACACTGGTTTTCAGAGAATAGATGTAGTTGTAGACAGGAACTTACGAGATTGAGATCTCATAAGTGGTTGAAAAGTGTGGGCCACAATATTTACGCAAAGGCCTCAAAATGGACTTTATAAGGAAAACGTAAATAAATGCTAAATACCAGTCATTAGCCTGTACCAAGAGCAGAGAATGAATAATGGATTACTATGCTTATCATAAAATTTTCTCCCAGGAATCTCAAAGTCAGTATGCTTGTTAGTAGGCACCTTTCAAAATCGTCGATCTGCCTATAGCTAAGAGATCTGGAACCCTTGCCAAGAACGATTAATAGACGAGATCCAAAGCAGAAATGGGCGTTCAGCCAGGAGCTACTTTAATACAGGCATTTTACATAACGTAGCGGTTTACTGTTAAAATCCTTAAAGAATCAAGCAGCACATCACTCCCTCACAAATAGGTGTTTAGAAATAACGATCAAATTATAATAAGGGCGAAGCATAAGTTCCGATGGCTGTGACATCGGTCAGTATGAAATTTTTTGAATCCACAATTATCGAATGCTTTGCCAGTCAAATTCACATAATGGTAATGCGAAGTAATGAACGGTGGTGGCATGCAAGCGAATGTGATTCGGTATGAGATTTTCACTCTGCAGCGGAGTGTGCGCTGAAATGAAACTTCCTGGCAGATTAAAATTGTGTGCCGGACCGAGACTCTAACTCGGGACCTTTGCCTTTCGCGGGCAAGTGCTCTACCAACTGAGCTACCCAAGCACGACTCACGCCCCGTCCTCACAGCTTTGGAAGGTAGGAGACGAGGTACTGGCAGAAGTAAAACTGTGAGGAGGCGGCGTGAGCCGTGATTGCGTAGCTCAGTTAGTAGAGCACTTGCCCACGAAAGGCAAAGGTCCCGGGTTCGAGTCTCGGTCCGGCACACAGTTTTAATCTGCCAGGAAGTTTCATGATTCAGTATGCTTAACCGTCTATCTCAAAAATGGTAACTGTCGCTCAGCTTCAGATTATCTGATATTTGCTTTTATCCATCATCAAATGATAATCGTTGTAATGCTGACTCTTAAATAACCGAATAAAAGTTCTCGCATCAGCTATAAATTTATTAACACCAACTAAATTCCCACAGTCAGATACTAAAAATAATAAATTCGATGTCATACTGTAAATTTTGACATATCATATTCTCTATGTAACATGTGACTATGGTTTAAAATACAAGGTGATTAGAAGTGTAGAATCGCTATTGTCGATTTGATTAATTCGTAACGGGGTTTCGTTTTTTAACCATCATCAAATCTAAAAGAAACAGAAATGTTCTAAATATTCCAAAAATGCTACACAATAATAAGACTCCAAGACCATTACTTTCATACGACGAGTCTTACCATTAACTTACATCCAACATGGACTCAGTGTAAATTAGCCATCAGGTAGGTAACATAGCTCTTCTAGCGAGAGACTGGGCGTTATTGGCAACGGGTTCTACCTCCTAGGTGTTATTCAGCTAATTGTAGCGCTGAGGATTTACGTTACGTAATTAGGTGGGCTGCTTCACTATTAAAGGGTTTCTTTAAAAAATATTTCTCTAATAACCTTGCATTCTCAGTGTTTCGTTATTTAAAAATTAATACATATTTTTATCGTACCGAAAAGGTTCCGTTAGTAGTAGCGGTACGTTTCAAAGATGGTGATGATGACGATATGTGGTTTTTGGGGTGCTCAACTGCGCGGTTATCAGCACCCTTACAAATAAATTCCCAACCTCTGCACTGTCCAGTCTCGCCACTTTCCCGAATGATGATGAAATGACGAGGAGAACATAAACACCCAGTCCGCGTGCGGAAAAAAATCACCGGCCCGGCCCTAAATCAAACCTGGGACCCCGTAATCCAGAGACAGCTTTTTTTCCGGACCGAGACTCGAACGTGAGACCTTGGCTTTTCGCGAGCAAGTGCTCTACCGACTTTTTGTATTTTTTTCCCCTACGAGAATGGACACAGTCAGCTTCAGGCTGGGTGGAGACCAGGTGAGTAGGGTCGAAACCCGAGGCCTCCCCAGGATGCCTCCCCCCCCCCCCCCCCACCCACCCATCCGCTCACCCAATTGTCACTGTGCTGGTCCCTCACATGGACATGGTATTAGGTGTTCCGGCGTACACTCAAGCGCCGGCATGACAGTAAAGAACGTTAGAGCAGAAAGGACAGTGAAGAAGACTTCAGCCAATAGTACACCGACCCCTCTCGAGGACAACGAGACAGCAGCGGCCTCTACTCGAAAAGGACACAAGCGCCGCTCCGCCTGGCCGTGGCCAGGTTGAAGATTAGCCGTTCTACGAGCTCTACAGCAGCGACTTAGGAATCCTATAATTTAACTTGTACTAGGCATTGTGTATACTGGTGAGATTTCTTATTTTTTCTATCGTCCATTGCTTGCGACACATCACTGTAAATTCTCAAAGTTAATTGTTGTAATTTATCTTACTGTAATAAAACTTCACTAATACGATTTTCTTGAATTGTTGTCTAACGACCCGAGAAAGTAGGTTTCCTAGGCATCCCAACACCAGGGTGATTTTTTTTGGCATTTTTATTTATTGTATTTTTTGACATTTTTAAAATTTGTCTTTAGTTTTGTTGTTATTTGTGTTATGAAAAGAAAATTTGATAGACTAAATTTTCACAATCCCAGGACTCAAAAGGAAACAAATTCTTTCTCTAGGAAGACCAAAAAGAGAGAAGGTTCCAGAAAAAAAGCTCAATTCCTAGACGATTAAATACGAGTTGCAATATATTTGCAAGTAAAGCAAGATAACCTGGAAGCCTCTGAAACTTTCAATGAGCATTCACCATACACTGACGATAAACACACCCGATTACATAGTGGGCTTAGTGTCCAAGCAACCATACGTTCTAATCAGCCTTGGTACGAGGGAAAACGGAAAAGTATGGACACAGAAGTTCAACCGAGAAATCAGCATCAGATAATCGGGTAAGGAAAGCCCGTCGTCGCCGAATCCAGTGCCAGTGTTCTCGTCCACAAGAGACAAACCTGTGTGGTAATGTATCAGGTTGATGACATGTGTCGCAAAGATCAGTCGGACTAAGACCAATGCGATGGAAGAGTTGTTGGTCGGGATCAGATTGTGAATGACACTATACCACGATGAGGCGACTTCCATCGGGAGGATAGGAAGACTAACGTGTTTTCCAGGATACAAATGGTACGGCGATTTCAACTGGGAAGAGGGATGATCGTACTCCCCAACGAGAAATCAAGGATCTGGTGATAAGGTGTGTCATTGATAAAATGTCAGCTCCCATAAAACGTATTGTAATATAAAATTCACGTAGCTCCCGCAGTTTAGTTGATCCAGCCAACATCGGCGTGCGGAGTCAGACTGTCCGGACGAAGACACGTAAATAAGCGAGATGTAATAGAATGAATAGCTCGATACATGTTAGAACGTTACGCCGTATAAACAATACTGAAGCCTTCACTTTGATATTGAGAAGCCCAAACCCTCCAAGGGGACGGGGCCTTGCAACCACTTCATACAGAAGTCGAAAAATACGACTTTTCAAAAGGAAATGACTGGACGTTTGCATCAATTTGCTCGTCATCATAGCGTGGAGCGGGAATATTTGTGCAATATAGTACACATTGCTGAAAATTTAGGAATCTAAGATCTGCACTATGTGAAGAAGACTAAGAGAATGGCGTTCGTGCTCACGAATTGCCCATTGAATTCCATTAATCACCTTCCGCTATTTTCATCGGTCAGCGACCTCACTAATTCCATCGAATTTTGGGTGAGCAACAACCGTTGCCCATGGAAAGACAACCTGCTGAAAACCGTGCAGTGGTTATAGGGTACATTTCCGTTCATTAATGCGGGCCACAGAGAGATAACAACACCAATCAAATATGTCGTTCTGCAAGACTATGCCATTAATATAACTTTCAATACCATAACATCATCCACGTACGCTCCTACGGAGAAGGTTTCTACTAATATCTTCCAGCCACTTAATTGATCAGCAATATTACGAAGCAGAGGTTCTAAGCACAAGACAAAAAACGACATGGAGAGGGATCTCCCGTGGTATGCCCTATCTGATGGTGATCTGGCAAGTAAGTTGTCCATTCACTACGACAGTTGCGTGAATACCTGTGAAAAGATGTGATAATACCTGATACGCAGTATGACTGATTCCGGTCGCCTTGAGCACCTGCGTGCGACTGCTACGGTCGCAGGTTCGAATCCTGCCTCGGGCATGGATGTGTGTGATGTCCTTAGGTTAGTTAGGTTTAAGTAGTTCTAAGTTCTAGGGAACTAATGACCATAGCAGTTGAGTCCCATAGTGCTCAGAGCCATTTGAACCATTTGAGCACCTGCTCCAAGAAACCGTGACTGATCCGGTTAAATAGGCATAAGTTGCTGCAGGAACCGAGACAACGTTGAGGCATTGGACTCCAGAGGTCAGAATAGCGTGCCTAGGCACACAGCTTTGGTGGACAGCATGAATTTTCTCTAGCACCAATGTCTGGTCGCCCGGTTGCCTCGGACTTAGAAAGATTTTACCGCATTGAAGAGGTCAGCAATCAAACTCCCCCAAATCATTTCATTTACCAGTGACGTAATCACCTTAAGAGGCCAAAAATGTACATAAGATTCCTTAGGAATACCGCCGAGTCACGGCAATTTTTGCGATGATGAATCAACAATAAGGCGATAAATATCATCGCAAGTAAAGTCACTTAGAAAGTTAGCATTTAATGCGGAAGTGACCACGCAAATCGAAGAGAAGAGTAAACCCATCACAGACAATCTAAACATTCTGCGTGGTGTCTGTCTGTTCTATATCGTGTCTCCCTACCACTTTCGCGCAACGACGCTCTGAGCGTGTTTTTTAGGGAATTGACTAGTTTGAACCTGGGACCTGTTGCTGGTAAGGAGACGTAAGACCACACATGACATGTAGAATTCAGAACAGTGAGACTAGCGATGATATAACCAAATACTTAATGATTTCAGCGTCAGCTCCACTGCACTCCCTGTAAAAGAATCTTAATACTAACTAAATTTAGTGGAAGGGGTTCAAGGCTTTCCTATTTTTAGTTAGCTGGTAAAAATAACGTCGAAAAAGCAGTTAAGTTTACCATTGGAAATTTCATTCTACTCACAAAACATTGTTTATAAATTGCACTATTGATAAAAGGAAATGTTTTAATACAGGATGGTAAAAACCAACTGTGTTCAACAAAAATGTGAACTAATGTTCCCTGAGTGGGTTTCCAAGTTCTACAATGGATCGAAGGATGACCTATGCCATATCACATCTATAATCTAGGTTTAAAATAAGTTTCACAAGAGAGAAAACTATCAAAATGGTCTACAGTGACCCTCAATTATCTTAAATTACTTATCTAACTTGTCGTAAATTACAGTGACTGATGTGGCTTCTCAATAACTACATAACAGAGAAATCATCGCGTTTCAGATTTTTACTTCAAGTGGCAAATGTGAACACCATGAGCTTTAATTGACGATCGACACTAGTATTACGTAAAGGGGATGTAACAGATGAGACTTCTGCAGTTCTGAGTGAAGCCTTATGCACTCAAAAATGCGGCATCGCGTGCATTCATTACCTTGTCGGTGTTCGTCAGGGGGCGACGGACAGCACAGCTCCGCTCACCTCGCTGTCTCGGAAGCAACTCCCTCCAAACTTCTTCTTACTACAGTTTACCGAAGTTGGTTTAAAAAAAACTATCTGGCTGTGTTTTCATCTGACCAATCAGGGTCTCAATGTTAACCTTAAGCTCCACCTACAAAAATTCTGTCCATCCAATGAGAAACGTTATACTTTTCGTGGTGGGGCAATGTTTTTAAAGTTTGCAACGTAACAGAGACGCGAAAAAGTCTCACGCTAAAACTTGCAGCTGGTGTGGTCCTTTTAGAGTTATCGTAAGATCTATACTGTTCTTGTGGAGGGCTCTATCTTTTAACATGGGCTGGGGGGTGGTCCTAACGTAACAGAGACGCGAAAAAGTCTCACGCTAAAACTTGCGGGTGGTGTGGCCCTTTTTGTGTTATCGTAAGATATATACTGTTCTTCTGGAGGGCTCTATCTTTTAACATGGGCTGGGGGTGGTCCTAACGTAACAGAGACGCGAAAAAGTCTCACGCTAAAAACTTGCAGGTGGTGTGGTCGTAGCGGTTAGCTGGCGACGTGGGTGTCCGTCCCTTATCGTAGGGCCTTCTCGCTTAAAACACGGTTCTGCTCTCGGCTTCTGTTCTCGTTTCTCCCCTCGGAACTGCGTCTGTCTCACGGTGGGAAGGTATGACATGCATTTAGGCATTCTTGTGTTAGTCTGTGGTATTCCATTTGCTCACTCGTTACTCGTATTACTTTGGTTTATTTAATGTCAGGATTTATTCGGAGCTATGTGACATACTACCGGATTTGCTTATCATGTCAGGGTTTTCATGGAAGGTGTTTTATTTGCCTGACACCTTACAGCAATCGTAACAATATCAGGGTCATCACAAAGGTCAGTAAAGTAGTGATAGGTCGCTGTGGAAATGTCACGTTGGGATGTCAGTAGGTGACCATCGGTGTGAGTAAGGGACGTGATGCACGCTCGTGACGCGCCTGCAGCCGGACGAGGTGGTATAAGGAAGTCAGTTCATCCTGTAGGAAGACGCGGGATTTTGATGGCATCCTGAATCGTTCCAGTTGTTGCCTCTTTAACTGAAGACGTTTCCCCTTAACATTGCGGACAGCTCTCTGGCTCTGAGCACTATGGGACTTAACATCTTAGGTCATCAGTCCCCTAGAACTTAGAACTACTTAAACCTAACTAACCTAAGGACATCACACACATCCATGCCCGAGGCAGGATTCGAACCTGCGACCGTAGCAGTCCCGCGGTTCCGGACTGCAGCGCCTAGAACCGCACGGCCACCGCGGCCGGCATTGCGGACAGCGATAATCCATAAGGGAGCTTGTATGGCACCGTCATAAAGTTGACACAAGATGTAAAAATAAAATTCCTGGGTCAGACGGAGATCCCTCGCCCTCTCAGCGCCGTAACGCATTGACGCTTTCCGGAGCAAAGATTTGGGGTGCCCTGACCACCATTCCATACGAGAAAGCTAACTGTCCTGCGAACGCGAGCTACGGGCTAAAACCTCTCGAACGATAATCTCGAGGGAAAGATCCTTTAAGATGGAGGTGTTCAGCTCCCAGGGGAGGCGATACAGTTTTACTGGTTGCGGTAGAGACTTAAAGTTACACCTACGGCACAGTGATCAGTGAAACAAGTGGGTATCACGTCTATCGCTAACAGCTGTTCACGTAAAGATTTAGAATGATAAAATCTGCTGGAAATAGATGTAAAATGCATATACCTAACGAGGGTGGGTTATTGACAAGTCCACGCACCTCGCATCTTCCAAGAATCGTCTAGTTCCTTACTGAAATTAAAAATAGGGGTCTAATCCATAGGATGCAAAACACAATTAAAATCTCAGCCTGACAGAAGTTTCTGCGTAGTTTTCCGAAGTAAATAAACTATATCCTCTTTATAAAAAACGCGCACGATCTGTGGAGATTCTGAAGGGGCATAAAGAAGGCGGTATTCCATCTGATTTGGCGAATGCGGGCTGGTTCGCCTTATTCCGCCTCAGTTACACTATATCGGCGATTGCTGCGCAAACACTGTACGTACATGTACACCATAATAATTACCCTACCGCGCAAACATTTGGGGTTACATTCGTCTGGTATGAGACATTCCCGGAAGGAGTCCACCGGGGACCGAACCGCACAATAACTCTGAGTTCGGTGTGGCGCGGCGGTCAGGTAGGTGTGGCCTGTTGTGTTGTTGCAGACCACTGTGGGCTACGGCGAACGAGGTATCTCCGTCTTTCTAGGTCCCCGGTTCAATACACAATACACACAAGGTCACAAAAAGCGCAGTCTATTCCTCGGCCGTTGCCAAGAACCTCGAAATCAGGAAGTAGCGTTCCTCCTGTATAAAATAACGCGGTACCAGTAGATAGTCTAGAGGCCATATTAAAGAAAGAAAAAAAGCCGGGAATGGAAAATTTTTCAAATAACACTACTTGCAAACATATAATGTCTGAATGTTAATCGTAAATAAATTATCGCAGCGATGCCAGTATAAGCTGGGAAGTAGTTCTGTTCACATTCTAGGTAACAAAGGTAGAGGCCTGCAGCTATTGATTACCAAAACTATGCAGTTGAGTACTTGCAAATGACGGTTAAGAGTCCGTAGCAGTTTCAACGGATGAATCTGAATGTAAAGAGGTGGACCCCTCTCTTCCACCCCCTTCCGGTTTTTTTTTTTTCCCCTCGATGCTGCGCGCTCAAGTTGAAGACGTAGTTTATCGCGACGCTGCGGGAAGGCGACCGCCACATGGGGCAACGTGGAAAAGGTGGGGGGGGGGGGGGGGGGTTGCCCTGTGGAAATCCGGTATCAGGTACAGAGGATACATCCCACTCTTCCACAGGTGGGCCGTGCGGAAACGGAAACTGACGGTACGTCTTTTACCATCACCACATGTACTGCTGGCATTCTAAAATCAGCAGACGATTGTTGCCTGCTTTCCTCATACGGGGGCACAGAAGAAGGGTAGCAATATATTGAAGACTCAGGAATGTCTGGAAAGATCATAGATATAGTACGGAGGTAATACTCACATGAGGTCATGTGAATCCGAAGAGGCAGTCTCGGGAGTCAGGTCGGAGGAAGTGCTCGACGTTTTCGAAACTTGAACAGCAACCGAAATATATTACGGTCTAAATAGACTCTTTTCAGTAGAGCGGAAAAGCGAAGAGGAATCGTCTGACAACTAACCATCTTGCGTCCATCTACACTTGTTTTGAAGTGAAGTGGCTGCGCGAAAGCTACAGTGGCGAAGTCACTAAGCGAGGCTAATGGCGAAAGTGCACTAGGACCAGCACGCAATGGCTCGCCTTGCCCTCATAAACGTGTTAGGCAAAATGGCTGTCACTTGGGGAACCAAATCATCTAAAGTTTGACTTTTAAGTTGTTCCTAAGTGGATTTTAAGCGTGTGATACGACGGAGGAAATTTGTACGGAGACCTCCATTATTACACATAAAACAGGCCCCTTTATGTCCCGTATAAATACAGACACCCCCAAAAACATACGTTTTTCATCGGTACATTGTGTTGCCACCTATTTCCAGGTGCTCCACATCAGCGACCTCAGTAATCATTAGACATCGTGAGAGACCAGAATGGGGTGCTCCGCGGAACTCACGGGCTTCGAATGTTGTCAGGTGATTGGGTGTCACTCGTGTCATACGTCTTTCAAATGGTTCAAATGGCTCTGAGCACTATGGGAATTAACATCTGAGGTCATCAGTTCCCTAGAACTTAGAAATACTTAAACCTAACTAACCTAAGGACATCACTGACATCCATGCCCGAGGCAGGATTCGAACCTGCGACCGTAGTGGTCGCGCGGTTCCAGACTGAAGCGCCTAGAACCGCTCGGCCACATCCATACGTCTTTATGGGAGATTTCCACACTCCTAAACATCCCTACGTCCACTGTTTCCGCTGTGACAGTGAAGTGGAAACGGAAAGGGGCACGCACAGCACTAAAGCGTATAGTCCCATCTCGTCAGTTGACTGACAGAGACCGCCGACAGTTGAAGAGGGTTGTAATGTGTAATAGGCATACATCATTCCAAACTGAATCAGGATCCACTGCAAGTACTATGATGGTTAGGCGGGAGGTGAGAAAACTTGGATTTCATGGTCGAGCGGCTGCTCATAAACCACACATCACGCCGGTAAATGCCAAACGACGCCTTGCTTGGTGTAAGAAGCGTAAACATTGGACTATTGAACAGTGGAGACACGTTGTGTGGAGTGACGAATCACTGTACACAATGTGGTGATCCGATGGCAGGGTATGGGTGTGGCGAATGCCCGGTGAACGTTATCTGCCAGCGTGTGTAGTGCCAAGAGTAAAATTCGGAGGCGTTAGCGTTATGGTGTGGTCGTGTTTTTCATTGAGGGAGTTTGCACCCCTTGTTGTTTTGCGTGGCACTATCACAGCACAGGCCTACATTGGTGTTTTAAGCACCTTCTTGCTCCCCACTGTTGAAGAGGAATTCGGGGATGGCGATTTCATCTTTCAACGCGTTCGAGCACCTGCTCATAATGCACGGCCTATGGCGCAGTGGTTACACGACAGTAACATCTCTGTAATGGACTGGCCTGCACAGAGTCTTAACCTGAATACTATATAACACCTTTGGAATGTTTTGGAACGCCGACTTCGTGCCAAGCCTCACCGAGCGACATCGATACCTCTCCTGAGTGCATCACTCCGTGAATAATTGGCTGCCATTCCCCAAGAAACCTTCCAGCACCTGATTGAACGTATGCCTGCGGGAGTGGAAGCTGTCATCGAGGCTAAGTGTGAGCCAACATCATATTGAATTCCACCGATGCTGGGCGCCACGACATTTTAAGTCATTTTCAGCCAGGTGTCCGGATACTTTTGATCACACAGTGTAACCACACACAAATAATAGAGAATATACCGTTTGACCACCATGTCCACGGATCGAACTCCGCTATAAACTTGAGCGGACCAGTTTTCCAGCTGTGTATTCCGTATACCCCCAAACGGAAGCAGGGCAATCTTGTGGAAACTGCCATCAACTTCGGGCGGAAGGTTAAGCACCCTAACATTCTCATATTCTACCTCCGCGTTCTCCAGAATAACCATGCAATTAGAGCCATCGCGATGAATGAAAGGGACATGTTGTTCATACCGCGAAAGGAGCCTATCAACCTGAAGTGGGTCTCTAAACACATACGATTCGGAAACGAAATAAGCCGTGAGAACCTGTTCTGAAGTGACTTTGATCCTATCTACAAGCCAATCATGTATTCCTAACGAGCTTGGCTGCACATGACGTGTGGACTTGTCAAAACTAAAACTGGCGGTACCTGTACGTGGAATGTTCCTGGGAGCCACGGACGGTATCAAGGCGCAAGTTTATAGAATCACAAGCACGAGTGGGTCATAACGCAGTGTAGTGCCTTAGAAGATAAGGTCATCAAATACGCCTTTCATGTTACAGTTATATAGAATAAGACACCACGTGAAGTGTATCTTGGAGGAAGTAATATATTTTTTTTCAGTCTCTTTCCTATTTTAATGAGTTGGTCTCTCCACGTCACACATGACCTTTCTTGCAGCGTCCCCCGCTTCCTGCCATGACGAAGTCTATGACACTCTCACGCTGAGTAGTTGAGCCAATGACGAAACGCGTTAACTCCTCATTTAGGGCGTCAAACAGTCTAGATTGAAGAATTGTTGGAAAAACGGTTTCATTAGCAATCGCTCTCGTGTGAGTATTACACTTAGTTAAGATTTTTCCAATAAATCGAAATCTGGTATCTTGGTTCCTACCCATCATATACATGTAGTTCTTTCACCTTAAGGCGCTCCGTACGACTGTTCGTAGATTCTTTAACAGTTTTGACTGATTCTTCCGCTATTCGTGGTACAGCTAGTGTTCTGTTTATTGCGAATGCCGTCCATACATTCTCGTTACAACAGTTATCCGATCTTCGCTGTGAATATGTTTCCTCTTTGCTTCTAACTCTGGTACTGGACACTGTGATACGGACTGGTTTGCTTAATCCGTCCGCACATCAGATTTCTATTAATTATATGACGAGTATGGAGCTCTAGCTATATAAGCTGTATCTGTATGGGCCCCTCTGGATCGTGCGCTCTGCCACTGTAATAAACTGGCATTACTGCAAAGACGGAATACCCGCTAGACGTTCTACTGAGAGAAAAGAAGAGAGATCTTAGCGTAGTATGGCACACAAACACTTCATTATTTATAATGCTCAGGTTCGATGCAAAGAGCACGTTTACTCAGGCATGTGCCTACTAAGTCTGAGAAAACCTGTCTAAAAATAATATGGCATATCTATTTGACTCCGTACTGTAATATCTTCATCAACAAAAGCATTTCCCCTACTAAAATCATCAGTACAGTAACTTTTGAACCTCTCCCTCAAATTTTTACCACAGTGATATGGAATTACAGAGACAAGCCTGTAGAGGCACTAAGGATAGATTTTCAGTGACGAGTGTTTATGTAGGTTTTCAGATTTACTTTTTACCTTTCACCGATCTTCGTATGCGCGTAAATCATGGAAAAATAATGCCCGTCCATCGTTTACGACGTGTATGAAAAAGACACAAATAACGTGTAGTACGTTGTGCGGGACGGCAAACCAGCCACTTTTCTAGATGGAAAGTTAATTCAAAATTCGGGTGCTGTGGAGCTCCAAAACTTTCGAATGGTGGCTTCAAATCGTCTTCGTATTCTTTTTGGTAGTCTAATTAGCTACGCAAGCCATTTTTCAGTACTGTGAAGTGCACGAACGGACGGCGCCTGAAGAACGCTTAGTATGTTGACCAGGCCACAAAATCATTCTACAAGACATAACCCAGGAATGGAAATCGTTGTCGATGTGCGTGTATCCACATTACACAGACTGCTAATGGATTTCGTAAGCAATTGTGACCCCCAGACGAAATCTGAAGAGCCATTGATGATGCCGTTCTCAAACTCAAACGATCCACAGCGCCCAAATTTTGCATTCATGATGCTGGTTTCCGTTGAAAAATTACCAGTTTGCTGCATTGAGCAAAATACAATGCCTGTCGCTGTTTTTATACTCCTTTATAAATATAGGCTGCCCGTCTTTCAGAACTGCGGCACAGTGAAGGCAGCACGCATAAACAAAAAATTATCAATAAGTGTATTACATACTTGACTATGAAATTAATCGTCATTTTAGTGCAGCTGTGGAATGGAATAAAATCACTTACATTTCGTGAATGAAAACAAAATTACGCAGCGGTTTTCTCATTCAAGTGTTGCGTCTGAATATCGGTTGTCTGCAGGATAAACGACTGCCAACAAATGTCGAATTCGTGGCTTACCAAGACAGCGATTTATAGCTCCACGATACTGCTGCTCGCTTGCTCTGGAACGGACGACTGTCACGCGAATATGGAAGCGATGAGTTGACGAGCATCATACCCAACTGCTTGCTGGATCTAAAGTGTGTGCCGTGTTCGTAGTGTGGCTCTGAGCACTATGGGACTTAACGTCTGTGGTCATCAGTCCCCTAGAACTTAAAACTACTTAAACGTAACTCACCTAAGGACATCACACACATCCATGCCCGAGGCAGGATTCGAACCTGCGACCGTAGCGGTGGGTTCGTACTATGGCCTAGGCTAGCATCGTGTGAACTGTATTCTAGGGCTGCCATACTCCCTATCGACGTTGCTTGCGACCTCTCTGACAGAGAGAACGGTTTATCTGCGCGAATACAGCGCGGAGAGAGGAGAGCGATGGCGAGGTGGAATGAGTACTGCGAGTAAGCAGGAAATTGGCGCTGACTGTGAAGGGAAGTCCGACACGGATAGACGGTGTGTTTACTTGGCTACGCATAAGCGGACTGTCATTGAGTGCTCTTGGCGCGAACGCACTGTGTGGTTATGGAATGTGAATAGGCCGGACGCATAGGAATTGTGTGACGGGACTGTGTAGTACATTCAGATCCTTCAGTTACTGCGTACTGATAGTTGCGCCGCGATTTCATGATATTCCATGCTCATGGTGTAGTGTTACTTGTCCACGAAACTGTTAGTACATATTCTATATGCTGTGTCAGCAACAGAGTTTCAGCACTTTCGTGTACACGCTTTATTACAGAGGCATTTGCCTGATTTAAACTATCCCGCTTAATCCGCCTTCTGAGTGTCATGTTATAGACATTTCATTAAAACTTATAGAGTGCATGTTTGCTTATTTCTTAGTCCACAACATGCTTGTGCAGAGCGTAAGCATCAGTGAATATTTGTAGTGCTTGTTTCTAACAATGGCTTGTTTCAGGTACACTATGCGGTACTGTATTCTACCACATGAAGGAACTCGAAGGTTGATGACAAATACTGCATGTGGGTGTGCCGTGCTCGAACCTAAGCCAGCTACACAAGAAGGGAAGGAACTGTTCCAAATATTACTGCCATTCTATTTTCACTAATGGATGCTGTAATAAACCATTTCGAATGTTTATCTGTGAGAGAAGTAAAGTCTGAAGAGCTCCGTACGACTTACTATTATCCTTTGTTGTGTTTCAACTGAGAGCACACTCTTGTGTTCTTTTGCCACTTTCGGTGATTTAAGTAAATTTTAATTTCTGTAGATATCTTAGGTACCAGAGGAAGTAATCGTCCATTTTATTTTTTTGAGCAATATTGAAAGTTTGCTTACTTCTCAATAGTTATCACGGTTCAGCTTTAGTAATTGGCTACTGTTTGCCTTGTGTGTGAATCTGAAGTGAAATTGTTGAATAGGTTGTAAGCTTGTTAAAACTGTGAAAATTTGAATAAATGTGTGACAACAATCAGAAGGGACGTTACCAGATTGTATTCATTATTGACATGCGAGCCCAGCACCTGGCGTCAGATTACCGTGTGCCATCGCGTACACAGTACGAACACCTCTGGTTCGCATAGCCGGTGATTTGGACTGCAGTAAAGGCCGATGGCAGTGCGCTATTTCCGAGGCATTCGTGACCTGTTTTCCATGGCGCCCTGAGCAACCTTGATACAGAGGGTATTCGACTGTTATTATGGCATCACGTCCTCCATTATTCTCATTAACCGAAAATGCCAAAAGCATGGCTCCACACCACTCGACGCCCAATCGGGTAACCATCTGATTGTAATGTAATGGCAGGGACGCTGTATCCTCGATGGGGAATGGCAAGGGATGCGTTCTCCTATTCTGCTATTAGAATTCAGTGTAGTAAATTTAGCACCCCGAATATCCCAAAATGACCTACAAATTTGATAATGATATCTTCTTACTATACTGTTATGTATAATAAACATAACTTCATTGTTCTGTATACTTCCTCGCAATTTTAATGGAGAAATTTCTACGACAATATTTTTTTCTTCATTGTTAGTATACTAGGAAAATGCAGTCCACAGCAAAGGAGATTGCTTATAAAGCACTCCGGTAACTATCCTAGTATGTTCCTTAATTGTGTGCGACCTATACCAAATAACAAAGTATACTGAACGTGAGCAAAGAAGAGCAACATTGTGCTAAGTTTACTTGACCCGTGGGAGAGTGTCAAGGAGATGCTAAAAGAAACTTGTGCGAACTGAAGACAGGCGCGAGTCATCCGGCAAGAGCCCCGTGACGAAGAGTCACGAAAAAGATTTAACTGAGAAATGTAGAAATACACTACAACCCCTTAAGAGTTACCCTCATAGGGGTCGTAAGGTAATATTAGATTAATTAGAGCTCCGATAGATGCATTTAAGCAATCATTTTTTGAGAGCTCCAGAGAGGAATGGAACAAGAAGAAGCCCTGATGACTGGTACAATGTGAAGTTCATTCTGCTATGAACTTCACAGTGCTTTGCAGATTGTAGATGTAAAATAGTAAATACGGTAAATTTTCAACAATTTTCTATCAAAATTTGTTGTACTTGTAGGCTTGGAGCTATCAACTGTCCTTATTTGTAAAAAATTGACTGTTTCTCGATCACTGTTTTTACGATATCAAATATATCGGTTTCGGGCAGTGTCTCCCGTCTTCAGATCATTTCTCGTAGTTGCAGAGTAACCAATCTTAACGGAACACTAGCAGTTTCGTTGTGATATGACAGCAAAACTATCTCTCTATAGAGTGTGAGGCAAAAATATGTTGACACTAAATGGGTGTTTAATCACGTCAAATTACAAGGCAGGATTTGGTTTCAGGGTTTCTCTCTGGCAACCACACCACTCATTACACTTACAGTGTCTGTCCATTGTTGATTATAAGGCCCACTGGGCCATTCGGGCAGGGATAGAAGCGATGACCTCGGTGACGCGGTGTTTCAGGTCGCCCAAGTTGCTAGGTTTGCTGACACAGTCACGATCTTTGATTATGCCCCACAGCCAAAAATCGCATGGCATCGGGTCGAGAGTGAACATGCTGGCCATGGAAAAGGACCACATCTACCAGTTCAACGTATACCGAATGCCTCGTTCAGATAATCGCTAACCATCTGATTGTAATGTAATGGCAGGGACGCTGTATCCTCGATGGGGAATGGCAAGGGATGCGTTCTCCTCCATGAACGTGCTGAACATGGCAAGGTAATTCTCTCCCATGACGGTCTGTTCTTCAAAAAAGAAGGGCCCAATCACTACAAATTTGGTCACTGCTCACCAGACGTTCACCTAGGGAGAATCCAGCATGTGCTCTCGAACTTCCAGAGGTTCCTCGGTGTACAAGATGACACAGCTACGCTTGTTTGCCCGACCGCTGATGTGGATTGCTAGTTCAGCAGAAAACATTAAGAATGTGAGGCTTCATGTGCACCATTTCCAAGATACGTTTTGCAGCACTCACACGTACTTGTTGTCCGCGTTTGTGCTCTGTTGCACAATCTGCATGTGGTATGGCTTAATTCGTAAATCATGCTGCATCTGCAGGTGGTATCGATTCTATCGTAAATCATGGTGCAAAATTCTAACCACTGACCTTCGATAAATGTTAGTCTCTAGACAAAGTCTGCGTGAGGACGTAGTTGGGCTGGTTTCCGGCGCTATCTGGACGAAGATGATATTCTCTTCGTTTCGAACAAAAGTCTTTATACCGCTGTTTCCACTGCAATCGTCACGAACGACCCCGTCCTTACAAACTTCTCGTAGAGTCTACCAATTGTCAGGGGGATGGTGCATCCAATCCAGTCCAGGCCTTGTATTTTTCTTGTACGATGTTTGGGAAGTGAAAGACCTCCATGCAGGCAGCCATCTTCCTTCGTTCGTCAACTAAATATCGAGACGCCACGGTTCAACCTGTAAAAAAAAAAGGAAAAAAAAGAAACTCCCATTTAATGTTAGCATATTTTTGCCTCAGTCTGTATACCAAAAGTCAGTCTTCCAACTGACTCACTCACTCACTCATCGCCTAGGCCAAACCACTAAAGATAGAATCTTGAAATTTAGAGAAGGTGTTAATCTTATACTGTAGGCTTCGTTTAAGAAGGGATTTTTTGAAATTTTTTTTCTAAGGCTTTAAAATAGGGAAATAGGTTTTTTTGAAAATATGTCGCTATCAAGACGATTTTCAAGCGAGACCTACGAAAATTGGTGTTTGGTTTCCCAGTCAGAAATGAAGAAATACGTGTCCCACAAGTTTTGTAAACTTAATCCCTATGGGGTTGAAATAGTGGGCGAATTTTTTTAAATAAATCATTATTAAAGAACTACTGAAGTATTTTTAAAGCTAAATCTATGAAAATTGGTCTCTGACTTCTCAGTTAGAACTAAAAATACACGTATTTCAATGTTTTTGGAAATTCTACCCCTTACGCATGAAATAAGGGATGCAATATTTTATGAGAATATCTCATTATTAAAGCAGTTTTAAAGCTAGATTTCTTAAAATTTTGATTAGGCTTCTCGATTTGAAATTTAAAAAATAGGTGTTTCAGACTGTTTGTGGAAATTCAACCATCAAGGCGGTGAAATAGGAGATGAAAATTTTGAGAAAATATTTGGTTACATTAAAAAAAATTCATCACAATTATTGTTTCACTTCTTGGTTAAGTATAAAGAAATATCCGTTAGGGGACGTAGGTTTCTATGGGAATATCACCACAATAATGCAATAAGCATGATTAACGAAACTCTAGCTACCAGACTCGCTTTTTGGTCAGAAGTATATTCTGAAGAGACTATGCTTTAGAAACCTTAATTCGAGTGAAAAGTTTAGAACATGTTACAATTTGTGAACTAAATTAAAGAAAGCTATTTAACAGTCACCATGACAAATTAAATGTCAGAATTACACAGCAAAATAAATGGCTCATTAATACATTAAATTTGCAGTAGAGCTAATATATGCTAATAAAATGATTCTTGATCTAACTAGTACGCAAACGAGAGCGAAGCAGCAGGCACTAAGGCAGTATTACTAAATAAAGGCAAGTCGTAGTTTAATATTGTTGCAAAAAAATCTCGAAATGTACTCTAAGGATTTACTTCAGATTTTTACACAATACTCTGATAAATGTTCGGATAACCATTACCACAATTTTTTTAAATAAATATGAAACATAAATATATACACATGATATAAATGGGAAAGGTTTTTATCAAATACCTCGGAAAGTTCTTGACAGACTTGTTTCAGATTTATACACGATACTTCAGTAAACGTTTGAACAGACAGACTACATTTTCAAATATATACAGTACATTAATATACATAGATGAAATGCATGCTTAAAGATGAGGACAAGTCGTAGCTTAACGTTGTTATCAAAACTCCCGAAAAACTTTTGACCGATTAACTTTAAATTTTTATACAATACCCTAGTAACGATTCTGACAGGCGTAGGCTACACATTTTTATAACATACTGTATATGGTATATAATTATATATACACTATATAAATGGCGAAATTCTTGACCAATTTATTTCACATTTTACTCGATACTCTAATAAATGTAGAGATGGACATATGGTACATATTTCCAATATATATATATATATAAGAGAGAAACGTTGTTAGCAAAAATCTCGAAAAGTTCTTGACTGGTATATTTCCAATTTTTATGCAATACACTGACAAAAATTTGGATGCACATAGGCTACGTCCTTTTTAATGTATGTAATATACAAATATACATCTTGTAACAGAGACATGTTGTTTGCAAAACTCGTGAATGATCTTAACAGATTTCTTCAAAAGGTTACGCTGTACTCTAATAGTATATTGTGTAAAGGGGAAAAGTTGTTACCAAAAATCTGGGAAACTTCTTCAATTTACATCAGATTTTTACACGATTTACTGATGAACATTCTGATGGACATAGGCTATATTTTCTTAGATATATAAATATATGTAATATACAAACAGGAAACTTCGTTATGAAACACATTTGAAAGTTTTTCGTTTTAGTTCAGATCTTTACATGATACTGTAATGAACGTTCAGATAGACATAGGCTACATTTTTTACATGTATATTGTTGTGTCGATTCCCTAAGGTCTCGACACAATGAGTGGATAGGTGCACGCGAAACTAACGCAGACGGGCGTAATTTCTGAAACAGGAGACTGGATGAAAACTATAAAGAAAAGAAGAGAGATTTTAATATACTTAACTTTAATGTAGTCTTGTTCTTGTTGAAATACATCTCTTGCATAGTAGTAAGCAATTAGCAATGATACACATGGCGCCTTGCTAGGTAGTAGCGATGGACTAGCTGAAGGCTATTTAATCTGTCTCTCGGCAAATGAGAGGAATACTTGGTAGGTCTAGTCGCAAGCTATGTCGTCCGTACAACTGGGGCTAGGTCAAGTCCGTGTCTTGTGACCTGCCCTGTGGTGGCGCTACGTTTGCGAATACACAGTGGCGACACGCGGGTCCGACATGTACTACAGGACCGCGGCCGATTTAAGTTACCACCTAGCAAGTGTGGTGTCTAGCGGTGACACCACATTCCTCCCCCGCAAATCGGCGAACGGTCGTGAGATAAGGCTTCCGCCCGCCGTGGGGAGGACCCCATGTTGACGTATGCGATGAGGTGGGGAGCCTAACAACAGGCGAGGCTGTGCCACCCGCACCCGGCCATTCGGTCCGAGGGGAGCTAGGAAACGCCTGCAAACCTAGTCCAGGGTGCACGTCAACATGAGGTGTATGCGCACGTAATGAGAGAGGGTCCGCAGGGTCGATCTCCATGTGGTCGGAGCACCCGACGGGCGAAGACGACATCCGGTCCGGAGCGGGCAAGAGGTCCATGGCGGAGGACGGCTGGTCACGGGAAGCAAGCGGCGGCGCGTGACCCAGGGAGGCGCGAGGCGGCTGCAGCGAAGCGTCCGCTGCTGGCGGCGCCGGCGGCGGCTGCGGCGGCGCGACGCCATGAGGCAAAATGGAAGGCATCGTCGGTAACACCTGGGGATGAGGCGAGCCAGTAGATGGGTCCCCAGGGCGCTGACCGGACGGCTCCGTCGCTGAAAGCAGACGGGGAGCGGCAGAACCCAGGCGACGACAGAGGCGCAGCTGATTGAGATGCCGACGCACCTCACCAGAGGCCCCCAAAACCAAATACATCGCGCGGCCGAGGCAGCGAAGAATGCGCCCTGCGAGCCAACGCTGTGAACCGCGATAGTTGCGATAATAGACAACGTCGCCAGGAGCAAAAGCAGGAGTCTGCCGCTGCACAGGAACCTGATGTGGCGGATGCAGCAAAGACATCAAAGTTCGATGAGAACGACCATGAAGCAACTCAGCCGGCGAGCGACCATCGCGAGGCTGAGAGCGATATGAAGACAAAAAGAGCAACAAAGCGTCCTCCCGAGAATGCGACTCTTTCAACTTCAACATCTGTGACTTGAAAGTCCGGACCAATCGTTCAGCGGCACCGTTTGACTGAGGCGAAAACGGCGCGGATGTCAGATGTTGAATACCATTGGCCTGGCAGAATGACTGAAATTCTGCGGACACGAATTGTGGGCCATTGTCGGAAACAATAGTCTGCGGAAGACCTTCAATGCAAAAGATAGCAGACAAGGCTTGGATTGTGGCAGAAGACGTCGTGGAAGACATCCGGACAACAAAAGGAAAATTACTGAAAGCATCGACCACAACCAACCATCGAGCATTCCAGAATGGACCAGCAAAATCGATGTGCAAGCGTTGCCAAGGGGAAGTGGCTTTCGGCCATGCAAAGAATGTCCTCGGCGGTGCGGATTGTTGTTCGGCACACGCCACGCAAGAGGAGCACATATTCGTAATCGCAGCATCGATTCCGAACCAAGTACAGTGCTGACGAGCAAGCTGTTTCGTTCGCACTATACCCCAATGTCCTTGGTGAAGAAGCTTTAAGACAGAGGACTGTAACGAACGTGGGACCACGACTCGGGATTGATCATTATCGGAACGCAACAACAAAACACCACGTCGGACAAAAAGTCTCTCCTTGTGGGCAAAAAATCGGCGAACCAAAGGATCCTCGATCCGTGACTTTGACAAGGGCCATTGCGTAGCAACAAAACGCAAAACGGAAGCAAGGACAGGGTCAGCAGCTGTGGCAGTAGCTACACGACGAAAATCAATCGGAAACGATGCGACCACGTCATCGGCTTCCGAATCAATGAACATGCAAGCAAGTTCGGAAGAATCGAATGCTTTATCCTCAGCAACAGGCAAACGGGACAACGCATCAGCGTTTCCGTGCTTAGCAGTGGACCGATACAAGATATCGTAGCGGTACTGCGAGAGAAAAAGAGACCAGCGAATGAATTTCTGCGCTGTACGTGGAGGTACAGGCTTGTTCGGATGAAAAAGCGATGTCAAAGGCTTGTGGTCCGTGATGATGGTAAAGTGACGACCATACAAGAAATCGTGAAACTTTGTTACACCAAACACAAGAGCCAAAGCTTCCTTCTCTATGTGTGAATAATTTCGTTGCGCAGATGAGAGCAATTTGGACGCAAAGGCAATAGGGCGATCATGCGAGCCATCTGTGTGTGCAAGCACAGCACCGATCCCGAAATCCGATGCATCTACCATCAACAAAAGGGGTTTTCGGGGATCGAATGGCGTAAGGCAAGTATTTGAAAGTAACGCCGATTTCAACTGACGAAAGGCGCGTTCGCATTCCGTCGTCCAGACGAACGGAACACCTTTACGGCGCAAGCGATGAAGCGGAGCTGAAATGGAAGAAGCATTGCGCACAAATCGATGATAATAATTTACCGTACCCAGCACACTCTGTAGCTGTTTTAAGTTCTGCGGTGACGGCAAGTCCTGAATGGCACGAAGGTGCTCTGGACTCTGATGTATACCTTGGGCGTTAAGGACATGGCCCAGGTACGGTAAGTCACGAGCAAAAAACACACATTTGTCCTTCCTCAAGCGAAGCCCATTCTGACGCAAGACCTGAAATAAGGTCCGGAGATTCTGCAAATGTTCGGCTTCTGTCTTTCCTGAGATCACAATATCGTCCAGATAGTTCGCAGCAGTAGGGACCGACGCACAAATAGTTTGTAAATATTGCTGAAACAAAGCAGGGGCGGATGCACACCCGAATGGCAGTCGTTTGAAGCGATACAAGCCAAGATGCGTGTTAACCACTAAGACGCGCTGGGATTCTTCGTCCACAGGTATTTGCAAGTACGCATCTGCTAGGTCCAATTTTGAAAAATATTTTCCCGGGCACAGTTTGTCAAAAAGATCTTCCGGGCGGGGCAAAGGAAAAGTAGCAGTCACAAGTTGTGGATTCACAGTTGCCTTGAAGTCCACGCAAAGTCTCAATTTTCCGGAAGGTTTGGGCAAAATTACTAAGGGCGAGGCCCAGAGAGAAGCCTGCACTCGTTCAATGACACCTTGAGATTCTAATTCGGCTAATGTTCGTGCGACCTCATCACGCAATGCGTGGGGAACATTGCGCGCTCTGAAAAATTTCGGTTGCGCGTTGTCTTTCAGGTCCAAATGCGCGTCATAGTTCTTAGCGCAACCAAGGCCCGGTGCAAAAATGTCTGCAAATTCTTCACAAAGACTAGAAACACTGGCGGAAGGCACAGTCTGATTCACTGATAGGACCTGATTCACTATAGACAAATTAAACAATTGAAACAAATCTAAACCAAACAAGTTCACTGCACTAGAGGAACGAAGAACATAAAATGACACAAGTTTTGTCTGTCCCTTGTATGCGGCAAGAAGGCTGCACTGGCCTAACACAGGGATCGGCTGTCCTGAGTAACTAGTTAACTTAACATTTGCGGCACGCAATGGCGGGGCGCCCAGTTGTTTGTACGTATCGTGATTGAGCAATGAAACAGCAGCTCCGGTATCGAGCTGGAATGGTATCACTTTTCCTGCAAAGTCTAAGTCCACAAAAAGTTTATTGTCTTGTTGACGACAAGAGCGACTGTCTCGTGCAATTTGAACTGACACAGGTCCAGAAGCACTTGCAACTTTACGGGATTTCCGGCGACGGCGACGCACACTGTGGGTGGGACGAACACAGTCACTGTTAGCTAAAGTGTCACTGGACGGGTGGGCATGAACTACATGAATGTCCATGGGCGAAGGTCCACGAGCCTGATTGTCCTGGGTTCGATTCCGGCGCGAAGCAAAGGGCCTGGAATTTGTGTGATTGTCTGATCTTAACTTTTTCTGGCAAACACTTTGTACATGTCCTTTCTTGTGACAGTAAAAGCAAATAGCTTGGCGTGACGGGCAATGTTCACGCGAATGTCTAGTGGCACACCGCGGGCAAGATTTCACTGCATTTGCTTGCTTACGCGGCGCACGTGGTTGCAAGCTAGGCGGCCGCAGCGAAGTCGGGCGCGAGGGCCGCTTAGCGTCCCGTGCAGCGGGCCCGGCGGGCCGATTAATGTGACACACTGCTGGCGAAGTTTCAAATGATTCCTGAGCAAAGTCAAGTGTGTCTTGCCTGTCCAATATGTCTATCACTTGTTGCAGGGAGGGATTAACTAGCTTCAAAATCTGTTCCCTTATGCGAACATCAGAAACGTTCTGTGCAATTGCATCACGCACCATAGTATCTGAATATGGGAGGCCACATTCACAGGCAAACGCGCAGTCTCTAGTAAGGCCTTGCAAAGTTGCAACCCACTCCCTATTAGTCTGACCGGCCGTACGTTTTGTACGAAAAAACGTATACCGTTTTGCAACTACATTTACTGTTTCTTTGAAATAGGCATCCAAAGCAGACAAAATTTCCTCGTAGGTCAGAGTTGCTACGTCGCGTCGGGGAAACAATTTCACTATCACCCGGTAGGTAGACACACCGACACAAGAAAGCAAAAACGGCTGCCGCTCTTTACCTTGAATTCCATAAGCAGTGAGGTGGAAGTTGAACTGATCGGCCCACTCAGTCCAGCTTTCGGTTGTGGCCTCAAAGGGCCTAAATGGCGGTGCGACAGCGGTGTGTGGCTGCGGTAGCGATGAAGCGGCTGCCGCCGCATCGGTTTGCAGCGCACGTTGACCCTGGACGAGCTGTCCAAGGGCTTCCAATAACGCCTGCGTCTGCTGATTCTGCAAGCGAAAAAATTCGGACAGTACATCTGGAGAATGCGGCGAAGCCATGACACAAGCAAATTAGAGCAAGTATAACACAAAGACTGCAACGTGGGCGCGGCATCCCATCCTCGTCGCCAAAATATTGTTGTGTCGATTCCCTAAGGTCTCGACACAATGAGTGGATAGGTGCACGCGAAACTAACGCAGACGGGCGTAATTTCTGAAACAGGAGACTGGATGAAAACTATAAAGAAAAGAAGAGAGATTTTAATATACTTAACTTTAATGTAGTCTTGTTCTTGTTGAAATACATCTCTTGCATAGTAGTAAGCAATTAGCAATGATACACATGGCGCCTTGCTAGGTAGTAGCGATGGACTAGCTGAAGGCTATTTAATCTGTCTCTCGGCAAATGAGAGGAATACTTGGTAGGTCTAGTCGCAAGCTATGTCGTCCGTACAACTGGGGCTAGGTCAAGTCCGTGTCTTGTGACCTGCCCTGTGGTGGCGCTACGTTTGCGAATACACAGTGGCGACACGCGGGTCCGACATGTACTACAGGACCGCGGCCGATTTAAGTTACCACCTAGCAAGTGTGGTGTCTAGCGGTGACACCACATATAAATATATATTAATACAATCAAAATATCCACGGGTGTACTGCCGGTCTACAGTGTCCAACGGGCACAATATTTCGGCGATCATACATGTCGCCATCATCAGGTGAACTGACGGACTGAGCTCCTGTGAACGTGCCGGCACGGAGATCCGTACACTATGGCTGCTCAGGTGGAACTGGGTTCGGTCGCGGCGGCGGCGGATTTAAATACCCTCCGCCCGCGGCGCGCTCACTCCGCCGTCCGCGCCCCGCGCCACGGTCGCGCGGTGGAACAGATTGCGACGGCGTCTGAGATGACGTCGGTGTGATGGCTCCGTCCGCCGTGGTCGTCACAACTATACATTTGCTCGATTTACTCTTGATTAACCCAATCGCTGGTTCCCAAGCCTTGCTAAGATTATAGCCACAGTCACGATTTATGAGGTCGTCATTGGTGCGAATTTCGATGGCCTCTCTAACAACGCTGTCCCAGTATCTCGACGTCTGTACCAGAATCCTCGTGCGTTCATACTCCATAGCGTGATTTTCCGACAAACAATGTTCAGCGACCGCCGACTTGCTCGGATACATCAGTCGAGTGTGCCTCTGGTGTTCACGGCATCGATCCTCGATGGTACGCATCGTCTGACCAATATACGACTTGCCACATTGACACGGAATCTGGTACACGCCGGCCTTCCTCAAACCGAGGTCATCTTTGGCGCTCCCCACCAGTGCACGAGTTTTATTCGGAGGACAAAACACCGTTCCGACCCGGTGTTTCTTCAAAATGCGGGCGATCTTTCCCGAGAGTGCGCCTGTATATGGGATAAACGCAGTGCCTACCTCCTCCCTCGTGACTTCATCCATATCCACAGGTTGTGCTGTAGTGGTTGGGCGGAGAGCACGTTGAATCTGCCACTCTGAGTACCCATTTTTTCGAAATACAGTTCTCAGATGTTCCAATTCCTGGGGTAGACTCTCTGCGTCAGAGATAGTGCGCGCCCTATGTACTAGAGTTTTAAGTACCCCATTCCTCTGTGAAGGGTGGTGGCAGCTGTCTGCGTGCAAATACAGATCAGTGTGCGTTGTCTTCCGAAACACCCCATGACCTAGGGTGCCGTCAGGCCTTCTCTTGACCAAGACGTCAAGGAAAGGTAGTTTACCCTCCGTTTCAGTCTCCATAGTGAATTTGATGTTGGGGTGTATGGAGTTTAGATGTGTAAGGAAGTCAAGGAGTTTATCCATACCATGTGGCCAGATGACGAAAGTGTCGTCCACGTAACGGAAAAAGCAAGTAGGTTTCCATTCGGATGACGACAGGGCTTCCTCCTCGAAGTTCTCCATGTACAAATTCGCTACCACCGGTGAGAGTGGGCTACCCATGGCGACTCCCTCCGTCTGTTCGTAGTATTCTCCATTAAAAAGAAAATACGTGGAAGTCAAGACATGCCTAAAAAGTTCAGTGGTCTTCTCGTCAAACTTCTGACTAATCAATTCTAGTGACTCTCGCAGGGGTACCCTCGTGAACAAGGAAACGACGTCAAAACTCACCATGATATCTGACTCACCCAACGTGAAGCTATCAAGGCGTTTAACAAAATCCACGGAATTACGGATGTGATGAGGGCATTTACCCACGTAAGGACTTAATATTCCCGTCAGGTATTTGGCCAACAAATATGTAGGTGCCCTGATGTTGCTGACAATGGGGCGTAATGGTACCCCCTCTTTGTGAATCTTCGGGAGTCCATATAGTCTAGGCGGTACCGGACCTTGGGGTAACAATTTCTTAGCGTCACCCTCCGGTAATTCTGCGTCCTTGAGAAGCGACCTCGTCTTGTTGTCCACCTTCTTTGTAGGGTCAACGCTGATCTTCCGGTAGGAATCGTCATTTAGCAGGCTCTGCATCTTATCAGTGTAGTCCTTATGGGAGACAACAACTGTAGCATTGCCTTTGTCAGCCGGTAAGACAACAATTTCAGAGCGCTCCCTCAGATCACGAATGGCCGCCCTCTCTTTACTAGTGATATTTGACTTCATCGGCTTGGATTTCGTCAACGCACGACAAGTTTCACGACGTATTTCCTTTTCCGGGAGAAACTCAAGAATCACATATATTAATACAATTTTTACACGATACTCTAACTTTTGGACATACATAGGCTATATGTTTTTAACATATATAGTATATAAATTTATTTGTAATATATAATGAGAAATGTTACCTAAAGCCTCTAAAAGTTCTTGACAGATTTACTTCAAATTTTTACATAATACACAAACATTCAGAGGGACATCTGCTGTATATTTGTTTTTTTTTTTTTAAACAATGTATACGTTTTCTGTCAAGACTTGCTGTCAGAAGGAAGTGGTGTGCTACGAAAATGTACCGTTTCGTTTTTTCTTGCATTCAGTTTGTCCAACGAATTTCCATACATATTTAGCAATTTCAAAGCATTGACAGGTTTGCTAGAAGCGTTATATGACTGGTTAGTCGGTAACTATGAGAAAAGATTGAAGATAAGTGACACCGGCCAAAATCGACCAGTGATCGACAGAGTTAAAAGAATATTTTCTACAATTCCTAATGTTGTTATATTAATGCTATAGTCGTAGCGTCATGAATGAGCAGGGTTAAATATCACTGTAGTGACTAAAGTCAGCGATCGTAGGAAGCAGTGAGCTTGTGCAGCGCCTGTAAAGTTCTGCTGCCTTCTTCGTCGTCCTTGCCACACCTCTTTAACCCGTGAACTCCTATGCGGGGGCTGCAGGGGTCTGTATTCTTAGTCTGGGGCTGACTTCTTGATCTATATTATTAATTGCAGTCTGTAGAGCAAACACAGTCTTTGCGAGGGTTAGCGTGCATTATTGAGCCAACGGGCGGATCTTTCGGGGAGGCGAGCCCGCGTCCACCGGCCGTTCGAGTGCGGGCGCCGCGCCGCAAGACGCCTCCCCGCGCCGGCCGCTCATTAGCGATGATGGCGCTGCATAATGGATAGCCCGGCCCGCGCCGTGCCGCGCCACGCGCCGCTCTCCGCATTGCGCAAGCCACCTGCGCCCTGCCCGCCGCGCCGCCGTAAGCCGGTCACGCACGCCGCAGCAGCCGCCGCAGCCGCAGTGGCACGCGGGTCTGCCGCCATTCAGGGGCTGGCGGATACGCGCTCCTATTCCCGCCCCTTTGCATTGCCGAGTTCCGCGTCCTATACCGTTCTCCGCTTCTGCGCGGGTACGTAGCTTCGTACGTGCGTTGTATTTTGCGGCTCCAGGCCTGCCTCGTAGACACGTTACTTCGTTTCGGTCTCGTATCACAACAGATCGAGTCAGAATTCCAGAGAACCAAACACACTAACTCACGGCGACTCTAAAGGCTATGGAAGTAGTATTAACCCTTATCTACAACTAAACTTTCATTATCGTCCTTTCCGTGTTTCTTCCGGCACACCCCCCTTTCCCTTTTGTTTTAGGAAGAATTTTAAGACCTACTTTGTTGAAACTGAAGACAAGGAATAGATGCCGCAGTGGCCGTGAAGTTGCGTCATGTCATTACGTACTCTTTACTACTACTTAGGAATGCGCTTAATATCTATCATACTCCAGAATGAATTTTTAACTCTGGAGCGGAGTATGCGCTGATATGAAACTTCTTGGCAGATTAAAACTGTGTGCCGGACCGAGATTCTAACTCGGCACCTCTGCTCATCAAACTGGGCTACCCAACACGTCCTCACAGCTTTTCTTCAGCTAGCACCTCCCCCCACCTTCCAAACTTCACAGAATATCTCCTGTGAAACATGATGGAGTAGCCCTCCTAAGAGAAAGGATACTGCGGTGACATGCCTTAGATACAGCCTGCGGAATGTTTCCAGAATGAAAGTTCCACTCTGCAGTGTAGTGATGAGTTCACTTCACTAAAGAGTTTGGACGTGTTGCAGAAGTTAAGCATAGATTTAGATTTCTTAAATAAAGTTACTTTTTCTTGGGATTCAAACATTTTCTGCCTTAGTGACAAGAAGGATACGTAAGATCTTAAGATGGCATATGATACGGTGGAAAGAGGAGTGAAGTAACATTTCAATGGACTATTAAAAGCTGATGAAGAACAAAAAGAATTAAATTTACGACATATGCAAGTTCGTCAGAGACATAACTCTGATTATAGAAAGGAAAGACACTCAAAGAAAAATTGTGCTAAAACTAGTATTAAGCTACTACTCATTTACACATTTGGTATGTTCTGTTAAGCAGTAGTACTTAAATTTCTCCCGTTTAAATATACTTAAACATATTTTTAAAACATACATAAATAGGTTGATTTGAATTATTTATTCCAATAGAAAACAGACACTCTTATTTCAGTATATACGTCTTAATTAAATATTTAAGTTCTGTGCACTGTGGATTAATATTAATTGTGCTGACGTTTGGCATATTTTCAAAACACGCCAAAAGTAAAAAAATGGGGGCAGGGTGTTCAAATCACTAGATTTTTTTTGTAACCGCCCATATGACTAACCTAATGACAGCAGTCAAGCACACGCAAAAGCAGTAATAAACAACACGTAAAGACATGACGGAACTTCTCGGCCACTGTGGCATGGGTCCCTCGTATTCAGTTTCAACAAAATAGATTTTAAAATTCTTCTTAAGAAAAAAAGAATAAAACTAGAGTGTGTGCATGAAGAAATACGAAATTCGAGAAAATAAGCACCACCCTAATCTACATACATCCTACGGTGCATGGTGTTGTGTACCTTTTCTATCCTTGTCCTCTTTCACTCACAAATAAAACGAGGGAAGAATACGTGTGTTTATGCTTCTGTACTAGCTCTGATTTGTCCCTACACCGGTGTCTGTAGGATTGTTTTGTCTTATTGGATATCCCGGTTCTCTAAACGTTCTCAATAGCGTTTCACGAGAAGAATATCTCCTGGTACTCCCATTTGATTTCACTGAGTATTTCCGTAATTCGGCCTTAAGCCATAGCACAACAATACTGGATATATAATTAGACTTTGTTAAGTGAAGTCAGTGTCAAGATCTATTGCACTGTATGACCAAGCCTGTAGATAAGTACAAAATCAACGAAATGTATGGCAGACAGGTTGCAAATATGTTTTCCAGCCGTAAAACAAATGAGCCACAGAATTAACATCAATACAGTGTATGTTCTCTGCACAAGTAACTACTGAATCGATATTCATTTGTGGCTCAATTGTTTTACAGTTGGCGAACATGTTTGCTACCTGCCTGCCATACTTTTCGTTGATTTTGTACTCGCACTGGGACACACAGTTCAACAGATATTGATGATGACTTCAATTAACAAAGTCTAACTATGTAGCCAATACTGTTGTACTTAATAATGACTGAAGGCCGAAATCATGATATTAAACACAAGTCCTTACAAATTTCCTCCATGAGTGGTTTCGGAACACAAGTTGCCTACCTTTCTGAACCGAAGCAGTTCTGCAATCTGCTGAAGTTACTGGCGAGTTCATGCCATTACTTTAGCTAATAGCGTACTTGGCAGTCGAGTCACATGTGTGGACGCTCTCTTTTATCCAAACCTTGATTAAAACAGGTGTCTTTCTTGGGAGACAGAGCCGCTAGCTGGTGTCACTTTGCACCGTTACGCCTAGGTATTTCATCGATGGGACTGTGACAAGGAGTACACTACTAATGCTGTATTCGAAAATTACGGGATTGTTTTCCTACTGTTCTGTATTTAGTTACATTTCCTCACATTTAGAGTACGCTGCCATTTATCGCACCAAATAGAATTTCCATCCGAGTCGTCTTGCAACCGCCTGCAATCATTCGAAGGCAACACATCCCTGTGCATTACAGCGTTGTCAACACGCATTCACTGATTGCTGCTCACCATGTCACTCAAATCGTTTATTCACTCAGAGCACAATATCGACCCTATCAAATTTCCCCCATGATACCTATATCTCTGATGAACAATCACCGTCCAGGAGAATGTACTGGGTTCTATTATACTCATGGAAATGGAAAAAAGAACACATTGACACCGGTGTGTCAGACCCACCATACTTGCTCCGGACACTGCGAGAGGGCTGTACAAGCAATGATCACACGCACGGCACAGCGGACACACCAGGAACCGCGGTGTTGGCCGTCGAATGGCGCTAGCTGCGCAGCATTTGTGCACCGCCGCCGTCAGTGTCAGCCAGTTTGCCGTGGCATACGGAGCTCCATCGCAGTCTTTAACACTGGTAGCATGCCGCGACAGCGTGGACGTGAACCGTATGTGCAGTTGACGGACTTTGAGCGAGGGCGTATAGTGGGCATGCGGGAGGCCGGGTGGACGTACCGCCGAATTGCTCAACACGTGGGGCGTGAGGTCTCCACAGTACATCGATGTTGTCGCCAGTGGTCGGCGGAAGGTGCACGTGCCCGTCGACCTGGGACCGGACCGCAGCGACGCACGGATGCACGCCAAGACCGTAGGATCCTACGCAGTGCCGTAGGGGACCGCACCGCCACTTCCCAGCAAATTAGGGACACTGTTGCTCCTGGGGTATCGGCGAGGACCATTCACAACCGTCTCCATGAAGCTGGGCTACGGTCCCGCACACCGTTAGGCCGTCTTCCGCTCACGCCCCAATATCGTGCAGCCCGCCTCCAGTGGTGTCGCGACAGGCGTGAATGGAGGGACGAATGGAGACGTGTCGTCTTCAGCGATGAGAGTCGCTTCTGCCTTGGTGCCAATGATGGTCGTATGCGTGTTTGGCGCCGTGCAGGTGAGCGCCACAATCAGGACTGCATACGACCGAGGCACACAGGGCCAACACCCGGCATCATGGTGTGGGGAGCGATCTCCTACACTGGCCGTACACCACTGGTGATCGTCGAGGGGACACTGAATAGTGCACGGTACATCCAAACCGTCATCGAACCCATCGTTCTACCATTCCTAGACCGGCAAGGGAACTTGCTGTTCCAACAGGACAATGCACGTCCGCATGTATCCCGTGCCACCCAACGTGCTCTAGAAGGTGTAAGTCAACTACCCTGGCCAGCAAGATCTCCGGATCTGTCCCCCATGGAGCATGTTTGGGACTGGATGAAGCGTCGTCTCACGCGGTCTGCACGTCCAGCACGAACGCTGGTCCAACTGAGGCGCCAGGTGGAAATGGCATGGCAAGCCGTTCCACAGGACTACATCCAGCATCTCTACGATCGTCTCCATGGGAGAATAGCAGCCTGCATTGTTGCGAAAGGTGGATATACACTGTACTAGTGCCGACATTGTGCATGCTCTGTTGCCTGTGTCTATGTGCCTGTGGTTCTGTCAGTGTGATCATGTGATGTATCTGACCCCAGGAATGTGTCAATAAAGTTTCCCCTTCCTGGGACAATGAATTCACGGTGTTCTTATTTCAATTTCCAGGAGTGTATTTAAAAAGACATGGAACCATGTACATATCTGACAAACTATTCTGTAAGCTCGGACTATTCAGTGCGGCACTGTGTGAAAAACTTCTGGGGAATCTAGGAACGTCAATGAGGCTTGCAAGATTTCCTGTGGTACTAAACATCTACAGATATTTTTCAGTCTAGAAACAAGTCTGCGGGAAGTGCTACAGGCGGCGTAAAGTACAAGTGGTCGTTCCTTCACAATCTAGACTGCAAAATTTAAGTTATTCCTTTCCTTGATCAACGTATTGAATCAACGCTTGGACTCCTCCTTACCTGTTCTGTGTCTTACTCTTAATGACGTAGTCCATTGAAGCAGTTCTCGTAGCACACTGGATTCGATGGGATATGCGAACATCTTGCCTATGTAGCTATAAATGGGAAATGCTTGTAGCTAATCAACTTTAAATAAATTCTGTGATGCTGTAATGGTGCATTTGTTGTGAAACACCGCAAAATAATTCACAATAACACAGTTTGATATATATAACTTCAAAATGCAAGGAAAATCGAGAACATTGGCAGCACAGAGAACAGATATAGATAGCATCCTAGCGCCAGATGAAGAGATTACTGCGTAGCAGAAAGAAATCTTCAATCAGAACTGTTCGTACATAGTCGGCAGAATAATAATCGTCATTTGTTTCCTTATATAAACGTTTACTGCATAGTTTCACTGCAGTACCAAAGCTATAATGACAGGCTTCCCTTAGCATTTAATATGCAAAATGTGGATTCTAACAATATCTGATAAAGGAAATATCTGAGCTTCGTTCCTAAATGTTGCTGAGTCCTCATAGTTCGAAATTGTCGAACTGGATGCACTCTCGCTGCTTACACGCAGTTCTTCACAACACTGACGTACTTCAGTAGCACACAACGCGGATAGCCTCGCTGTGTTCTGTAGGTGGAAACCGCTTCTTTCTCGTCGCTAAAGCATTCTACACTGCTGCTCAAGAAAGCGAGTTATTTCTGTTTACTGCATCATCACAACACAATGTTAAAATTAGCAAATAAATTGTTGTTCAAAATAAGAAGAACGTCGTATACTGAGCAAAATCATACATTGCAAATATGTTATATGAACTAGGTGTTTATTCTGTTAGCCTGATGTTAGCATGCACGACACCTGATAATAATTCAAGCTCAATTGGTCTAAGTCTGTCAGATATTGACGAAGACACCATTGTCCCTCGTTGTTGGCAGTAAAGTAACAATCACTATACCGTGCAGCGATACTGACCTGCACCTTGCCAACCACAGCTGACTTCTAGCAACCGTCTGCCTCCTTAGCTGGTTCTTTACGAAGCGAGCGAACTTACGACTCTCTGAACGTGTTCTAACAATTGTACAAGTTGAAGTTGCTTTGGCCAATGTCTAGCCATTTCTGTAGAGATCATTCAAACTTCGATTAAAGTGAACGTCGAAACGTACGGAACTAACATACTTGGATCGTTCGAGTGCAGAGCAGGTCTGAGGTTCCGTTACGACCTCAGTTCTGTAACCAAGAACTTGCCGCGAGTGTATCAAGTACTACGGTCGTTACCTTTTCCTTGCGCAGTGTGGACTCTTACTGCTGCAGTGCAGTTTATAAATGTCATGGACTGCCGGCCGCGGTGGTCTAGCGGTTCTAGGCGCGCAGTCCGGAACCGCGCGACTGCTACGGTCGCAGGTTCGAATCCTGCCTCGGGCATGGATGTGTGTGATGTCCTTATGTTAGTTAGGTTTAAGTAGTTCTAAGTTCTAGGGGACTGATGACCACAGATGTTAAGTCCCATAGTGCTCAGAACCATTTTTGTCATGGACTCCTGATAACCCCCTTCCTACAGAGCCTCGCCACTCCACCTCGTCGCTAATTCACTCCACACTCCAGTGCTGACAATTATCTGATCTAATTGGCGTTCCCTCTCATTGGACTCGGGGTGTCGTATGCATGAAATTGTATACAACTACAGGCGTCATAATATAGGCTAGCATCGAAATATTCATGATTTTCAGGTATGTTATTCGTAGTAAGACAACTTACTTCACTCTACTTGCCACACTCGCGGTTTACCTTCACGAAAGGAACCAGAACGCAAAATTTACCTTATTTATTTTTATATGGGGAATGGTAAGTTGAGCACCACAACGACCTTCTTTGCTGTTAAAGTATTTCTCTGACGTTCTCCAGGACGCAGGGATCAACCAAATGGAACGGTGTTGAGAAATAAAACCGCTGCAGCTGTAACATCCTTTTATCCTTAGGCATTAGCGGTTTAATAGCACTTGCAGCTGCATCTTCAGATGCAAATCTATATACAAGTGGAAAACCAATCCTGTAGTAAATAAAGAATCCTGAATCTAAGATGAAAACACAATGAAGTGATATACGTAACATGTTGTGGGAAGACCCATACAATAGATGATCCGCAAAAAAGGCTAATGTACTAAACGTAAGTATGGAGGATAACACTCCTGTAAAACCTACGAGAGAGGTGAAAATAATGAAGAGGAATTTTATGTAATGTCAGAATTACTAAAAAGTAGATGTAAGAGGCACTCAACGAAAGCCAACGTGTAGAGCGAACGACCACGATCACTCAGTATCCACGTGACAGTCCACCGGCTAAAAACTTTCGCCGCCGCAATAGCAGTATGTCTAGGGTTCCCATCAAATCCTAAAATAAAAAATTATATCAATACAAGCAGTCGTAATCCATGACAAAATTTAGCTAGCAACACAAATAACTTGCACATAACACGAAAATCAGAGAGACGGAAACAGAAAATAATAATGCAGAAACTATAATAAGAAAAGTGACTCGTTCCCAAAAACTGGATGGCATCCTGAAAATATAGAAGAGATTATATAGATTGATTACAAAGGAAGGAACTTACCAAAACAGAAGTACACATCATTGCAGGAAGTGAACACCAGAATACCAAGGAACGCCTTGAGTGTGAGATCGCAAAAGTCCAATGATGTTACATCATTGACTATCATGCAACTACAATATTGGCTGCCTATGGCAACGGGCAGTTGGGACTGGAGGTATCCGCTGATGAGCATAGCACGAGGGCTACTGAGCGTATTTGAGCTGCATAGTGGACAAGTAACTCACAACAGTGTTACAATGCTAGTGGGGTTGATACAAAGCAGAGCAATGGCAACAATAAACAATAAACAAAGCAAACATTGCGTTATATTCACGACAACTGTTGCCGAAGTTGCCCATTTGTCAGAGGGAACCCAAGGAATTTCGCAGAGTGAGAAATAAGTGGCAGATGAAATATCAACCTTTCTGCAAGATGAGTCAGTGTAATGTGTGATGTGTCGCATAAGTTCGACTGAGCGGACAATGTACAGGGTGATAATTATTGAATTATATGAACTTCTGGACGGTTTTCGTTAGGACGCTCAAACTGCACGGTTCGCCGTGCTGCATGATGGGAACGAGTATGGTTTGGTTTAGCGACGAAGCACACTTTCATTTAGATAGGTTCTGCAATAAGCAAAATTGGGGCATTTGATGCTCTAAGAATCCGCATTTCGCGATCGAGAAGTCTCTTCACCCTCGGTGGGTGACTTTGTGGTGTGCAGTCTTCAGTCACCGAATAAACGGTACGATATTCCTTGGTGGCACGGTGACTACCGAACGCTACGTGAAGATTTAGGAAGATTATTTCATACTCATTATCCAAAGTGACCCTAATTTCGACAATATGTGGTTCATGCAAGACGGAGCTCGACCCTTTCGAAGCAGGAGAGTGTTTGATGTCCTGGAGGACCACTTTGGGGAACGCATTCTGGCTCTGGGGTACCCAGAGGCCACTGACATGGGCTCGATTGGTCGCCATATTCTCCGGATCTGAACACATGCCACTCCTTTTTGTGGAGACTATATTAAAGACAAGGTGTACAGCAATAATCCCAAAACCATTGCTGAGCACGAAACATCCATTCAGGATGTTATCAGCAGCATCGATGTTCCGAAACCTCATGTAGAATTTCGCTATTCGTCTGCGTCACTTCATCGCCAATTATGGCACGCTTATCGGAAATGTCATAACCTAAATTCGAATATCTGCAGTAACGTTTACATGTTGAATAAGTGTGTTCACGCCATACTTTGACGTTGTTTTCATATAGTTCAGTTGTTTACAACCTGTACATGAGGAGTGCGATGATAATGATACGTGCTTAACAAGTGAAAGTGTTGTTGAAACAGGTATCGAGCCACGTCGTTGTCGAACAGGGAGCCATTCATTGTCCAAGGAGTAGGCACTAAACATAATTACGTACTTCGAAGATCATTTGCAGAGCAGTAAAAGAAAAACAATAATGAACAGATGTAGAACAGGTCTGCAGTAATATAACCGTGTAGTGCATAAGAAATACTACGTAAATTCTAAGGACAAAGAGCACTTACAAAAACTGGTATTTGCGCTTTTCAAGGACGCTCGCTACAATTTACAAGATGCGCATAATACTCACCTACTGACTGACCAAACAGAACGTGACATAGATTACAGTGATTTCATGAGAAGCAGTTGATGGTTGCATAACTTGAAACAGAGTTACAGAACTGAAACACGTAAGTTAACGAAATTTCAAACAAAGCGTCAACTTGAGGATGCACAGCAAATTTTGGAAACGGCCCCAAAATTTGTAGATGAGATAAACAAGCTTATCCCATCGTTCAGTAAGGAATGTGCTTTCAAATCCAATCAATCGGGATATGAAGAGGAAATGCATATGGAAAGAACCCTGGAAATTAGATGTATGAAGAGAATTGTATCAACGTCAACTAAATGGCTCTGAGCACTATGGGACTTAACATCTATGGTCATCAGTCCCCTAGAACTTAGAACTACTTAAACCTAACTAACCTAAGGACATCACACAACACCCAGTCATCACGAGGCAGAGAAAATCCCTGACCCCGCCGGGAATCGAACCCGGGAACCCGGGCGCGCAACGTCAACTAATATCAATGCCTTAAAGCATTCGTACACTATTATGACGACTGTTATTTCGGATGTTTAATCGGCTGGAAAGTTATTTATTGTACTGCGAGAAGTTGGAGATGCTCTGCCCTCTACTATTCTTTCTCGTGTGCATAATCTTGCAGGGGCAGTAGGGAATATTTACGTCACAGCAAGCAAGAGTGGGAAAAGGGCGCAAGAGAACTGCAACTTTGGTATGAGGGCTGATTTTGGCTAATAATTGGTCAGAATAACTTGTTTATAAACTTTCGTATAAAACTCGTACTTCATTAGAGCACTCCTAAATAGTGCGTAACGTTGGAATTCACACTACCTGGAACAATTTGACAAATTCAGCCTCTGGACATTTGTTTTTTCCGTGCCTATGAAACACATTATTGAGAGCTGGTTTCTCAGGATGAGACAGGATAAGGTTACAATTGTGGACGGGGTCGTAATCAGTTTTTCTCGGTTGCAAAACAAATACGTAAATTTCTTTTAAAGAAATTCAAGCCCGCATCTCGTGGTCGTGCGGTAGCGTGCTCGCTTCCCACGCCCGGGTTCCCGGGTTCGATTCCCGGCGGGGTCAGGGATTTTCTCGGCCTCGTGATGGCTGGGTGTTGTGTGATGTCCTTAGGTTAGTTAGGTTTAAGTAGTTCTAAGTTCTAGGGGACTGATGACCATAGCTGTTAAGTCCCATAGTGCTCAGAGCCTAAAGAAATTCAAATTTTAAAACAATCTCTTAAAAAAACGCAATTGACTGTATGACGGCTGAAGGCCGCATTACAGAAAATTCCACAATTTTAGGGCGGAAGGCCACCAACAATAACCTTAAACAACAAATGGCTGAAGGCCTGAATTAGAAGCAGGAAAACAATTCCAAATAGCACTCATCTGAACAAATACCTTGCCTTTAAAACACGTTTGCTTTAAGAAAAACTTATTGTAACACGGCTGAAGGCCTTATTGTGAAATTACTGCTCGGCTGAAGGCCGCACACAACTTCAAATAACAAATGGCTCAAGGCCTGAATTAAAGTCAGAAGAACAATTCCAAATAGCACACATTTCAACAAATACTATGCTTTTAAATCAAGTTTGCTTTAAAAAAAACTTATTGTAACATGGCTGAAGGCCTACTCACGCAAGAAGTGAAATTGTTTCCCGTCTGAAAGCCACACCAACAATAATTAGAAAATTACAAATATCCTTAAAACAAACATCACGATCTAAGGAATCAGTACAAGCGGTTCTCAGCAAGTGTTCCAAGGGTTGGCCTGGGAAGGTAACTCAAACGTAAGGTAAGGTGAGACAGGCAGCCAAGAGTGGTACTGACGTAACAGGATGGCAACTCAAATTAGGGGCAGCTTAAGCACCGACCGACCGACTAACCAATCCGCCTAACGTCCGATCACCGGTACAACGATGGAATATTTTTAGGCAAGGGCGAAGAGACAGACAGCACACGTCTTCAGAAAATACCCAAGGCCGAAGGAAACACTAGAACCAAGGTAGACCTCCCAAAAAATATGAACAGTACAACACAAGAGACTGTCGAACTAAACGCCGTGTCGGACAGCATCAACATGACCAGGAAAGGGACACTGCCGGGAAAGTACGCTAACTGGGGCGTTAGTGGCCACAAGGCAGAAAATACCGCTAGTTGCACTTCACTAATAAGAATAATACTAAATTCAATGCACAGAGCTGCTCGTTGCTGTGTCCCAACCGAACTGATGTCCGTTCGCCACAATCCACCAAATCCAGTACGCAGACAGCATTAAAATAACTGCTCATTCAAAACCACAAGATATACACGGATCTGGGAAAACAATTCCACAAACAACTCACAATACTAAAACCAGTCACTGTGAAGCAACACAAACGAATTATAAGTCAGCACAAACACAGAGAAGCGGTCGGAAGACTAAATGCACGTCGTCCGCTGCGCCCGGCTGGAGTGGCCGAGCGGTTCTAGGCACTACAGTCTGGAACCGCGCGACTGCTACGGTCGCAGGTTCGAATCCTGCCTCGGGCATAGATGTGTGTGATGTCCTTAGGTTAGTTCGGTTTAAGCAGTTCTAAGTTATAGGGGACTGATGACCTCAGAAGTTGTCCCATAGTGCTCAGAGCCATTTTTTTCGTCCGCCGCGACGTCCGACCGAGCGACCAACCAATGGTCGTCCCCACTCAAGTCAGGCATGGGAAAGATCTGACAACGTATTCCCATGAGGTCACTTCGACGGCCGGACACACAAACATAAGTGAAAGTTGCACTACTTGAATATCACGGTCCATTCAACTAAAACTCGCTGAACCGGGTCCCTGACGTGGTCGTGCACTCTCGCGACCCCATCATTCCGTAGGACAGTGCATGTGTGTCGCCAGCGGTCGGGCGAGTACTGGCTGTCCTGACCTCACTGCTGCTCCGTCCCAATTCCCCTCGCTCCACACCGACGGCCCGGAAATACTAGAGGCCGCTCCAAAGATGGTACAACAATACGCGCTATCGATAAGCGCTGCTGCTGCCACTCACGGACGGACAAGGCGAGCAAACGTAGTGGCGCCAGTGAACACACTAAGAAAACGAGACGCCACTTCGCTATTACAAGATGCCAAGCAGCTTCCAATTGTTGATTTATAGCAGCTAATTCTCCTTGTGTCCGTTCATAACGAGCACAGTCCGTAGCCGTATCGTAGTGTGTAAAAAGTACATATAACATCTCGCATGGTGCCACTGAGTTTGGAATGTACACAAAATATAACGATGAGAATAAAGATACGTAAAAACTGCCCTGCAGATTTCTCACTGTACCCTGAGACGGTGATCTTTTAAGCAAAAACAAATTTCTCTACTGAAGTGGATGTATCTACATTTACCTGTTACTAGAAACTCTGCTTATCCAAACGCTACTGCACGAGATAAGTATGCAAACAAGAACGCATTGATCTAAACTTTTTGAAGTGTACATGCACAAGATGTAAACTTAGTGGCGTGACATGGAAATTTCGGCGGAAAAATTACACTAGGAAGCCGCCTTACATATGAATATGCACCAACAGTACGTATGAATATGCAAAAACAGTAGTTTTCTAACCGTTGGTCTACACAGTAAAATACATTGGTATAGTTCACTTCTTTGCAGAAGCAAGTGGGAAAAAAAAAAACAGAAACTAAACTAAATTACTATGTATCAGACAACTGCTGCCGCTACGGCCGCTGTCTCGTCCGCTCCGCTCGGCGTTTGCCAGTTTAAGACAGGATGGGGAAGGAAATCGCTCGTGTCCTTTCCAAAGCTACCATAGAAGAATTCACCTGGGGCGATCTAGGGAGATTACGGACAACGTAAATCTGAGTGGCTGGACAGGGGTTTGAACCATCCTCATCGAAACTCCAAGACAAGTGTGCTAACCACTGAGCCACCTCGCTCGCTTCTCGTAACGTACAGCGGCAACCTATTTTTCGGTAGAACGTAAATATTTGTGTGAAGTTGCTAGCATAGTGCTATAACTCAAAAGCAGACGTCTGTAATTAAATGGGCTATAGTGAAACAGCACTACCTTTCCTGTTTTTAAGGCTCTTTTGACTATACGCCATGTTTATGAATGGCATCAACTTGTATGGAAATACACGAAAGGAACTCTTTGTTCATCACTGGCCGACATAAGACAACGTTTCAGTAATCGAAGTCAATGTCTGTATACGCTTGCACTCGTTACTTTCCGTGATGATCTTTCATTTGATGTTGACGTAAATGAACTAAGAATGGAAGTCAAAACTTCTGCAAATGCAGTGGCAATATATACACAGTCGGCGAACTACATGATATCACCCGCTGGCTTCATTCCCATGCACAAACTTTGTCAATTATTCATGCGCCGTAGCGATTGCTCTGTTTACACGAATAGTTGCTTTACGCTTTATACGGTGGCAGATGGCGAATTCATTCCAGCGGGAATTTTCTGTGTGCGTTATGCCGTAACAATACGAACACCACGCCAAAATTATGTAACCATGTTCTCTGGGGCTTGGCATTCATTAGGTTGAAAGTGATCTGCTGCGCTGTAGTTGAACAGCATCTAACTAACATTTTTCATTAACTCTAGCAATACCAACGAATTTTGCATAACGTATATTACCAACGGAGACGGGGTGGGCAGGGGTACCTTATGTCAAACACAAATAAAAACAAATTTCGTTACTGTTCTTAACTGTTATTATCAACATAGTTTTTAAATAGGTACTGATGCACGTATGAGTATTGTTCAGAACCTGAAAATATCTCTAGCATAATCTTATCAATATCATCGCATTCCGTGTAACGTGTAACCAACCACAAAATTTTTTGACAAACTCAGATTTCGGCAAATGTCATTGTCTTTTATTCCCACCGTACTCTTAAAGATATATAGATGTGTAAGACAGGTCCTGAATTTTAAAATATTCGTACGACATACGTTGCAAAAAGTCACATTTACTACTAAGTCTTACAGGGTGTTTCAAAAATGACCGGTATATTTGAAACGGCAATAAAAACTAAACGAGCAGCGATAGAAATACACCGTTTGTTGCAATATGCTTGGGACAACAGTGCATTTTCAGGCGGACAAACTTTCGAAATTACAGTAGTTGCAATTTTCAACAACAGATGGCGCTGCAAGTGATGTGAAAGATATAGAAGACAACGCAGTCTGTGGGTGCGCCATTCTGTACGTCGTCTTTCTGCTGTAAGCGTGTGCTGTTCACAACGTGCAAGTGTGCTGTAGACAACATGGTTTATTCCTTAGAACAGAGGATTCTTCTGGTGTTGGAATTCCACCGCCTAGAACACAGTGTTGTTGCAACATGACGAAGTTTTCAACGGAGGTTTAATGTAACCAAAGGACCGAAAAGCGATACAATAAAGGATCTGTTTGAAAAATTTCAACGGACTGGGAACGTGACGGATGAACGTGCTGGAAAGGTAGGGCGACCGCGTACGGCAACCACAGAGGGCAACGCGCAGCTAGTGCAGCAGGTGATCCAACAGCGGCCTCGGGTTTCCATTCGCCGTGTTGCAGCTGCGGTCCAAATGACGCCAACGTCCACGTATCGTTTCATGCGCCAGAGTTTACACCTCTATCCATACAAAATTCACACGCGGCAATCCCTCAGCGCCGCTACCATTGCTGCACGAGAGACATTCGCTAACGATATAGTGCACAGGATTGATGACGGCGATATGCACGTGGGCAGCATTTGGTTTACTGACGAAGCTTATTTTTACCGGAACGGCTTCGTCAATAAACAGAACTGGCGCATATGGGGAACCGAAAAGTCCCATGTTGCAGTCCCATCGTCCCTGCATCCTCAAAAAGTACTGGTCTGGGCCGCAATTTCTTTCAAAGGAATCATTGGCCCATTTTTCAGATCCGAAACGATTACTGCATCACGCTATCTGGACATTCTTCGTGAATTTGTGGCGGTACAAACTGCCTTAGACGACACTGCGAACACCTCGTGGTTTATGGAAGATGGTGCCCGGCCACATCGCACGGCCGACGTCTTTAATTTCCTGAATGAATATTTCGATGATCGTGTGATTGCTTTGGGCTATCCGAAACATACAGGAGGCGGCGTGGAGTGGCCTCCCTATTCGCCAGACATGAACCCCTGTGACTTCTTTCTGTGGGGACACTTGAAAGACCAGGTGTACCGCCAGAATCCAGAAACAATTGAACAGCTGAAGCATTACGTCTCATCTGCATGTGAAGCCATTCCGCCAGACACGTTGTCAAAGGTTTCGGGTAATTTCATTCAGAGATTACGCCATATTATTGCTACGCATGGTGGATATGTGGAAAATATCGTACTATAGAGTTTCCCAGACCGCAGCGCCATCTGTTGTTGAAAATTGTAGCTACTGTAATTTCGAAAGTTTGTCTGCCTGAAAATGTACTGTTGTCCCAAGCATATTGCAACAAACAGTGTATTTCTATCGCTGCTCGTTTAGTTTTTATTGCCGTTTCAAATATACCGGTCATTTTTGAAACACCCTGTACATTGTTTGGATAAGTTTCAATGAAACATTCAAAATAATTACGGAATCTGGTATAACAAATAATCCAAACAATATAAATGTTTTTAAGAATTTTAATATATGAAGTACATGACTATATTACAATATTTTCAAAAGATGGGTAAAAAGACCCCCTCCCCCCGGATATTGCGAGATGGCTAGTAACACCCACTGAATATGCACAAAGGACAAGTGCATGACTCGCAACGAAATTATTATGCTATTATTATGCTATTCTTTAAGCAAAAGCGCACACTAGGTAACGATTTTGACTGTATAGAATCAACACATACTCTCTGTTAAACTATTCTCTACCTTACCACATCTGAAACAACCCAACAACTTTGTGGAGGCCAGAAGACTCCTTGTAATCTGTCTGTACTCTTGCACGTAGACTTATTTACGCAACAACAGAAAGGTGAAAGAAAGTTGATGCTGTGTTATAGTTTGTAACAACCGATTAGTCAATGGTCTTGCCTGGTTATGACCCCAAAGATTTCAGCACACTGCAATTTGCAGTAATAAAACAGAGTTTGGTGAGTATCTTCAAATATCGAAGCATGCTTTTGGAATTATTGATAAGTATTTCGAGGTACTGCACAATGAACCTAAGGGACAGCTCCTAACGAGCTTGGAAGAAACTGAGATTTGTACACACCGTGTGCAAGAGCCTGGCAACACATTAAATCAGCAGAATTATTTTATTAACAGTGCAATTCTTAGAAATTGTTGAACTCTTCCAGTCGTCCTCCTTACAAAAGCAAGCGTATGATCAACTGCTCCACTCAGCGAGAAGAGACAGCGCCAACGAATCGGCTCGCACACAGCTCTATCAGCAGGCCTGCGTGCAGACTGCAATACTGCGCGCCGCACAACGCCACCAAGCAGACGCACCGTCACCCCTGTATCTGTAACTTCAGTTGCTGCACACCGTTTCACGTTAATAATTTATCGTTTTACATTTTTAACGGTTTCCCACTTTCAACGTTTTTAAAAATTAACAGTGTTTAACGACACTTGATCCAGTTCTAGGTCCTATACATAAATCCACTTCTGTAATTTTCGATCTTTATCTGTTTCACTATTTATATATCAGTTGTTCTTGACCTATACTTTTAATATTTTAGCGAAAAGAAATTTGTACAGTTTTTTTATACTTTCAGAGGAACGCCTTATGATTTTATACTTTCTAAGTTTCACGCTTTGAAAATCTTAAGATATTAATTCAGTTTTCGCTAATTTACTTCCACTTTTATAATCTCCTATGTTATCCCCTTTTACCGTTTTATGGTTGGTTAGTTGGTTGTTTTGGGGAAGGAGACCAGACAGCGAGGTCATCGGTCTCATCAAATTAGGGAAGGACGGGGAAGGAAGTCGGCCGTGCCCTTTGAAAGGAACCATCCCGGCATTTGCCTGGAGCGATTTAGGGAAATCACGGAAAACCTAAATCAGGATGGCCGTACGCGGGATTGAACCGTCGTCCTCCCGAATGCGAGTCCAGTGTGACCGTTTTATGCATCCATTCTAGTATTTTGACAGAAAGTTTTTACTTAACTGATTTTTTGCAGTTTCGGTATAAAAGCCCATCCCTCCCTCCCTCCCCCCTCCCCTCCGCAGTGCTTGCTTTGCCCTTCCACAATTCCCCTCGTTCGACTATATCATTTTACAATTTTATGCTGTTTACATTTTACATAACATTTTTCTACATTATTAGTATTTTAAAGAACAATTTTATATAATTATACGTACTATAATATTAGCACCACTCCTCTTGTTGAACTCTTGACATCCCCATTACCCCCTCCCTTTTTCCTTTCCCCTCCTCACTCCATTTCCTCTTCTCCTGTCTCCATCCTCCCCCCTCACCTCTGCCTCCAACTCATTTAAAACAACGACTGCAAATGCAAGACACAGTACTCTGATATGTGGTTCTGAGCAGACAAGACTGGTTGCTGACGCAACTAATCAGGTACATTCTACATTTATGTACACTTCTTTTCTTTTCCACTTGTTGTAAAATACTAGATGGTACATACTTAGTTTTACTTTGTTTTAGATCTGAAGACGATCCCGAGTTATCGAAATACGTAAGTTAACTGAAATGTGCAACTGAAATGGAAAAATTCTTGTGTTTGTGATAAAGAACAAAAATTATTAATTACATAGTTTTTGCCACACTATAGATTCTCTGATATACATAATTTCACTAAATAAAACGCTACTCGGCTGTAACAGAGTCCTTTATTTCAATATGAGTATACGAAAGTACTCCTTATTGCGGAAAGGCAAAAAAATGTCTTTCGCATACCCCTCCTAAAGACTTCGAAATGAATGTGCAGTGAGACTTCGGACGACGGCGGAACGAAGTTTCAACTAAGGATACCATGAAATAATCCTTGCGCAGTTCTTAATTATTGTGAATGAGTAACAAAGTTAGTTTCATCTTACAATCGATATACACAGAACACCTTTAACCATAACGATTTGGAATCGCGCTGTAACTTCAACCTGATATTTGTAAAAACAACTGCAATCCTGTGAAAGATACATACGTACCACCCATATCACAGCAAAAAAATTATGAGAATTCTAGGTCTCCCAGTTCTCTAGCATAGAGAATTCTTATTGGTACGAAGCAACACAGGTTCACGCAGTATTGAAGAACTAACGTTGTGGGGCTGGACCGCATTGTGCCTGGTGTCCCTAGGCAACCTTCTTCCAACCGATTCGCATGAGACTAAAGAGCATCAGCAGACGTCGCTGGAGAACCTCGCTAACATGTTTGCCAACCAACGAAATCCAGAGCCATATATTTCAAGTGACCCTGCAAGTCAGGAAAGTAGTGCCGTCTGTCGTTCTTCAAAGACAATTTGCACATTCCCTGCCACACAGGATCAGAAATTTTACTACTGAAATTCGGAATTTCTCCAGTGGGCAGGCAGTATTTTGCTCTCCAGAAATTCTCCCTGATGTAACTGCCTTTGTTAAGTTAGCCCAAGTAGTTAGGAGTCGAGATCATATGGTGTATCCGACAGCATATCACACAGTGACGATTGCCTGCTATGCCACACCGAACGAGGTGGAATCGCATTTCGTAGTGCCGCAGTTCAAATCCGTGTAAGGCCATCCACATTTAGGTTTTTCGTGATTTCCAGACATCGCTTAAGCCAGATGTGTGATAGTTCGTTTGGAAAGTACGCGGCTCATTTCCTTTGCAAATCCTCCCCTTGTCGATCTAGCGATTTAGTCTAATAACGTTACCTTGCTTCCTTTATTGTGCAACGGAAAATGCACTATGTGATCAAAAGTATCCCAACACCCCAAGAAACGTACGTTTTTCATATCAGGTGCATTGTGCTGCCACCTACTCCCAGGTACTCGATATCACCAACCTCAGTAGTCATTAGACATCGTGAGAGAGCCGAATGAGGCGCTCTGCGGAACTCACGGACTTCGAACGTGGTCAGGTGATTGGGTGTCACTTGTGTCATAGGTCCACTGTTTCCAATCTGACATTGAAGTGGAAACGTGAAGGAACACGTACAGCACAAAAGTGTACAGGCCGACCTCGTCTGTTGACTGACAGAGACCGCCGACACAAGAAGAGGGTAGGCAGACATCTATCCAGACCATCACACAGGAATTTCAAACTGCATCAGGATCCACTGCAAGTAATATGACACTTAGGCTGGAGGTGAGAAAACGTGGATTTCATGGTCTAGCGGTTGCTCATAAGCCACACATCACGCCAGTAAATACCAAACGACACCTCGCTTAATGTAAGGAGAGTGAACATTGGACGATTGAACAGTGGAAAACCGTTGTGTGGAATGACGAATCACGGTACACAACGTGGCGATCCGATGACAGGGTGTGGGTACGGCGAATGCCTGGTGAACGTCACCAGCCATGATTTAGATGTGCAAATGCAGTTAACATAGAAAAAATCTAGTGAAATTTTCATTAAAACCATGAAACAGTATTCTACCTTCCAAGCAAAGGGTATACCCTAAAATCTTTCGAATGCTCTTCTACCATATTGTAATTTGCATTTATTGTTGCACATCTCATGAAAGAATGTAAATTCCTTTTTTTCTTCGCTATTGCATTTTATATATATTTTATTTTATATTAGGTGTAATTTACAACATGCTTATAGTGGCATATGTAGTATAAAACATGTTGAGCTCCTTAAGGAAGGATCTAATGGCCATAATCTTGCCAAAGTAAATAAAACAATAAATTAAAAATGTCAGAGCTTTGACCTAACAAGTTAGATGAGTTAAGTCACCGAGCTCGGGCTCACCTGGTGCGCAGCTCAAATATCAGTCCAGCCAAGATCTAGGCTGTTGATGGTTTCGCCAAGATACTCAGAAATGTTCCTTCAACAGGAATATTACCGATTTTCCGTTATCTTGTCCGGTTGTCAATGCTCTATCTATGATAACAACAGAGTCGACAGTAAGTTCTACTTTAACTCTACTCAGTGTCTAATGACATCATCAACGGTAATCTCACATTCTTCCATCCTTCTATGCCACATTTCACTTTTAGAGGGCCCCGCAGCAGCAATATTGTCCTTCAAACATCCGAAGCCGAATCTCAAAGAAACTGGAATTATGAGTTTTTTGTGCTACTCCCTGTGGATCTGCTAATTTGTTGCTGCTCTTTACTGTTGCCTAAAGGAAATACACGTCATCCTGTGGCGAACCCGAGAGCCATGTATTCAAATTGAAATGAGTTTAAATTGTTACTTTACATCAAGGGGAAAATATATCCAACAGATATAAGACTAATTATTACCATGGTAGTTAAAAATTTGTCTATGTAAAGTTAAAGACTATATCTCGCACCAGTTCCAACTCATGTTCAGAACACATGATGTACAGAAAACTGCGAAACACTTACCGAAAAAATATACTACGGAGGAACAGATGGAAGAGGCATACAACTGCAGACATTTGAGCTCTCTTAAGTCGTCTCCGAACCTCTCTGCAAATAACTCCGAGTGGAATTACAATTGCGACTCTTTCTACTTGGAGACCTATACATACGGCTTAAAGTAGCGACGGAATAAATGAGCGGTAAATGTTTCGATTACTCCCCACCCATCTCTCTTTTCCTTTTTTGTGACAGGCTTCTATCAGCTCCACATTGGAATATCTTCACACGAGTTTGAATGCTACATTTTAGCAGCAATAATTGTAATATAACTGTTTTTCCTTTGTATATATCTAAACGTAAATATTAGCATATCCCCCTTGCTTTTAATGCAGCTGTTTACTTTTGTTCAGCAACAGGGTGTTCTCGATTTCATTCCTGACGTAATCGAACGTGCAGATTTTTGTCCACAGAAGAGCAAATATTTCTCACTGGCAATAAATTCCATGGAAAATTAGGTACTCTCCTGAAAGCAGGGTCAATAGATTTACAGAGGTAGTAGAATTTTAGCGATTTTTACACTTTACCATCTAACAACCTGAGAAAAGCTTCAGCATCTACACGAGTGATACGACAGCAAAAGTGGTACCACAGCTCTTCGTCACCTTAGCACAAACGACAGTCTTAACATCAGTTTATATTATAAGCCTCGTTTCAATCTTCATATTTACAACGAAGTATTTTAATGCGAGATTTATGACGAATAAGTTATCCACAGAGAGTGACAGTGCTGGTAAGTTAAATTTAATCTCACGACAAGATAATAATTCAAATTTGAAAGTAGGACAGTCCTTCAAGCGAGAAAGCCAGTTATGATACCAGATTCTATACGTAGTAGAATTTCACGAGAACAATAACATGCTTGTCCATAGTACATACTTTCAGAAGAAAACAAATATAAAATGGCTTGGCAAGGATCAAAAGAAGCTAAAAATTAAATTGTCTGCATGTTAACAAACAATAGAGACATTAGACAGAATCTGACAGTCCTAAATCAAGTTCGAGTTTCAAGTGATTACTGAGTCGTAAGTCGTAGATTAAAGTAGGAAGCAAAAACTAGAAAGACGCACCAAGCAGAAAGTCACAAATATAAATAATAAGAATTTATTTAAGAATATGGTTATCTGTTAGATTAAATTAAGCAACAAGATAAGTGTTTTTTTTTAATATTAAGATCACACAGACGTTAATGATAGGAACTATAATTTATCAAAGTTATTTAAGGAGACGGAAAAAAAATTTCGTGTACGAGCAACACAAAGGAATATAAAATCTTAAATGAAATGATGCATCGGTTAAAGAGTATGAAGGTCTTTCAAGGAAATGTGGATAATAACATAACAGAATACATTGAATTAATCAAAATGTCTTTGAGATTATGCCATAAGATGAATGAAACTTCGAAAAAAATCAATTGAAAACAACAAAAATATGAAGAAAACAAAATAGAAACTTAGTTGAATGACGTCACATTTTACCAGTTAAGATGGCAGATAGCATAACAATTAATAACAATGAAAAAATTGTCAATGTTTTCCAATATTTCTTTAAATTTTCGTATAGTGCAGGAGAGGAATCAATAATAGGTATTAATAAAAGTTATGAGAGTCCGGTTTTAGTGCTAAATGAGATGGATCAGGTCATTCGACATATGAAGGAAATAAAGTCGACTGGAGATAACTATGTTGCAGGAGAGATTTTTAAAACTAGAAGCATAGCAATACAAATGGAATCGACAGAACTGTTTACGAAAGGGTTGCAAGGGAGGACAGAGATAAAGATAGACATTGGGATCGAACTTTAGAGCGTGGTACTTGGCCACTGTCATTACGTCAGGTACTCCCCACCACTTTTTTTCAACGGCGAGTGTTTTCCGAAGGCTTCACCATGGCACTTGTTGCTCGTCTGGCATGGTAAATGCCAATCCTGCTACTTTTGGAAACACATAACACAATGTGTAACAAGGCGAAAGAATCTACTTGTGTATGCTAGGAAATAGTTGCAACATCTAGCACGTATATATGACAGTAATATCTGTTCCCGAAAGAACACATACCGTGGATGACCATGCAGCTTTGCTAGAAATGAAATGATAATTAAATAGACACCCTAGCTGCAAACAGGCGTTGATATACTTCACTGGGGACATGTTGAAAATTTGTGCCCCGACCGGGACTCGAACCCGGGATCTCCTGCTTACATGGCAGACGCTCTATCCATCTGAGCCACCGAGAGCACAGAGGATAGTGCGTCTGCAGGGACTTATCCCTTGCACGCTCCCCGCGAGAACCACATTCCCATGTCCACACCACTACATTCGTAGTGCGCCTAATAGATGTTTGCCCATCATACTCATTACTCGTGGCAGATTAATCTACCAAGTCCCGTACGAGTTCGGGCATAGAGTGTGCGTTCACACACAGGAAGGTCAATGGCCGGGAAGCCATATTTTAACTATATATGACGGTAGTATCTGTTCCCGAAAGAACACATACCGTGGATGACCATGCAGCTTTGCTAGAAATGAAATGATAATTAAATAGACACCCTAGCTGCAAACAGGCGTTAATATACTTCACTGGGGACATGTTGAAAATGTGTGCCCCGACCGGGACTCGAACCCGGGATCTCCTGCTTACATGGTCATCCCCCAGGTGTTGCCAAGTCTCTCTCAGGCAAGTGTTATTGCTTAAGTTTCAGTTCACTAACAAATTCCGCGTGCGCTTTCTCCCAGTGGGCGATTCATGACAACAGCAGAAATAGCTTAGTGTGAAGCATAATAATAAAATTCTCAGTGCGTTTGGAATCTGCTCAGTCTCTCCAGGTGACGGATGTGCTACGAGCGCGTAGCTTTATTCACAGCTTTACTCCTCCAGCAGTTGTTGCGGCCCTCTCCGAATTTTCATCCCATGCACGGATAAAATCTCTAACGAGCTCGATGATTCTAGTGAGACCGCTTGATACGTGAATAAGGTGACCATCACATTCTAAATCTCCTGTACAGTTTACTTTCAACGTTTGAGGGTAAACCAATAAATGAAATATGCAGTAGAAAGATTAACGCACTTGTACGACCAAGTGATTGCTAATACCCCCATAAACTAACGCTAACTCCCCCATACTATCCCTCCGCCCAGTAATCCATACTTCGTTAAATGTTTGGCAATCAACCCTAGTAAAATGTACTTTTTTTTCAGTGAACGGCCCTGAAGAGGCCCAATGCAAGTCGATCTAAATGTCGTAAATTTAGCTGTTTTGGTAGTTACTATGATGTATCCCCATACCAAAAATTATTTTATCCAAAATAATAACAGCCTTGGAAGCCTACGAACTTATATAAATGTATGCGATGCTTGAGAGATACTTGCACTGTGTGTTTTCCTGTGAAGGGTGGCACGATCTTGCGTTTCTCTTGCGTTAGTAATTCATTTTGTTATCAAGTCGAGAACTTACTCAGACAGAAAGATTTATGTGGAAGCACGTTTCAGTTGATGAAGTGCAAATACAAAATGTGATTAACTCAATTAGTAATTATTGTTCATGTTGCTGGTCCTCCCTGTGAGGCACTATATTAGGAAGGTTTTACACGCGTATTGATCTGGCACTGCCCGCCATGATTAGTTAGACAAGCACAGCTTTCGTTGGTGACATAATGTGACAAAGTGTTCTATACACTGAAACAGACTGTAGGCTGAACAACTACGTGCAGTAAGAAAAAAAGAAATTTCTGAAAACTTGGGGCACGCTATGCGGAAGAATACCGTAATCACAACAACTTAAATTCGATTCGAAAATTATTATAGAAAATGTAATCAATGTTTGGAGGTTGTTCGAGTCATGTACACAGATTGTAACAGGAAGACGTCAGTTTGCAACTCTCGACATTGCCAAGTTAACTATTCCTTGGTGCCGCAGCAGATGTTGTTGTTGTTGTTGTGGTCCTCAGTCCTGAGACTGGTTTGATGCAGCTCTCCATGCTACTCTATCCTGTGCAAGCTTCTTCATCTCCCACTACCTATTGCAACCTACATCCTTCTGAATCTGCTTAGTGTATTGATCTCTTGGTCTCCCTCTACGATTTTTACCCTCCACGCTGCCCTCCAATGCTAAATTTGTGATCCCTTGATGCCTCAAAACATGTCCTACCAACCGATCCCTTCTTCTAGTCAAGTTGTGCCACAAACTTCTCTTCTCCCCAATCCTATTCAATACCTCCTCATTAGTTACGTGATCTACCCACCTTATCTTCAGCATTCTTCTGTAGCACCACATTTCGAAAGCTTCTATTCTCTTCTTGTCCAAACTGGTTATCGTCCATGTTTCACTTCCATACATGGCTACACTCAATACAAATACTTTCAGAAACGACTTCCTGACACTTAAATCTATACTAGATGTCAACAAATTTCTCTTCTTCAGAAACGATTTCCTTGCCATTGCCAGCCAGTCTACATTTTATATCCTCTCTACTTCGACCATCATCAGTTATTTTACTCCCTAAATAGCAAAACTCCTTTTACTACTTTAAGTGTCTCATTTCCTAATCTAATCCCCTCAGCATCACCCGATTTAATTTGACTACATTCCATTATCCTCGTTTTGCTTTTGTTGATGTTCATCTTATATCCTCCTTTCAAGACACTGCCCATTCCGTTCAACTGCTCTTCCAAGTCCTTTGCTGTCTCTGACAGAATTACAATGTCATCGGCGAACCTCAAAGTTTTTACTTCTTCTCCATGAATTTTAATACCTACTCCGAATTTTTCTTTTCTTTCCTTTACTGCTTGCTCAATATACAGATTGAATAACATCGGGGAGAGGCTACATCCCTGTCTCACTCCTTTCCCAACCACTGCTTCCCTTTCATGCCCCTCGACTCCTATAACTGCCATCTGGTTTCTGTACAAATTGTAAATAGCCTTTCGCTCCTTGTATTTTACCCCTGCCACCTTCAGAATTTGAAAGAGAGTATTCCAGTTAACGTTGTCAAAAGCTTTCTCTAAGTCTACAAATGCTAGAAACGTAGGTTTGCCTTTTCTTAATCTTTCTTCTAAGATAAGTCGTAAGGTTAATATTGCCTCACGTGTTCCAACATTTCTACGGAATCCAAACTGATCTTCCCCGAGGTCCGCTTCTACCAGTTTTTCCATTCGTCTGTAAAGAATTCGCGTTAGTATTTTGCAGCTGTGACTTATTAAACTGATAGTTCGGTAATTTTCACATCTGTCAACACCTGCTTTCTTTGGGATTGGAATTATTATATTCTTCTTGAAGTCTGTGGGTATTTCGCCTGTCTCATACATCTTGCTCACCAGATGGTAGAGTTTTGTCATGACTGGCTCTCCCAAGGCCATCAGTAGTTCTAATGGAATGTTGTCTACTCCCGGGGCCTTGTTTCGACTCAGATCTTTCAGTGCTCTGTCAAACTCTTCACGCAGTATCTTATCTCCCATTTCATCTTCATCTACATCCTCTTCCATTTCCATAATATTGTCCTCAAGTACATCGCCCTTGTATAAACCCTCTATATACTCCTTCCACCTTTCTCCCTTCCCTTCTTTGCTTAGAACTGGGTTGCCATCTGAGCTCTTGATATTCATACAAGTGGTTCTCTTCTCTCCAAAGGTCTCTTTAATTTTCCTGTAGGCAGTATCTATCTTACCCCAAGTGAGACAAGCCTCTACATCCTTACATTTGTCCTCTAGCCATGCCTGCTTAGCCATTTTTCACTTCCTGTCGATCTCATTTTTGAGACGTTTGTATTCCTTTTTGCCTGCTTCATTTACTGCATTTTTATATTTTCTCCTTTCATCAATTAAATTCAATATTTCTTCTGTTACCCAAGGATTTCTATTAGCCCTCGTCTTTTTACCTACTTGATCCTCTGATGCCTTCACTAATTCATCCCTCAGAGCTACCCATTCTTCTTCTACTGTATTTCTTTCCCCCATTCCTGTCAATTGTTCCCTTATGCTCTCCCTGAAACTCTCTACAACCTCTGATTCTTTCAGTTTATCTAGGTCCCATCTCCTTAAATTCCCACCTTTTTGCAGTTTCTTCAGTTTCAATCTGCAGTTCATAACCAATAGATTGTGGTCAGAATCCACATCTGCCCCTGGAAATGTCTTACAGTTTAAAACCTGGTTCCTAAATCTCTGTCTTACCATTATATAATCTATCTGATACCTTTTAGTATCTCCAGTATCTCCAGGTATACAACCTTCTTTTATTATTCTTGAACCAAGTGTTAGCTATGATTAAGTTATGCTCTGTGCAAAATTCTACAAGGCGGCTTCCTCTTTCATTTCTTCCCCCCAATCCATATTCACCTACTCTGTTTCCTTCTCTCCCTTTTCCTACTGACGAATTCCAGTCACCCATGACTATTAAATTTTCGTCTCCCTTCACTACCTGAATAATTTCTTTTATCTCGTCATACATTTCATCAATTTCTTCATCATCTGCAGAGCTAGTTGGCATATAAACTTGTACTACTGTAGTAGGCATGGGCTTTGTGTCTATCTTGGCCACAATAATGCGTTCACTATGCTGTTTGTAGTAGCTAACCCGCACTCCTATTTTTTTATTCATTATTAAACCTACTCCTGCATTACCCCTATTTGATTTTGTATTTATAACCCTGTAATCACCTGACCAAAAGTCGTGTACCTCCTGCCACCGAACTTCACTAATTCCCACTATATCTAACTTTAACCTATCCATTTCCCTTTTTAAATTTTCTAACCTACCTGCCCGATTAAGGGATCTGACATTCCACGCTCCGATCCGTAGAATGCCAGTTTTCTTTCTCCTGATAACGACGTCCTCTTGAGTAGTCCCCGCCCGGAGATCCGAATGGGGGACTGTTTTACCCCCGGAATATTTTACCCAAGAGGACGCCATCATTATTTAATCATACTCGGGAAAAATTACGGTTGTAGTTTCCTTGGTGCCGCAGCAGATGTATGTCTCACTAACGTCTCCTTTATTCTGTCATAGGTCTTAAGTAGACTTCTTAACTCATCTGTTAGTTTTAGTACTTATTCATTTCGTAATTTGTATGTGCCACTAAGTTTTAACATTCTTCGATACTTCCATATTATACATGCTTCCAGTTTCTTCTGTCTCATCATACAAAACATTATATGATTAAAATAACAGTGTCCAGCTGTTAGTTACAATATAATTACATCTAACAGCAATTAATTTAATGAACGTTGCCTAATTAAACTAAGCACTTTGAAGAAAATATAATTCCACAACTCAACCATGTGAAAGTTAAAGCAAAAACTTTTTAGATCCTTTTATGGAATTAACTCTAGTTATAAAATCTATGTTTCTTTCTATTCCTTTAACCAACCCTCTTTGTGAGATGCTTATGTTAATTAAATAATTTTGCGTAAAATATTACAATAATTTTGCTATGTGTAGTATCATCTTGATCAGTGTCATAATGCTCATTCAATGGAGTAAATAGGTTTCATATATAGTCTTACTGTAAGCAGTTACAAACTGACACCTGTTAATTGTAACAGTCAGGTTTTAGGAGCGGGGACCGGCTCGCTGGGTGCAGAAAAACACTTTTATAATACGGTCAGAGGAGGGTAGGGAGCGTCGATCGAGCAAAATCTTCGAAATTATCAAAGGTCGAATAGTGCTATAGCCATAAAATTACAACTAATCTGTGGATTTAAACTAACTTGCCCCAGATTTTTCCTGTTGTGCTAAAGAGTGCAGATGAAGATAACTGTTTCAGCTGGGCAAACTTTGAATTCCTGCCCGTACATTACATTAGGTGGTACTTTTGGGTGACGTTTACTGTGCAAAACTTGACTAACACTCGTAAGTCAACTATGCTGAAAGTACACTAAGTCACATATTTTAAGACAACATTGCAATAAGTTAGTCGACGTGTGATACTGTATGTTGCAATGGCATTAATTATGAAATCTGAAGATCCAATCCGTTACTTTTTGCTAATGTACAGACAGCATGAATGAAGATATATTCTAAGAAAAACCACACTGCCAAGCATATCTAAACACGTTCGACTGCCGGAAAAACTTCCGCGTGCTCGTCGCTGATTGGCTGTCTTTAGTGGTCATAACTTCACAGCAATGCATTCCCGACCTTCCTCTATTGGACGTCCCCTATCGTGCTTTAACCTTATCATCAAGTTGTTTGTTAGTTAGTTAGTTACATGTTCCATAGGTCATTTGTAGGTTGCAGTAAGTACTGGGAGATGAAGAAGCTTGCACAGGATAGAGTAGCATGGAGAGCTGCATCAAACCAGTCTCAGGGCGGAAGACAACAACAACAACAGGTCATTTGAACGAATCTTTTATCGAAACGATGTGGAACAAGTCAGTTTAAAAGATATATAAGATTAGTGTTAACATTAATAAATACATTATTATTTTAGTCCTACTCATGCAACCACACTTTTAGATTTAAAATTTGTTTTTCTATCTGTCGGGCACTTTAGTTATTGGGCAAATGATTAAAAAATTTTGTTGCTACATGTTGAACTCCTTTCTAAGCCGCTGATATTCTTCTTCTCAAATTGTGACAAATTAATTATGACGAATTTCATTAGCGAAAATATGTATTGTGATGGTGCAGTTACAATTTCTAGCTACTTCACGTCCATGGGTGAACATCACATATTATTCTTACTGGTCGCTTTTGGCAAGCAATACTTTCTTTCTAAGTGATGTGTTACCCCAGAAAATTATTTCATAACACGTCATTGAGTGTAAATATGCAAAATGTGTGAGGAGATTTGATTCTTTTGTTTCAAAGATTATACAAAGAGCAAATATAGCTGAGCTTAATTGTTTGAGAATTCACTAATATGCTTCTACCAGACCAAGTTTTATCAGTATGTACACTCAAAAATTTAGACAAGTCCACCCAATTTATTAACTCTTGATCACGAGCTACATCAATTTTAGTATAACTCCATTTGTTAGACAGACTTAAATAAAAAGGGATTTTTTCTTTCAAAATTTAGGTGAGTCCCTTTTTTGGGAAACATTTTATATTTCTTTGGAAAATATCATTTACCATCTCTTCTGTTTATTTCTCCCTAATGAGATTTATTATGGGACTAGCATCGTCTGCAAAAATACGAATTCTGCTTGTTGAATGTTAATTGGAAAGTCATAGGAGCAGTCCCAAAATTGAACCCTGTGGGAATCGCTTTGTGATTCTCCTGTCATTAAAGTTTCCTGTCCTTCCAGCATTTTTTGAAGTATTCCGGTCGACCTTTTACATAAAATTTGAATTTTTCTGAGAAACTGACATAACCTCTCCAATCAGATTCCTTGGAAATATCAGAATAAATTCCGCTGGCGATACTTTATTACTTAAGGCTCCTGCTATTTGATGAGTGGTTATATAAACAGCATTATCAGTTGAACAATCCTTCAGGAATCGAAACTGTGATATACTAAGTAAACTGTTTCCTCTTAAGTGTGAGACTACTCCTTAGTACAATACTTTATCAAATATTTTGGAAAGAAGATGTCACAAAGCAAACTAGATGACAACTGTTTAAGTTTGTCTTGTCATCTTTCTTATGAAGAGTTTTAACAACTGCAAATTTTAATCTGCCTGGGAAAATTTCCTGTGCCAGTGATGCATTGCATATATCAGTAAGGACATTACTTATTAGGTTGGAACAACTTCTCAAAATTCTCTTTGAAATTCCATTAACACAATATGACCGTTTATTTTCTAGATGTTTTAGTGCTATTTCCAGTTGCTTAAAGTTTAGTGGAATGACAGTTGTAAAATAGTCACTTGCTTCTTAAAGTGAACGATTTAATCATATTTTTATTGCTACGTTTAGAATGTGATTGTGAATCTACACCCTGGACAAGTGGACACGCTGATCACGACGTGGCTTTTCGCCTGTGTCAGAGTACCCGGGATTCGTGTCGGTTTACATGGTGAATTACCCTCGTCTACCTTTTCAAAACAGTGTATTTCACGTCAGTACAGTTTCTGATACATGAATAATGTGTGAGTTGTACAGATTCCAGCTTTTGACAAACGATCACATTTTGTGATTCTAAAACATTTTGGCGATAAGTGAAACTGGTACTCAGTTAATACTGGTAAGCGAAGGGTTCTATTACTTTGGTTTCTTGAAAGCGATATGTTTTTGCACTTATGGTTGATTTCCACTTGTTTCCGCTTTATGTCTTTGAACATTCGCCAGTGATTTAGACTTGAGATTTTTGTAGGCGCTCCCCTTTGGAACTATATTCTACCGTCTTCTAAAATTAGTAAACAAAGTGTCGATAGCACAGTCGTTTATTAAAAATATGACCAGTTACGGCGTCCAGTACTAGGCCATCTTCAGATAATGCACCATCCAGCTGACGATGATGATACTTGCGACAGCTGCGCTGAATTGAGTCACAAAAAATGGGCCGAAACCGATCATATTCTTAATAAGTGACAGTCCGGTCGAAACTGTTTTTTACTAATTTTACGTAACAGATCGCTGTTTCCCAATAATGTTATCTAAAATAGTGTCTACTGTCTTCGATAACGGAAGTGAATAATAGTACAACTAAGCACTGTTAAGTTAAAATATACACTCCTGGAAATGGAAAAAAGAACACATTGACACCGGTGTGTCAGACCCACCATACTTGCTCCGGACACTGCGAGAGGGCTGTACAAGCAATGATCACACGCACGGCACAGCGGACACACCAGGAACCGCGGTGTTGGCCGTCGAATGGCGCTAGCTGCGCAGCATTTGTGCACCGCCGCCGTCAGTGTCAGCCAGTTTGCCGTGGCATACGGAGCTCCATCGCAGTCTTTAACACTGGTAGCATGCCGCGACAGCGTGGACGTGAACCGTATGTGCAGTTGACGGACTTTGAGCGAGGGCGTATAGTGGGCATGCGGGAGGCCGGGTGGACGTACCGCCGAATTGCTCAACACGTGGGGCGTGAGGTCTCCACAGTACATCGATGTTGTCGCCAGTGGTCGGCGGAAGGTGCACGTGCCCGTCGACCTGGGACCGGACCGCAGCGACGCACGAATGCACGCCAAGACCGTAGGATCCTACGCAGTGCCGTAGGGGACCGCACCGCCACTTCCCAGCAAATTAGGGACACTGTTGCTCCTGGGGTATCGGCGAGGACCATTCGCAACCGTCTCCATGAAGCTGGGCTACGCTCCCGCACACCGTTAGGCCGTCTTCCGCTCACGCCCCAACATCGTGCAGCCCGCCTCCAGTGGTGTCGCGACAGGCGTGAATGGAGGGACGAATGGAGACGTGTCGTCTTCAGCGATGAGAGTCGCTTCTGCCTTGGTGCCAATGATGGTCGTATGCGTGTTTGGCGCCGTGCAGGTGAGCGCCACAATCAGGACTGCATACGGCCGAGGCACACAGGGCCAACACCCGGCATCATGGTGTGGGGAGCGATCTCCTACACTGGCCGTACACCACTGGTGATCGTCGAGGGGACACTGAATAGTGCACGGTACATCCAAACCGTCATCGAACCCATCGTTCTACCATTCCTAGACCGGCAAGGGAACTTGCTGTTCCAACAGGACAATGCACGTCCGCATGTATCCCGTGCCACCCAACGTGCTCTAGAAGGTGTAAGTCAACTACCCTGGCCAGCAAGATCTCCGGATCTGTCCCCCATTGAGCATGTTTGGGACTGGATGAAGCGTCGTCTCACGCGGTCTGCACGTCCAGCACGAACGCTGGTCCAACTGAGGCGCCAGGTGGAAATGGCATGGCAAGCCGTTCCACAGGACTACATCCAGCATCTCTACGATCGTCTCCATGGGAGAATAGCAGCCTGCATTGCTGCGAAAGGTGGATATACACTGTACTAGTGCCGACATTGTGCATGCTCTGTTGCCTGTGTCTATGTGCCTGTGGTTCTGTCAGTGTGATCATGTGATGTATCTGACCCCAGGAATGTGTCAATAAAGTTTCCCCTTCCTGGGACAATGAATTCACGGTGTTCTTATTTCAATTTCCAGGAGTGTATTATACGTCCCTTAAAAGCCAGTACGTGGATAGTTGATGAATTTACTTGTCTCCAATGAAATTATAAGTATGTCAAGTGTAAAGCCTAGTAAGAACAAAATTAGTATATTTGTATTGGGTATTTTGTAACAATGAATAAACGAGTAATTCTGCTCGCTATATTTGGGGAAATACCATCAACGCATTACGTCACTGTTTCCTGCTTTATTTTACATAATAATGTTGCACACAGAAACATCAGCGTATGTGCTGGAATGATATCACACTACATCTGTACTCATAACCCAGTATTTATTGAGCACACAAGCAACTAAGGAAGATTTTCGAGAAATAGGAGAAAGACTTTTAAAGAAAGATGTTCAACTGACCATTAAACCCCTATACAATTCGCTCAAGTTATGGCCACTGCATAGCACGTGACTGAATGTGGCCTGATTTCCTTGCGGACACCTAATGCGTTGAGAAAAGAATGCAACCAAGCACAGACGAATGCGCAGTCATTCTAGCGACGACATGTGCTGCAAATGGGGAAATCCAATGAAGTTACCAATTTTGACATAGAGCGGACTGTTATGGCAGCGCCTGGGAACAAGAAATAAATATTTAAGAAATAATAAATAACTAACGAACATTTAAGAAAAATAATAATTAAGAAGTTATTACTCGTCATGGTTCGTGAATTAAAAACAAATTTTTAATTTTTTAAGCTTCGTTTTTAACGAGTGGAAATGAGAGCGAACCATGGCCGCGCCAATCAGAGCGAAACATTTAGTCAACGGCCAGCGACCGCTACAAGATAGCACCGTTTTGTTCTCTTTTCATGAGACCATTTTTACTGCAGTTGTAATTATAAAAACCGGAAAAGGCGTAAAAAACATTTGAATTTAACCTTTGCAATGTTCTGTCTTCATGTTTTATCTTGTATGAAAACGCTGTCTATCTGATAACGTACGGAAGACTATGTAACTTTGATCACAACGGCAACACATCTGTTGATTGTGAAGTTTTATTACCGTAAACTATGGAAATAGGTTTTTTTTATTGGTAGAGTGCGAAAAATGAACTGTTTTGTGAAGAGTTAATTTGATAACTTTACCATGTTTTATTGGAAGTTTCGAACGATTAACAAATCAAAAGGAACGTACATAGTTATCAAATATGAAGGAGTCAAATATAATGTATTCCTGAAATGTTAATATGGAAAAATTTACATTCAACAAAATTTATGAGCTTGTTAAACATTAAAAGTTTAGGTAAAAGGAAGCAAGGAATGGTATGCAAGCACTTAAAAGATTACAGAAAATAATTTTAACTGGCGTTTAAGTCGAAAAGTATTTCAAGCGTCGAGTAAAAGAATAATTTATCTCTGGTTGACACTGTGGCCACAGTCTAATACAAACAGTCACAACACTCTCTGGTGCGAAGGTTGTTATCGTTTGACAGTTGGAGCGACACGAGCGCCCAAGCAGTGCAAAAAGCAGACAGTTATATGCATAGTAAGGATGATGTGTGTTTTGTTATTTTCTACTTAATTAACGAAACATTTGTTATACTTTTGCGTTCCATGCGTTAACAAGATACCAAGAGACATGAATTATCATGAAACACATGTAAAACCCCGGTGTGGCCGTGCGGTTCTAGGCGCTTCAGTCTGGAATCCTGCCTCGGGCACGGATGTGTGTGATGTCCTTAGGTTCGTTAGGATTAAGTAGTTCTACGTTCTAGGGGACTGATGACCACAGATGTTAAATCCCGTAGTGCTTAGAGCCATTTGAACCATTTTGAACATGTAAAACCAGCTGGATCACATTGATTCAATGTGAAGCTACAACTTATTCATGTATAAATGTGTATATTTGCAGCTTTCTCCGATGAAAGCAAGAGAATATAAACACTTATTTTATGCCTGAGAAGTATGTATTGACATGAATTATCATGAAACACGTGTAAAACCAGCTGAATCATATTGATGCAATGACAAAAGCTACAACTTATTCACGAAGAAATACTTTCGAATCTGCATATATCTGCAGCTTTCACCACTGAAAGCAAGAAAATATAAACACTTACTTCATGCCTAAGAAGTATGTATTTCTGTTGTTTTCTGTTGTTATTTTCATAGCCACTTTCTCTGACACTTAAAAAAAATTGTATCGAGTCTAATAATTAGTCCATTCTTACAGTTCACTCGACTTTCTAATACAACTTACTGGCAGAATTGAAGCTGTGAGGACGGATTGTGAGTCGTGCTTGGGTAGCTCAGATGGAAACTCCTGCTTTCGCAGCCTTTCAGTGCGGACGTCCTGTTGTTTCCGCCTGCGGAGCGCATGCACTCGCTATTGTTTACATATCAGCGGTCGTCACTTATGTGTCGCTTACGTGTACTAGAACCATGGCTAACCGTTTTAGAAAATCAACACTACGATTCAGATTCTGCAACGACTACACACTACCAAAGGCTTTGGAAGTAGAATGCTTCCTATGCGACGTTGCTAAGTTCCCAGCTTCTAACATCTAGGACATCCATTTGTCCATATTAAGCAGTACGGTGTACGTCAAAGTCATCAATGAGGCGGTGTGCGAAAGAATACTTCCTGACACCAAACACGGACTACGATTTTGCCACGCCTACGGAAATGTCGGTGCGGTCACTGTCGACCACGCAGGCTTAGGAATGCGCACAATACGAGTTTTCGACTCCCGTTAGAGCTCCCGGCGGAAGACGTTATCGCGGCTTTCCGCCCCTGTGGCACTGTACACGGCCACACTGCCGAACGCTGGGCGCAGTTCTAAACGTACCCCTTGTACCCCGGTGTACGACAGATCACCTCGATCTCCAAGGCCACGTGCCATCTTACCTGCAAATTAGCGGGTGCCGCACGGTCGTCATATACGATGGCCAACAAAAGACCTGTTCCGGTTGCGGCAAAGAAGGCCACCTCAGGTCTGAGTTTCTTCAGCGACGAATCACCCAACATCCAGCCGCTATCGTGGTACCTCCGACTCCGACGACGGTTTTACCGATCACCTACGCATCAGCGCTATCTTCTACTCCCACCGGCCGCCGCTCGTCGGACCATGTACAGATGTCCCTTCTTGCTGCTACGGATACCGCCGGGGTCGGCGCGTCGTGCTCATAAGCCGGCGCTACTCCGGCGCTTCTACCAACAGCGACAACTCCCGATCCCCACCCGGCTGATGATTTGGACGCCCCTTCACTTATCGTTCTCGCGACGGCCTTCCTCCCAGAGCGCCGCGACTCCCTTCCGACACAGAGGGACGAACACGCAAACAACGTTCACCTAAAAGGCGCAAGAGGAGGCGCCATACCGTCTCGGGACGATACGATCACCTCCCCCTGAGGCTCCAAAGGCCGTCCGGGCCGACGAGGCCTCGGAGAACCTACACGACGACACGAATGACGACAATATGACGCCGGCTGTGGTTATGCCGGTGCCTAATCTGCTGGCTCGCCCAGGTGCATCTGAACCCATGGACTCCACCGTTGCGGCTCCCGCCGAGACATCCTCCGTTCCTACGAAAAAAGTGGAACGTAAGAACATCACAACGACTGCGCCTTCAACGTCGTGGAGTGACAAACTCGACGAAGGCCCGGACCACTCGCTGGGGACAGTTACCCCAGATGGAAGCCTATTTACGCAGCCGATAACGCCGTCTGGTGGCGTACGGCATGACTCACCGTTGCCTCGCCCCTTTCCACCCTCCGCTGATAAAGTTCCCCTCCACGGCGAGGTACGGTTCCAAACCCACCGAGTAGCGACGATCAGCACTAATACCATTGGCTCCCCTGTGAAACTTCTATGCGAGAGTTGATATCGGACGTCGAAATCGCACTACTACACAAAGTACACTTGGCCACATTTCCAGACGTCGCGGGATATAACACTTATCCTTCTCCTGGTGACCAACTGGGACGCGGCGTAGCCATCTACTAGGTACGCCCGAGAAGGCATTCCGGTGGCTGGTATCACATACCTTCCATCCGCCAGAGGCATGGCCGTCACCGTCATGGGAACGCGTATTGTCAACAATTACGCTCCGTCAGGCTCCACTCGCAGACGCGACAGGGCAGACTTCTATTCAGAAGAAATCGCCCCTTTTTTTCTTGGACGCTGTGACCACTACTTGCATGGTGCTGATTTTGTGTCCTGTATCCTAAGGATCAAATGTCCCACTACAACACCTGTCAAGAACTACGTCTTGTCGTCCGTGATCTGTTGCTCCGCGACACTTGGGAAGTTCGGCACGGCGACGTGCCTGGACATACGTACCAGACGAGTCACTCCGCGAGCCGCCTTGATAGGATTTACGTCTCTCGGGGACTCACACCTGCAGTCCAAGGTGCAGAACCTTGGCCCCTGGCCTTTTGAGACCACAGTGCCTACATCTGCAACATTTTCCTCCCCCAGCAAGTGGTCTGGCGTAGTCGTGCACCGTGGAAGCTAAACACCTCCCATCTTCATGAGCGCGAATGTCTTCAACGTGTTACGGAGACTTGGACCACCTGTGAAATTCGCTTACCTAAGTACTGCACGACCTTGACTTGGTGGCTGGAATGTGCCAAACCCACCATTCGACGTACCTTGATTCAGCATGGCAAGGAAGTAGCTGCGTGGCGCCAGCACACTACCGACTGTTTCAACGCCGTTCTCCGCGACCTGGACGCCCAGCCGCCCATCCCTGACACCCAGAGGAAATGCAGCAGGATTAAGGCACAAATTGTAGCGGTGACACGCCGTAGACTGCAGGGGGCGATGGTGCGGACCCGACTCAAGATTCGACGGAACAGGAACATCCCACCATGCTTCACATCACCTCCGATAGGAATCACCGACAACAACGACTCATCACTGAGATCTACACCTGTTACGCCCAGCAAGTCACTTACCAGGCCGAAATCGTCAATGCCTTTGTAGACCACTACCGCACAATGTTCAAGGAGGAGACTACCAACAAAGACTCTGAAGAGTCTGTGTTACCACACGTAACTCGCGCTCTCGTCAGCGACGAAACGGTCGAGCTGATGGAACCAGTTACGCGTGACGAAGTCCACGATGCAATCAACAAAAGTGCTCTGAATAATTCACCTGGTGTCGACGGATTGGCGATAGAATTTTATCGCTCTTTCCTCACACTAATGGCGTCACGGTGCACGACGATGTTTCGTGAACTGATGACGATGGGGAACGCCCTACCGCCCTCCTTTGTCACAGGAATTATTATACCCATCCACAACCCGACCCCAGGTGTGACGACAGCACATAACCGTCCCCTGAGTCTGCTTAACGCAGACTAAAATTTTTACAAGCCTCCTGGCGACGCGATGCCGCAAGATCCTGCCTAGCGTTCTATCCCCGGAACAGACAACTCCGGGTGGCTCTGTTAATATACAAACGGCCGTGCAGACTCCGCGCCGTGGTGGTTGGCATTGATTTTGACAGCGCATTCGACAAGGTGCGGCATCGTTTTCTGTTCTCAGTGATGAGCCGAATGGGTTTTCCACCCGCCTTTATCGATGTCATCCGGCACCTGTACGGCACCGCCGAATCGCTGGTTCAGGTCAATGGCCGTCTGGCGGGACCAGTAACGATCCGGCGTTCCGTAAGGCAAGGTTGCCCACTTTCGACTCTACTCTATGCCATAAACCTGGAGCCACTCATCTGGAGTCTGACGAGCCACCTTTCTGGTCTCACTTTGCGGCAGCACAGATTTCAGTGTCGTGCGTATGGGGACGACCTACTCCTCTTGGTTCACTCCTGGAATGAAACACAAACTGTGCTTGATTTGATATTAGCGTACGGAACTGCAACGGGCAGTAACATGAATGTGGCTAAATCCACGGCGATGTCCATTGGACGCGGCCTCTCACACGACCACTTAGCACCTCTTCCCTGTGTACGGACACTACGATACCTTGGTATCATTTTAACCTCCATCGTGCGCCACTCCGCTGCCATCAATTTTCGGCGTGCACTCCAAATTATCCGCACGGCGGTGCGGCAAAATCTCCTCCGCCGACCTCGATTCTTTACAACGTGTCCAATAGCTCAATAAACATGTGGCTTCCAGAATGGTCCACATTGCACAAGTCCTCCCGCTGCCATCAACTATTTGACGCAGCCTCCAGGCTGCCTTCGGATACTTCCTTATGGCCGGTACGCTCTTTAAGGTCCGCTACGACACGCTCACCCTTCCCCCGCGAGCAGGGGGCCTCGGCCTTGTCAATGTACGACTCCGAGCGCCGAGCGGCGTCCTTGTACATGTCCACCATGCACAAGCAGAGGAACGGGGGCACCTCCCTTATACGCAGCTTGCTGGAAATTCTTATGCCCAAGGCCATAACGCCACCAGTACCAGTCGGATACATCAAGCTCTATCTGACGCACATTTCTGATATCATCGTCAACTTCAGTTATGCTCACACACACTTACCGAACAAGCGTTCTCCTCGACCTAAAGATTTTTACACCCCACTGCTTCGTTACGTATCCAGCAACAAAATCTAACTCAGACATCCATCCAAGCGGTGGCCCACGGTTTGGAATCATATCCACCAGCTTTTCCTTCCCTCAATTGTTCAAACAACATGGTACCACGTCGTAAGTGGAAAATTCGCCACAAATCAACGTCTTCACGCCATCGGACTAACGGACTCTCCGCTTTGTTCCATTTGCCACCTCATGGATGACGGTGTCCACCAACTGACTTGTGCTGCCACCAGTGACGGCTGGAAACTTGGCCGGCAATTCGTTGCCTGTTACCTCCGCGTTCCGCAGGACTCGATTGACCCATGGACTTTTATCCATCCTGAGGATACTTATTTCCCCTGCACCAAAAATCATGCGATTGTATGGGTCAAGGGGTGGATGATCACTTACATGTATAATGATGGTGACAAATCACGCCTTGACTTCTGGCAGTACTTACAAACCGCCCACAGTGAAGTCGAGCACCGACAGCGCTACGGTGCCTTCTTCGCCAATTACCTACACGCGATCTTTACGTCATCCCCGCTCAGCTGGATGATGCCACACGCCGAGACAACACTTCCGCCTCCCCCCCCCCCCCCCTCCTGCTGACATCTGAGACTCACCGCGCTACTTTCTATGTCGTAACCCACAGTGGAGTAGGCGCATGGACACGCGCCTCCTTTCTTTTATGCACTATACCAGATTGCGGTGGTTATTCCCCCAACACTACTGTCTACTGCTTTACACCTCTTGTCTTACATTAGTATTATTGTTATTATTTTTTTCCAACACCTTGTTAACAAGCCGGCCGAAGTGGCCGTGCGGTTAAAGACGCTGCAGTCTGGAACCGCAAGACCGCTACGGTCGCAGGTTCGAATCCTGCCTCGGGCATGGATGTTTGTGATGTCCTTAGGTTAGTTAGGTTTACCTAGTTCTAAGTTCTAGGGGACTAATGACCTCAGCAGTTGAGTCCCATAGTGCTCAGAGCCATTTGAGCCATTTGAACCTTGTTAACAAAAACTTGGCTCGCCTTGTTCGAGTGTAATGTCTCGCGTTATTTCCGCCGGTAAGATGGCATTTCTGTTGTATTTAAGCTTGTACCAATGAAGATATTTTGTTTATTTACCCTGTTCCCGGTAAAAAACGAAAAAAAGCTACTTGAGGGAATGATTCAGGGATGGGATGTGGGAAGCATCGCGGCCAGGCCTTGGCTTTCGAAGCCTGCCCGCCTTGTCTCCACCTTCTCAGAACTGACCACTCACCTCTTTTTTTTTAAAAAAAAAAAAAGCATCCGGCTAAAAACCGAAAGGTTGTACGATGGAAACATGGCCTGCCTAATTTATTCTTTAAAAAAATTTAAAAAATATATTGGTAGAAGAAAATAAAAAGCGGTAAAAAGAAAAAAAATCAAGGAAAAATTTAAAAAAAGATGGTAGAGCACTTGCCCGCGAAAGGAAAAGGTCCCGAGTTCGAGTCTCAGTCCAGCACACAATTTTAATCTGCCAGGAAGTTTCACATCAGCGCACACTCCACTGCAGAGTGAAAATTTCATTCTGGAAATATCCTCCAGGCTGTGGCTAAGTCATGTCTCCCCATTATCCTTTCTTCCAGGAGTGCTAGTTCTGCAAGGTTCCCAAAAGAGCTTCTGTGCAGTTTCGAAGTTAGGAGACAAGGTACTGGCAGAACTGAATCTGTCAGTACCGATCCTGAGTCGTGCTTGGATAGCTCAGAAGGCAGAGCACTTGCCGCGAAAGGCAAAGGTCCCGAGTTAGAGTCTCGGTCCGGTACACAGTTTTAATCTGTCAGGAAGTTTCAAAAATATTTATGTTTGACGCTTTAGCAACGAAAAGAAACAACTAGTCCGATGCTGTTAACCTCCGTCGCAGAGCAAATTATATTAATATCTGGATACTAACAACAATTATTTCCTGCAATAACCTGCCGCTACAGATATAATAAATATGACAAAGCTATGTGTTTGCATACGTAGCGGAATGAAATACGGTAATCGCGATATGCAAACACACGGTCACATATCAGTGAGGTGTACAGTAAACGACAGATGAATTGCGGCTACCGCGTCAGTAGTGGTGCTTGACACGTTCCGAAAGTCCGGCAGGAAGAGTGCTATGGAAGCTGCAGCCAGCGCCGCTCAAGATGCGCCATTAACAAATTGGTCTAGCGGCCGTCCGCCACGCCGCCGCCAGCTAACTCCATTACTACGGTCGGACGCCGCAGTTGGCACACAACGCGCAGCGGCGCGCTGTGGACAGAAAAAATTACCCGCCGCGTGCTCTTCCACGGCAGCATCGAAATTAGTCCTCTCCGCAGAGAAGTAGAGCGCAATTTAAGGGGGACCGTTGCTGTCGCATACTCCCTTTCTTCAGATAACACCCATTTGCTTTTCACGGCATCTTTATTATGTTTCAACTGGTTTGGCCTCGCCATTATTTACGGTGTTCGGTACAGATACATTCCTGTAAAATTCAGAAAATCTTCGATCCGTGGAGTAGCCCTCCTCCAACAAAAGTTTAAATAAAACAATTATCTGCGTCGGTCATTCTTTTTATTTCTTCCCATGACGCTTTCCCAGAGTTTAAACTCTCGTCTTCAAGTGGGTCAATGACATTATGTTGCCTATTTGCTAGCTAGATGTAACCAGTTGTTTGTTGTTGTTTCATTTTGTTACAAAAACGTATAACAGACACTTGTTACAGTGATATGGAACTAAGATTATACACTACTGGCCATTAAAATTGCTACACCAAGAAGAAATGCAGATGATAAACGGGTATTCATTGGACAAATATATTATACTAGAACTGACATGGGATTACATTTTCACGCAATTTGGGTGCATAGATCCTGAGAAATCAGTACCCAGAACAACCACCTCTGGCGTAATAACGGCCTTGATACCCCTGCGCATTGAGTCAAGCAAAGCTTGGATGGCGTGTACAGGTACAGCTGCCCATGCAGCTTCAACACGATACCACAGTTCATCAAGAGTAGTGACTGGCGTATTGTGACCAACCAGTTGCTCGGCCACCATTGACCAGACGTTTTCAATTGTTGAGAGGTCTGGAGAATGTGCTGGCCAGGGCAGCAGTCGAACATTTTCTGTATCCAGAAAGGCCCGTACAGGACCTGCAAGATGCGGTCGTCCATTATCCTGCTGAAATGTAACGTTTCGCAGGGATCGAATGAAGGGTAGAGCCACGGGTCGTAACACATCTGAAATGTAACGTCCACGATTCAAAGTGCCGTCAGTGCGAACAAGAGGTGACCGAGACGTGTAACCAATGGCACCCCATACCATCACGCCGGGTGATACGCCAGTAAGGCGATGACGAATACACGCTTCCAATGTGCGTTCACCGCGATGTCGCCAAACACGGATGCGACCATCACGATGCTGTAAACAGAACCTAGATTCATCCGAAAAAATGACGTTTTGCCATTCGTGCACCCAGGTTCGTCGTTGAGTACACCATCGCAGCCATGGTCTCAGAGCTGATAGTCCATGCTGCTGCAAACGTCGTCGAACTGTTCGTGCAGATGGTTGTTGTCTTGCAAACGTCCCCATCTGTTGACTCAGGGATCGAGACGTGTCTGCACGATCCGTTACAGCCATGGGTATAAGATGCCTGTCATCTAGACTGCTAGTGATCGAGGCCGTTGGGATACAGCACGGCGTTCCATATTACCCTCCTGAACCCACCGAGTCCATATTCTGCTAACAATCATTGGATCTCGACCAACGCGAGCAGCAATGTCGCGATACGATAAACCGCAATCGCGATAGGCTACAATCCGACCTTTATCAAAGTCGGAAACGTGATGGTACGCATTTCTCCTCCTTACATGAGGCATCACAACAACATTTCACCAGGCAACGCCGGTCAACTGCTGTTTGAGTATGAGAAATCGGTTGGAAACTTTCGTCACGTCAGCACGTTGTAGGTGTCGCCACCGGCGTCAGCCTTGTGTGAATGCTCTGAAAAGCTAATCATTTGCATATCACAGCATCTTCTTCCTGTCGGTTAAATTTCGCGTCTGTAGCACGTCATCTTCGTTTTGTAGCAATTTTAATGGCCAGTAGTGTAAATTCTAAGCGGAGAGTGTTACAATCTGTTCCCGTGCACAGGACCCTGCGGTTCATTATAAATATACATTTTTCACTTAAATTTTCTCAGGGCACGAGCCAGTAAAATAAACAAATCAAAGATCATAACGATGTAAAGATGAGTCAGAGATCATTCAGTACTAACTTACATTGTGGCCCATAGATACATACATTGATGAGCAAGAACATGACCACCTACTAAATGGCCGGTATGTCCACCTTGGGCACGGATGACAGCGGCGACGCATCGTGTCATGGAAGCAGTGAGGCCTTGGTAGGTCACTGGAGGGAGCTGGCACTACATCTGAACACAAGTCGCCTAATTCCCGTAAATTCCGGGTAGGAGGGCGATGAGCTCTGACTCCACGTTCAGTCACATCCCAGGTGTGTTCGATCGGGTTGAGAACTGGCAGGTCGGGAGGCCAACACAACTAGAACTCGCCAATGTGTTCATCGAACCACTCCACCACATTCCTGGCCTTGTGACATGGCGCATTATCTTGTTTAAGAACGCCACTGACGTCGAAAAAATGGTTCAAACGGCTCGAAGCACTATGGGACTTAACATCTGAGGTCATCAGTCCCCTAGACTTAGAACTACTTAAACCTAACTAACCTAAGGACATCATGCACATCCATGGCCGAGGCATTATTCGAACCTGTGTGCGTAGCAGCAGCGGGGTCCGGACTGAAGCGCCTAGAAACGCTCGGTCACAGCGGCCGGCCTGACGTCGAGAAACATAATCGTCACTAAGCGGTGTATGTGGACTGCAACCAGTGTACGATACTTCTTGGGCGGCATTGTGCCTTGCACGAGCTCCATTGTACCGATGGATGGCTACGTGAATACTCCCCACAGCATAATGGAGCCGCCGTCAACTTATCTCCGTCCCGCAGTACGGGTCTTAACGTGCTGCTCCCCTAGAAGACGACGGATTCGCGCCCTCCCTCCGGCATGATGAAGAAAGTATCAGGATTCACCAGCCCGTGCCACTGCGCCTACGTCAGTGCCGATGGTCAAGTGGCCAATTCAGTCGTAGTTCCGATGTCATGGTGTTAAAATTGGAACACGCAAAGGTCATCGGCTGCGGGAGCCCATTGCTAGGAGTATTCGGTGCACTATGTGTTCAGACTCAATTGTGCTCTGCCCAGCATTAAAGTTTGATGTTACTCCCGCCACAGTTCGCCGCCTGTCCTGTTTCACCATTCTGTTCAGCTTATGACATCCGACATCTGTAGTGATGGTTGTCCGCGCAACTCCACGACGTCGGTACGTGGTTTCACACGACGTCTGGACGTGGTTTCACATTGATTTCTCCACGTCTTGAAGACCCTCACCACAGCACTTATCGAACACCTGACAAGTTGCACAGTTTCCGAAAAGCTCGTGCCGAGCCTCTGAGCCATCACAGTAAGTCCTCGTGAGGCGTAGCGCCTTCGCATCGCTCCTGTCACTTGTTAGGACGATATCGTTATAGGCATGAGTCATCGACAGATGTCACCAGCTGACATGGACATGAGTTACAGAGAAGCACGTAGTTGTACTAGTAGGCGACAGAGGTCAGCAGTTGACGCACAGTGCTAGCAGTCGTAGTCAAAACAATGTTGTAAAGTAGTGTTTGATTAAAATTTAATGTATTTGCATAATTATAATTGTTTTATATGTGTAGTAATTAGCAGTGTGAGTGTTGTATGAATGAAGAAGAACAGAAGTGAATGAAAATTGTTTTGTTTATTCACGAAGTACCAGTTAAACTATACAGGGGATTTACTATAATTAAATGTGAAGTCAGTTTATGGTACTAATAAATTGTGAGTAGAACACAAATTAATCGGTAATTTCGGAAGGATTAATTTTATATTTGACACTTTTCTAAATTTATTTATTTAGCAATTGCCATAGAAAGAAATGTTTTACTATGATTGGTCATTGAAGTAAATCGCGGGTTAGCGCGGGATAATACTGCAACCTGATTTGCTGTTTGTGATATCAGCGAATCAGAAAAATGCAGGCTCGCACCAATCTATGCTGGGAACAAAGCCTTTGGTGTGATCTAAAAAAGTCGAGGCTGAGGGTTCGAACTAGGAACATCTCATTGAAAGCAGCTCCGACGCAAGTACTGTAAAATCGCGAAAAAATGCTAATTATGAGTTCGCGAAGTAGTACAAAGTGTATTTAAGTGAATGGTATAGTGGAAGTCGTGTGGAATTTCGGAAGGAATATCAAAATTATTGCTTTTGACTGTTATTTAAAACCGCGTGGCGTGTTGTGCGATATAAGACTGGAACAGGTATTACGTGTAGAGCAGAGTGCACAACATTTGAGCGAGCATTTCTCATAACTAAACGATGCAGTGAACTCTATTAATTTCGGTAACGGGTGTAAATACCATAAACTGGCTACATGTGTGATTGTGGTGTGCGTGGGAACTTTACATTGTGTAGACACTTAGTACGGACTTGGTAGTATTAACTGTAATCTTTATCGTAAAAATACACCTGAAAATTTACATTGCCGAGTTAAAACTTTTATTTCAGTACTAGCCACATCCAGTTTAACGGACAATTCTATGTATGTTGCGACCTGCAATAGACAGTGGTGGTCTAGTATTTTCTACTATAGCTTTTAGCTAGACAAATGAACACTGCTGGACATTGGCAGGGCGGTAAAAAAGTAGCGTGCCGCGCCGCACTCGGTCAAACTCAGATACATCGCGCGCCTTCCATATTCTATACGCGGACAGCACACTCACTGGCACCACATCCACCGTGTGAGTGTCTGACTGAACTCCGTTCATCATAAGAGAGACCTGATGTGAACAAACACAAACGCCGTGATTGGTCAGCAGCCGTAGTTCTCGTACTCTGGTGTTGTTCCGATCTTGGAAGTAGGTTCAAATTATGTATTAGGTATTTTATTTCTACCCCACTGTAAATGAAACTTTAAGACATTCTGATGTATTAACAGCCATCAACGTTTTTCTTAATCATACTTTATCTGCGAAATTTTTATTTAAAAAGTCGTGTACAGTCACTGTCTCTCTAAGCGTTACTTCTGCTGTGATTGTCTCGCTGTTCATATACCGCGGAAATGGATGTCACTGCAGTGCAACACGCCGGCGGAGCACCGTTAATGGCTAGAAACTAGTTCTAAATATTTTTCACACCACTACAGGGAAAAATGAGCTTTGACGTTTGTTGAGAAACATGATGTGCTAATATAAGAGACATACCTTCAATTGTATTGTTGGTGTGGTCAGGCGCATCGTCGATAGGTAATCGAACGGGCTGGTAGACGATGGTTCGGAACCCATTGTAATCAATAAACTTTTTTTCCGTTTGAATACCCAAATCATTTAAATATGAAATTTATCAATATGTGGTAGTTAACTTATACTTAACCATCATTCTTTCAAGAAAAAAGCATGTCGTCTGGATTTTAATTACATTGAGCCGTGTGTGGCTCGTGTTCCCGTTATCATGTATTTTACACCTTGTTTTTAACGTACTTCCACCTCACTACGTTAATTTCAATTACTACTGTCACTGAGTTGCTGCTTTGCCTGACTGTGACCGGCGCTAGCAGCACACATCGATATATCCCCTCTCGTAGTATCTTTGCTCGACTGCTATTACTTCCTGGTCGTTGTCTGTCGTAAGGAGTTCAGGTCGCGAGTTCGGGCTGCCTGCAGTTGGAACGCGTCTGGAGCGCAGTCCGGACCTGCTAGTCGGGGAGTTGCAATGCGGCACTAGTGCAGTCGGGTTGGAGCCGTGATGTCTGCGTCGACATGGCTCGCCCGACCATTGCAGCCACGCATCACTTCAACCGGGCCACGGTCTTGGTGGATCGTCGGTCGGTCGTCCTACCGGACAACGCGTTTTGGCTCGTCGTTCGTTCATGAGTCGGCTGTGTGTGTGTGTGTGTGTGTGTGTGTGTGTGTGTGTGTGTGTATGTGTGTGTGTGTGTGTGTGTGTGCGCATCGATTCCCGATTTGTCTTCGTGCGTGCTTAGTAACTGTTGGGTATCGTTCAGGTCTTCGTCAAGTGTTTGTCAGTGTGTTTGTGGTTGGCGATTGGTGGCAAACAAGTCATTTGTCAGTCGGTCCGTGGCTGTCCCTTGGTTAGGTTCTGATGGATCAAGTGTAGTTGGGCTCACCACCTGTCTCACCTAGGTGAGACTTTACTGTTTTTCTCAACTGTGTTTAATTGTCTGTTCATAATTTATCATAGCCAATGATAAAAGAAAATTTCTTGGTTTTACTGTGTTGTATGTAAGTAAGTTTGAATTCCGGAAAGTGGAATTTGCTGAAAGGTTATTGCCGTTGTGTTGTCTTTTCTTTTAGGCCGGTTTCAGTTACTTAAAACTTAAGGCTTATGGTTATATTTTTTTTTTAATTTTGGAAAATCAATTGTGGGCCTTAAAAAGATTTTACTGATTTTGATGTTAACAAAACATTACACAACTAAATTTTTTGGAGAAAAATGAAAAATGAAATACTCTTTGTTTGAATATGCCCACTGTTTTACAGGACAGATATGATCTCACACGAGCTCGTCATAGAAACACGGAAAACAATTTCCATACTGTACGAACGTTGCATTTTTACAATTGTCACCGTACCACTGCTATCTGAACCCAATAGAATTGATCTGGAGCCAAGTAAAGGAATTTGTCGCGAGGAAGCACAAAACATTTAAGCTGCCCAACTTACTGGAAGCAATGCACGAAACTTTGTGACGCGTCATTGCCGAACGATGGCGAAATGCCAAATAGCACGTCACAAAAGAGGAGGAGGAGGAGGAAATGTGGACCCTTTGGTGGTTTGAGATTCTGCTGTTGATTGCCTCGTTTCCAGCGGAGCAGTACTGAAATGTACCACATTCCTCGGAGTCCGATGTGGAAGAAGTTCAGAGATTACCAGACAACTGACTGTAATACCTTCAGTGGCTTCAATATTCAACTACATAGTGAAATCCCAGCAGTGCACTTTTACGCCGCACGTAGTTCATGAAGAAAAATTACCCTTATTAAAGTCAGGAAATTTCATCACTCTCCTTTATATTTACTGTACTATGTTAGCTAAGATTGAGAGCATGTTTTCCTTCAGGTCATCTAAGAAGCGTATCGCCCGAGTTTTACCATTATTTCCTTCTATTCAAAAATGAAATGACATTCAAGGCTATATCGTTCTCTGCTCGTCTCTTTTTACGTCTTTACTACAACCACATCACTGTAGGTTAGTTGGACCAGATGGCTGGCCAATGCTTTTCAGGTCAAATGCACCGGTAAAGCTGTAGTCCTGTATTATCGCTGAGTCGATGTACGCGTAACGTACAGCGTAAAACGTATCCTCATTATCGTATTCGACGGTACTCGAGACAGATTGGCTTCTGCTCCACGTGAAACGAAATCCAATGGGGTTCCAGCAAACGCGGAAGAATACATAGTGCAATGTTTACATGAGGTTTATTCTTATGATGAATGGAGTACAGGTATAAAAATATTTGAATACTTTCTTTCAGTTTGCAGCACACAAAAAAAGAAATTAATACTATCAAAGTGCGTGACACTAAAAAACTCTTTACAAGTTCCTGTGTGTTTTATTTTACTGTTTAATTTTCCATCAGATGCATTATTTTAAAAAAAAAGTTACATTCTTCAACAGAAAATTATAAGACAGATTGACTTACTGCTTATTTTGAGAAGCGGCTAGTTCATTTCAGCAATAATAAAAATGTGTTTAACAATATATATTCTCTGTTCACAGTATTCAAAACGAAATCAATTATGTGATAATAAAAAATCCTTACAAATAGCCATGATTTCTTCTAGGTGGACACCAAGCCTTGATAAATTTGAAGAATTTCGTTGAAAAAGATATGTCTTTCATTTTACATTCAACAGTTACATCCTTCTTCTGAAAAAAATTCCCAGATGCGAAAGAAGGCCACAAATGATTGCGTAATTCCCGAAAAAAGTCATACATAATTGCGCTACGCTTTCTTCCCCATTGAAGATGCATTAAATCTTGAATGAATCTCTCACTATGCGGCGGAATGCGCGCTGTTTTGTTACTTACTAACAGATTAAAACTGTGTGCTGGACCGCGACATGAGCCAAGGAACTTACCTTTCACAGGAAGTAAAGATACCCAACTATGCCTCAGGTCCTGCCCTCACACCTCCAGTTCTACCAGTATCTCCCTCCTGCTTTCCAAGCTTCAAAGCTCTCTTTCATGCCTGAAGAATCTAGCACTCCTGTAAGAAATTGTGGAAAAATGGCTTAACTACAGACTAGGAAGTTTGTATTCACCCACGATTGCTAGGATTGCTAGTCTTACAAGCTGCGCAGACAATCTTCTGTGAAGGTTCGAAAGTGGTGTAGAGGCACTGGCAGAACTGAAGCTATCCTGAGCCGTGCCTGGGCAGCTCAGCTGGTAAGAGCAAAGCCGGAAAAAGTCAAGGTTCCACATTCGAATCTAGGTCCGGTATGCAATTTGAAGTTCCCGGGAAGCAACTTAGTTTTTCTCTGACAAGTCACATTAATTCTAATAACCACATTATTGAAACTTTATACAGTATGATCCAGCAGCCATTATCTATGGCTTTTATGCAACCCACAAACC